>NW_026889805.1:7482500-8190000 GCF_033153115.1 Saccostrea echinata | reverse complement strand
AGAAGAAGATTTTCAAAGAAATAATGCACTTTCACTAAATGATCTATATAGCCCCACCCTAGCACCAGAACCCCTAAACCCTGGGGCCATGAATTTCACAATTTTGGTAGAGGGCTCAATGCTTATTACAATCATGCCAACAGTTTGACTGCTTGATGTCCAGGAGTAAAGAAGAAGATTTTTAAAGATTGCATTAATTTTGGTGGTTTAAGCCCCACCCCTCAGATCCCAGGGGGGGCAGGGACCATGAAATTCACAATTTTTGTCCCCTTTCACCCATAGATGCTATATGCCAAAATTGGTTGAAATTGGTTGAGCGGTTTCAGAGAAGAAGCTGAAAATGTTTAAATGTTAATGCATAACAGATGACGCACGACGACGGACAAAAACGGATAGCAATAGGTCACCTGAGTGACTCAGGTGACCTAATAAAGGTGTGGTAACATTTGAACATAATGTGCTTCACATTCAAACTAAGGTTCTTAAATATTAGAAATACAATTCAACTTATTTAAGTTGTACATTTGTACATATACATGTATATACATGTACATGCCATCTTTTATCAGGTGAGAAAATCAAAAGGAAAAATGTCCTTAACTGTAAATGAACGATCATATATATTATGGCATTTGTATTTAATCTTGCTTCTTTAGATTTGTGAATTACAAATAAAACAATAAAATAGATAATGATATCATTAATAATATGTTAAAAAGTTTAATCGTGTATAAAAATATCAGAATTCTTCTTGTATACGTCTGTAGATAAATGTCTAGTTGATGGATTACTATGAAGCTGAATGACTCTTTCCAAGAAAATCAACCTCAGTATTTATTAGCTGCCCAGTCATTTTGTCAAATCCACACACAGTGATTTCTGCCTCACCAAATTTAAAGGACAAACGCACAGCATGTTCAGTTCCATCCAGTGGGCCTGATAAATTAATTTTTACTATACCAATACACTCACAGCCTTCATCTGTAACACTCTGTACATCTCGCTTATCAGTTCGATAAAATTTTAACTGTAAATTTTTGGCTATGTTACTAGGAGCAAAGAATTCTCTTTCAACTGTTTTTCCAACTTCCACAGTATCTCCAATAGTGACAAGTTCATCAAAAATTCCAGTACAATAAGATGTTCCATTTATTATTTTTTTGCTACTTTCTGGATCAGAGGCCAACCAAAACCGCAGGACTTCAATTCCATATGTGAAGGGACAAATTCTAGATTTGATGAGGTTTTCATTATGCCCAAAAATAACAGCTCCTTTCAGCACTGCTAGTCCTGCATCAGCAGGAATTATCACCTCATAGTCACTGAACCGTTCCTTAAATTGCTTTTGGATAATTTCTGAATCAGAAAATCCCCCTACAAGCACTATGTCCTGAACATTGCTACCATTCTTTAAAAGTTTATCCATTATATAAAAAGATTCTGCCAATGTAAGTTCAAACATTTGGTCAATCAATTCATGCTCAAATATAATTTTCCCAGTGCGAACTTTTACGAGGTTTGCATATTGGGATTCCCCTACAAGGTCTTTATAGGTTTTCCCTGTCAAGTTTTTGCATGTCTCAGAAAGAGAAGGAAACATCGTTAACTGTAATTTACTTTCAGAAGAGAGGTCTCTCTTTTTTAATTCTATGTTACTTTCCATTTCCATACAGTCTGATGTTTGTTTTTTGAATTCATCAATGACATTTTTCCCAAGAAGATTTTCTAGAATTTCCCAGACTTTGGTGTTGATCGTGTTTCCCCCTAAGGCCCCTCCACTGGCTTTGTGTAGCACCTCAAGTTTCCTATCCCCACTGATACCAATCAAAGAGAAATCTGCTGTACCACCTATAAAATAGAATCTTCAACAATTATAATTTTCATCTTATAGTAAGTAAATAAATCATATGAAATATAAGGAATCCCACCTCCTAGATCGACAAGCAGAATCTGTGTGCCCCTGCTGTACTTGTTAATGGATTTACTGGTTAGGTCAGTCCGAGACCCTTTGATGATATAAATAGCTGCTGCCTCAGGTTCAAGGACAAGAGTTAACTGATTTCTAGGAATACCAGCCTATTGACAGAGTAACAAAGTACATCTATTAAATTAAATGCAGTGACTCTAAAATGGAAAATCATGTAAAACATGGTACAATGTATTTGTTTTGCCATAAAAAGGATGAAAAGCTTTTACAAATATGCACCTTTTCTGCTGCATTTCTCATGAACTGTTTTGCGAATTCATCCCAGATGGCAGGTACTGTTACCACCCAGCGTATATCCTCCTTCTTAATGCTTTTTTCCCTCAAAGTCTCAGAACACTGATCATACAGGTTTTTTATTGCAAGTGATAATACATCAAGAGCCTTCATTGGACGATTCATGTGGTCCAGGACCTCTACTGTCGTATCAAGTATCTACAATTTTACAATGAACAAAATAAAAGGCATATGTTTACTAATAATTGTGTTTCTGGATTTGTAAAAAGGTTGAACCCTTATTTTTAGTTAGACAAATTCTGTGGAGCTAATGAATACATCCTTCTTCTTTCCAGTGGGAAAAAAATTTTGTAGACAAGATTTTTAGATGCTACTTCTTTTGCTCAAGTATACAAACCTTTCTCTTGCTCATATTATCTATAAACAAGAGATGCCACCCTATGCACTCATAAATGTTTGACACAAAGTTAATTAGTCTTCCTGTAGAACTGAATGATGTATAACCTTTATTGATTGTATGAATGATGATACAAGGTTAAATTTCAAAAAACTCTCTATACTAAAGTGGTGCATTGAATTTTAGTCTGTAATTACCGGTAACAGTATCTATGATTGATCAAATATTGATTACTTGTTGAAATCCCTAATATATACATACAGTGTAATCTACTTGTATTTGTTATATAAATTAATTATAGAGCACATACTTTTCCTCTGAATAACACCATTTTGAAGTGATTAAAGAAGCGGAAATCCCTGTGTTTGTCCTCTTCCACCAGCTCCCTGAACTGTTTCTCTGCCTCGTAGCCAAATGCGACAAATTCATTATTGCTTGTAAGTAAGAGAGAAGTTGGAGTTTTGGGAGATTCCAGTAGGTCTGAGGAATGAGTCTTCCATTTTCCTGCTACAACATCAAATTGATTGTCTCTCATGGAAAACGCAAAACCAGAGTAGGCTGTCCCAAAGTCAATCGCAGCAACAACCTGCCAGGTCCCTGTAAAATTAGACACATATGCATGACAGAAATCATTACTCACAATAGTTGTCATTTTGTTCCCTGTGAAAGAATTTAGGATGTAATGACTGATACCCGGCCTGTTAGCAGATCCCATCACTGTGCCGTTTGGCATTTCCATTGTTCATTATCTAACAAACCTCATTTATAGTACCTTCATTTTAGTAAACATAATTTTTTTAATCAATAAGGACTGTCTCCAGGGGTTGGGGGGGGGTCATAATTTGAACAAAGCTGAAATTATACTACCTGAAATTTCTTCCATGTTAATAATGTGACTTATCATGGCTTTGCTTTTGAGATTTTTTCCTCCACATTTATTTGTAAACTTTGATCACCTATTATGGCCCCACCCTACCCTAAGAGTTCATGATTTTAACAAAAATTGAACATACACTACCTGAGGATGCTTCCATATTAATATGATTAATCACAGCTTTGCTTTTCTTGAGAAGATTAATTAAAGATTTTTTTCCCTATATTCCTACATATATGTTAAACTGATTGCCTTATGTGGCCCAACCCTAGTCCTGAGGGCCATGATTTGAACAAATTTGAATCAATACTATGCCAGGAAGCCTACACAAAACTTTCATCTTTTCTGGTCAAGTGATTCTTGAGAAGATTTTTAAAAGATGCCATTAAATTTTCACTTATCCTTAATTACCCCCTCCTTTAAAGAGGGTGTGGCCCTTTATTTTAAACAAACTTGAATCCCCTTTACCCAAGGATGCTATTTCGCAAGTTTGATTGATATTGGCTAAGTGGTTCTGGAGAAGACTGAAAATGTGAAAGTTTACAAGACAACAACAAAATAAATGTCACAGGGTGAATTATAATTAATTAATTAATTAATATTACTAATTATCATTCATATCATACTCATACATTTGTCTAAGGCATTATATTATTATAGTAACTAGTGAATTCCGTTCTCACTACGGAATTTACTACGTTCATTCATTGCCTTATTCATTCATTCATTCATTTATACGGGTGAGTGGTCAGTGAGAGTACGGGTGTGTGAGTGGTCAAACTGGTTTTATTCTGTCCCCTGCGCATTCGCGCCAATACTAATTCTCAAGCACTCCAACCTAAGACTTTGGGGAGAGAAGACGCTCTCTCTCCCCAACACAACTTTATCTCACGATAATTGTGAACTTTGTCTAGGATTTACGGTAAGAAATAACTGGTAAATTATTTCTAAGGATTCAATTATTATTCAATATCTCTTTGATCATTTTATTCAAATCGAGTATTTTCTAAATTATCCAAATTTATAAAATTTAAATTATGATCCGCGTAAAAGTGTGAGTGAGGCGAGAGATATTTAATACCTGTTGTTATATTTCAGGTCACCCTTCCTTCTATGTTATAAATTCCATTATCGTAGATTATATATTATATATAAACATCGAACCCAGCAGCCGTGTTGTGTTATATTTTACCACATTATAAGGCTGTGACAATGGCGCCCAACGTGATTAATATTTTCTGCGCTGGAATTTTCATTTTTTTCATGAAGTCTAAAGGGTGATTTGTATTTATATCATCGTTGGAGTTCTTCATTTGTTCATTTTAAAAATGTTCCTTTGATTGCTGTTATTTAATACTCAATTCAACTGTGTCTTCATCTGTTCATCTGTGATATTGAATTGGACCCGCTCGAGCAGAACTGAACACTGATCACCAATGATTCAATACTTCATTCATCGTACGTGACTTTTACAGCTGTTACTATATATACACCGATAGGCCTACACCGCTGGAATGCGTTTCCCATCTAGACGTTTCGCGTGCCATCCAGGATTCATTTTCCAGGGACTGTGACTTTCTCTATATATTTATTTTATTGACTGTTAATTTTCAATTCATTTGTTTAATATCGTATATTGCTGTCAATGTTTATTTTCATGTATACACGTGTGTGAAGTGTGTGCGTGTAAGAGAGTGTAAAAAAATAACTTCATTCAGTTTAAATTTAGTACACAGTCAAGTGACATTACAGTTAAATTAGTGACAAGTTAACATGTCAGCATGTGCTAACATTTTTTTGCACTCTATTAACATTCTCTTATTTTTCTGAGCAGAGGAAATTCGAGTGAACAGGTGCGTGTTAGATTGTGACGGTTTCAGTCATCATTTAGATCATTCATTTCATTCATCATTATTATGAAATTAACAGTGCTAATATTTGACTAAATTTAAATTGTACAGTGTAGTCATAAAAGAGCTTAGACTAACACTCTTACTACTAGCTGATACACGATCTACATTACTTCGTTCTGTTATTTCAGATTACAGGATAAGGTGTAGCAGTTACAAAGAAATATTAATTACTATTTTCTTTATTACAGATTACAAGAAATCAACAGATTTAAACCAAAATTTACTTTTGTATTTAGTTTATAATTTGTTGTTTTAAGAGTTTAATTTACTGTAATTAGCTTTGATATTTAATGAGTAATAGTAAGTTACAGAAATATTTAGATAGACCAGTAGAAAAGAAGAAATTAGTTAGTCAGCCTGTATTAGTTAGTACAAGTTTGGGTAACTACCTGAAAAAACATCTAAATCTTTTAAAACAATATCATTTATTCTTGCATTTTGAATGTAGACCTGGTGCTCGATTTACGGATTTTTATCCTTGGTTAAATTACAATTTACGTGCTCTTTTGGACGACTACGGCCATTTGACGTTGTATGTTTGGCTTGGGACATGTGATATCACTAGCAAATCTGGTAAGTTTATTTCTTTAGTTTCTGATGACTCACAGTCTATTGTGGAGAATGTTGTTCACCATATAGATAGTTTTCATTCAATTGTCAAAGAGTTTAAGAGAGTCAAACTCATATTTGTGGAAATTCCTCCATATTCTATAGTAGAATGGAATAAAAGTAGAGGACATATTGATCCTGATAGTTTTCTTGATCAGGACAAAGTTTTGATCGAAATTATAGATTCCATAAATTTTAATATTAGGAATGTAAACAATAAATTATCTGTCTATAGTCCCAGACTTAAACTCGATATTTTGAAGTACAGAAAATATAAAGGAAAATCTCAAAGAGTTTCACTTAATTTTCAATTGTATTTGGATGGAGTTCATCCTGGTCCAATGTTGCCAGAGCGTGGTTAAAAAGACTTATAGAGAACATTTTTGTACATTGTTCTTAAATGTCTTAATATATGCAGTGGTATTGATACATTACTGTTCATCTGGGAACAGGTTTCTGTTGGCAGGGACTGACCCAATCACAGAAATCGTACCTGTTACTCAATACACTGTATCATAGATTTATTCATGTACATAGTATTACACTGTTGGGTTTGTATTGGTAGGGATTGACCCAATCATACTTTTATACCTAACAAGTTGTAAATTTACTATTACATGTGATACTGTCATTATTTTACAAAATGGCAGAGGCAGGTAAGAAAGAACAAAAGATACCATCAGACAAGGCAGGAATAGGTGAGGATACTGATGCAATCTCTATACAGCATCATATTTCTGAGGTACAGAAAGACCCCAACTACAGAGTGTTAACTAAAGAGGAATATGACGTTTTAGTAAATGCTAGTTTAAAGCAAAGCAACACTAGTACCCCTTTGGGTAAACCAAATATGTCACCAATGGCAAGACTCTTAAATAGTAAACCATTAAATTTTGACTTCCCCAAAACACCAGATGTCCCTTCTACCCCTACATGTACAATCAGTACCCAATACAACTTTCCAAAATTACCAACATTTAGTGGTGCTGATGATCCTAAACAAGGTGAGGTCAAATATGAAGTATGGAATTTTGAGGTCAAGTGTATTCAAAATTCAGGCCAATACCCTGAGCACATTTTGCTCCAGTCTGTAAGAAATTCATTAAAAGGGCTTGCCCGATCAATGTTAGTTTCTATTGGAGAAAATGCTTCTCTAAAAGATATTCTAACCAAACTTGATGGATTTTTTGGAAATGTTGCTTCAGGGGAAACTCTTATGCAATCTTTTTATAATGATATGCAAAAAGAGGGAGAATCACTTGTAGTGTATGCTTCTAGATTAGAGGATACTTTATCCAAAGCTATAAAATTTGGCCATATAGATGCCGTTGCAAAAGATGCTATGCTTAGAAGTAAATTTTGGACTGGTTTGTACAATGTACAATTAAAACAAAGTACTAGGCATTTATTTGATTCAATTAAAAACTTTGAACATCTTCTTAGGGAAATTAGAAAAGTACACCAGGAAGAATTATCAACTCCTGTGAGAAAGACACAGAAAGTATTCCAACATGCTGAGAGAGCAGAAACAACAGATTTACAAAAGGAATTTCAGAAATTGACATCAACAATGCAAAGGTTAGAGAGCAAAATTGACAGTAACTCTCAAAGTTTTCAGCAATTAAGCAATAAAGTTAATCAGTTGGAAAAAATGTCAAACCAACAAAGTCCAAATTTTATTGGGTCAGGTAGAAGTAGAGCAAGAGGATTCGGTTTTCGTGGAAACTCTAGTAGAGGCTATGTTCGCGGACGAGGTCAATTTCGGGGTCAAGGTCATTTCAATGTAAATGAGAACAACCGAACTCGGTCAAACAATCAAGTGCCTCAAAAGAGTAACAATTCAACAAACTAGTAACCTCTTCTATTAAAGGGCAAATGGGGGAGGAATCTGTAAATAAGAGCCCTGAACAAAATTTGTTGTCAAGAATGGTGGGTCATTCAAATGAAAATAGAATCATTATCAATGGTGTTGAGACAGAAGCTTTAATAGATACAGGTTCTATGGTTACTTGCATGTCAGAAGAGTTTTACCATTCATTGATTCATAAACCTGAACTTCACAGTATTGCAGAGTTTGAGTTGAAAGTATATAGTGCTGAGGGTAGTAATTTGCCATATTCAGGTTATGTGGAAGTAGATTTTCAAGTACCTTTTCTGTCAAAAGAATCATTCTATGTACCAGTCTTAGTTATGAAAGGAACAGAATACAGTAGTAAAGTCCCAATAATTGTTGGTACTAATATTATAAGACTGTGTAAAGAATATTCTAAGTGCATAGAAACCACTATTCCAGATGAATGGGAATTAGCTTTTACAAATTTAAGCATTGATAGTGATATGCCTGTCAAAAGCACAAATAAGTATCCCATTACAGTAGCACCATACGAGGTGAAAACAATTTCTGGTTTAGTTAAGACCATGGACAAGGTGAGTACTGCTATTACAGAGCAAATTAATACAAATCAAAATGGTAGTCTTTTGATATGTCCAAGGGTTGTTACAATGAAAAGTGGCAAAACTTGTAGAGTACCTGTTCGTGTCTGCAATATGTCAGCACAACCAATTAAAATAGCACCAAAATCTGTCATTTGTAATGTAAGTGCTGCAAAGGTGGTTGATACTTTAGATTCACCATTGTTAGATTCTAAGGACCATAATTCATTTAATCTTGTGGATGCAGGTATAAAGGTTAATCATAATAACTTAACCCCAGATCAATCAGAAGAGTGTCATAATTTTCTTAACAAGTGGAAACACATCTTTTCTACATCTTTCAAGGACATAGGGAGAACTGATCTAGTTGAACATGAGATTAAGTTAACAGATAATATTCCTTTTAAAGAACCATACAGAAGGATTCCACCAGCAATGTTTGAGGAGGTAAGGCATCATCTTAAAGAAATGCTAGATGCTGATGCTATTAGAAAATCTAAGAGTCCTTATTGTTCAAACGTAGTACTAGCCAGAAAATCAGATGGTTCACTTAGATTTTGTATTGATCTCAGGAAGTTAAACAACAAAACTATAAGAGATGCATATAATCTTCCTAGAGTGGATGAAACAATTGACACTTTAATTGGCAGTAAGTATTTTTCTAAGTTAGACTTAAGATCTGGTTATTGGCAGGTGGAAATCAAAGAGGAAGACAAACATAAGACTGCATTTTCGCTTGGTCCACTTGGTTTTTATGAATGCAACCGTATGGCATTTGGCTTGACTAATGCGCCCGCTACATTTCAGCGGCTAATGGAAACTTGCATGGGTGAGATGAATCTTAAGGAATGTTTGATATTTCTAGATGATATACTTGTATTTTCATCTACTTTTGAAGAACATTTAGAGAGATTGCAGGGTGTTTTCAAGCGATTAGAAAAACATAATTTGAAATTGAAACCCTCGAAATGTGAATTCTTTATGTCAGAGGTCAAATATTTAGGACATATTGTGTCTGAGAAAGGTATTCAAACAGACCCTGATAAAATATCAGCTTTGAAAACATGGCCTGTCCCTAAAAATATCAAATCATTACGTTCTTTCTTAGGATTCACTGGTTATTATAGGCGTTTTGTTAAGGACTATGCCAAAATTGTAAAACCCCTAAATGATTTATTAGTGGGTCACCCTACAAACAAAAGAGCAAGCAAGTCAAAGAAAAAGAAAGTACCTTGGATTTGGGGTAAAACAGAACAAACTGCTTTTGATTCCCTAATAGAAAACCTCACGTCACCCCCTATTTTAGCCTATGCAGACTTTTCCCAACCTTTTATTGTAAATATTGATGCTAGTAGGGAAGGTCTTGGCGCTGTTTTATACCAGAATCAAGGAGGGTTAGACAGGGTTATAGCTTACGCAAGTAGGGGATTGCGCCCCAGTGAATGCAATTACCCCGCCCACAAATTAGAATTTTTATGCTTGAAATGGGCACTATGTGATAAATTTCATGATTACTTATATGGGAATACATTTACGGTCTATACTGACAATAACCCTTTAACATATGTAACAACTACAGCTAAGTTGGATGCAACATCGCACCGCTGGTTAGCGTCTCTTTCTAATTACAATTTCAAATTAGTTTACAAAACTGGCAAATCTAATAGAGATGCTGATGGGTTATCACGGAGACCAACAGAGGTAGAAGTTTTTCCTGACGTTATAAAAGCTTTAACATCTGCAGTTTTAATTGAAAAGGAAGAACTACCTTTAGCCGAATGTATAGTTTTATCACAGAATGCTCAGTTAAAACATGTAGAAATAGAGAGTCAGAATACAGATTTTAGTACCAGTAATATCAATTGGAGAGAGGAACAAGATAAAGATACAGCCATTAATAGAGTAGTTGAGTTAATACACACTGGATTGAAACCTACAGGTAAGGACTTACAAAACGAAAGTCAAGATGTTAAGGAGTATCTTAGAGAGTGGAAGAACTTAGAAATTTGTAAAGGTATACTTTATAGAAACACCATTCAAGATGGGGTAAGTATTAAACAATTAGTCTTACCGGCACAGTATAGAGATGTAGCTTTTAAAGGAATTCATGACAATGCAGGACACCAAGGTAGGGATAAAACTCTATGGTTAGCTAAACAAAGATTCTTTTGGAATGGAATGGATAATGATATTAAATCCAGAGTAGAAACTTGTGGAAGGTGTGTAAGAAGAAAAGTAGGTGATACACCAAGGGCTGATCTTGTTAATATTCAAAGTACTAAACCCTTAGAAATTTTATGTATAGATTTTTTATCTCTTGAAAGATCAAAGGGTGGATTTGAAAATATACTGGTGATCACAGATCATTTCACTAGATACGCAATGGCTGTGCCAACGAAGAACCAACTTGCTAGAACAACTGCAAAAGTATTATTTGAAAATTTTATATGTCATTATAGTTTTCCTGAAAGATTACATTCAGACCAGGGAAGAAATTTTGAAAGTAAAGTTATTAAAGCACTTTGTAAATTAGCAGGTGTGAGTAAATCACGTACAACACCATATCACCCCATGGGTAATGGTCTAGTTGAACGTTTTAACCAAACTTTACTTAAAATGTTGGGAACTTTAGAAAATTACAAGAAAGATGATTGGAAATCTTATATTTTACCGTTGGTTCATGCTTATAATGCAACCAAACAAGATACAACTGGTTTTTCTCCACATTATTTAATGTTTGGTTGGCATCCAAAGTTGGCCATTGATGCATTTTTAAATTTAGATCCTTCAGAAATGTCTGATAAGCCAGTTAGTCATCAAACTTATGTTGACAAATTGAAGAAAAGATTAAACTTTGCTTATAATGTCGCAAGATCTAATGTCGAAAAAAATACTACAAGACACAAAGAGAACTATGATAATAGAGTCCGATTCTCAAAGTTAGAGATCGGAGACAGGGTTCTAGTTCGTCTTTTAGTAAAGACTGGAAAAAGTAAACTATCTGATAAATGGGAAAAAGATCCATATGTTGTGTTAGATATTCCCAATAGTGACATTCCTGTTTATAAAGTACAGAAGTCATCTGGCAAAGGACCAGTAAGATTACTTCACAGAAACTTACTGTTACCTTTTATGTTCTTGTCAGATGATGACTGTCTTACAAATGATAAGACCGAGAAAAGTAAGAAAACTGTTAAACAAAAACATAGTGTGTTTACAGAAAGTGGAACAGATTCTGAATCAAGTGATTCTGAATCAGAGGTGTTACTGGTGACAAAACCAGCGAATACAAATATGTGTAAAAATGTTCATAACACTTCACGTGTTAACCAGAATACTCATCTCAATAGTTCAAATGAACAAATGAGATCAGATGGTTTGACATTTAACACATTTAATATTTCAGATTTTAGTAGACCTATGTCAAGGTTAGAAAATTCTTCTTCCGTTGACCCTGCATATCAAATACAGGACAGTGGTTCTTCTTTTAACACAATATCGAGTACAAATTTGTCCGAAATGCGTGATAATTTGTCGCGAGGTAGTGAATCGAGCCCGTCTACTATTCAACCAAGTATAAGACGTTCCACAAGAGTTAAAAATCCTCCTGATAGATATGGAAATTGGGTTGTAGGGGAGCATGATGCTCAAGTATGGTATGTGTAGGAGGAGAATGTCACAGGATTATTACAGGGATTAGATTTCAGACAGTATATTCCAGATAGTTAGTTGTATATAGTTTTATGACGTAGATATCTAAAGTTGATAGTTTCAGGACGTATGTGATAGTTGATAGTTTTATGACTTACATGATCGCTAGTTGATCATATTACCTAGATTTTAGGATACTTTATTAATCATGGATTGCTTTTCAGCGTAGCCATTCGTGATTCCAGTTTTATGACAATAATACATTGATATGAATTGATTGAATGATTTTGTATTTCAGCTTGTGCTAATACAAAATGCTTTCTGTTATAGAGCAGAAGATGTTGCAAAACATTAATTATCAATTATATGTGTGTTGATATTTTTAATATTTAATACTTTTATTTCAGTTGATATATATTTTTTACAATGTAATTTGATGAAATGTGAGGACACATTTTTCTCAAAGAGGAGGAGAATGTCACAGGGTGAATTATAATTAATTAATTAATTAATATTACTAATTATCATTCATATCATACTCATACATTTGTCTAAGGCATTATATTATTATAGTAACTAGTGAATTCCGTTCTCACTACGGAATTTACTACGTTCATTGCCTTATTCATTCATTCATTCATTTATACGGGTGAGTGGTCAGTGAGAGTACGGGTGTGTGAGTGGTCAAACTGGTTTTATTCTGTCCCCTGCGCATTCGCGCCAATACTAATTCTCAAGCACTCCAACCTAAGACTTTGGGGAGAGAAGACGCTCTCTCTCCCCAACACAACTTTATCTCACGATAATTGTGAACTTTGTCTAGGATTTACGGTAAGAAATAACTGGTAAATTATTTCTAAGGATTCAATTATTATTCAATATCTCTTTGATCATTTTATTCAAATCGAGTATTTTCTAAATTATCCAAATTTATAAAATTTAAATTATGATCCGCGTAAAAGTGTGAGTGAGGCGAGAGATATTTAATACCTGTTGTTATATTTCAGGTCACCCTTCCTTCTATGTTATAAATTCCATTATCGTAGATTATATATTATATATAAACATCGAACCCAGCAGCCATGTTGTGTTATATTTTACCACATTATAAGGCTGTGACATAAACAATGGACCTTGATTAGATTCATCAAAAGTGCGTTCAATTGACAATCAATTTAATATCAGCTGAAGTTTGAAAATGAGCCTACTTTTTCCCTCTGAAGGAAATGTCACTGGTATGCTTCTGTCTTTTTTGTAACGCCTGTAGCATCGTTGTGGTGGACATTCCATTATCCTTCTGTGTTCATTCACGACCCTGTGGGGTACTCTGTGATGTGTTCTGATGGTCATTCCCTCTGTATACAACAATGAATATCATGAAATTAAAAACGGAGCTATTGGTTTTAATATTTGTAATTTTTTCCAATATCCACTTAGATATTTAAGAATTCTGAAGGCAAATTAAAAGAATGATATTTTCATCTTTAATGTAACATTTTTACTTCAAAACCAAATTAAAATGATTTTTTCAGCCTTTAGCAGTGAGCAAGATTAGTATTTGAACATGCATATGAATAACTCTTCTCCTGTAGGTAATTTTCAGACTTTTACAATTCTTTTAAAATACTTTATTTAAACTGTCTGATATACATGTATAAAATCAAACCTCTTGTAAATTCAAACATCAATTGGTTTTTAATTTCCCACGTAACATCTGGTCCCATATATCCATAGGAAGGTTTGTATCCTTCTAAAAAGAAAAATAAATATTGGGCATTTTATTTTATTAAATGTAATTGTCTAATTGTCACTCCATTACCCAAATGAACAGAGGTGCTATCCAATCACAACCTTTCTTTCAATGGCCATTTAAACACATTACAATGTCAAGACATTCTTTACTTATACACTTTAACTTTTTGTAAGAGGGAGAAAATTTATATTTAAAATTTTATTATTTGTTAATATGACAAAAATAAGTATTGGATTTTTCGGGATTTGAAATGGGGGCCTTTTCCTCTGGGCCAAGTAGTGTTACCACTGGACCAGTGTGGTTTGTTTACATTGTACTATTTCACATAACACTGGAATTAGCATGGGATTTAAATTTCTAGTATTTACTGAAAAGATTTATTTTTTTAGCTCACCTCGACGAAGTCGAGATGAGCTTATGCTATACCCCCGGCATCGGCGTCGGTGTCGGCGTCGGCGTTAGCGTCGGCGTCCCAGGTTAAAGTTTTAGGAGCAAGTCCCATTCCCAAGTAACTATAAGCCCTACCTGGACCAAACTTGCATGGATGATGCATCTAGGGATGGACACTACCACACTTGCTTCGGATGCTGGATCTGACCTAGATTTTCCAGATGAGTGACCAGGTTAAAGTTTTAGGAGCAGGTCCATTCCCAAGTAACTATAAGCCCTACCTGGACCAAACTTGCATGGATGATGCATCTAGGGATGGACAATACCACACTTGCTTCGGATGCTGGATCTGACCTAGATTTTCCAGATGAGTGACCAGGTTAAAGTTTTAGGAGCAGGTCCATTCCCAAGTAACTATAAGCCCTTCCTGGACCAAACTTGCATGGATGATGCATCTAGGGATGGACACTACTACACTTGCTTCGGATGCTGGATCTGATGTAGATTTTCCAGATGTTAACCAGGTTAAAGTTTTAGGAGCAGGTCCATTCCCAAGTAACTATAAGCCCTACCTGGACCAAACCTGCATGGATGATGCATCTAGGGATGGACACTACCACACTTGCTTCGGATGCTGGATCTGACCTAGATTTTCCAGATGAGTGACCAGGTTAAAGTTTTAGGAGCAGGTCCATTCCAAAGTAACTATAAGCCCTACCTGGACCAAACTTGCATGGATGATGCATCCAGGGAGGGACACTACCACACTTGCTTCGGAAGCTGGATCTGACCTAGATTTTCCACATGTGAGACCAGGTTTAGATTTAGGAGTAGTCTCGTTCCCAAGTAACTATAAGCCCTACCTGGACCAAACTTGCATGGATGATGCATCTAGGGATGTACACTAACCAACCTGCTTCGAATGCTGGATCTGACCTAGATTTTCCACATGAGTGAATTTTAGCCATATTTTAACCAAATTAGCATGGATGATGTATCTAGGGATGGATACTTCCAGACTTGCCTTGGATTCTGAATCTGACGTACATTTTCCAGATGAGTGACCAGGGTAATTTTTTGGAGTAGCTATATAATATTATGGCCTGTTATGATTAAACTTGCATAGATGGTGCATCTAAGGATGAAAACTTCCAGACTTGCTTTGGATGTTGGAACTGACCAAAATTTTCTTGATTACTAAACAGGTCAAAAGTTTTTTGAGCAGATCTATAATTAAATCAAACTTGCATGGATATTGATCTTGGGATGTACCCTAACTAGAAAAAAATATGATGTGAAATTTGCCTTACATGTAGATAACATTCGTCGAGGTGAGCTTCGTAATCTTTGATTACCTATGTTTTTTATTAATTGTCATTATTTTCAGTTCTTATTAATAGTAATGTTATATTATGAAAAGCTCTGAAATAATTGTAAATATTTTTTGTGATGTCACATGATTTATATCCTGTTGCATGCTGGTCATTTCTTGTGCTTTCCTAGCCATTGTTGGCAGCAAGTTATCAAGAATGAATGTAAGTAGAATTTGTGAAAATTTGTTATTCATAATTGCAACTAGCATTATGTATTAAGCAAATAAGTATGCAAATGTTATAAGCATGCATGTAAAAGTATTTTTGAACTTAATTTAAAGATATTTTTAATTGGTAAACAGTCTCTCCATTGAAGTCTAAAAGTGTTCATTATTTATATGTTGAGAATACAGTACTCATGAGGTTAAAATAATCATACAAGTTTTTCAGTATGTAGATATCTATATTTGTGTGTTTTTATTTTTGAATAGATTCATTAATGAGCCAGATGGTGTAATATGCTGTAAAGTGTAAACATCACATATGCCCCTTGCTTAGGGTATGTGTTGGTTTATTATATATGAAAGCTGTGTGTATAGATTTTTATGATTTTATAATATTTATAATGAAATGAATAACATAAAGAGTAATGAATTTAAAGAAAATGGTTATTGACAACTGTATGAATTATTTCAAAGATTTGTAAGCATTGTACCGAAATTTTTATTTTTATAATATCATTTCAGAAACATTGTCAATTTATTTCTATATGGAACAAGAAAACATTGATGTAACCATCAATTGTCGCCCGGGAAATAAATAAAGTAAACAATGGAAATGAGTCTTGATCATCAAACCGCTTCGATATGTGTGAAAAAGGCATGCGTCTAAATGATGGAGACGATAGTCGAGAATATTTTGAAAACTTATAGTCGGATGAAAATTGAACAAAAACGATACCCTTTTAAACTTTATCAATTCCTCAAGTAAATGTTGGCTGCATAAAATATAATTTGAAACCAGACACATGCATCACCTATTTTCAAAAATGTCTTTCACTTAAAGAATATAAAACACGAACTGTGTAAAGTACTTTTTTACGTTTTTATGCGATAAGTAAAATTCGATGTTCTAAAACAAGGGACCTGTCGTTTTTTCGATAGTAAATGATAAGCAACTTTATATATTAAATATGAAAAACATATATATTTTTACAGATTCACTTTATGGAAGTAAATATATTGTGTATCTCGTAATTTATAAAGGGAAAGAACATTCTGATTAACAATCTTTTTAATGTTTAGAAAACCTTTAATTCTGAATAACTTCTCCCACCTCAATCTCCATATACCAACACTTAAACTTATATGTATAGAGCAGCCCGGTCGTCCGGGCTGCAATAAAGAACCTTGAACACAATCACCGTGTTACATTTTTGTACAAGTTTTAAATTTCAAGTTGACTTTGAACTTTACGCTTGCATCTTGGGCTTAAAACACTTTACATGGTGTTCATAATTTACTGTCGATCTTGACCTTATATCGTAAAAGCTGAGGTATACATGTACTTTAGTCAAAATACAATGAAAGTGAAAGTGAAAAAGTTTGGAAAATGCTGACTTTTTGTTTTTCAAAAAGAATTCAATGAATTTCTTTACGTTTTTGAGAGCTCTGTTTTACGGAAATGTCCAATCTATTCATAGTAATTATTGCATGCACGAGTGATTTGGCGCTTAGTATATATAGTGTTCCGGGCGTGTGTTTGGTCATTGCGAAGTTCGTTACAAGACCATAAGGACATACATTATCCCTTTCCATCCCCGCCCTAAGAACTATGCAATGCATTGTATGTACATTTACAATTAATTATTATATACATGTATATGTTTTTGTCGATGTGGATGTACATCATTAAAAAATAATGATAATTATTACTGGATATTACCAAAAGTCCAAGGTGGTCTAGTGTGTATGCTGGAAAAGTACCCAGTAATGTTACATAGCTACTCAGAGAAAACTTGATGTACCCACCTTTCAATGATGATGTATATTTACAGTCAAAGAAGACATTCTCCTTTAATTCCTCCTTACTAGTGCTTGTATTTTTACCTTCAAATGATAGCAAAATAATAATTTTTGGTTCAAATAAATGAAGAAGAAACCTTAATTATTACAAAAAAAAGTTTTCATTGAAATGGTTCAACACAGTATTTTTTGTCAGTTTGATACACAGTACAAAATCTCCATTAAAAACGCAATTCTTCAAGACTAACAATTTGTAGAATAATACATGTAATTAACAGTCAATTCATCCAATCAATTTCTCCTAAGTAGTCAATTTGCATGTAAATTCTATTACTGCTTTTACTGAAACAAGAAATAAAACAACTCAAGAATTTGTTTCCTTCAAACAAAATTATATGATACATACCGTATCATGAAGGAGGTGTGTCGTTTCACCCCTAATATATAATAATAAAAATTTCAAAAATGTTTTTTGTAAGTTACCCTTGGTGCTTTCTTCTATGTCTGCATGGAAAATATTGAAAAAATGTCCCATTCCTCTGTGTTCAACGACCTTCTTTAATACCAGTACAAGTCCATCACTTCCAAACACATAAATAAGAAAGTTGTATGCCCTCCCCCTCCTACTGAAGCCAGACTTGGGTCTGATGTTATCTGGTACAGGGTCCCCACACTTTGTCAGAGTGTCCTGTATCATACAAGAGTCAATTTCCTCCAAAGCTTCATTAAAATGCAGAAGAAGACATTTCCTGACCATTTCTGCAGAGAAATTTTCAAGATCAAATGTTTGAAAAATTCATGTTTGTACAAAATTATCCATAAAAACTATCAATGAAAGAAATTCATCATTCATAAGTTAATGTTCACAGCTCATAAAATCAAACAAAAAAAATGTTCTAAACACAAAGTGTGCTATTTAATTACAAGAAAACATGTATTATTCACAATTGCTACACAGAAGAAAAAGCTTGGATTTTTGAGATGTGGTGGTTGCGACAATAAAGAGATTGATATTCGTGTCCCTTGTCTTCCTGAATGTTAGACGAGTCTACATTACCTGCTTCTTGGTGTGCAATGTCCACATCTCCTGACTCTAATTTTTCAGCAAGGTCAGATTTATCCAATTTTTTCAGAATTTGGACAAAATAATCCAACATGCCAACATTTGATGTCTTTAAGAGAGTCTGTAAAAAGGCAACAACCCTAGCTCTACGTTCATTTGACTCCAGAATACAGCTTTCATCCTTCTCAGTCATCAGACCGTTCTTTTTTAAGCAAGATAACATTAGACAGGGTTCCAGCTCATCAATCAGTAAATCCCAGTTCTCTTGTATTTTCAGTTGAATTTTACGATGAATATTTGATATGTCTTCTGTAAAAATAATCAACAGTTTGATGCTACTAGAGTGATTTTTTTTTGAAAAAGCATTACCAAATACAGCAAACTAAAAGTCAAGTAAATAATTCTAAGAGCCTCTCTAACCTCTTTTGCTGGAATCTGATACAGCTGCAGAGACTGTTACTTGTATGTCCAATGGTTTCTTGTCATCATATAATTTTTCTGAAAAGTCTACCAAGTCTAACACAGTTGTGGCCACTTCCTTGACTAACCGACCACCATCAGCCAGGAAACGCTGTCCTGCCTCCTCCGTGAGGGAGGTCAGGTGTAGGACAAGGGACCCCTCAGCCTTGTCGATTTTCATGTGTGTGAGTTGAGAGAGTCTAGTGCATAATTCTGTGTCTCGGTTTAAAAACTTAATGGCTTCTGCTACCTTACTTTGATCAACTTTCTCAGGAATAGATAAAGTAAAGACCAACTTGGAAGGAAGTTTTCCTATATTGTGATAAAATAAATTGAAGTTTTTTTTCCAGTCATTCAAATTCTTCTCTTGTAGTAAATATCTTTAGCAGTATACTTTCTTTTACCTGATTTGTGAGGAAGAGACACTTTGTACAAAGAACTAGTGATCTCTTTCTTTTTTTCTTTTTTTTTTAAATACATGTATTAAATATATACCTTCATAAACAGGCTGCTGTCCTGTTTCTTCTGGTTTCAAAATGATGAATCCCTCCTCTTCTTTACCTTAAAAAATTTTTAAATTCTAATTATGTGAGATGTGTGTTTATAAACAGAGTATTTGTTTTCTACCTACCGTATATAAAATGGCTACATTTTGATTTTAGTCACCTGTATTATGGCATTCTATGAAGTCCTCGACAGGCGAATCTTTCCCTTTCAGTTTTCTCATCACTGCCTCCCATCCCAGCTCCTCTAGACAATGTCCAAATTTGTTAAGCACTGATTCTGATTGGTCATGCCTACCAAAGCTATCTGTTAGCCAATGTAAGATACCCTTAGCTTGCTGTTTTCTTGAAGGCTTACTCTTTATTCTCTCAAGTTCATTCATATCTAAAATTTTCTGTTCTATCAGGATATTACTAAGTGGACCTGGTTCAATCTCATCAACTAGGAACTCATAATTGGAATGCAGATATTCTGGATCAACCAAAAAATTGTGTCTTTTTCCTACAAGTGATTGAAAAAAATTCATTGCAAGTTCAAACTTGTAAGCAAAGGTTTTTATCATTCAGGCATCTGGTATATATACCATAGTGATATATGTTCTATATTATATCTTTCTTCCATTTCATAAAATGTAGGTGGTACATATCTTAATAAGTACTTGAAATACATGTAATTGCATGGAGTTAAATGAAATGTATAAAAAATTACCTGGCTTTTTTGTATGAATGCCTTTCATCATATCCAGTGCTTGGAGACATTTGGATCTTTGCATTGCATACTTAAACTTCTCCAGTACATCTGGGTGTTTTTCAGGTAGGGACAACACAACTCGACATTTTTCTTTCCTGTTAACATCTCTTTCTGCTTCATCATGTTCCTCAATTCGTATAACAGAGTTCTCAAGGAGAATGTCATTTATTAATGAAGGTTCCAACTCTTCCAATAAAACTTCCCTATGCTCCCTGATAGAGTTAAGTGTTAAATTTTCTTTTTCAGCCTCAACTGAAAGAAAATACTTTAAATAAAATTCTCTTCTCCTTTTACAGTGACTGAATTAAATGATTTTTATACATGTACAGTATTTTTTTAAATCAGAACTTAAATATCGATCAGCAAAAATTTATCCCGTAACACAAGCAGATCTAGCTAGAGCCTTCATAACTTTTGATAGTATACATGCAAATTAAAATTCTAATTCTCATAATAAAGTGATATACTGTAAACCAACTTTTATTCGCGACGACTTTATTTCGCGATTTACAAGGGATAAACTAGTTCACTATGATTAATTTTCGCAATTAAGCCTTTTTTTGATCTGTTGTTAATAGAAAGAGAGACTTTAAGGACCGGTTCGCAGCGAGAAATATTCGCGATGACGAGGCTCTCGCGAACCTATTGAAAATTTCTCGCACGCGAATAAAAGTTGGTTTACAGAATATATAAATATATATATATATATATATATATATATATATATATATATATATATATATATATATATATATATATAAAACATTTTTACCAGTTTCCTTTTTCTCTTGCTCTTTGAACTCTTTGAATAATGGTGTCTGCTTGAAAACATTTAGAAGTTCTTTGCATTTTTCAGGTCCATTCCTCAGAAATGACTTCAGTTCCTTCCCAATACAGATGTAATCCTTCCCTTCTTTCAGTCCTTGTTTCTCTTCATCAGAAAGTTCTGACTCAGCAAGCAAGTGATCAATTAACAATTTCTCTCTGTGTATATTGTCTCGAAGAAACAAAACACATTTTTGGAGAGATTCAACTGGCCTCTCTGAAAGGGGGAAAAATAAGAATGATGAATCCATATACTGTAATACTAATTGAATAAAATGTCATGAAATTTAACCTTTTTAACAAATATAGAACATATCTCTTATAAACCTCTAAGGGAATAACCCTCAGACTGCCAGATATTCACATATTTTTCTAGGCATTTTTTTCTTCTTTCACTATTTAACTTTGGTTGAGAATATTACATCAGATTTTTTTTAGTTTTCTAGTAAAAAAAAAACACGTATACTTCATCCAAATACCATTTTCACTAAAGGATCCTTGAGCCATTTTCGTTCCCACTCTGAGTCAGTTGACGTTTCGGACAATGTCCTGGATAATAGTACTCACACTACTGTGACGTGTCTAAGTAAGATATAATAGTCATACATTTATCACTTTGAACACATGAATAAACTTACTGACAACAAGAATGAATATAATTAAATGCTAACAGTTATAACATCAAAATATATGTTTATAATTTCTACTTTCGTTTTGATTTTCGCATTAAAATTTTGTTATATAGCACTGCATATCCAAATAATTTTCAAGTTTCACATTATCATTATGCGTCATGAAAAATGACGCTATAATTTTGAAATATTTCACCGTGAAAACAAATTCCCATAGCTCTTTCACTTGATTTTGAAAGACTGTGCAAACGAACTGCAATCCTCGGCCATTTCTGTAAACAAGGTAATTCGGACAACTTCGTCAATCCGATTGAAACTTCGTGAGACTCCAATTAGCTTATAAAATCAAAGTACTGAAAGTATTCACAAGGTAATTTTTTTTTAAATATTACAATCTACAGTTTTATTTCATGATCCTATAAAAACCAATCGACAGTTAGTATATATATTATATTTTTGATATACTCTTATAAAGACCAATATACAGTTAGTATCTCTTATACTCTTATAACATTAAAGACCAGTCTACAGTTAACTTATCTGTTAAGATACTCTTATAAACAGTGATAAAGACCAATCTACAGTTAGTATCTCATGCCCTTATATAAAGACCAATCTACAGTTAGTATCTCATGCCCTTATATAAAGACCAATCTACAGTTAGATCACATAATCTTACAAGTAAAATTGAGTGCAAAGCATCAAATCGGCCGCAAACAAAACTAATATTTTTTTTTTTAAAAAGTACTTTCACAAGTACGCGTCCAAGAAAAGCACAAGATAGACTTGAACATTTTTATTTCAGACTGTCTTCAATTAGCATATTAAAAACAACTTTTGCTAGCTGTACCAACATTTCAATTTTATATATTCATCACTTTTGCCACTGTAATTATTATCCGGAAAATCATAACAATATTTGTGATCATATCTTACACACTCTCATGTCGGGGATTACCTAAATCATAAATTAATAATTATCTGATGAGAAATGAGAATGAAATTGAAACATAATAACAACAGTAAAGACTTAGTTTAAAGCAAGTTCTAAAAATATTAATATTTTACTCATAATTTTTATACATGTTATCACTAACGAATTATTTTACCGAACTAATAAATACCGTCTCATTTCCCCATGTACACTTTCTAAAACCACAATTAGATCCGCCGCTCCTGCGGCCGATAATAAAGACTAGTCTACAGTTAGTATTGTTACCTACTTTGTCAGCTGGGACCAACATATTGATCGTGTAATCTATCTAATTTTTTTTTTTACTTTTGAATTATTGAAGACAGAAGGATAGATGGTTTTCATATTGCCCCTCAATCGCTTAATGATTTCAGCATCCACCTAATATTTTTATTCCATTCTAAGATGTGATTTTCTTCTAAGACAACTGTCCGCGGAGAAAGGGGTTGATCCATATGTCGCGGGTTCGAATCCCACTGTGGGACGTGGAGACCGGTCCTTCGGATGAGACCGTATAAACCGAGATCCCGTGTCGCAGTAGGTGCTGGCACGAAAAAGACCCCTCACTGCTCAATGGCCGTAAGTGCCGAGTATAGGTCAGAATTTGTAGCCCTCGACCGGCAAGTGGTGGCGTCTCCATATGAGTGAAAAATTCTCGAGAGGGACGTTAGACAACAATCAATCAATCTAAGACAACTGTCGAAGTTACGTACAAACAAATGTTGCATTTTAATCAACAATCAACTTTGATTTATGTGACTGACAGAAAAATAAAAAATGTTTATAATGTTATATTCCTTAAAACACTGTATATTATTTAAAGCTTATTGAGTCGAACTATATTTTTGAGAATCAGTGTATTATAACTGCATTTTAGAACCAGAAGTCTCTGACGAGACTGTAGCTCTATTGGTTGTACTTACAAAGGAAGATAAAAGTAGCACTTGGACTTGAAACTTTGCAACAGCAATATATAGAATAATAATCCTTGGTTTAGTCTCTTTTTGTGGCAAGATTTATTGCAATCAGACAAAAAGTGTAGGAGGAGAAGCCTTTCAAAACAATTTTACAGAAATTTCGATTTAAGTAACCATGGAAACATCATTCAACAAAATCAAAAAAAAAAAAAAAAAAAAAAAAAAAAACAATAACGACAATTATGTACCTAAGTGTAGTCTAACTTGTATGCCAAGTTATACTGAAATCAGACAAAAAGTGTAGGAGGAGTAGTGTTTTGAAAGAATTTCAAGAAAATTTCTATTTTTAGTAACCATGGCAACACTGTTCATCGAAATCAAAAACTGGTATAGAGAATTATGTATCTTAGTGTAGTCTACTTGTGTGTTAAGTTATACTAAAATCAGACCAAAACTGTAGGGAAGTAGCATTTTGAAAGTATTTCAAGGAAATTTCTATTTTTAGTAACCATGGCAACAACGTTCATCGAAATCAAAAACCGATACACAGAATTATGTATCTTGGTGTAGTCTACTTGTGTGCCAAGTTATATTGAAATCAGACTAAAACTGTAGGAGGAGTAGCGCTTTGAAAAATTCTTTACAGACGGACAGACAGACAGACGGACGGACGACGGACACCTTACTATCGCATAAGCTCTTCTGGTCTCTGACCAGTAGAGCTAAAAAAAACTTGGTTTAATTTTACATCTGGATATCAAAACTTCGTAAAAGTCCTTATAAAGATGATTTGCAGGGTCCAGTAAACGTTCAACAAAGCCCCTATCCTTTCACCTCACCAAAATATTAACTGCTGTGAAGGAGAAACTTCAAATGTACATTATTGTGCTACAACATATTCAAGATTTGGTTTAAATCAAATGTGGATTCTTTAAAAAAAAAAAAAAAATCCAAAAGACATTTGGGAAAATTTAAAATCTCAAAACTTTTCATACATCAATACCATCAAAATATATGACTTTTCTACGCTTTTAAAGAGCAGGTTTTTTGACGTGATCATCATAAATGACTGCTTCCTTGATAAAAATGGAAATAACTCGTAAATTTTTGCATGTTGTGATTGGTCATCTACAAAAGAAGATGGCGAAAGACCAAGGCGAGCAAAATTCCTATTGAGCGACAAATAAAAAAGTGAAAAATTAAATCTCAATCATGACAAAATTTTCTTTGATACGAAGGTTGTTAGAAAAGTTCGCGGAAACATTGATTTACGAAAATTTTGTTGTGTACTTTGAAGAATGACCTATGTCTAATTAAATTCTTTTCCTTTGCTTATTAGCATGTAAAAAATCAGGGTCCATTAGCTAAAATTTTTAAAATATACAATGGTTTTCACTGTGCGGTCATAGCATTCACGGAACAATCGCTTGACGTTAGGTGATGTGACAACCTAGATTCCAGAGACATGTTAAGCCTTTTCACTGCTCTAAATACAATGTACAAATGTAGCTTTCATTTCTATCATAGACTTCTCATGTCCTTTTTCTTCTTAAAATTGAATAACTTTATCAAGAGGGTATTGGGGTATCGCAGGAGTTGATTATCAAAAACGCTAATCCTTCCATTCTTACAAAGCTACTACTAGGTAGTCCCCAGCAGCAACTAAAAACATTTTAATAGTCTCTATCGGGCATTTTCCTGTCTGCACACATAATTCTTTAATAGCTCTGTGCTCCAGGACATTCAATGACGTTGCAATTCTTTATTGTGCATTATGGTCAAGAGACTGTTTGATTGTTTCTATTATGTAATTTACTTGATTAGAAACAAATTTTCGTAAAAGTATTGTAATTTTTATTCGTAGTTACTAAATGGTGACTCCTTCACACGACCTATTTAAGAGCTCTACAGAGCTTATATTATTTTGTACAGTAACCGCACACAGCACAGCGCCCACTTTAAATAAAATTACTGAAAATAAATACATTGTATATTTAAAGATATTTTCCTACACTTTTTCATGTAAAACGTTGATCCCCTATTGTGCTCCCGCCCTTCCCAAAGAAAACATGATTTGAACAACTTGAATCTGCACTACCTGAGGATATTTCCAAAATTCCTTATTGAATTTGAAATGTCATACTTATAGTGGATTCCTAAACTTCCAAAAAATGCTTACAAAGATACAAAGCGGGTTCCAGTAAATGTTCTACCAAGACTCTTTTTTTTTTACTCCTCACTAAAATATTAACAGCAGTGAAAAAGAAACTTCAAGAGTACAGTACAACAACATATTTGAGAAGTTGTGTTAATCAAAAGTTAATACTAAAAAAGCTCAAAGGAACTTTAAGAAAATTTGAAATCACAAAATTTCACTAAAATCAATAGCAACAAAACGTACGAATTTCAACACTTTATTCAACTATCCCCCGCGATAAATTAAAGACCACACTTTTTGACACCACGGAGAACTGTTTCTTCAATAAAAATGAAACTCGTTTTGCATACCTTGTCATTGGTTATATACACTTATTTTGTTTAAAACATTATGATTCTACACACACATACTTCAAGGTTAATATTAACAAGATGCCTGTGTTTCTCAATGACAATATCTACGTAATTTTTTGAAGGTTCAACACTCTATTGGAATCCTCATAATCCGGATGATACCTTAAAAACTCGTGTCATGGTAGGCGTTGACATGATAAAGAACCCTCGCTGCTTAATGCCCCCGAGTGCCGAGTATAGGTCTAAATTTGGAGCCCTTCACCCGCATATGGTGACGTCTCTATACGACTGAAAAATTCTCGAATGGGATGTTAAACAATATACAATCAATCAACAATCCTTTATATGTGTAGCAATATACCATTCACCTGCACATGAAATTTAGATCACACATCTGATTCGATGTGCAAGAATATGCTCTATGTATGCGAGGCTGGCTATTTACAAATAACTTGATGGTACAGAAATATCTTTGCAGCCTGCAGCGTTTCACAAGTTATGTTTGGTCAGAGTAGGGTTTAAAGTTACTTCGGAATGGGTCTGTTAAAAAATCTTTAAACTGGTCACTAGTGCAGACAATATACAGTAAGATTTGGTTATAAGGAAATCACTGGGACCTCGAATTTTGCTTCCTCATAACCGAGATTTTTTATATCCGTACCAAAACAAAAAAAAAAAACAAAAACAAAACACCCCCCCCCCCCAAAAAAAAAAACAGTGAAAAATCGCCAGGAAATTAAAAAGAAATCCTCTTCAATGAAATTTCCTTATAAGTGAGTTTTCTATAAGCCATTTAAAACTGTAGGTAAGACACAACATCCAAATCAAATCTAATATCGTGCGCTAGCGGCTAGATTAATTGATTGATTCATGTTGTTTAACGTCCCATTCAAGTTGTATCACTCATACAGAGACATCACCGTATGTCAAGGAGAGCTTCAAATCTAGGCATATACTTGGCACTCGGTCATTGAGCAGTGACAATTTCTTATCTTGTCAACACCTACCTAGGTTTTTAAAGTCTCATCCGAATGACCCGTGACTTTCACTTCTAATGCCGGGCACTTGGCAAAGGAACAGTCACTATCTATGTTTACGTCTTAGGTTTGACGTGGTGGGTAAAAGAGAATCGAACCCGGGCCTACTGATCACGAAGTGAACGCCCTACCACTAGGCTTCCGTGACTGGTATACATCCCTAGAGACATCAGTCATATCAGCCAAGTAAAGCTAAGCCTTATATCACTTAGGAATGGACCTGTTCCAAGAATTAAAATCTGGTCACTCTTGAAAAAATAAACTAGGTCAGATGCAGCCTCCGCATTGTGATTGGTAGGAAGCATCACAGGTGCTTTATTCGTGCACTTCCAAGTTACTAGCTCCAAAAACTCGAAAATGCAACACCAGGATATAGCAGATGCTAACTCGAGACGAGCTATAATTGTTACATAACATTGAAACAAGGTCACATCCAAAACGTGAGTGGTATTGTATCAGTTGAGCTAAATCTTTTCTCCATCCCTTTTTGAAGCCAGAAAAGACGACATCACTATAAATATGCATTTCCTTGCTTTAAGTATGTTCTAAACCGTCTTAATTACTCGCAGTAATAAATAGGATCAAGGTCTTAAAACCCAGGTAATGAAATTAAAGTGAAGTATCATATGATAAAGAATAGATATTTTGGAAAATGCAATAAAAATAATTTGCAAACTTTATTTACGATAATATGCACAATTATAACAAATCTACAGAATTCTACACTGTAAAGAATCCAAGAACGTAAACTCAGAGAACACTTTGTTCTCATGCACAACAACCAACAAACACAGTTTTAATTTGTCTGAATAAATTTTGAAAAAAATACGAGAGTTGATTCAAAAGAAATGTCAAAACTGTTATAAAATATTTAATAATCGAATGTTATCAACAAAATTTTATATACCAATGCCTCTTTTCATTTTTACTTTTGCCTTAAAATTCCTTTCAGATATATGCAATACTTTTTAAAACTTTAAAATAAACACAACGTTGGGTTTCGTTTATTCCTCACGGAAAGAATGCACCGACGTCGTTATGACGTTTCTCTGCAGCACTCATTTTCAGTTCATCCTAAACAAAGATATATGCAAAAAAGGAATGAATTTAGAAACAAAATTTGGACAAGTCCAAATAATTGTAATACAACAAATCAAACAAGACTTTTTTTTTTTTTTTTTTTTTTAGCAAAATGGCAGTAAAGATTAAAAAAAAGCAGTGAGAGGTTTAATAAGATATGCAGATGAATTGAAAATAAGTGCCAAAAAATAACATCATAACGATGCGGCAACATTCTGACAAAGCCTAATATTGTGTTTATCTAATATTTTAAAAAGTACTTTATATCACTGAACGAAATTTTAAGGCAAAAATCAAAATAGATAGGGGAATTAGTATGTAAAATTTTGTTGATAACACTCGATTAATAAGGATTCAGTACTATTGGATCAAACCTAGCACCTTATACTTGGTTAATAAAAAGATTTTTCAATAAAAGAAAATATTAGTTTTACTTAGCTCCCTTTAAGATATTTTTCTCAGGAAATGTTGATTTTCTTTTGCTTCCCAGGACTAATAAGCATAGGAATAACAATATTCAGTTGATAAATAATGCATGTCTTTGATAAGCATTGCATTTCTAAACCTATTAGAAAACAAGCTATTGCCATCTTGAACATCTGCTATAAACCTTTTATCAAAATTAATGAATGATTAATATAAATGAACTTTGGTTACATAAACAAAACAGAACAGTTACCAGCTTGTTGATCAGAGATTTGGATACAATAATTTGAACATAGGATAATTTAGGCATTCTTGGGTGTTTGTTTAGAAATGTGTATCAAAAAGTAACGCAATATTTTGCAAAAAATAATTTTATAATGATTTTTGTAAGCTGTCAATGAATCCTATCAGAGAATCACTTTGTTATCATCTTTTATAATAGTTTGTCCAAATTGTTGTTGGGGTCCGTTTTTTATTAATTCACTACAACAACAGCTTATATTTATATAAAATGTTGATACAATAGATCTTCAATTCGATGTTTTCATTAAAAATACACAATTGTAATTAGCATAAAATTGTATTTTTTTCCTTTTATCAAAAAAATTGCTGATTGTAAAAATTGCATTTTAGACTTAATAAGAGTTTTTTGAGAAAAATGATTTTTTTTTTTTAGCATAAAATAACCTTATCAACCACTTAAATGATACTCTCAAAAATATACAGAATAACAAATCAAATCACTTTAGACTTTTTTGCTGGAAAGGGGGGGGGGGGGGACTGCTTTCTTAAATTTCATTCTTACTTTTAATACACAGCCAGTACCTCTCTGGATTGAACAAAGATTCCAACTGCCAAAATCTGAGGGTGCCAAAATTATCCTAAATACAGTATATATCATTTCTATAAACCAATTTATTCTGTAGAATAAACATTAGGCTGAAATTAGCAGAAACTAGAAAACTGACCAGTCAGCAAGGGCCCCGCCAAGGGGTAGCAATATAAGGGTGCAGCTTACAGAATGAGAATTTTGATTACAAAAATTAAAAAATATATGAAGAAGAATATGCAATAACAACTGTATTTATAAAATTTCAAGATAATTCATAAATATCCAACAACCTGTAAAGAGTATCCCTATATTTACATATTAAGGCAGTAAAAAAAATCATATCTATAATAACTCAATTAAATGTACATTTAAACAAGAATAAAGCATGTGTTTTTTAAAATGCCAGCCTTCAGTGAATGCAAATATCACCCGGGCTTGACCTCAACTTCAAAACAAACATCAGACAAAAGTTAATTTATCTTAAAGTGACAAATAAAGATAAGCCTGGAAAATTTTCTGCCCCAGACAAGATAATTAATCCCAGGGGATTAATTGTACTGCTCTCTCATCCTTTTCTCCCAAGTTTACAATAAGAACTTTTTCAGTAATGATAGAATGAGTTTATTATCAGACTACGTGATAAAATTAATAGTATTCTTGAATTTACATACAGCAGCCAAAAAAAAAAAAAAAAAAAAAAAAAAAAAAAAAAAAAAAAAAGAATAAATAAATTAAAAAAAAAAAAATAATAATAATAATAATAATAAAAAAAACCCATATCTCTATGTATATCCTGTTTTTAGAACTCAATAAAATCTTAACTCATTGTGTATTTTACCAAAATAAAGTATGAATATCATTTAAATCCACATTTCAGAGAATGTACACATCATTCAGAATTGACCTTAACTTCAAAACAAACTTCATTTGCAGACAGAGGTGTTACTTAATCTCAATTTGACAGAAACAGATAATGCTTTGGATTTTCTTCAAGAGGAAAGTTAATTAATCCCATGTGACTAGTTGCAGCTTTCATAGTTTACAATAGGAACATTCTCAGCAGTTATCTCTCTTTGCTCTGGCATTCATTCTAATGTAAAGTTAAGGAATCTACCCCACCACCCCAGCTCCAAAATGGATGACACAGAGAACCAAACTTAGCATCAAAATATGTCTTACTGCCTCTTCAACCAACATACCAAATTTGAACTTAATTGGTCAACTACAAAAAAAGTTATTAGAAAAAAACAGAAAATTTGTGGACGGAAGAATGACAGACGGACAGACAGACGGACAGACAGACAGAGTGATTAATATAGGGCACCCGCAAATCCTTGCAGGGCCCTAACTAGTTTGCCAATGTGAAAAGTTAAAGCTAGTTTACCAATATAACATATACAAACCAAAAAATTCTTTACATTCATAATTTTCAAAAGTTGATGAAACTTCCTTGAGTTTCATGCACTGAATAAGGACAATTTACAGCGCTATACTAATTAAGTGGATTGTAAAAATAAATGATACATACATGTAATACATAACATGTACATCTATTTACAGTTTTATAATGATGAATCACATTGCGAGAAATATACAGAATGTTTCTTTTTCTTTTACTTGGGTGACAAAGTGTAATTATGATTTTGACTCTTAATTTATAACCAAATCAAATCTCAATTCAGTTTTATTACTATTACATGTATTATTTTTGAAAAATTTACAATTCCAATTTTTTCTTTCTATGTAAAGCTTCCATGTGTGTCTTGGTCTCAGTCACCCCAAACCAGAAAAGGCACAAAAGCAGTGGTCAAACAAGTGATATATATTTATAAAAAAAAAATTATATCAATTTGAATTCAGTTCATTTCATTTGATCTATACTTGTTAAGAAATTCAAATTCAACAAGAAAGGAATAAACTAAGTATCAATATTTTGGATACTTATAAATATATCTTTCTACAAGAGGAAAACAAACTCAATGGTGAAATGAAGTTGTTTGAATGACATAGTTTCCATGTCAACACTGCAAATGTTTTACAGTATTGGTGTGTCAGAGTACTTTTTTGTGATTCATAAGAAGGTAATGTTTCATAGTAGTTTTTGAATGATAAGCAGGTGCTGCACAGATAGGTAAAACCTGGAATGACCTTATAGTGTAATCTCATTAGACCTATTATTTGCAGTTAACAATACTCTTCAAATTAATGTAAAATAAATGTGAATATACACAACTTGTCATCCAGAGCCAGTTAATGAAAAAAATAATGTATAATATTTTAAAAAGCTGTAGTTATGCATAAAACAATTCACCTTGAAGAAATATTCTCATGTAGATATATTAAGCATATTTAGCAGAAATTTATTTTTTGACAAGTTTTAAAATTAGCTTAGATTTGGTTCAGGCATTTCTGAATGTACCTATGGAAGATTTTAGTAATGCACTTAATATGGCTGATTCCAAAGTTGCTTTCCACCAAAGACACTAAATAAAATACATAGAAAATTATTATACATTGACAGTATTTTTAACAAGAACTGATAAAACTGTATTTGAACTAGTACATATACAGTTTGGTGTAAAACCATGGTATTTTTAAAAATGTTCATGAATGTAAATTCACTCACATTATTTAGCTACACAAACAATAACCTCTAATCTGGTTAAAACATTTTTTTCATGATTTTCTCAAATTGAAGTCAAAAAAAAAAAAATCAAAACTTGATTATCATTCTATGTATGAATATGTACATGTACTTTTACATGTATACATAGTCAGACAATGTTCATATCAAATGTTGACTCCAAAAGAATTAAAAATATATGTGGTCAATTGATAGAAATTTTACATTCATGTAAAAAGAAAAAAAATTAAGTTAATAAATATTCATTTGACAAACAAAAATATCACTGAATTAAGATGGGAAATACATTTTAAATTTTTTGTAAAATAAGGGAATTCACTTTTTTTTGTTTAATTCTGTTGTCTGAGGTTGAAGTGATATCAACATTCCCGGTGGGAAATCTGAATATTTCCCAGTAATTTCAGTAGTTCCTTCCCAGTAAATCAAGCTTGGTTTCCTGTCTATTTCCGGTTGTTTTGTCCACACCACATACCATGATTTCTGTTTCCCCAAATTTGATTGACACCAACACTGAGCGTTCTTTACCACCCCTAACATCAGGCATGTCCACCAACAGTTCGCCAATACACTCACAACCTTTATCAGTGACAAACTGTGGATTCTCCTCATTGGACTGATAAAACTTCAAAACCATTTTTGTCATTTCAGCTGATGCTGCAAAAACTTCTTTTTCAACTGTCTTCCCAACATCCACAGATTCACCGATTGCAACCATCTTTTCAAAAATATCAACACAATAATAAGTGTCATCAATCTTTTTCCTCTTATTTTGTGGGTCTCCAGTCATAAAATACTGCATTGTATCAAAACCGTATGTGTGTGGACTTATCCTAGAAGTAATGATATTAATGTCTTGTCCAAACATCACGGCTCCTTTCAGCACAGCAAGCCCTGGATCTGTTGGTATAATGACTTTGTATTTTCTGAACCTCTTCTCAAACTGCTTCACAATAATCTCTGACTGTGAGAATCCCCCAACCAGAATAATGTCTTTGACTCCATGTGTGCTTGGGCTTTCAAGAATTTTTTCTACTGTGACAAATAAGTGGGATAATGTCATATCAAAAATCTTCTCCACCATTTTTGGTTCAAATACCAACTTCCCAACACGAACCTTTACAATGTCAGCAAAGGGTGATTCCTGGACCAAATTCTTGTATGTCTTACCCCTCAAGCTTCTGCAAAGATCAGAAAAGGATGGGAATATAGGTAGTTGCAATCTACTTTCAAGAGTGAGATCTCTTTTTTTAAGTTCAATATTGTATTCCATTTCCATGTAATCTGCTGTTTGCTTCTTGAATTCTAGAATGACATCACGTCCAAATATATTTTCCAGCATTTTCCAGATTTTTTCGTTGACCATATTTCCTCCCCATGCTCCTCCACTAGCTCGATACAACTGCTTCATCTTCCTGTCTTCCATTAACTCCAGAACTGTGAAATCAGCCGTCCCACCTTAGAATGTAAAGGAAAATAAAAGATTATCTCAGATCAAAATTTTTATTTATAATATGTGCAACTAGAATGCTACATATCAGTGTAAAGGTTCTACTTCATTAAATTCATGCAAGAATTGATCTAAGAAAAAATATGACAGATGTGACCAAAAATATATACAATCTTAGCTACCAAAGTCTTTTTTTTTCCTCCTAAATTACTACAAATTTCTGACCCAAGGAATTTATCTCTTGTGCAGAGAATTTAAACGTTTACAGCAAACATACCCCCTAGATCAGCCAACATGATTTTGGCACCAGGTTGATATGTCGTAAGGGACTCTATTCCAAGAACTTGTTTTGATTCTTTAATGACATATATTGCTGCTGCTTCTGGTTCCAGAGCTAGTTTCAGTTGGTGAGATGGAATTTCTGCCTGTAATTATACATATTGGAAAAAAAATTAAATTTTCTGAATATATATCATGCATGGTAGATTGAATAAGACTTATACATATAACAATCCTTATCAAATGATGTCAAATGATAAAGTAACTGAATTTGTATTTTTGATGTTAAAATTCTTTTATGAACTAGACATGTTAATGAAAGATCATATACTCCAACTTACTTTGGACTTGCTCTTCTTGAGAACAAAATTTTTAAAAAAAATTAGAAATCTTAAGTTCTCCTATTCTAGTTTTGGAGGAAGATTGGAATTTACGAGTTCATTACAGTAGAAGAATAGTAATTGTTTTTCTCTTAAAAACTCTGCATTACAAAATCATAACAGTCAAATCTTAAAATGCCCATGTCTTTAACCTTTATCTTGTTTGCAAAATTTTTGAATACCTGGTAGAAGTCCAAAACAGATTTACTTGTAATAAGCAATTTATGTGTCCTGAATGGGCTCCTAATATATGATGTTCTTGAATTAAGAGAATATCTATATAATATATAAAGAAATTTACCCTTTCTGCTGCTTTTCTCATAAACTGCTTTGCAGATTCATCCCATATCGCTGGCACTGTCAAGATCCATCGTATTTCCTCATCAGCAACCATCATATTTTTCTCATTGAGCAGAAGTGTGCATTCATCCTTCAGGTATTTAATGGCAATAAAAAACACATCTATTGCCTTTGCTGAATGTCCCAAATGATCTTTAATTTCCATTTCTTTGTCAAATGTCTGTGATGCAAAAGACTTTCAATTTACGAAGTTTATTGGTCATAAACTAATTCAAAGTAACATTTTATAATAATAAACAAATATTCTTACTTGTTTCTGGTGAAGAAACATCTTGAATTTACTGAAAAATCTGTAATCACTATCACATCCATCCTCCAGTAATTCTTTGAAAATTCTCTCTGCCTCAAATCCAAATTCTATAAGTTCATTATTTTTGTTCAGCAGGAGAGATGTGGGAGTTTTGAGTGATTCCAGCACTTCAGTTGAGTTTGTCTTCCACTTTCCAGGGTAAATCTCAGAGGGATTTTCTTTTCTCCAAACTGCAAAACCTGAATATGTTGTTCCAAAATCCAGAGCTACCACGATTGACCATTCATCTGTATGGTAAGAGGTAACAAGAATTAATTAAATAAAACAATAGCAGTTGATATTCACATTTTAGAGACCAAGTTTGACTGAATGACAGTTATCAAGCACATAATCATTATTCTGCAAATCCTAATTTTGTACTCATAAGTTCTACTTGCCCCCATTTATCACCATCACCAAGCAGACTATTGACACAACTTCTATACTGTATATTTAACACCATATTTATACCTATCGCATTGGTCTCTCTTGGTCTTTGAAGAACATTTAATATAATGAGTTAGTTTTGTCTCATTTTTATTTATCTACATGTATTATCTATAAGTCTACCTGATCAATAAAACTATGGAAGAACTTTTTGTATTATACAATATAGTTCTTGCATAATTTTCTTATTAAGCTTTCAAATACATTATTTACAGTGCTTAATTATCAAAGATGAGTGGCAAAGGAGAATACAAGTTAATAGAGCTCTGGCCAGCACCAGAACACTTGACCAAATGGTCCAGAATATCAAAAATCTGGTAAAAATTCCCTCTTCTTATTAAAACTTTTACTCTGCCTCTGAGAGGCCAAGAAGCTGAGAAGATTTTCAAAGAAATAATACACTTTTCAACACAGCCCCACCTTAACAACAGAACCCGTGACCCAAGGTCATGAAATTCACAAATTTGAAAGAGGTACCCTTGCTCATCATAGCTATGCACTTAGCTGAAGATTTTCAAAGAATTAAAGCATTAACACATTTTCCCTATAATATCAATATGATCAATACAGCCCCACCATACCACCCGAACCCATGTCCCTGGGGCCACAAATTTCACAGAGGAACTCTTGATCATCATAACTATGTAATTAATTAGTTTATTTAATACCCATGAGCAGAGAAGAAGATTTTCAAAGAATTAATGCATTTTCACTAAATAATCAATAGAGCTCTGCCCTAACACCAGAACCCCTGACCCAGGGACCATGAATTTCACAATTTTGGAAGAGGCACCCTTGCTCATCATTACCTCATACTTGGTTTGTTTGTTTAACAGACAGGAGCAGAGAAAATTTTCAAAGAAATAATGCACTTTTACTATATAATCAATATAGCCCCCCTCCCCCCTCCGAAATCCCGCAGAACGCCTGACTCTGGGGCCATAAAAAGCTATATGTGCATATCTTTGCTCCATAAAAGTCTGAATTTATGTAACATTTCTGATGTCATATCTAACATATGGCATCATGACTGATGAAAATATTTAATGCTTTGAAGTCTGCAAATATCCCCCGGTTTAGAATATAAATTTAGATTTCTCCGTCATAGTTTTATTTCGGGGGCAATTAGCGAATACCGAAAATCAATACCGAATATAGTCCTTCCACAATTTTAGAAGAGGCATCCTTGATCATCATAACGATGCACCAAGTTTATCCGCTTTACATACAGGAGGAGAGAAGATATTTAAAGAATTTATGCATTTTCACTTTATGATCATTACAGCCCTACCCAACTCCAGAACCCCTGACCCTTGGGTCATAAATTTCAAAATTTTGGTAGAAGGCTTAATGCTTATTACAATCATGCCAACAGTTTGACTGCTTGAAGTCCAGGAGTAAAGAAGAAGATTTTTAAAGATATCCCTTTGAATTTTGATGGTGACAGACAAAAGACAAATTTTGATCAGAAAAAACTCACTTGACCCTTCTACTCAGGTGAGCTAAATAAAACATTATGAATTCAAACTGCTATCATTCCAGTAAGTGTCTGGATCAAATAAAATTTGATGGACGAATATTATCAAGTCTCCCTGAAAAATTATGATTTTCTTTAGGGATTATTTTTTATAATTATACTAAATAAAAGAAAAGGCACAGGGGCCACATCGCTCATCTGAGCACTGTGGCTAGGAAAAAAGGAAAAAATAGTTTAGTATTGAAAAGCTAAAATGCATAAGTGGTCCAAACCTACCCCTAAAAGGGAGTGGGGGGTATGATTTGAACAAAATTAAATCTACACTTACTAATGATGCTTACATAATTTTTTGACTAACTGTGGCATTTTTCTCTACAAGTTTGAACTTTCATTGTGGCCCTACCCTACCCCTGGAGGTCATGATTTGAACAAACTTGAATCTACACTGTCTGAGGATGCTTCCATATAAATATGACAAACAGTGGCTTTGCTGTTCTTGAGAAGATTTTTAAAGATTTTTCCTATATATTCCTATGTAAAACTTTGATCTTTCATTGTGGCCCCACCCTAGCCCCGGGGGTCATGATTTGATCAAACTTGAATCTACACCACCTGAGGATGCTTCCAAATAAATATAACCAATCACAGCTTTGCTGTTCTTGAGAAGAAGATTTTTGAAGATTTTTCCTTTATATTCCTATGTAAAACTTTGATCGTCCATTGTGGCCCCACCCTACCCTGGGGGTCATGATTTGAACAAACTTGAATCTACACCACCTAGGCTGCTTCCACATAAATATGATCAATCATAACTTTGCTGTTCTTGAGAAGAAGATTTTTGAAGATTTTTCCTATATATTCCTATGTAAAACTTTGATCGTCCATTGTGGCCCCACCCTAGCCCCGGGGTCATGATTTGAACAAACTTGAACCCACACCACCTGTGGATGCTTCCACATAAATATTACCAATCATTGCTTTACTGTTCTTGAGAAAAAGATTTTTGAAGATTTTTCCTATATATACACCTATGTTATACTTTGAACGTCCATTGTGGCCCTACCCTGCCCCTGGGGGTCATGATTTGAACAAACTTGAATCTACACCACCTGAGGATGCGTCCATATAAATATGACCAATCATAGCTTTGCTGTTTTTGAGAAGAAGATTTTTGAAGATTTTTCCTTTATATTCCCATGTAAAACTTTGATCGTCCATTGTGGCCCCACCCTACCCCCAGGGGTCATGATTTGAACAAACTTGAATCTACACTACCTGACAATAATTCCACATGAGTTTCATCTTTCCTGGCTCATTGGTTCTTGAGAAGAAGATTTTTCAATAACACCATTAATTTTTTGCTATTTCGTAATTATCTCCCCTTGGAGGAGGGCATGGCACTTCATTTGAACAAACTTGAATCCCCTTCACCCAAGGATACTTTGTGCCAAGTTTGATTGAAATTGGCCCAGTAGTTCTGAAGAAGAAGATGAAAATGTGAAAAGTTTACGACAACGACAATGCCAATGACGACAGACTACTGACAAATTTCGATCAGATAAGCTCACTTGAGCCTTCAGCTCAGGTGAGCTAAAAATCTTAAGAATCCTCAAAGGATTTTTGAAATATCATATTCTAAAGAAAACAAACTGATTGAAAATAAATATAATCACTTTTACCTTCACCCTTCTCTGAACATGGACGCCCATATATTTTTCCTGGGACTTGACTGCGCTGAACAGGACTTCTCTTTGGCTGTAGGACTTTCTTTCTGGTATAAACAGTGGTTTGTTTTACAGTCTGTCTTGATGACAATGGGTCAGATTTTATTTCAGACTTCATCTCCGTTTCTCTCATATATACTATTGCCTCAGAAGAACTTGATGACTTTGGGGTCATATCAGTTTCTCTGCTAAATTCCATTTCTTCATGAAAACTTGATGACTTAGGTATCTCTTCAGCACTTCTTTCTATATCTGAAGATAAAATTAAAAGAAATATTAACATTATGCTTGAACCTAAAAGACTGAAAAAACCACCATGAATAAACAACTTATAAAAACATTTGTTTATTACATGTTTTAAAGAACTGCAGGGACATGTGAGTTATTCTGATATTAAGGGGATGAAGGACACATGGTCACATGACTGTTTAACTACGTCATAGTCTCTGTTTATATAAGTGCAAAATGTGTAAACCATAAGTTCTTGTATAAATTTTTGACAATTTGTTATTACTTTAACTACCAACCAATACAGAGAAATAAAAAAATTAACATTCTTGTAAACGTTAACAAATTATGAAATAGATTGATCCACTCCTCTGTTTCTCTACACTGTGCGTCCAACATGTCGATGACGTCATACACGATCTGTTAGTACAGCAAGATCATACTCGGTGAATACAGGGGCGGTGTTATTATGTAAAAATAGATCATAATCAGTATATGATGAAATATTTTGAGAAAGGGGGAACACAAAAATTATTTTTGCATGGCTGATGACGGAAATCTTATGTAAAATTATCTAATTTGGTTATTCAGCTTACGTGTGATGTCATAGTTGGTTTTTCCCGTATTCGAGAAATGTAAACATGACACGTTTTTGTCATGCTTATGTCTTCTTTAATGATGTCCTGTGGAATATTGAGGTCAGCTTCACCATTTGAAATTTTTATAGTTAATCAATAATGTGAAGGACTTACATTTCAACATAAATTTAAAAATATTGAATGATAGAATTTTTTGCAAAGGATGACTGCACTTAAGGACATGCGAAATTTGCGACAAAATAAACTTTCAAAACAAGCATTTTTCTTTTCATTGCAAGAATGGTCAAAATCCAATCTACAACTTTATGTAATTACGTTTAATAAAAGTGTGTATTTACGAAGTTTGAATCTGTTTTCAAAGGCAGGGGTCATCACAATTTCTTGAATCTCCGTTCGATAATGAGGACGCCCACTTTTTTACTGACTTTATACATAGTCAGCGCATGTTTGTCTATTGTTCTACGTTTAACAGTAGTTGTATATTTGCATAAATAACAATGTGCCAAAAGGAGATTAATAGACAAATATGCGCTCATGGTTAAAAAGAGAAAAAACTGCTTCTTCTTACATTCGTTTTCTGTGTTGTAACCAAGGATTGTGACTTGTTGAATATTATAATTCACCACGTGATTTCTTACCTCAGGTAACTTTGTGAATACTAGATTCCGTCACGTGACTTGTAAGGTAGCATGTTATGTGCTAACTAGGACATTGTGTTCGAACACGTTAAGTCATCTGGCATTGATATAAAATCTGCTTTAATCACATTAACGTGCTCATATTGTTAATTTCGTTTTGAAACCTTTGTCAGAAGTGTATTTGTGCCACACAGAATGGAGAGGGAGATTGGAAAGAGTGATCACGTTCTTTTTTCCAAACATGTCATTGTTATTTATCAAGTCTAATTTTAGACCCATTCTTACAATGTTAGCCCCACCTCTCTTGCATATCTAATGTTCAATCAAGGGCAGGTAAGTGTAAATTCACTATATTTGAAAAGCAGCAAGGACAAAAAACATTGAATCATTTTATTGTATCACAGTCTAAAATCATTTTAAGATTTAAATTTGGTTCCAAATTGACAGGATTCTTTCATAAACATACAAAAGTGAAATAAGATTTAGATATAAAAGCAACAGAAGCAATCGAAAAGGACCCAAAAACAGGCGTTAAGTGCAGTCATCCTTTAGTTTTTTGTTCTTTAAGTTGTCTTAAAAAGTACATAATTTTCCCTATCCAGATGCAGTGTGACAGAAGAAATTAGCTTTTTCGAATTTTAAACCCTATCCATACTCTGAAATATTTTAAAAGATACATGTCCCCTTCAATATTTTTTATCTATCCTTAAAAAATCCAATTATGGACAGAGTAATGGACCCGAAAACATGGAGAATTAAAACTCCACTTAGGTACTCTAAGGCGTAGTATTTATCAATCAATATCTCTAAAATAAGGTAAGAAACCTAATAATTTAACTGCTTTAAGATATGTGGGACATGCTTAATTAGAAATATACAAAATATGAAAAAAATTGAATGACGGGATTTTTTTCAGCCCAAGGTCCTTCACCTCCTTAAAGCATCTCCATATTATATGGATTCAATTTTGTTTATATCATGACAAGTTGTGGGGACCTAATTTTGTGTATTCACCCATGTCTACAAAGGAAAGATAGCTCTGGAAAGTTTGCGTATGTTTTAAACAAGTTCCTTTTATGATGATAGAAACTTCTTTGTTTGTGATATGTTGACAGTGTAATTGTGGTCTTAAGACTGCATTGATTTAAAGGCGTAACTTTTCTGGCCATTGTACAGACTTTATAATTAAAAAATTGAAAATCAACAACATAAAACTTTTTTTAAAATTTCTGTTGCCCGTATACACACTGCTTTGTGGCCGTACATTACAAATACAATGGTATCGAAGTGTTAAGATAACAGGATGATGACCGGGACTACCAGAATTCACAGATTGATCTTAAAACATCCATATTAAAAACCTTTTTTTGCTAATTAGGTAATTAACACACAAACTTGATCAAAAGCGACTTTCACAAAGTGGGACAATTGTACTTGTGTGATTACAATTGAGCCTAGAACAGCTGAATGTTTCAAAAGTAATGTTTGAATATTCCATTGAATACAAATTTATTTTTTTTCTAATTTAACTAATTACCTAAGAATAAAACACATGTGTGAAACAATTTCTTTATATTTTTAAATATAAACAAATTGTTTCTTATATGAATTCCACAAAAATTGAGCCACTACAAAATCTAATGATTCCACAGTAAGTCTGAAAATGTTCATCCCTTGATGCATCATCCATGCACGTTTGGTCTAGGTTAATCTTGAAGTAACATTGGAATGGACCTGATCCTAAAACTTAAACCTTATCACTCATCCAGAAAAAGTAGATTAAATCCACCACCTAAAGAAAGTCCATTAGTGTACATCCCTTGATGTAGCGTATAGCGGGTTTTCTTGGCGGGTTAAAAATTTGGCATTTTACTTGCTCAAAGGTACGCAAATTAGTTTGGCATAATTTATTTTAGCAGACACAAGGTTCCAACACTATGCAAAATAGCATTAAGAAGAATACTGAATATTTCAGCAGTTATAATTTTAGCGAGCTACTACCAAAAAGCCAAAATAAGCTAAAATTACCATCCTGCTAAAATAACCTGCTGTACGGTATCATCCACACATGTTTGTTCCAGTAGTATTTTAGTTACTTGGGAATGGACCTGCTCAAAAAAACTTTAACCTCGATATTCATCTAGAAAATGTAGATAAAATCCAGCATCTGAAGCAAGTCAAATAGTGTGCATCCCTAAATGTAAATTCCATGCATGTTTGGACCAGATAGGGTATTGAAGTTACATTGAATTGAGTCTGCCCTAAAAACTTAAAACTGGTCACATCCAGAAAATGTAGATAAATCCAGGATCCGAAGCAAGTCCAATAGTGTGTATCCATAAATGCTAATTCCAAACATGTTTGGTCCAGATAGGCTTGAAAGTTACACTGGACTGAGCCTGCTCCAAATACTTTAACCCAATCACTCATCTGGAAAATGAAGGTCAAATCCAGCAACTAAAGCAACTCTGGTTGTGTGCATCCCTTGATGCATCATCCATCCAAGATTGGTCTTCTAGTTTTCTGATAACAAACCTATTCTTTAGCTGAAATTGCAGCATCTGAAACCCTGAAACCTTGACTGGTACAATGAAACATACTAAAAGCATCATCCATGCACATCTGACCAATATAGGGCATAGAAGTACTTACATGTAATAAGAAATGTGCTCCAAACACTTTAAAATGGATATGCAAACACTGACAGTGTCAGTCTGACATTGATGCAGAGGGTATTACATAGGCTCCCCCAGCTTTGATTAGGTGGGCTTATAAACCCTGTACACCAGTACATGTACGTGCATCATATAAAATCTTATTGTCGACTTTAGCCTCATCTTAGCCCTGGGTCAATAATTAAAAAAATTTTGCATATCAAATATGATTGGGTAGCCCTGCTACTCATAAAAAATATTTTTCTCAGTAACTTCTTTATATTCAATTTAAAACTGATCTTCTATTATGGCACCACCCTTCTGCTTGAGGGCCCTGATTTGATAAAGAAAAGCATGAATGCACAACCCGAGGATTCTTGCATACTGTAGCTGTACATTTTTCTGCAGGGGATTAATCTAAGCTATGTAGGCATTTACAAATTTTCCTTGGAGATTTGTCACAGCGTATTAAAAGTGCATTTAAGACATACAATGGCAATCAAATATGATTGTTAGCAACAAATCTGTACTATTAACAAAACAATACCACTACTGACCTTTTTCCTCCTTCTTCAATAACTTGTATTCACATTGGAAGAGAATATCTCCTTCTTGAACATTTTCAGGATGCTTACGCTTTGTTCCTGATTATCAGACAAAAAATAATGTGACTTTTACTTTCAAAAAATTGTAGATTAAGACAGATCCCATAACAATAATTTCCATTAAATAAATGCTTACCAAAAGAGCTTTCTATTTCTTCTGGCAATTCAAACAATTCATTCAAATCTTGGTCCTCTAATACATGTTTCAGTGCCAGAACATACATATCATTCAACAAGACCGAGACCAGGAAGTTGTAAGCTCGTTCCTTGCGACTCTTTCCTAATTTTGAGCTCAGCTTGGCCTCAGACTCAATACCACATCGCTTTAAAGTTTCTTCAATAATGGATGATTCCATTTCATCTATAACTGTCCGAAATTTGTGTAGCAATCCTTTCCGAACTTTCTCTAAAATTATATATACTTATACATGTATATATTCACTTTTAATCCATAAAATAAGCAAAATTAGTAGCTTTCTAATAATAAGATTTTAATTACTTTTATTTATTGGTATAAAATTTTTACAGAGCTTTTTCAATTACATATAAACTTTATAAACATAAATTAATTTAGCACAATCTAACACTTAAATTGATAACCGGTAGTGATAACATAATGATGCAAGACAAAAGGTGCTAATATATAATCACTGCTAAAATAAGTATATTTACAGTATTTAGATTTTCAACTATCTGGACAAGTTCAGTCAAGGAAATCTAGGCACAATATGTAGTACACTACATTACAAGAGGCCCAGGGGCCACATCACTCTCCTGAGCACTTTGGCTAGGAAAAAGCAGAAATCAGTTCAGTCTTGAAAAGTGGGGGGGGGGGGGGGGTATGATTTGAACTTACTTGAATCTACACTTACTAAGGATGCTTTTGAATTAATATGACACAAAATGGCTGTTGCTGATTTTTCCAATGTATTCCTATGTAAAACTATGATCCCCCCATCGTGGCCCCACCCTACCCCCTGGGGTCATGATTTGAACAAACTTGAATCTACACTACCTGAGGCTACTTCCATTTAAATATGACTAATCATGGCTTTGCTGTTCTTGAGAAGAAGATTTTTAAAGATTTTTTCCTATGTATTCCTACTGTATATAAAACTCTGATTGCCCATCATGGCCCCATCCTACCCCCAGGGGTCATGATTTGAATAAACTTGAATCTACACTACCTCACAATGATTCCACATAAGTTTCACATTTTCAAGCACATTGGTTATTGAGAAGAAGATTTTTAAATGATGCCATTAATTTTTCACAAATTCATAATTACCTCCCCTTGGAAGAAGGCATGGCCTTTCATTTGAACAAACTTGAATCCCCTTTACCCAAGGATACTTTGCGACAAGTTTGGTTGAAATTGGCCCAGTGGTTCTTGAGAAGATGAAAATGTGAAAAGTTTACGACAACACCAACAAGGATGATGACGACGACAACAACAACAACGACAGACAATGGACAAATTTCGATCAGAAAAACTCGAGCCTTTGGCTCAGGTGAGCTAAAAAGTCAATCAATCAACAAACACAGATGCCACAGCACCATTGCAATAGTTCAACTCCTCCACTATGAGAAATGAATGCAAACTTACCAGCTTCTTCATGCATGTTTGGCTCTGGTTTGATTTCTAGAGCAATGTCTTCCCTTCCTAATTCATTCAAACTTTCAATAAATTGGTCAATGTTATCTTCACGTTTGCTAGCTAACAATGTTATCAGTAATTTTTCTACTTTTTCTCTCCTTGTTGAATCATCAATGAAGTTCTTTTCATCGTCTTCTGTGAAAATCCCCTTTGTTTTTAAACTAGCAGCAAGGATGATGGGTTCTAGTTCCTCAAGAAGAAGGTTCCATTTCTCTCTTATTTTCATTTCAGCAATTCCATGCTCATCCAATTCACCTGCTATAATGAAAATCAACACCCTTATTGGAATTGATCAATCAGAGAGTTCTGATGATGAAGACAATGCAGAATGAACTCGTGATATCTGACTGAGGAATCATTTATGTCTTTAATATCTCAGGTAGGCATGTTTCATGGTTTTCATGGTTTTCTTGCTTATTGAACTTGGAAAGAAATTGAAGTAGTGCTCTGATAATAAATATACAGTTTCACAGAGTATTACAACATATTTATTTTTTTTTTTTTTTTTTATATGAATAGAGCTTATTTATGTTACTTGAGAAAATAAAAGCAATCAATATGTCAACAAAATGTGTGATTTGCTACATTCCTCAATTCCTTCTAAATTCTTTCTACAGTTAAACTTCGTTATCTCGAAGTTGACGGAACCGTTGATGAACTTCGAGATATCCAGGGGTTCGACATATCGAGGGTTATAATTCAAATGAACTTCAAATAAACTTAGTGCAGTGAACATGTACTTAATAGTAAAAACATGTCGAAATACTTCTTGTTTGAAATTCTGTACAAGATTTCTTTAATATACATGTACATGTATTTAGCAATCAAAAAATTTTACATCCTCTTTATAATTCACAAAATAAAAGCTTTGAATAATATGCACAGAAGTATAATCCAACGCGGAGAGTCAACCGCTAGCATCGTTTCCCATGTATACATAACCGGATATCGTCTATGCATTGTAAATTTAAAACCGGTCGCTGTCAGAATAACGAAAACGAAATATACATTTCTTTTATTGGAAAAACATGTTCATACATGTAAAATCAGTTAAAAGAAAATTATTTTACCATAATAAAATCAAACACAAAAGAAAAATCATGCACTTTTGTCTAACAACAGAACAACACTGAATGACAGGGCACTACAGCACAAGTTTTTACTGCGACACATGCTCACATGATGGTGTGTACGGACGATTGTAATTTCTGCACGCTCATATAGGGAAAATAAATTCTAATTGCATTAAATTACAGAATTTTGTTTTACTTCGATGTTTATAATTTTCACTTCCATATGCATAAACTATGTATGCACGCATACTTCACATAGCATTAAATTGCGATTAATTATCAAGATAAACGTACCCAAGCCACAAAACAATGAACGTGTCATCCACGTATATGCATTAGACTAATACACACAACCTTTGGCTTGCATAATTACATTCAAGGTAAGCCATACATACACTTCGTATAATTATCGCGCTATTATCTGTTGATCCCAGGAACACAGGTAACCCGAGCGTGACAGACAGGTGGGTGTTATCAATAGAGCATTCAGTTTACCTAACGGACTTGATCATCAGAGCGGAAAATTATCCTGACTTCGAGATAACGCATGTGATTTTAATAAATGGGTACACAATTTTTCTTCGAGATAACCGGGGTATTCGACATTACCGTGTTCGACATAGAGGGGTTTATTTTAATCATTTATAAAGCAAATTTCGTCGGGACCACGGCCTTACTTCGACATATCCGGGGTATTCGAGATATCCGTGTTCGAGATTTCGAAGTTTAGCTGCATATTAGTATGCTCCTTACCTTTCTCAGATGCAAAAACTTTGACTGAGATATTCCCTTTAATCTGTTCTTCTTTGATTCCAGCAGCTGATAGAAGTTTTTCTACCATCTTCTTCAAATGTTTTCCTTTTTCATCTAAAAATCGGTGGCAAGCGTCATCAGTCACTGGAATTAAATGTAGGATTACAGAACCCACTTCTGCCCTGTCTATCTTCATGTGGGAAGTCTCTGTCACCCTCGCTTTTAGCTGAGGATCATTGTTTATTCTGTCTACAGCTTGCTGGATAACTTCTCTTTCTCCCTCCACAGGAATAGACAGAATCATCTCAACATCTGATGAAAATTCAATGTCTGAAAAATATGGTAAGTACATATATATCTTAGCTTATGTCAGTGTACAAATTAACAGTTTTTATTATATATTGCAGCTTTCTTCATGTATATTCTCAGATCTTAATTTTTTTTTGCTCTACTGGTCAGAGACCAGAAGAGCTTATAAGATAGTGAGATGTTCATCATCATCATCTGTCAAGCTATTAAGCTGAAAACAATTTTTCAAAATGTACTCTTCCTACAGTTTTGGTCTGATTTTAGTAAAACTTTGTACATATTAAGTGGACTACACCAAGACAAAATTCTGTGTATTGGTTTTTGATTTCAATAAATGGTGTTACCATGGTTTTGTGTATCAGATTTTGATTTCAATCAATGGTGTCACATGGTAAATATTATTAGAATGAATTTTTTTGTGAAATTCTTTCAAAATGCTACTACTACTGCTACTACTAAAGTTTTGGTCTGATTTTAATAAAACTTTCTTCACAAGTAGACTACACTTAGATACAAAAATCCTTGCATCAGTGTTTGATTTTGATGACCAGTGTTTTCATGGCTACTAAAAATAAAAATTCCTGTAAAATTCTTTCAAAATGCCTACTCCTCCTACAAAATTCATCTGATGTCAAGAAGTAGCATTTCAGTAGTAGTGAAATTTCACAAAAATTTCTATTTTTAGTAACCATGGCAAAACCTTCACAGAAATCAAAAACAGACACAGAGAATTATACATCTTTGTGTAATCTACATGTGTATCAAGATTATATTGAAAAGAAGAGGCCCGAAGGCCTTAATGGTCACCTGAGAATAATAAAACACTATAAAGGATCCACTGAAGTATAAAATAAAACAAAATCAACTGATAGATAAAGCTATGCTGCCAAAAAGCAAAAGAAATAGGATGATTTAATGACAAAAGAATTAGTCTAGTACTCAGTAACAAATCTTAAAGTAAATCTATTTGCTTGCCTGTACCTGTCCCATTTGTCACTATCACCACATAGACTAAACAAAACAATAGTGATTGAGCAATATTACTAAACCCCATCTCATTCCCTGAAGCACTGGCCTCTCTTGGTCTTTGGAGTACATTTAATGTACAAAGATAAGATATTTTTGTCCCATTTTATACATCTATTATTTGCAAGTCTATCTGGCCATTAAAAACTAAGAAAGTACTTTTTGTGTTATATATTATGAAATTTCTTGTATAATTCTCTAATTCAATTGACCTTTGAATTAAATTATTTTCAGTGATTTTTTATCATAGATAAATAGAAAAAGGGAATAACATGTCTCAGTAGAATACAAATTAATATAGCTCTGCACCAAATCAGTTGACCAAGTGGTCCAGAATTTCAAAAATCTGGTAAAAATACCCTTGCTTATAACAGCTCTGCACTCTATTTGCCTCCTGTATGTCCAGGGGCAGAGAAGAATAATGTATTTTCACTGTATAATCAATAGAACCCCCTTCCCCTGAAAAAAAACCCTGACCCTGGGGCAACAAATTTCACAAATTTTGAAAAGGCACCTTTGCTCATTATAATAATACACTTAGTTTATCTGCTAAATATCAAGGAGCAGAGAGGAAGGTTCTCAAAGAAATAATGCATTTTCAATAATCAATCCTGGGGTCACGATTTGAATAAACTTAAATCTACACTACCTATAATTGCCTCCATATAAATATGACTGATCTTGGCTTTGCTGTTCTTGAGAAGAAGAATTTTTAAAGATTTTTCACATATATATATGCCCATGTAAAACTTTGATCCCCATTGTAGTCCCACACTACCCCCAGGGGTCATGATTTGAACAAACTTGAATCAACACAACCTAGGATGCTTCCATACAAATATATGACTATTCATGGCTTTCCATTCTTGAGAAGAAAATTTAAAGATTGTTCCTATTGATATCCATGTAAAACTTTGATTGCCCATAGTGGTCCCACCCTACAACCCAGGGTCATGATTTGAACAAAATTTAATACACACATCTAAGGATGCTTCCATATAAATATGAGTGATCATGGCTTTGCTGTTCTTGAGAAGATTTTTTTAAAGATTTTTCCCTTGCATACTCATGTAGAACTTTGATTGCCCATTGTAGCCCCACCCTTCACCTGGGGGTTAGGATTTGTACAAACTTGAATCTACACTACCTGAGGATGCTTCCACATAAATATGATTAGTCATGACTGATCATGGCTTTGCTGTTCTTAAGAAAAATTTTTTTAAAAATTTTCCCTATGAATTCCCAGGTTAAATTTTGATCATCTATAGTGGCCCCACAGTACCCCTAGGGGTCATGATTTGAACAAACTTGAATCTACACTACAGTTGAACTTGGGTATCTCGAACATGGATATCTTGAATACCATGGATATGTCAAAGTAATTTTGAGGTCCCAACTACTTATTCCTTAAGGTTTTGTCAAAGGTCAAGATGTCTAAAAATTTATTTTTACAATAGCTCAAAAACTATGTGGTTTATAAAGTTAAAACTTTTACAGTTTATAAATATATCATTGGTTAACAGATAGAAAGTATCACTTGAAAACAAATACTTAAAAAAAATATTTTTAGAGAAAAAAAAAATGCAAAAAATTTGCACATTTTAAAAAAAAAATGCACCTGCTTAATTCTGTACTTTTAGTGAAAACCATCATTGCAGAAATAATATATGTTTATCAATGAAGGGCAAGTTAGACGTGAATGGTCTCTTAAAGGCTGTTATTGAAAGCATGAGATGTATAAAGACAAGACCCCTATAAAATCCGCCATTTGCAATGTACTTTCGGTTTCAAATCTTAACATTTGCACAAAATAAACAGGGAAAACAACTTTCCAGAGGCTATCAAAGTCCAACTTGCCCTTCATTGATAAACATATATTATTTCTGCAATGATGGTTTTCACTAGAAGTACAGAATTAAGAAGGTGCATTTTTTGAAAATATATGCATTTTTTTAAAAGATTTTTTCTCGATAAATACTTTTTTAAAGTATTTGTTATCAAGTGATACTTTCTATTTGTTAATCAATGATATATTTATAAACTGTAAAAGTTTTAACTTTCTAAACCACATAGTTTTGGAGCTATTGTAAAAATAAATTTTTGGACATGTTGACCTTTGACAAAACCTTAAGTATTTTACCCTGGATATCTTGAATCCTTGGTTATCTTTTAGTATTTTCTCGGTCCCTTCAAGTTTGAGATAACGAGGTTTGACTGTATATCAGAAAGCTTTTCACATAGGTCTCATATTTTCTGGCCCAGTGGTTCTTGAGAAGAAGATTTTTAAATAACCCAACCCAATTTTACTTTGACAGGGCATGCTCACTCCTCCATGGCACTTGATCCCACCTCTGATGTTTCAGAGGTCCGTGTTTGCTCTGCTCCTGATTTGTATAGTTTCAATGGACTTTTGAGCTTGAATACTATACAATTATGGACTCTTTCGGTGGTGAATATGGTTTGTTATTCACCAGAAAAATCTCAATATTGACCGAGGCGAAGACTAGGTCAATATTGAAATTTTTCTGGTGAATAACAAACCATATTCACCACCGAAAGAGTCCATAATTGTTTTATTAGATAGTCAGGATTTAAATGAATAAGATATTGAAGGCTGCATGACGACTCCATTTTCATTAACGAACTTCTGTCATAGAAAAATAAAAAAAATGTCCAGATTATAACTTATAACTCCTGTGTTTTCCTTTTGCTGTGTGTAAGACATCGAAATGTTTGGAAAATAATCCTACGAGAAATTTGCCTAAAAGTTTTCCTGCTCAGATATACAGCATATATATATACAGCTGGCTCAGGCCGTTGCAACCATTGTTTTCAACATTGTTTTAGGTATTAATTGTGACGTCACAATGCCGCTGCATGCGCACTGACCCTCCGGTGAATACCACTTCAAATCCAGTGAATATGTAGTATTATGAACTGTTTGCGTTTGTATAGATTATATAGGAACTTTTTATAGACTTATATAATAATGTTCGTTATCTTCATATATTTCATTCTTAATTATCTCCCCTTGAAAGAGGATGAGGCCCTTCATTTGAACAAACTAGAATCCCCTTCACCCAAGGATACTCTTTGCCATGTTTGGTTGAAAATGGCCCAGTGGTTCTGGAGAAGATGAAACTGTAAAATTTAACGACAATGACTACGATGACTGACTGAGGACAAATTTTGCTCAGAAAAGCTCACTTGAGCCTTTGGCTCAGGTGAGCTAAAAAATGTAAAAATGTCCTTACAATACTAAAGTATTTTTTTAAATGATATATCCTGCATAATTCTAATCAAACTGATACAAAGTCTCAATTATACACAGGTAAATATTATTCTATTTATGAGAGTTTTACCTTCAGACAGTTGCATTCCACCACCCACTGGTACAATCTGCAAGCCAGGGAGTTCATTATCATCATCTTCATCTTTAAAACAAAATTCATCATTATGATATTTCATGAAATCATAACTTTAAAGCTTAAAAATCTGAGAAAAATTAAAAACTTAAAAATTCTTCTGAAACTTATACTAAGAACAAACCTAAGTTTCTTTGCTCTGTTTGGGTAATCTGTCCAACTCTTGCCCTTCTAAATGTGTTTAAAATATGTTCCGACTTGTTTTCCCACAGTGCAAACAAGAAACTTTCTAATGTCAGCTCAGACCTGTCTGTTAAAAGTCTATTATATACAGCCTCAGATCGTTTACGTCTCCCTTTTTGTTCTTCAATAGAGTCATGGATATCCAGTGAGAATGCTCGCTCTTCCAACATGACATTGGATACAGGCATTGGTTCTAATTCTTCAAGAAGATAGCTTTCCAGAGTTCTCAGTTTTTCATAGGAGATGGAATGCTCTCTGTGTATTGTTTCTCTTCCTAAAAATATAACATGCATAGATCCAGAATAAAATTATGTTTTATTGTTTATTGAGGGAGTGTGTTTGTGTACAGTGGCCTCCAGGTATTGTGAGATCGGATAATGCAAGGTACCACTTACAGTGAGAATAATTTTCAGACCCAAATTACTGTAGAAGCACAAATTTTCATGGGGATAAAATTTCGTTGATTAGAAGTTTCATTGGCATTAAATTTTGTTGTTTCGAAAGAAGCTCTATTCAATATATAGTCATACAAAAATTTCGTGTGGGATTTAATTTTGTTGCTAATTGTTAACAACAAAATAAACAAAATTTAATCCCAACGAATAATTCTGCTTTTACAGTAATCCTTTAATATTTTCTTAAAAATAAAAAAACACCAGTTATAGAGAAACCATTTACAAGATTCTGCTTATAACAAATTCAAGATCTGGCCCGTCACCTCGCTTGGCGCAGTGGTTAGAACATTTACTATAGAGCCACGGAGTAAGGAGTTGATCTTTACATTGCAGATTTAATCCACTGTAGGACAAAGAGTCTGGTACTTCGGATGTGACCATATAAACTAAGGTCTCGTGTAGCAGTATGTGCTGGCATGAAAAAGATCCCTCAAAGGCCGTAAGTGCCAAGTACAGGTCTAAATTTGCAGCCCTCCACCGGCAAATGGTGGCATCTCAATATGAGTGAAAAATTCTTAATGGGACATTAAGCAAACAAACAAACAAAATCCAATTAGTAAAAAAAGCAATTAGTTTGAACGAGATAGTCATGCTACTGATGATTGTTAGTCCCAGGTAAACAATGGTAATTTTCACAGGTATCTGTACAGAACTTTGCACTATGACAATTTATTGAAGGTGTTTAGAAATAATAATGAGTTGCTTTTGTAGAAATGTTTACTCCATCATGGCTTATAAGAAAGAAAAGGTCATTTAATATTAAACAAAAGTAAAATGAATGAATGGAGATCAAAAACATTAAAGCTGAGCTTGGTCATAATGTGTGCATGCAGTGCAATGACTTTCTTATTTTTATAGAAATTATTTTGCTTCGTTTTTTTTTTTTTTACTAAATATTATTTAAATACACCTATTTAATTCCATATCATATGAACCTTATCTTACATATGTTAAATACCTAATACATGCAAGTCTGTATTAAAATACTGATCAACTCTCTCACAGCTTGTGAAATGCAGACTTTGAATTTAGCAAATATTGGTTATAACAAGATCTAAATCCATGTCCAGATACCCAGAGTCCACATTTATAAAGTGAATTTTACCATTTTTTCTTCTGTGATCAAGCCTTGCTGTCATTTGTCTTAAAAATCCATTGTTTACTTCTTTTAGAAACATTAGAAGACTTTCACATCCAGTTCCTTCTTGTCGCAGACTGGTTTTGATCAGATGGTTCACCTTTGGCAATGCATTAAGATGCTGAAAAATTTCTTCTCTTAAATGGTCAAATACAATTTGTCTCCTCTCTTCAGTTTTAAATTCTGTTAAAAGATTCCTGTAGTTGAACCTAACACAGCTTACAGAGTCACCTGAAAAAAGATAATGTCCACTTAAAAAAATTAGGAAAAAAACATCATCTTTTAATATCAAAATTATAAATAATAGAACAATGTAAATAAAGAACTGAGGCCCATTTTACAAAAGAACTTACAACTAAGACCAAAAATTTTAGTTGATTGTAAAATTTTGTAAAATTGATGATTGTGTTTGAAATTGCTAGCATAAATTAAAATGTACTGTTTGGTTCTTTTTAAAAAGATTAAAACCATTTTCAAACAAAAGTAAAATAGGAAGTAATAAGCAGAATTAAATTTTGGTCTTAGTCGTAAGTTCTTTTGTAAAACGGGCCCCTGAGTTCTTTCTTACTTGGGACAGAACCATGTTGATCACACACATTGCCTCTGATGTGTTCAATAGCTTTGTAACACTTGGTGATTTCTAATGCACGCCAAAGTGCATGCATTTTGTCTTCCTGTCTAATTTTTACAATCACTGCCTTGGCTTTCTTTTTTCTTTCACGATGCTTTTCAAGTTCATCAAGATCAGAGAGACTTAGTGCACAATGACAAAAAAGAACATCTGAAATAAGACTTGGTTCCATTTCTTCAATCAAGGTATCTTCATGGTACCTCCACTGTTCCGGTGTTAAAACAGGTGTTGATTGAGTATATTCTGTAATAGCCAATAAAAGAACATATTTAATACACAAGAGTACTAAATTTTTTATTGTTCACAAAAAGAATTTTAAACAATTTTGAATGACACTCAAAATTTTATCACTAGTTACTGCTCCATGACATTCCATGATGTCATCTTTTTTTGCCTTTTTCAGTAAGGACTACGTATCTTCTGAAACTGATTTCATTTCACGAAAACAAATTGTTAAGTCCCAATTTGTATATGAAATGATGTAGCAATTATTAATATTAAGGTTTAGAATTTTTTTTTTTTTTTGGTTTTAACATCTTTCAAAGATGTCACTATACACATGTCATTTAGTGTGTTGTTTGCAAATTACTAAATTTCAACCTGCTAGGTGACCCCAATTTTGCAGTTTTAAAACTTAAATACATTTGAAATACATCATTATATATTTAAATTTTTTAATGCAGATCATTGAAATTTATCTTTGAAACATTTCTACCAAATTTGGATATAAGTATATGTAAAAATGTCATGACAGAAGTCCACAAAATTTTCGAACAACCTTTGTACCTAATAAGCTGATTACCAAAACTGTTTGCAATGCAATGATTTTCTTCCCAAATTGTATCAATGCAGTTTTGTGGAAAAGCATACATCATAGCATTCAATAACACATTTCAATAGAAAATTTACTGAGATAACTTCAGAGCAGCACTTAGAAAATCCTTTCCCAAAATGCAACAATTTAACAGTATAGTGAACAGCTTCTACTAACAAGACTGCAAAAAATGCAAGTAATTGTGGTTTTTACCATTTCTCATCTCACTCTCCATAGTTTGACAGAATTGGGTATACAAGCAGTGGAAATGTTTTAATTTGTCCAAGAATGCTTTGCATGCCTCGTCTCCTTTCTTTACTAGTTGTTTTATCAGTTTTTGTTTTAGATGGCATCCTCCTCCTTTCCTCATTTCCAGTTTCTCCTCATCTGATAGCTGTCGTGTTTCACAAACAACACAGAGGTAACCAATCAGCTGTTCCTCTTCATGTATTCTATCTCGCAAAAATGAGTAGCCTCTTTGTACAGCCTTAGAAGGACAATCTATTATAGATTCACAGAATAATTATTAATAAACAGAGCAGTGGACAAGAACTTTTCTTTGCATTTTTTGATAGTGTTACATTCATACACAATTCTAACACAACTCTGAATGGAATTAAAAATTATAAAGCTACGTTTCTTGTGATGCGGTAAGACTTACCCTCTATGAGAGACATTTGTGGTGATAAACTGGAAGCTGAACTAATTCCAGAATCTGAAACTATAAATTATGTATAAGTCAAATAACGTAGTGCATTGTTCTAGTACATGTATTGTAATCTAAAACATCTACCTCTCTTTAATGATCTTTATTAAAATGCTCTGTATTTAGAGAGCCACATGGCTTTTTCCCATGATCTTTTCCCATTTCTTCCCATCCAAAATTTGAATCTTTAACATATACTACTAAGTAGTGATGGGAATCGGTAAGAATTTCATAATCGATGATCGAACTACTGTAACTAACTAATTATCAATTATAATTGAACATTTACAAAGTCTGTCAATTTAGATTATTAAATGGTAAGAATGGGTGAATAACTACTTTCTGTGGTGGTCCAGCTGTAGTTAGAATAATCTAACTGTGTCTCTGACAAGCTCTAGTTCTTAGGACAATATCATTTTAACAATAGAACATTCTATCTAGTCCAGCTGGTTCTTCGTTAATTTTGTAGAATCCAAAGTACCTCCATACCTGGAAATGAGCATTGTTACCCGGGTATGAATACAATATCTGCTCGTCATCGCCATTACGATACACAAATAAGTTAATAGACAAGTTGCGGCTGGAATATTCGGCTTAAAAACTATTACGCTTGTAAAATAAAATAAATAACCCGATTAATCGGAATAAAAATTTTGTAATCGAGTGCTTGGATTATGCCAGCAATCGACTGATTTTAGATTATTATCGATGACTGGAACACCACTACTACTAAGTATATCAGAAAATGAAATCCTTTTGGGCTCAGTGGTTCTAAAAAAGCAGATTTTCAAATTACCCAACCCTCATTTTGCCTTTCCTTGATTATGTCCCCTTGAAAAGGTGTTTGGTCCCCTCATCTGAATAAGTGGAATTCCTTTACATTAAGCATACTTTGAAACAAAGTTTGCTTGAAATCAGACATATGGTTCTGGAGAAGAAGATGAAAATCCATATACCAAATACAACAACAGACATTGAACATGCTATAAACTCACTTGAGCCTTAACTGGCTCAGGTAAAAAATAGAAAATATTGGCTTAAAAGAGCAAAAACATAAAAAAATGTACAAATTAACTTTATGAAGAATTTTGTTTATCCACTGATTAAATCTCTACCTGGGCTACTAGGCTCTTGGTCTCCCATTGCTCCACTATCTGAAACTGGTAGTTGGCCTAAAACACCCATTTTAAAAATGGCGAAAGGTAAATCTTGTTCATTGCTAGAGAAAAGAAATTGAAAGATTACACATTTTATCAGCTATAGTTATATACATATCCAAACTTCACTTGTCAAAACAATGACTTGAACAAATTTAAATCTAATGTGCAGGATACCTTCATTTAATTTGGCAAACTGTATCCCCGATGTTATTGAAAATAAATAAATTAAAAGTGACAGATACGATCACCACTCTCTATAAAATTTTACACAATCTTAATCATCTTGCCTTAATTGATTGATTTGATATTTGTTTTGTTGTACTCTAACCAAGATGTCAAGTGTCAGCTAGTTAAATTACATTTAGTAGTGGTCATTTTGTGTGTCCTACTTTCGTTTTGACTTTATAGCAATAAAAACAATTTCCAATTATATTATGCGCTGAAAACAAATTTTCAACAGAATTATATGTGAAAAGATGTTTTGTACGGAAGTAAACTTATGTGCAACATCATAAAATACCTTAAATTCTTCAGAACACGTCTTCGTAATTTCACACGGTAACATGTAATATGGCAGACCGAACGAATCTAAACATACAATCGGAGAGGTCCGTAAGGTTCCGTTTAGCGACGACACCGTTCGTCAATTCCCGTGCATTTACCTTAAATCAAAGTACCAAAAGTACTGAATCGAAGTCCACAAATGATGATGGTCAGATCGTTCAAAGAACATGTTTATATATATTCATTAATCCTGGAATGGTGACTGAAGTGACATCCCCCCGGTAACAGAATAATCATTTGTGATCATAGAACATTACCCCCCCCTCCCTCTTTACCATGTTATACCATCTGTTTACAATTTTTGACTTTACATATAACTTTGCCTATAGTCATCATTTTCCCGAGATCCCCTCCCTCTTTTGGAAAAAAAAAATCAAGCACAATGGAAACTCTTTGATATTGGGGATAGGCACCCCCATGTAATTTCACAAATGATGAAATGATAAGTATATATACTAAGGTCTCCCCCACTTTACGAAATTACATGGGGACCGCCTATGAATTGGCCAGGGGGATAGAGTAGACAGCCAGTTGACTTCCAGGAGTTCAGTGTGAAATTTGACACCATATCAAAATATCTATACCCTGAGGTCATGAGACAATCAAAAATAAATAAATAAATAAATATATCCAAAAACTTACTCAGAGTGGGGGTAGGTGGGTTAATGGCGGTAAAATTCCTATTTTCAATTCCAGTACCTGTAAATCAAACGGCATAATCCTGGAGGGTTCTCTCAAACATTCTCCAAAAACCTCATCTTTTTGGCACCAGATTATATTTTTGTATATGTTCTAGGGTGAGGGGATTACCCCATTTCTACAACCTGGGTTATAATGTGGACTTTTTTTTTCTTTTCTTTTTTTTTTTTAAAAGATTTGACCACAATGTTTTCACTTTTTTGGATACTTAAACTGGAAGAGGTATTTTGTGAATATACATAGATGAAATGTATGGAGATAACGAACAGTATTCAAGCTCAAAAGTCCATTAAACAATACAAATTTTGAAGCAGAGCAAACACGGGCCTCTAAAACATCAGAGGTGGGATCAGTTGCCATGGAGGAGTGAGCATCCCCTGCTGACCGGTCACACCCACCATGTGCTCCTTGTCATGATCGGGAAATAACGGAAAAATACGTCGACAATTCAGGGTGTAAATATTGGCCTAACAATTAGTATGAAAAACGTCAGTCATCATTTGACTTAATGATAAATTGTATTTGCTGACAGGGTCATTGTATCGATCAGGTGCCATGGAGGAGTGAGCATCCCCTGCCAACCAGTCGAATCCGCCGTGTGCTCCTTGTCATAATCGGGAAAAAAACGGGAAAAATCCGTAGACAGTTTAGTGCATAAGTAATGGCCTAACAGTTAGTATTGAAAACATCAGTCAGCATTTGACTTAAGATAGGTTGTATTTTCTGACAAGGTCATTGTATCGACCGTAACACTTGCGAAATGATGACTCCAAACGAGACTGTTGATGTCCTTGTTTCATCAACTTGTTTGCCAATAGTTTGCCTCATTTTAGAAATTGTTTATACGTAGAGAGATATAAACCCCATATGCAGGTGATAAGGGTATATTGTTGCATAAGTAAGGGATGTTGACGATTGAAAAGTTGAAGTCATCATGTTTATCACATAGCTTTGTTGTTAGGTTACTTTTAACGCCCTTTTCTTGTAAAATATTTGAATATGAAACAGATGTGTCAGAATCTCTTTTATTTCAAGCTCATTGGGATATATCAAGTCGACATATGAATGAAAGTAACTATTGTTGATTGATAATACATCGTTGATATAACAAAATGTCGAGTTGAAGGCCACAACAAGTGTTTTCTTCTTCTCATGTAGAAGTTTTTGAATAAATTCTGCTTCATATGAATACAAAAATAGGTCTGCTAATAGCGGGGCACAATTGGTACCCATGGGAATTCCAACAGATTGTTGGAAGATCTGATCTCCAAAAACCACATAGATATTGTCAATCAGAAACTCAAGCATCTTTTTAATATCAACTTCAGAGTACGTGTACAATCAGAATGCTTTTTAACAAAATAATTTTGCAAATGACCAATGACAAGGTAAGTATATTTACGAGTTCTATTTTTATTGAAAAAGCAGCTGTCTATGGTGTCAAAAAGCCTGAACTTCAATTTATCGTGGGGAATGGTTGTATAAAGTGTTGAAAAGTCGTATGTTTTAATGCTTTTGATTTTAGTAAAATTTTGTGATTTCAAATTTTCTAAAAGTTCTTTGGAGTTTTTAAGTATACACATCTGATTTATACCACTTCTCGAACATACTGTTGTACAGTACTCCTGAAGTTTGTCCTTCGATCATTACAGTAAATATTTTAGTGAGGAGTTAAGAAAGAGGTTTACTAGAACATTTACTGGAACCCGCTATGTATCTTTATAAGGATTTTTATGAAGTTTAGGAATCCAGTAAAGGTATGGTAATTCAAATTCATTTTGATTGTTGGGAATATTAAAAATATCTAAAACGGACATATGATTTTGAAGAATCTCCTCCTTAGAAAGGGAGCTACGGGTGTAAGTAGAAATTGGATTTCCACCTGCAGAATTAAATCCTAGTTCCTCAGGTCTTCCAACAATCTGTTGGAATTCCCATGGGTACCAATGACAACTTTAAACGAGGCTGCTGCTATTCTTGTTTCATCAACTTGTTTGTCGATAACTTACCTTGTTATAGAAATTGTTCATACACAAAGCATGCTCTTGCATATCCAATCAACTGAGAGATATAAACCCCATATGCAGGTGATAAAGGTATATTGCTACATAAATAAGGGAAGTTGACGATTGATAAGTTAAAGTCATCACGTTTATCATAAAGTTTGGTTGTTAGATTACCATTAACGCCTTTTTCTAGTAAAATATCCAAATATGAAACAGATGTGTCAGACTCTGTGGTATCTTTTATTTCAAGCTCACCGGGATATATCGTATCGACATCATATTGTATCGTTCTTCAAAATATTTTTTAGTGAAAAAAAAATTGATTGTAAAAAGTCTGGTTAGTCTGCATCTGAAATTTCTGTAACAATTAAAAGAATTATATATGAAGAGATAGAAAAATCTCAATTTTAACAGTTTAAAGGAACTGAGTATAAATGTTTTAGGTACCGGTAAACTATTATAAGTAATTAATAAAAATATAAGCAATAGAAAATAGAAATCAATATTTGTAACTTAGTTTGGATTTGCATGAGTTGACTATATAATGGTCCTCATTATTAAACTTATTATTGGTATGCCAATTCATTGCATTGCTTGGAATAATTTCCTTGGAAAGTTATCTCTCTTATCAGAGTGACATTAACCTTAATTGACAATACGTCGTCGATACACAACACACCACTGCGCTAACACACAACTCGCCGTCACGAGTTGTGTGACAGCGCGACAGCGTGTTGCGTAAAGTTGCATTAGCACGACGGTGTGTTGTGTGACAGAGCGACGGCATGTTGAGTCAAGTTGTGTTAGCGCAACAACGTGTTGTTTGAAAGCGTGTTAGAGCGACGGCGTGTTGTGTGTTAGCGTGACGGCGTTTTTCTGAACACGCTGTTGAGCTTTTGCAAATGGACCTATCCGGTATGGTGTCTGGATCAAACATCAAACTTTAACAAACTACAAAACCATCTGTTTGAACCCGTGTATGCAATAAGTGCCATTATTGTCGAAGTACGATAACTCCGCTGCCTTTAAATAAATGTTCAAAGTAGCCACAAGTCATAATCTGCACTCCCACCCTCTATTGATCAATTACTGTCTGGAAGTTTGTATACAGCAATTACTTGTTCTTGCTTGTTGCAGAATTCAGCAGCAATCCATTGCTGGCAACTTCTGTTCACCATCTTGGGGTTGTCATAACCTTGTTTCTACAAATTGTAATGTGCTAAATGCCATATCAAGAAATGGTGCTTAATCATTGACATTTAATAAAAAATCCGATCACTGTCCATTGTTTAATGTAAAATCAAAAGAAAGCCATGACAGATGCTCCCATACTGAATTGTCTTTTCTTTCAAGATATCTGCATTTACATTTATTGTTGTGCGCAAGTTCAGTGCTTTTTCCAGAGAAAAAAAAGTCTATTAGCATAGCAACTCTACTGCTCTTGAGGTCAGAGGACATGTTCCTCAATAAAACACCATCTATATAATTTTTTCCCAAGAATTTTTGTTTGATTATTGTTACTTTAAGGAGTTTCTTCACAAAAAATTGAGGTAAATTACCCAGGGCATTTGTTGAAGATTCTAGAGGATGGGATTTCCTAAATATAATCCCGTGTCCTATATAATCACTTGAATAGCTGATTCGATTTCACAATTTTTTGTTTGCATATTTTTTTTCCAAACATTTAAAAAACTGTTTGGAAATCAAAAAATAAAAATAATAATAAATATTTTTGGCATTTAACCTAAAGATGAAGAAAAAGATATTTGAAGGACATGTAGTCAGACCTTAACTAAATTTTTTAAGTAGCCACAGGTCATAAACTGGGCATGCACATGCACCAATCCTTTATATTTACATTTGCTGTGTTTTTCTACTAAGCCAACTGTAAAATTGATTTGAATGCCATTTTCATGAAATATGCCCACGTGACAAGTCTGTGTGATTTACACACCAATAACTCACACAAAACTTAAAAACATTCCTTAATTGCATCATAGATTTGAACACCCACCCACCAACCTGTTCAATTATTGCGATCTCAACAATCTTCCAGGAGTGGTGGTGGTGAGTGTGTGTGTGTTGGGGGGGGGGGGGGAGGAAGGGGGTTCAAGATAGACAACTCCAACAATGATCAATCATTAGTGTGCTGGATATGCATGAGCCAAAAAGATAGAAAGAAAGGAAATCTATATTAGTCTACTGAATAGTCCTGTTGACATAAAAAATGTAACAACTCAACATCATACAGATACATGTATAAAACTTTAAAATTTAATTTTAACAAATCTTATATTTTAATATCAGTAGTCACATGGCAAAAATAAAACATTAAGACACTGGGTTGACCCTGAACATGAGATACACGTACTATTTAAAACCAACTTTTATAGACTGTTTGATAAATATTGCAAGGAGCAAAAGTTCATTGAAAATTATGGTTGCAAAACAGTTGAAGACTTTAAAAGGTTTATGGAACAGGACTGACACCTTAGATACGCAAGAGCATGCTCTACGTATGAATAATTTCTAAAATGAGGCAAGTTATTGACAAACAAGTTGATGAAACAAGAATATCAACAGTCTCGCTTAAAGTCATCATTTCGTAAGTTCTATGGTCGATACAATGACCTTGTCAGCAAATACAGTCTATCATTAAGTCATATGCTGACTGACGTTTTTCCTACTAATTATTGGGCCATTATTTACACACTGAATTGTCGATGGATTTTTCCATTATTTACCGATCATGACAAGCAGCACACGGCGGGTATGACTGGTCAACAGGGGATGCTCACTCCTCCATGGCACCTGATCCCACCTCTGTTTTTGGAGGTCCGTGTTTGCTCTGCTCCCGATTTGTATTGTTTTAATGGACTTCTAGCTTGAATACTGTTCGTTATCTCCATATTTCATGGTTAATATTATTTGTTGCATGAAGACTGGCTTTTGATTGTCAATTCAGGTAAAAATAATGTTGCATACAAAAGTTGGTTTACAGTACCACATTCTTAACTGTATAGCTTCTTCTGAATTTAATTGAATATATTTATTTTCATTGTTTTACAAAACAATTAGCAATGGTCATGAGTTCCACAACTTAGGATGCAAATATTACATGGACATAAAGTGCTTTTTTCATAATTCATTCTATTAAATAACAAACTTATATCTTACTTTATATCAAACATATATATATATATATATATATATATATATATATATATATATATATATATATATATATATATATATATATATATACATGTATTAGCATTTATGCACATATAGATTTTCTTATGACAAGAAATTAGTAATTTCTAGTTTTCATAAAAACATTTTGAGCACTGCAGGCTCCCCAAGCTGTAAGTATGCAGTACTGAATTTTAATGGGACCAATACTTCCTCAAAAGAATTAAATACCCTGGTAATTGTTGAACAGAATAAAATTTTCCTTAACCTGAAGCCTTTGTTAAAACAGTGAAAACTGACTTCATGAGCAAACCAACCATATTACATATTAAAGAGGCACAGACACACTTGCATTGCTGTTTTTGTTTACTACAGTCAAACCTGGTTTTCTTGAATTCAATGAAACTGAAAAAAAACTTTGAGATATCAGAATGTGTGGTTGGGACTTCCATCTCATTTTGACATATCCACGGTATTTTAGATAATTACAACCAAAATACATGGAAAATTTTTCTACATGTAGCTTATAAATACCAAATTTCTATCTTGCCCAAATAAGTTGTCTTGAGAATTAGCTGATCTACAGTATTTAGAAAAGGGACTGAAAAACATGAAATTTGTATCACACAGCTGTAGCAAGACAGTAATTGCTATTCTGAAAGGTTTTCATTTCTTCATCTAGTTACTTAGGAATTGAGGATATGTTAAGAAGGTATATTAATATACAAATTCCCAAACAGACATATATACAGACAATGTACAAACCTACATTTAAGAAAGAAATGATCTCTTAATTTAACGTATCTGATATGAAATACTCTCTAAATCAGATAAGTAAAAAATAAATGAAAGTACAACAAATTTTTGGAAGGTGTGAGCTGAAATATACTGCTGCCCAGTCACATTTAATGTATAATATATATACATGTATGCTGCATGAAGTATGGTTTTCAAAAAAAATAATATATTGTAAAAATACAATTACCGGTACTGTTTGAAAACATTCTAAATCAAAAATAGGATTTTAAAAGCTGCACATACCAGTGCATCCAATAGTGGAAAATGGAATACAATCTGTAAACATAAAATCATAAATTTGGATGCTATTTTTATAAAATGTGAATTTTCAGAATGCCATGGTTTTTGTGACTACATGTGCATAAATTATTCCAATGACTTAGAATAGCCAATTTTTCTACAAAATTTAATATTCTTCAATAAAATTGCTAAAAATTGTTTCTAACTTTTCTTTCATCATAAGTTGAATAATTGGTTTCTTTAATTAATTGTCTACAGCTCCCCGAGTAGGTCCAGCTCAGCTATAACATTTTCCCCTGTAACTGTGTTTACCGCAGTGACCGTGATCTGTGTTAATCCAAATGACAGAGAAATCTTCACACTCTTAGTCACATCCTTCACAGTTAATTTCCCAATAGGTAAGCAGGACTTATCAACATATTTTGGATCCTCTTCAGTAGATCTATAAATTTTGAAGGACATATGAGTGGCACCTCTTTTCACTGGATAAATGTCCTCATTTATTTCATATGTCTGCCCAATTCCAACCTCTTCCCCAATGGTAACTAACTTCACAAACACACATATGTTGCCATGACCTCCAAAGTCACATTTCAGATGCTCAGGATCGTGACCTTGTAAGAAAAACCTGTAAAGTCCCACCCCATAGGTGAAAGCACACCTCCTAGATGATATGACTCGGGGAGTGTGACCAAAAAGCACCGCCCCCTTAAGTACGGCCAACCCAGCCTCACTGGCCCGCAAAATTTTGATCCTTGGGAAAGTTTCTCTGATTGTGTCATAGACAAATTTAGATTCTGAGAACCCCCCAACCATCATAATGTCCTCAATTTGTCCTTTCAGTTTCTGTATGATGTCTTCTGTTTCCTGTTTGATCTTATTTACCACAGGATTAAATAACATGGTTTCAACACACTCTGCAGTCAACTCTAGCTTGTTTCCATGTTGCATGGAAATCTTACCATTAAAGCTGGACTTGACCACTAATTTTGTCAAATCTATTTGATGATGCTTTTCAATTGTATCTACAAAGGAGTACGGAATTTCAAACCTTAAGGGTTTGTAGCTGTCACTTCTGCTGAATTTCCTTTTCTTCACTTCAATATCATGCTGAATTTCTAGAAAGTCAGATTTGTGTTCATATTTGCATTTTTCGATGACAGAATGCCCAAATAATTCCCCTAGGAGTTTAACAAAGTTGTCATTGATCTTGTTTCCTCCCCAGTCCCCACCACAAGCACGGAAAAGCTGCTTTAAGGAACCATCCCTCGCGACCTCCATTGCTGTTAAATCAGCTGTCCCACCTGTCAATAGAAATCTCTCAAAATTAGTTCTTTAAAAGCACTATCAATCTTCAATTTAACATGGCATTTTCAAAAGGTAATAACATCTTATTCAAAATGTACATATACAGTATTTGTGAAATGATTCTTGTCTAAATCCTCCATTCAGTATGTTATCCTTTATTACTGACCAGAACTTTTTCTACACAACAGTTAACTTGGGAAATAAAATTTAAACATAAAATTCTCACAAATAAATATGTTTTAAACTGATCAAATTGATTTCTGTCTTGAGTGCTGTATAAAACGTATGCAAACTGAGGACAACTTTAAATAAACCTAAAACTTAATTTGTAATTAGCTAATTAGAAAAGAGTATACTACAAATTTACTATTGACCTTTTGCTGTTAAAAATCTTTGAGTAGGTTCTACATTTTAACTATGATTTATTCATCTCAAAAAAAAAATCTGAAATTTTTTTAAATAATTCTGAAGAATGCAGATGCATGACAGACATACATGTACATATACAGCTGCACTGATGCTTTCACTGTGCTTCACTTATTCTGGTCTTTGACTAGTAGAAAACTTTACCTCCAAGATCCATGACAAGGAATTTTTTGCCAGGTCTGTACTTGGATAACTCATCTGCTTGTCTCTCTATCTGGATTTCTTTAACATACACAGAAGCTACCTCCGGCTCCAATGCCAGCATCACATTACAGGGCTGAATTCCAGCCTGAAAATAAAAATGTCCGAGTCAAATTTCAGACTTTGCAGTGTCTGTGAACAATAAACTCTAGATGCATCAATGCTTTGTGTGGCATGCAGCCTTTTAGGAAAAGTGAATTTTGTTTTCACTGATGGTGGAAAGCAATTACATGTATCTCAAATATCTGATTTTTTTAGGAAAGTAACACTTGTCTTGGATGATTAAAGGAAAATTTGTGCATGGAATAGTAACTTAAATACTACCTTTTACAAAAAACAAACAAAGCTTAAGAAAAACATAAATAAATAGAGCTATGAAGTAAATATCAAAATGTTTTGTCTGAGATTGACATACTGATAGATTTATGATCAAATGACTAAGCTAATATCAACATATCTGAAATAGAGGGAATTTCCAACCACTTTGAAAATAATACCCAAAGTGTGCTTTAACATGTGGTTCAGAACTGAAGTTTTGTAACTTCCTTGCATGAATATTAACCTGGTAAGCACTTTCTTGCATCATCTGTTTTGCCTGCTCCCCCCAAATGGCTGGAACTGTTAGAACCCATCGAATGTCATCAGCAGAACAAGATGCCCTTGAAAGGTCAAGGTCATGCAATAATCTGTCCTTGAAGTGCTGAATGGACATAGAAAAGATCTTCACTGCCAAACACTCTTTTCCTTTATCATCTTGAATTACTGTTCTCCTATTCAGGCTCTATATGAAGGGTAAAAAAAACTAATTCTTTAACCTATGCAATGCAGCATAAATTAAATAAAAATTGTGTCAAACATTAATGTCAACGTTAAGAATGTATGTTTTTCAAAAATATTATTACCTCATCTCTGTGAAGATTCATTTTAAAGTGGCTGAAGTAGAAATAATCATGATGAAGTTCTTCCTCACAAAGTTCTTTGTACTTCTCCACTGCATCTTGTCCAAATGCGACAATTCGTTCAGACTTGTCCAACAACAGAACAGTTGGCTCTTTCTCAGAAAGTTTCTCTGGGTTTTTGTAGGTCTGAGTGTAAATCTTCTGTGGCTTTTCTTTCCATGAGAATGCATAGCCGGAATAAGTAGTTCCAAAGTCAATAGCAGCAACAAGCAAATAGGACTGGGAGAGCTCTAAAGATTTACAGGTAAATAATCATCAAATCTAAACCAAAATTGTTTGTTTCTTAACCCTAATAGATTTCAAATTGTTATTACCTTTTGTAGAAGTCATGGATAAAGTCCTTATCATTTTTTTTTTTGAGATTTCACATTTTAGTTGTAAATTTACAAGCTTTCATTCTGTATGCTTACATGAGCCATAAGGCTTCAAAACCAAATTTACAACAACAAACTATTACATGTATGACTGCAAAGAGATTATGGGGCATACAGTATTTGGTTTGTCCACATTATCTCAAAAACTATAACCTTGCTCATAATTTAGGAATGGTTGATGCTAGCCTGGGCTTTCCTTGTGACTTGAGATCTTTCTTTGGGTACTAACATTTTTACCTGTGTCCTTGACCTTCAAGTTTGACCTACTTTAGAAAAACTTTTATCAACTTTAACCATGTCATACTTTAGAAATGGTTTCTTTCTGAGCTTTCATAGTTCACATGTATATACTTAGTGACAAGACCTTTCTTTGGGTACCAACATTTTTGACCTTGTGATGTTGACCTTTGAGTTTGACCTACTTTAGAAAAAACTTTAAGTTTGCCCATAACTTTTGAAATGTTGCTTCCAAGGCTTTCATATTTTACATATGCATTCCATTTGACAAAACCTTACTATAGATACCAACATGTTTGACCTTGTGACCTTGGAGTTTCAATTTCTTTTGAAAAACTTTAACCTTGGCCAAAATTTTTTGAACAGTTGGTGCTAGGGCTTTCATATTTGAAATATATATTCCATTTTAAAATTTAAAATTCCTTTCTAGCTTTGTGTACCATTAATCATTTTTTACCTCATGACCTTGGCCCTGGAGATTCACCTTTTTTTGACACAAGAGGCCCAAGGGCCTTAACGGTCACCTGAGTATAATGTAACAATCCATAGATTAAAACAGAATAAGCTGATGAATAAAGCTATGTTGCCGAAAAGCAAGAGAAAAAGGATAATCAGGGATCAGCAAAATATTGATTTAATACTCGATAACAAATCTTAAAGGTTGATCTATTTATTTGCCTGTACTTCCCCACATTTGTCACTATCCTCATGTGGACTAGACAAAACACTATCAGTTAACACATTTCATTCCCCCTCACATTGGCCTCTCTTGCTCTTTAAAGACTATTTATTGTACAAAGATATGGTATTTTGTACCATTTTCATTTATCTATTATTTCAAACTTTTCCTGACCATTAAAAACTATGAAAGTACATAATTTTGGAAGAGGTGCCCTTCCTCATCACAACTAAATCAGAGAAGATTTTTAAAGAAATAATGCACTTTCACTATATAATCAAGAGAGCCCCCCTCCCACAGAACCCCTCACCCTGGGGCCACAAATTTCACATTTATGGAAGAGGCACCCTTGATCATCATAACCATGCACCTAGTTTATCTGATTTATATACAGGGGGAGAGAAGAAGATTTTTAAACAATTTGTGCATTTTCACTTTATGATCAATAGAGCCCCATCCTAACATAGAACCGCTGATCCAGGGGTCAAGATATTAACAATCTTGGAAGAGGTGCCCTTGATCATCATAACTATATACTTTGTTTACCTGCTAAATACCTAGGAGCAGAAAAGAAGAATTTCAAGGAAATAATGCATTTTCCCTATATGATCAATAGACCCCCCTTCCACAGAGCCCCTCACCCAGGGACCAGAAGTTTCTAAATTTTGAAAGAGGTACTCTTGATCATCATAACCATGCACCTAATTCATCTTCTTTATATACAGGGAGAAAGGGGAAGATTTTAAAAGAATTTATGCATTTTCACTATATGATCAATAGAGACCCACCCTAACACCAGAACCCCTGACCCAGGGGCCATGAAATTCACAATTTTGGAAAAGGAACCTTTCTTCATCATAACTATGTACTTAGTACATTGGTTTAATGCCCAGGAGCAGAAAAGAAGATTTTCAAAGAAATAATGCACTTTCACTATTTAATCAATAGAGCCCCCCCCCTTCCGACAGAACCCCTTACCCTGGGGCCAGGATTGTCACAATTTTGGAGGAGACACCTTTGATCATTTTAACCATGCACCTAATTTCCCTATATGATCAATAGACCCCCCTTCCACAGACCCCCTCACCCTGGGACCAGAAGTTTCTAAATTTTGAAAGAGGTACTCTTGATCATCATAACCATGCACCTAATTTATCTTCTTTATTTACAGGGAGAAAGGGGAAGATTTTAAAAGAATTCATGCATTTTCACTATATGATCAATAGAGCCCTGCCCTAACACCAGAACCCCTAACCCAGATGCCATGAAATTCACAATTTTGGAAGAGGCACCCTTGAACATCCTAACCATGCACCTTCTTTTATCTTCTTTATATACAGGGGGAGAAAAGAAGATTTTCAAAGAATTAATGCCATTTTACAATTTAATCAGAGCCCCGCCCTAACACTAGAACTCCTGACTCAGGGCCATGAAATTCAAAATTTTCACTGAGTTTACTCAGGTGACCTAAAAAAAAAATTTGACCATGAGCTGCTATATGGGGGCATCTACGTTTCACAAACACACCTTGTTTTTTATTTAAAAAAAAGATTATCTAGTAAGCTAGGACAAAGAAAGACGTACATGTATTTGGTTTTGTGTCATGGTTACCTGTGTGAGTGGCTGATTTGAATGGATGTGGAAACTCTTGAGTCTTTTCTACAGGAAATAATTGTTTTTTACTTGATGACCCTGATGGGGATTCAAAGAGAAATGAGGATGATGGCTTTAATGGAGAGTCTTCTTTTTCTTTCCTCATGAATCTGGGTAAGTATTTTGTAAATTTACTTTCTTTGCTTTTTTCTTCCACCACATCAGGTGATATGATCGAGTGAAGAGAGGATGAAGATGAAGAAGAACTGATGCTCTTATTTCCCTCAAAAGGTTTCTCAGGTGAGCTGAATGTCTCAGGTGTGCTGAATGTCTCCTCCGGTCTTTCAAGACCATCTCCAATCATCCTTAGTCTTGCAGCTATTCTTCCTACTGTTTCTTCCTGCAACCTTTTCTTTAATTGATCTTCCATTTCTAGCATTGGGTCTGGTCTTTTTTCTTTGGTTTCTCTGTCACTTGTTACTGTCACCAAAAGAAATCAGGCTGGAAATATGGAATAGGTTATGTTTGTTCAGCTGTACATGAATTCAGCTGGTACAAACATTTATTGGGATAATAAATAAAATTTTTTATCTCTTAACAATAAATTCTTCCGACAAAAGAAGTTATTTTAAACTCTTATGACAATGAGAGAATTATATCTGTTTACTGATAATCAAAGCATTAATTAAACATAGATAATCAGAGATTACAGAGCTCACCTCAACAGATGTTGTCTTTAAATAAGGCATAGTCCCACACTAAACTAACAAGCATTCTGAGAGTATTGCATTATCAATACTAGTTCCCTACCGGCAAGTGTAATCTGGTTCCCGTTAAAAATTGAAAATGCCATAATTCCGTCAAAAATCAATGAATCGGGAGAAAATGCAAACTTGATCTATAACTAATCAAGGTAAAGTCACATACCAAAAATCAGCTCAATATCTGAAAGCGTTTAGAAGAAAATTGCGGAAAACCCTTAGAAATTGAAAAGGATGTAATTCTGTCAGAAATCAATGAAGCGGAACGAAATGCAAACTTGATCTGTAACTCATCAAGATACACTTACATACCAAAAATCAGCTCAATATCTGCAAGCGTTTAGAAGAAAAGTGCGGAAAACCAAGTGGGACAGACTGACAGACAGACAGAGGGACAGTTAGACAGACGGACAGACAGACAGACAGACAGACGGACGGACAGACTCAGAGGAAACCTATAGTCCCCTCCGGTTTCACCGGTAGGGGACTAATAATCTAAGAGTGTGCATCCCTAGATGCAACATTTATGCAATTTTTGTCTGATAGGGCTTGCAGTTAGTTGGGAATAGACTTATCTGAAAACTTAAAACTGGTCACTCATCCAGAAAATGTAAGTCAAATCCAGCATCCGAAGCAAGTTTGAGATTGTTCGTCCCTTGATGCATCATCCATGCAAGTTTAGTTCAGATAGGCCTTATAGTTACTAGGAAATGAGATCTGCTCTAAAAACTTTAATCTGGTTACTCATCTGGAAAATGTAGGTCAGATCCAGCATCCAAAGCAAATCCAGTAGTGTGCATCCTTAGATGTATCATCCATGCAAGTTTAGTCAATACAGGGCTTGTAGTTACTTGGAAATGACATCTGCTCGAAAAACTTTAACCTGGTCACTCATCCGGAAAATGTGGGTCAGATCCAGCATACGAAGCAAGTCCAGTAGTATGCATCCTTAGATGTATCATCCATGCAAGTTTGGTCAATATAAGGCTTATAGTTACTTGGAAATGACACCTGCTCCAAAAACTATAACCTGGTTACTCATCTGAAAAATATAGGTCAGATTCAGCATCCGAAGCAAGTCCAGTAGTGTGCATCCTTAGAAGTATCATCCATGCAAGTTTGGTCAACATAGGACTTATAGTTACTTGGAAATGAGATCTGCTCCAAAAACTTTAACCTGCTCCAAAAACATTAACCTGGTCATTCTTTAGCTGAAATTGCAGCATCTGAAACCTTGACTGATACAATGAAACACACTAGAAGCATCCTCCATGCATCTCTGACTAATATAGGCCATAGGAGTACTTGAAAAGAAAACTGGTCCAAAAACCTTAACCTGGGAAGCCAACTTCGTTGAGGTGAGCTAAACCTGTTTGTTCCTTTCTGCAACATCATTTTGACCTACGTTTAGGTAGGTTGGGAAATAATTTTATTTCCTCTATCAAAGTAAATATTTAATTATCAGGATCAATTTCTTACTTGTGAAAAAAAAAATTAAAAAAAAAAAAATGGAGAAAATTATTTTGTCTACAGAAATAGCAATAGAATATTTGGGTCAGTGATTAATTGGTATGTTGGTAGAAGGGGGGAATTTAATTTACCCTGAAAATAAAATACATGTAGTTCTATTCAACTAAGAATAAAGAGTAAATTTCTGACAAGCCTTAACATAACATTTACTTTCATATTAATAACTGATTTGTATGACGGTGGGTTTTTCTCCTTTCATGTTTATTATACAGGTCTGATCTCAACATTCATATCACTTTATCCAACCATAAATATTTTACAATCAACCCTACCATCTATAGTGTTTTCTTGTTGATATAATGAAAATTGATATTAAATCAATCTAGACTGTATGAAATTGATAAAGCAATGTGTACTTTGTTGTTTTGAACCATGATAGGTAATCTATAATCGAGGATGATTTTTTTTTTATAAATCATCTCTGTTTCTTAAGAAGACAACAGGTTGCTGAATGAAAATAACTTTAATTACTTTTATCAATATTATCTAGACATCATAGTGCTTTGAAATGCTTCTTAATACATGCATAAAATAATTGGAGTCCAAACTATAAACATGTCTTCTACATAAAAGTCAATGGCTTCTGCCTCAACTTCTGGGTACTTCTAGGACTTACCGGTGAGAGACAGGGTGAGGAGGGATTCAAACAGAACCCCCTCTGATGACGGGTCTTCAGCAATTGTCATCTCTATAATGAAAAAAGGTAAGGATAACAAACAGCGATAAAAAATCCATAAACAATACAAGTATTAAAGAGGGCATAAAACTTATGATCCCTAAAAATTCCAGAGGTGGGATCAGGTGCCTTGGAGGAGTAAGCATCCCCTGTTGACTGGTCACACCTGCAGTGAGCCCTATGTATAAATCAGGTAAATGAACATTCCATAGTCAAATTCAGAAGAAAACCCCATTGCATGTATGTACATGTACAACACTGATGTGATTGATTCCAAATCATTTATAAACTGTACCAAATTTGCTCCACTTACCTATGTCTTCTGCGGCTATATGCTCTCCATGTATATTTTCATTTATCTTCAGCAAGTCCTCTAATCCATTATTTCTTAGCATTTTCTCAAATTGAATTACATTGTGATCTTCCTTAAGAATGAACTGTAAGAAATGGTTCATTCTCTGCCTGCGTTTTCCATTCTTTGGTAAGATTTTCTCTTGAACTGTATCAACATCTCCAATACATTTAGATAAAGTTTCTCTTGCTAATGGAATCTGCATTTCATCCAGGATATTTTTATAGTTAGATGTAATCACTTTCCTGATATTTTCTATAAAAATAGTAAGCAAAAATACCCATTAATTAACATGCAAAAAACAAAGCTTTTCTGTCCTTCTAATATGATTCTGAAAGAATATTTTCGTATATACAAATTGTAACCCTTCAAAAATCACAGCTACTCACCAGCTCTGCTATGGATCTCTGCAGGATCAATTAATTCCACAATCTCAGAATACCCTATGTTCTTTAATGCACTAATGAAAGCCTCCAAAGTCTTTGAATCCCCATTCTCAATCAATGATAAAAGTTTTTCTGTCCGTTCATGAGATGTTGGGGCCTTTTCTATAGCATCTAACATACTCTGTTCAAAGCAGTTTGATTTTGATAATGCAGAAGTCAGAGCTTTGGGTTCTAGCTCAGATATCAGCTCATTCCTATGAACGTTTATTCTCTCCTTGATAAGTTTTGCCTTAGAAATATCTGAAAGACAGCAACAAGTGGAAATCATTGACCAATGTTTAAAGCTCTCTGGATAAGTTTATAATGCACAAAAGACATTACACAACTGGATTTTACACCTGTACATTGCGTTATAAATTTGTTTTGCTTATTCACTTACCTGGCTTAGCTGCTGTGGGGTTTGAATAAGAAACCTGTACCCTGACCTCCAGCGGTTCTGTACTCTGAACACTGGGTACATTTACCCTCTTTATCATTCCCAGTATTAGCTCCACCAGTCGGTTGTTTTCTCTGGCATTGAGTAATGTCTGTACAGCTTGGTCAGTGACCGGCCTTAACTGTATCACCACAGAACCAGAGGAGACATCTTCAATGTTCATCTGACCATGTGTAATGGCCTCCTCAAGAATCCTCGTCTCTGAAGAGAGTATCTGCTGATGTAGAGCTTGTTCTACCTGGCTTCCTGTGGCACCTTCCATTGCTAGCCTTATATTTATAGATCTATTCTGAACAGATTCTGAAAGAGTATGTGCAATAAGTAAATTTCTGTTATAGGGAATTATTGTATAAAGGGATGTTTTTGCAACAATCTAATTTTGGCATTATTAGTGATGGTCTTGGTCACACTAAACAATAATTGCTGCTAATCATTCAATCACTGATATTGTCAAAGAAAATAAATGAGTTATCACCTAAACTGCTAAAACTTAATTATGCTAATAATAAATGCCCTTTTTAAGGATAAAATTGCTACATTTGCCAGTCACTAAAATGACCTATTACATTTTAAATACTTTTTAATATATACTAGCCTTTACCTGATGCTACTGTAGCAAAACTGTGTGTTGCTCTCCATTCAAAATTTGCATTTGATTCTACAAAAAAAGTTTTTAAAAATATTACAAGAATGATCAAAATCTTCACTCATTCACTAGTACATTAAAAATGCACAGGAAGCACTTATTAACTTTATTCAATAGGTATCTGACATAAATGGCTAAAGTTTTAGTTATTATGAAGACACCTACCAGCTCCATTAGCTCCTGGGGCAGGCTTCTCAAGCTCCTTAAGAATTTCACAATATTCACAACTTTTAAGAATGTGTAAGAAATAATGAAAGCAGTTATTTTCGTTTTTCTTAATTGTCTCCAGAAAATGTTGGATTTGCTTTGAATATTTTTCTGTCTCTGTTATTCTATCATGATCAGGAATGTCTATTGCACTTTCCTCAAACAAAAGGTCACAGAGTTCAAGAGGCTCCAGTTCCTCTGATAAAAAATCCTCATGATCCTCAAGACATGTGATCCGCAGGCTCCTCAGCTTGGGATCCAATCTAGGCATACCTATGATTGAAGAAATTCTGAGGATGAACGTCATACTAGTGGTACAATTACTTCATATTCATAGAATTAACTAAATATTCTTTTTTGGAATAAGTACATGTACTTTGATACTATGAAATACTGAGAACTAAAACTAAATGAGAAAGCAGGAGAAATATTTATACAGAAAGGGGAAGCTACTTTTATCATCATGGGGGGGGGGGGGGGGGATAAGAGGCCGGGTTCAATTCACTTGAATAAACTTGATTCCTTTTATCCAAGGATGCTTTGTGCCAAATTTAGTTGAAATTGGTTGAAGAGTTTGGGAGAAAAAGTTTATCAGGAAAGCCAAAGTGGGCCTTTGGTTCAGTTGGGTTAAAAAGTTTAAGCTGGATACATACATATACATTTAGATAAATGGATGATTGACACTTTTCTGTAGCACAAGCTCTTCTGTTATTCAAATAGTAAAGCTTAAAAATCTGAGCTCATAGTTCAGGTGCTCTAAAAACTGAATGAGAACAAAACCTCTGAGAGAAAAAAATAAAATTTGTAATAGTGATAGTTTTATGTTGTTTTAATTATTATTTGAATGGGATTTAAATATTATATTAAATCAGTAATTTTTTTTATTTGTTCAAAGTTTGAATTAAGAAAATAAATAAATAGGAAATGTTGTCTATAATAGAAGAAATACATGAATAACCTCTTTTTTTCATTTCTGCACTCTTTTCTTCCATTTTGTCAATCAGGTCATTTCTCTCCAAATCTACCTCCATAACCCTGAAGAGTTCCTCGCATGCATCTTTCCCTTTTATCAAAAGTATTTTTAGCAGTTTAGATTTCTGCTTTCTTGCACCAGTAAACCAATTAATGTCAGAAATGTTTGTTTGGTCTAGAAAGCCATACATCTGATCCACCATCATTTTAGCATCTCTACTGTCTGGAAGTTCCTCTTTGAGAAGACAGAAGTTTTGTTGTATGCATGTGGCATACTCAGCTAAAAACAGAGTACACACATCATTAGTATACAATAATTAAAACTAGTATTTATGAATCAACTTTCTATTTTTTTATAGGGTTATGCATGCATTGGAATATGTGGTAAGGTTGAGCCCCAGTGGACTTTTATATTCCCAAGCAAATTATCCAGATTAATGAAGCATACAGATTACTGAAATGGACATTTTATAATTGGTAGATATAAATATTAAGTCTGTTTCCAAACTAGATGTACTATGAGTAAGCTCACAATATATTATGGATATACTTGTCATAATGACCATGGGTCAAGGTCATGAAATATCCTTAAGACATAAGTAATATTTATGTGAAGGATGAACTTCCAATGCTTATCCGTTAGAAAGTAATAGACTGGAAATGAATTTAACACATTCTTTGCCAGTGACCTTGACCTTGCCAAAATGACCCTGGGTTAGATTAGGACACACCCTTAAGTCATAAGCAATCGTTGTGTGAAGTATCAACTTCCAAGTTATAGAAATGATGCAATACTTTTTCTCCAGTAATCTTGAGTTGCTTGGGTCATGGTCAATAAAATCCTCTGAACATAGGCAGTATTTGTGATAAATATGAGCCTCTAAGGTTCTCCATTGCAAGATATGGTCAGGACAGGAATGAAACATTTTTCTATAAGTGACATTGAACTTGATCAAATATCCTTGATTCATGACACACCATCAGGTGATAAGCAATCTTTGTACCAAGTATGAACTTCCAATGATTCTCCATTACAAAGTTCTAGCCAGTGACCTTAAATTTTTCCAAAATGACCTTGGGTGAAGGCCATGACATATTCTAAGGTCATAAACAAACATTGTACAAAGTATGAACTTCCAATGATTCTCCATTACAAAGTTCTAGCCCAAACAAGAATTTTTTACTTTTTCTGCCAGTGACCTTAAAATTTCCAAAATGACCTTGGGTGAAGGCCATGACACATCCTAAGGTCATATACAAACTTTGTACCAAACGTAGCTTTTTCATTTAGCCAATTCATAGATATATCAAATTCACAGAAAAACATATGTACATATCTTTGGGGATGGTGGGGGGTATAAAAAAAATTGTCCAGAAGATGAAGTACATATTCAGATTAATGAGTCTCCACTGTAAAATTCACACAACTGACAAAATGTATTACAAATCATGCAATAGGAGCATATAATAGATAATGAAAGTTACACAGTGGTCCCCTTGTAATATGAGATACACATCCTAAACAACAAAAGCACAACCCCTAGCTTACTTTTCAAAAGATGTAATACACATAAACACCATGCAGAGTGTTGGTTTTGATTTCTTACATTTCTATACTAACTTTCCTTAATTTCCCATTTTCTTTAATGTTGAGGATGAATTATAGTACAGGAAAAGGCAATGATGAATGCCAATCAAATCGCCAGAAATACATAGTTAAAATAATTTTCAGATTTAAAAAAAATTTTAAACGTGCTTTTATAATATATATATAGTCAGATAATGTTATCTCAAACTTGATGGGACTGAGAAAAAACTTATCTTAAAAAAGATATCCAAGGATTCAAGATATCTAGGTTAAAAAATTAAAGAATAAGTAATCGGGACTTCAAAATCACTTTGACATATTCATGGTATTTGAGATTTCAGTGTTTAAATTCCAAAGTTCAACTATATTAGTCGAAACACTCTGGCTATCAAAGATAGGTCATAAAATTCCAGCAAAAATTTTGAAAGACATATTTGAAACATCATGATTATTCACGATTACAGACATATTTATGGAGAAGTATATGTACTTACTAGGTTTCTTTGTCATTTTTCTATCCTTTTCTAGTGTACCTAGCACCTGAACATACTTCAAAGACTGCAGGACAAACACAAAATGAGAATACAATTTTTTTTTCTTTAAAATTTTTAGAAGCTCCTTCACACGTTTGTATTTACTGTCAGGATCAGTCACAGCATCATGGTCTTTATCGGAGATGTAACCAGCCTGAAACATTTCATCCGCAATTTCCCGAGGTTCCAGTTCTATATGCAGGCATGATAAATGTTTCTGAAGAAGTTCATCCGTGACTACAAAAGGGGGCTTTCTCTGTGCGACAACTGCAATGGTAGGATTCAGTGTTCTTAGATTATTACACTTCAAATATGTAAAATAGCATTAAAATACCTCTATACAAAATACATGTATAACATATTAAATCAGATGATGTTAATTAATAACGAGAGGCCCATAGGCCATAATGCTCACATGACACACTTTAATCCTGCAGTTCATTTTTAATTTTTTTCTCTTATTCCTAAGAAATAGGGATGTCAATTTTACTCAGACAGCTTAATTGAATAGTCGGAGGCTTTAATCTAACCATAGTCGAGTACTCGTTGAAATTAAATTGATTTTCATGTCACTTTTTCTATTTGTTTTTAACAAACTGCTAGCCTGTACAATATTAATCTACGCTATCACCATTATACAACCAATTACTGAATCGTTAACATTTATGTAGTAATCCAATGTATTTGATTTCAAATATAACATTTACTGCACATTTTATCTGTATACAGAATATCAAAAGCTCACATTTATCCTTTCTTTTCATGCTGCTAGTACATTTACCCGTTACTGATTCCTTACCTGAAGCCATTTGAATGTGTCTCGTCAGTGACCCGTAATTGTTAAACAATTAAAGCGTTATTCTTATAAAAACAAAGAGAGCCTGCGATAAATTTTAATTATGATTTTTTTTTGCAAACAATCAATACAATTTTAAAATGTTTGATATTAATATGAAAGAAACACCTTTCAATTTCACTTATACCTGTCCCCCATTTTACATGTATTTACAAATTTGTAACAGCTATTCAATTATTCTTCATTAATTGATAGTTGCATCATACGAGATCTTACTGAATTGCAGGTTGAAACTTTACAATTTAGATCTGACATCTTTTAAAGTATGCTTATGCATGTTTGCCGAACAAAAAAAATCCTTTAAACAATTAACGAAAACCGATTAAGCCTTTCCCTGAGTTTTACTGAACACTGATACGTTAAATGAACTAAGATCCATTTTTTACCTTGAATTTAAGATTACTATTAAGTAGCAAATTTTTAACGAATAACCGACTAAAAAGATTTTAGTCAATAGTCGGTATGATCGAACGGTTAGTCACAGCAGGAGTGCCACAGGGATCAATTTTAGGTCCACTTCTCTTCTTATTTTACATTAATGATCTCCCATTGTTCATTGAAAATTCAAGCATTGACTTATTTGCTGCTGATGCTACTCTACACGTTTCTGACAGTGATGTTTCTTCCATTCAAAATATGTTATCCTCTGACTTAAACAATATAGAAACATGGTGCTCTCAGAATCAGATGATTTTGAACACTGGTAAAACAAAATGCATGTTGTTAGGGACACATCAAAGACGGTCAAATCTGACGAGCCAAAATCTAAATTTACAAATTTCAGACCACTTTCTTGAGAGTGTCACACATAAAAAACTACTTGGAATTCATATTGATAATTCACTGAATTTTAATACACATATCGATGCTGTTTGTAAATTAGTATCTAGAAAGATATCTGTATTACGCAGGATTAAGAAATATCTTCCAATCAGTACAAGAAAGTTATTCTATAATGCTTATATAATGCCATCAATTGAATACTGTTTAACAATTTGGGGAAATGCATCAGCCTCTAGCCTTGAGAGGATTCATAAGTTACAGAAACGGACAGCTCGCTGTATTCTAGATGCTGCCTATGACACGCCATCAAAACCTTTATTTGAAAAACTTGATTGGCTGTCAGTACATGAACAATTGGCTGTAAATAAGTTAGTGTTGTTGTATAAAACGCTTTATGGTGCAAGTCCGAACTACCTGTCTGAAATGTTCAATTACCAATCTTCCAATTCCTACCATTTAAGATCTGAATCTAATTTTGACTTGTGTGTTCCAAAACACAAAACTAAAATATTTCAAAATTCTTTTCAATATTCGGGTGCAGTATTGTGGAACAATTTACCTTTAAATGTAAAAATGTGCCCAACACTTCAAAATTTTAGAATCAAGACAAGAAAATTTATAATAGACCAATGATCAACTTAAATTTAAAACTAGAAATATGTCCATAGGACATGAATGCCCCGCCAAGGGTATATTAGTAATGCAACATTTTAACACAAATTGAGAAAAGTGAGGTCAAGGTCAAAGGAAAGGTCAAGGTCAAAAAATATTGATGCAGTTGAATAGCTCTCATCAGTATGTATCAGCATATGAAGTTTGACACTAATTTAAGAAAAGTGAGGTCAAGGTCAAAGGAAAGGTCAAGGTCAAAAAATGTTGATGCAGTTGAAAAGGTTACATCAGTATGTAATAGCATATGAAGTTTGATGAAAATATTATGAATGGTTTCTTTAAAACTGAGCTAAACACTAATTTAAGAAAAGTGAGGCCAAGGTCAAAGGAAAGGTCAAGGTCAAAAAATATTGATGCAGTTGAATAGCTCTCATCAGTATGTATCAGCATATGAAGTTTGACACTAATTTAAGAAAAGTGAGGTCAAGGTCAAAGGAAAGGTCAAGGTCAAAAAATGTTGATGCAGTTGAATAGCTCTCATCAGTATGTATCAGCATATGAAGTTTTATAACACTATCTTGAATGGTACCTTTAAAACTGAGCTAAACACTAATTTAAGAAAAGTGAGGTCAAGGTCAAAGGAAAGGTCAAGGTCAAAAAATGTTGATGCAGTTGCATAGCCCTCATCAATATCTATCAGCATATGAAGTTTGATAAAAATATCTTGGATAGTTTCTTTGGAACTGAGCTTTGAACAGAGCTAAACGCAAAGTGTGACGGAAGGACAGACGGAAGGACGGAAGACGGACATGACAAACACTATATGCCCTGGCCATATTCATGGCGGGGCATAAAAATGTATATCTGCGGACTGTATCATTAATTTAATATTGCATGTATTGTTAAAGTATATTGTGCTATATCACTGTCGAATGTATTATTTCTCATTGTGTATTATTGTAATTTTATAGAGGGCCTCAAGGAAGAATAGTGCTCGCACTAATTGAGTTACCCTCTTTAAATAAAGTAGTATTATTATTATTATAGTCGAGTACACGGATATTCGTTGACATCCCTACTAAGAAACATTTCGACCCCATATTGTACCTCAACCCTAGCTCCAAGGGGTAATGACTTAACCAAACTTAAGTAAACAGAACATGGGGATGGTTCAGTATCAATATATCTAACATGGCCTTACTGTTTTGGAAAACAAGACTTTTTAAAGATTGTTTATTCCTGTGTGGAATTGGAGAATATTTGCATATATATGCTGTTCGGTGTGTCTTGATACTCTTAAAATGATTTTTTTAAAAGATTGCTGCACATTTTCATGTAAAACTATGAATCCCTGTTTTAGCCCAACCCTACCCCTAGGGGTCCTGATCTGAACAAATATGAATCTGCACTACACTGGAATGCTTGCATATTAATATGGTTCATTATTATGCTTCCTGTCAGTTTGTCTCTATATAATCAATACCCAACTTTTATCGCATAGTGTTCTAAGAATTTATATAGTGTAAGCATACTATGTCGAAATAGTGCATGGCTTCTTTTTCTGAAAAAAATTCGACCGCGCCCATGCCGGGGATTGAACTCACGACCCCAAGATTGTCAGTCCAACATGCTACCAATTACGCCACAGACGCCGTTATCTTAATAAGTACTGTATTATAATATATATAAACTTAGTTTCAAATATTGTACACTTAAAAAAAAAAAAATAAACAAAATAATTTTTCTTAAATAGTTTCTTGCAATTTTTTCCTCTTCACTCAACTAAAATTCTCTGAAACTATCTGAATATGGAACATTCAAAATTAAAGAAAAAAGATTATGACGTACATGTAGCACAACGTGACGTCATAATAGGGGTGTACTAACACGAATGTAAGAGGTCATGAAGCATTGGAAATGGAGAAAATATTGTTGTTTTTATACAACAGTCAGCATAATAATAACAATAGTGTTGTACTTTGCATGCACTATGCCTAAATAGAAGTCAGGGTTTGACACATAGTGCACTCGCCTCCAGCTCCTGCACCATGTGTCAAACCCTGTCTACTAGGCATAGTGCATGCAAAGTACAACACTATTATAAAATTATGGCCCAGTGTCTTGAGAAGAAGATTTTTAAAGATATTTTTCCCATATATATACAAAGTGGAATCTTCTCTACTTGAGGATGCTTGCATTAATCTTGACCTTGCTGCTCTTGAGTTCTAAGAAAATTTTGAATTTTCCCCTAAATATTTTCCCCTAAATATTCCCATGTAAATTCGAACGAACTTAAATTTGCATTACTCAAGGATGCCTGCATATCAATATGACTAATCATGATCCTGCTTTTCTCAAGAAGAAAATTTAAAATATTTTGTGACCTAACCCAACACCTGGGGGCCATGATTTGAACTAATTTGAATTACATGTATTAATAACACAAAGTTGGGAAGCTTTCATATAAGTTCAATCTTTTCTGGCCTATTGGTTCCTGAGAAGATTTTTAGGACTTTCTGGAGTCTAGGCACTAAGATTTTTTTTTTTTTTGACATTTAAAAAAAAAATATATGTATATCATAAGGTTTACAAATTGAGCTTATCATTTTCATTCTCAATATCAGGAAAATGTTCAAAGACAATTAAATACTGCTGAAAAGAAATCACTGTTGTTTACTGAAATGGGTGAAAGTACATGCAAATAAAGTGTTCAATCAATTCATCTACCCAGTTAGTCCTAGTTTGTTGAAACTGGTCCAATGGTCAAGAGAATTAAGTCAAAATGTGTGAAGTTTATAAATAAGATAGAGAGCCATACTGACAGACAGCTGCAAGATCTACGTAAAAAGTAAAATCAAACTTTATTTTGATATTTACCTCTCTTAGCCTCCTCTTCAATGTGTTTACGAGCCTCCATAAGTTTCTTGGCAACATGAACATGGCAAGTTTTTCTGTTCATGAGATTTATAAATTTTTCACACCTTTTTTTCTTAATGATATGCTTAATGAGTCTCTCACATGTTGACTGCCTATTTGGTTTGTTACAGACATACTCTTCTTCCTCTTTTTCACTCACTAAACATTCTTGTCTTAAATCATCTTGGAGAACTTCATAAATAATGTTATCTTTAAGGAATACAAATGATTTCCTGACTGCTAACTCATCCAGACATTCTAAAATGGAATTTCTTTTGTAATTGTAATCAATAATATGAAGAAATTATTGTAAACATAATTATGTACACATAATTCTATTGTCACCAAATATGTCATTAATGACTCTATATACTAGCATTATAATGACAACTTCTTGTTCCTTTAATACCTTGATGATCCTGACCTAGGATGAACTAATCTTAACTCAATTAGGTGATACCATGCAGGGAAAAATTTGTGGAAATATATTCTGAACATGTAAATTTATCAATTTTTGGGAAATCTCCAAACTGTATGATTGTTGTCAATGACCACTCAGTTGTGGAGGAAAAGTCAGATTCCAAAATAAACAGGCCAAACATAATAGGACTTCAACTTAATGCAAGTTTGGTTTAAATAGATGGGAATGTCCATCCTTAAATGCACAACATAAATAATGTCAAAATAATTCCCCATTCCATGAAATTTTTATGAACTCCATGTACAAGTCTTAAGAAACTTCAAAAATTTACCTTGTGTCATGTCAAGGGAACCAATACCAGAGTCTACAACAAATAACAATGATTATAAATAAAACAGATAAAATTCAACTATGTCCCTACAAACCAAGACAAGCAAAGCTTAAGGTGCTCTCTCTAACTGATAACCAAACCAAGACAAGCAAAGCTTAAGGTGCTCTCTCTAACTGATAACCAAACCAAGACAAGCAAAGCTTAAGGTGCTCTCTCTAACTGATAACCAAACCAAGACAAGCCAAGCTTAAGGTGCTCTCTTTAACTGATAACCAAACCAAGACAAGCAAAGCTTAAGGTGCTCTCTTTATTAATAACCAAACCAAGACAAGCCAAGCTTAAGGTGCTCTCTCTAACTGATAACCAAACCAAGACAAGCCAAGCTTAAGGTGCTCTCTTTAATTGATAACCAAACCAAGACAAGCAAAGCTTAAGGTGCTCTCTCTAACTGATAACCAAACCAAGACAAGCCAAGCTTAAGGTGCTCTCTTTAACTGATAACCAAACCAAGACAAGCAAAGCTTAAGGTGCTCTCTCTAACTGATAACCAAACCAAGACAAGCAAAGCTTAAGGTGCTCTCTCTAACTGATAACCAAACCAAGACAAGCAAAGCTTAAGGTGCTCTCTCTAATTGATAACCAAACCAAGACAAGCCAAGCTTAAGGTGCTCTCTCTAACTGATAACCAAACCAAGACAAGCCAAGCTTAAGGTGCTCTCTTTAATTGATAACCAAACCAAGACAAGCCAAGCTTAAGGTGCTCTCTCTTTAACTGATAACTTACCATCAGAGACTTGTGATATTTGTCTTGCCGGAGAAGGAGTAACCATCGAGTTACCTTATGTCTGTCAAGAACAATGTGCATGGTCCATTTTTCTGTAATAAATATTCTGACGGTTATTCTATTAGTTTTGTCACATAATTTAGAGTCCTTCATTATATATCACAGGTACTTGTTTCTATAATAAATTTTTTAACCCATATTATAGTAATAACAGAAGGTATCTAACTCAAAATTGTGTGGATACTACCCCCCTCCCCAGAACTGCAGTCATTTACAACTTTGAGGGAAAATGCACTTGCAAACTGTTTGTTTCATCTTCAAAACCACACATGGCATGTGTGTCTTTGTTTTCTTTTATCTCTGTATTTTAAAACAGTGTCAAAACTCTGGTTGCTGACTGGAAAATTCATCTCACACCATCATGTGCTTATATGATGTACAGTGAATCTTGTCTAATCTGGATGTTGAGTAATTCAAAATCTTGCCTATAACGATGTAAAATTGATGTCCTTTTTAGTAAATTCCTTTGTTGAATATGTTTTCTAATCCGGAATTTGTCCAATTCGACCGATTTCTTTGGAACCATTGGTGTCCGGATTAGACAAGTTTTACTGTACTAATCTTGGGCAGAGAGCAAAATATAAAAATCAGAGGGTTTAAAACTTTAATTCCCATGTTTAATAATGGCAGTGAATAGAAAAACACTAAATATCTTCCATAAAAACATTATATTTTTCCACCAAAATACAAGAATATGTTCCCAAAGAAATTAAAGTAACTGCCAGTTTGATATTTGTGATGTCAAATGTACATGCACCTGATGTCATTATGAATGGAGGGACTGGAAAATACTTTGTGACATCACAAACACAAAAGTAGTCCTGGGGATTTACATCTAGTGCTGGTCAATAAATGGCTTTTTGAATAATGCCCAGGAACTATTAAGAAATGTATCAAAGTATGTAAAAATTCATTTTAATAATCATTAAATTATATATTTTATAAAATTTCAAATGTGCCCTCTTTCAAAAATACTAGATAAAACAAAATCTATAGTTAAATACCTAACCAATGATTTTAAGAGGGCTATGATTGCACCCAAATACCCCTCCCCCCCCCCCAAAAAAAAATCCCAACAGTTACAATAAACTTGCAACAAGGAACGTGGATAGGGTTATTGGTGGACAAGGATTGGGAAGCTCACTAATGATGAGAATATGAAACTTTATCAGTTTATTGGAGGGAGTTTCCAAAAGGATGGGTTTTATTTTTTAAGTGGACAAGATATAGCAAAATCATTTTAAGAGGATTCTCTTCAATATTTAAAAACAAGTTAAGCTCTAGTCTTCTTTTAAACATGCATTGACAAACTAATGCATAAAGTTTACATCGCATATTCAGAGGCAATCGACAGTGTGATAAAACGAAAGTAGGAATATTCACAGTATGACTATAAACACTGATAAACACACAGACAGCTGCTTACATGTAATCATAGTCAATTACTGTACAGTTACCTGGTTACAAACAGGTGTATTACGGTACATAATCAATACCATGTACTTTACGTCATGTTACATACAAGTTCAGGTAAAGTCATCATAAAAAGATGGCCGACTCTCGAGGTATTCAATCACTTCCCTGTCTGCCAAGGTCACATCAGAAACGAAACTAAAGTTGATCCCCCCCCCCCCAAAAAAAAGGGGGGATATATTTTTCAATTTGCTAGGTATGATAAAAAAGAAAAAAAAAATATCAACACCAAGCTAAAAATAGTTGCCTATGAATCAAGGTGAATGACGAACCTTTGGAATTTTTTCTACTTTCGGTTTTATCTCGGACGTAAACAATGTTTTCCCCTATGTGTAGAAGGTTTGTATCACTTAAATGATGTTAGGGTTAATTTAGTTGACACACTTGGCGTGTAGATAGAATAGAATAATGACTAGTAAATATTGATGAATATTCCTCAGTTTTCCTGTGGTCTTGGTAACCATTTGTTGTGGTCATGCTTGATGTAGTAGGCCTAAGTGTGATTTAACGTTCTACCGTCCCTAAATGTCTATTCTGTACGCAGCTACGTAAGAGCTTGCACAGTTTAATTTCAGAAGAAATATTGATTCGATGCCTGATGATATGAAGGTACCGGTATATAAAACTGTAGATCACATGGACATTTATTACTGCATGCCTTATTGCAATCATTCAATATTATATTAGTAAAAATATAAGAAAGATATAAACTTTAAGTATGTGTTACTGTACCATAGCTAGTGTAAATGTTTTATTTATATTATGAACTAAAAGACATAAAACTGATCACCAACACTTTGTGAGAATGCAGCTGTAAATTTATTAAGTTGATCAGTTTCGACCTGAAGAGACGGTTATGGCACGCCAATTTCACAAAAATTAGCGAAACTTAGTTTCACAGTTGATAAACTAGGTTTATCGACTGTAAACTATAGTTTACAAACCGTGAACTATAGTTTACGATTCGTTAACTATAGTTTTCATCTGTAAAACTATATTTAACGGTTGTAAACTATAGTTTACGAATGCTAATCTAAGTTTATCTGTCTGTAATTAAACGTTAACAATAGATTTTGTTGATAAACATAGATTCACATCTGTAAACTATAATTTACAATCGTGAACTATAGTTAAGAGTTGTTAATCATAGTTTCACAAATCGTGAAACTATATTTATCAGATAAACTATGTTTTACATTCGTTAACCATAGATTTCGGTTGTAAACTATAGTTAACTGTCATTTATACTCACAAACTATATTTAACAGACGTAAACTATACTTATTGATCGTAAACTATAGTTTTGAGAGCTAAACTATGATTCACATTTGCCAATCATAGTTTATCGTAATAAACTATAATTCACACTCGTAAACTATAGTTAAGAGTTGTTAAATATAGTTTATGAATCTAAACACCTGTTAACTGTTAACGATAGTTTTCAATTCGAAATTTCGCGGCACCAATCGCGAGAAGCAATAATGGAGTATAGGTTTGAATATTAAGGACACGTGTTGGGCATTATCTAAAGCAAAGACCGAGTTATATATAATCAATATTACTTTCTCTATTTAAACAGGATTAATTGTATTTGTTTTAAAATGTCGTGTATATATACATTTCCTATGGGGAAATTTTTAGAAATATGATAAAATTTTAATTTTTTAAAAGACAGAATATTACGAGATTTTTGCTCAAGCAGAGGAGGGTGAAGCGCGTTTTACAATGTGCCAAGCATTTTCCCGCCACATCTCATCACCAAAACAAAGAAACTGAAAGAGAGGAAATGCAGTGGCGGATATAGATAGGGTTGTGGGGGTTTCAACCTCCTCCTTTGAATTTAAGAGAGAGAGAATGAGAGAGAAGTCCCAAATATTTGTTGTGTTTGTTCCGTGAAAGGCTACTTTTATTTATGTATGAAGAAATTCGGTTCAGTGTTGAAAAATAAATTCCGCGCCTGCAATGTTACATGTACTGTGTTATGTCTTTATTTACAGATGAATATAAGATATACATGTATTTTATTAATGACAGATCACGCATTTCGGTCTCTATTTTTCTCTTTTAAATCAAAAAAATAAAATTTTAATCAATAATTTTCTTTTTATTTCCAACTAGATTTGCTTTAAAATAATAGAACATTTACTTATAACGCCAACAAGAAAAATACATGCATATATATTTGACAACAATTGTCGTAACATAGCAAAATCTTATAATGCTGTAACTAGGATTAGCCGATCTATAATTTACAAAAAAAAAAAAACTATTGTTAACTATGGTTTTGATCGTAAACTATGGTTTAGAGTCGTGAAATCTAGTTTCACAGAAAATTGTGCATCTCCGATACAAAATAAGAGATTCTGTTCCTAAACTGTGTTTCTCAAGTGTAAAACTATGTTTATCGCATTTTTGTGAATTTGGCGCTTTGTATGTCTGTAAAGTACACTGTAAAAAATGTGTTTACAATTCAAACACTTTTCTAAACACTTTCTTGTCACCTCTTTTTTTATATGTTTAATTTCTAAACATGTAAATTCCTAAACATGTCTTAGAAAGTGTTTAGAATTTAAACACTTGTGTGCTTAGAAATTAAACATATCTAAACACATAAACACAAGTGTTTAAATTCTAAACACATAACAGCAGATGTGTTTAATATCTAAACACATCATAAGTATAATTTGTACCTGCAGAAAAACAAAACACTCTAGTAAATTTAGGCACAAAAAGTATATGTTTTTTAAACGAGCATAATTGTCAAAATTTTCAAAATATGTAACCATTATTAATTATTTTCCATAAAGCCACTGAACGTGGGGATATGTAATTTAATTATACAATACAATGGCCACTGTGCGATGTACATGTACTTAATTTACACAAATAATGTAGGAGATAGAATTGAAAAGATTTGATAAGTATCAACAATTCAATCAGAATAACACATAATTTATAACGCACTCATAGATAACAAACTTTTAATCTTTAAAATTAATAAGAAAATAATATTAAGCTGACAATTTAATATCAAAACTTCATTGAATATTTCTAAAAGGCTTTATTAAAGAATTTTTATATTAAAAATACAAAATGTATATTTATTTTATATATATATTATAATCATTATAATTTAAATCGGCTGCAGAGTTTTCCTCATGTCAATCACAAAAATATCAAATTTTATTAACTTTCAGCAAGTCCCAAGGCACCACATATTATAATCTACATCGCATCAATAACTGCCAGAAAGTAATCCATTTCGAATGCACGAGGATAATTGTAAACACTGTCGAATTAACTCAGTAGTCTCCAACAAATGAAGTTCAAAGTGCTCATTATGGAACAACAAAATTGCACTTGAAGATGACACCAGGTACTCTGATAGGTGTATTCTGAGTTCGATCTGGACTACAGTACCTGTAGGAGAGAAAGCCAGATTTTAGAAAAAGTACACTATCACTGATATTTTACATTACTTAGAAAAACAAAATTCTTCAAATTTTAGTGAAACTACACTGATATAAACATAGATGTTTTAATGACATTGAATATTATTTCCTCTCCTACAAGTCTATTAACGAATTCAAGATATCCCAAGTCAACTTTATTTACATTGCTCATCGTGGTTAATTAATTCAAAGAAAAAGAAAACAAACCTTTAATGTATTGCAGTAGCAAGATACCCTTTCACGTATTTCACTATTTCGTCATGGTTATTCCTTGAATTGGGTTGTCATAACTCTCATTGATACATCACCTTAGCTTGTTGTGTTTTCTTTGTTTAGATAGCCGCTCAAATTAACGTTCAAATATATGTGTGTCATTTCCGGGAAGATAACTCTGCACTTTACAGTAAAACGTGTTTAATTTCTAAATGCGTTTAGATATAAAACATGTTAAGACCTAAGTGTTTAGTTGTTAAACACAATACTATACATGTTTAGATCTAAACATGTAACAGAAGTGTTTATTTCCTAAACACAATTTTTACAGTGTATATTTTACAAAGCCTAAACTATAATTTACATTTGTTAAGTATAGTTTAGAGTTGTAAATCATAGTTTACAAATCGTGAAACTATATTTATCAGATAAACTATATTTTGCAGTAGCAAATGATTGTTTTCCATGTTAATTGTAGTTTACGCTTGTGAAACATAGATTATCGTGTAAACTATAGTTTACATATGTGAAATATAGATTATCATCGTTAACTATAGTTTACGGTCTGTAAACTATAGTTTACAGTCGATAAACCTAGTTTATCAACTGTGAAACTATGATTAGCTCATTTTTGTGAATTTGGCGTGCCATAGACGGTCCTCATCAGATTACATACATACACTATTTAGTTATATATGTGTATTTGGCATGTGCACTTTTATAACATATTTAAAAAAAATTTTCAATATGTTAATTTTTTAAAGTGATTATTTATGTTCAAATTTAATTAGCAATAAAAATTTTTTTTAACCTTTATTTAAAGGGAAAAAAAACATGCACCCAATTTAAATAGCTTTATTTTCTCATGTAAATTTGATTAAGTAAAATTAATTTTAATTCATTAATTGCTTCAAATTATTGTACTCTATAGTTTAACAAAGTATCTTTTAGACAACAGACATACAACTTTATAGAGACTCACAATCTTCTTTCAGAGTGAATTTAATTGTCAGCTGACAATGGAAAATTCTCATGGGCAAGAAAAACAGAGAAAGAATAAAATGCAGACTAAGTAACCAACTTGGAAGAAGTATGAAAAAGTAAAATGTCTGGGTTACAAGAGAGACAACAGAATGTGATGTCTGGGTTGGAGGAGAGAGTGCCACATGAGGCAATTTCTGGTTTGGAAGAAAAACAGCAACCGGACCCCAACTCGTCCAGTAAAATGCTTGTGGCTGCAATGGACTTTGGCACCACATACTCAGGATATGCCTTTAAGTTTAGGCACGAGGCCACAAAGAAAATGTACATCAAATCATGGCATAAAGAGGCTGGCAGTAGTTGTTTGCCATCTGAGAAAGCCCCGACATGTGTTCTTCTGCGAGCAAACGGAGAATTCAAGTCATTTGGTTATCAAGCAGAAAATGAATACAGTGATATTGCAAGTGAAGGTCTGGAGGAAGACTGGCATTTTTTCCGACATTTCAAGATGCTTCTCCACAATCAAGAAGTGGGTGCTTTGCATTTTTGTCCTAGAATTTTCAATTTTTAAGGGAATTTTTTTTATACTAGTTTTGCGTCTTTTATTTTGATCACAGGGACTTAGCAGTGACACAGCGTTGAAAGATTCAAGAGGTTTTGAAATGCCAGCAAAAGATATTTTCACACACTGTATCAAGTATATGAAAGATGACTTACTAGAAATTGTAAAAAAGAGGAAGGTTGATACAGTGTATACAGAGGATAACATTTTATGGGTTTTAACAGTTCCTGCCATCTGGGAGGAACCTGCTAAACAGTTCATGCGAGAAGCTGCAGAGAAAGTAAGTAAATACTACAATAATACTGTGGTCCATCATGGAGAATATCCCTCATATTGTTTTAAAAGTTGCTGGCCAAAGTTTAAAAACAAAGACTTCAAGTACAGCTGTATGTATACAGCAAAACTTGGTTATAGCGAAGTTCTAGGGACCTCTGAATTTACCTCGCTATATCCGTAATTCGTAATATAAATATAACGAATTCCTTAGAGTATATATACACCTGTAGCGAAATTCGTAATATAGATTTTTTTTTCCCTCAAGTTTGACTACCAAATGTATTTAGTGAAGTATACTATATAAAATTTATATTGGAATTCAAAAGTTTTTTGGTTGAATTGAGTTTCAAAGATAAAAACTTATAAAATTATTTTAGTTCAATATTTTAAGTTTCAAATCAATTAAAATTAGTTATAAAAGATGTAAAGTGCGTTATTTTTAACGTCTAGAGGACACAAAATCAGTTCGGCAGACGCTATAACCGTAAATTCGCCATATCCGAGTTCATTATATCTGTTAAATTTTACAAGGAATTGTTAAAATTTTGCCAGGGATTGCACAAAACTTCGCTATATCCGTATATTCACTATATCTGTGTTCGTACTAAACAAGTATTACTGTATTATACAAGTCAATTGACATCGCTTCAGATCAAATTTATGCATACCAAATTCATAGAAATGAGCTAAACATACTTCAACACTTTATAACTATAGGTTTACCAGTTGTAAACTATAATAGTTTGAAAAACATAAACTATAGTTAACAATGATAATCTATATGTATTTAACAACTCTGATCCATAGTTTATGTCTCAGTCTTTGTTTCACAAGTGTAAAATGTACTTAACAGCTCTAAACTTAAACTAAAATACATGACATTGTATGTTAACAAATGGTGATTATAGCCAACTAAATTACTTATCTTCAGTAATATACCTAGATGAGATGCTCCATTTACAGTCTTTACATTTAAGAAACATAGTTTAATAATAAAAATTCAAAAATTATGAAATTGCAAATTTTTCTGTGAAACTTTATTCCATGACCCTCATCTGTAAACAGTTAGTTTCAAATTATTTGAGTTATGGTGCTTCATATAAACTGGCTAAAAATGCTAACACACAGAAAAAGTCGAAAAATGTTTAGAAATTTATGTAGAACTATAAAGGGTAATGAGTTATTTTATTGGAAGAAACACTAAATAATCATAGAAGTAATGCCAGTCTACTGTAGATTTCTGATTTCTTAAATCTTTCTTCTTGGCCAAGCTTTTTTATCTTGCACACATTGAAGTTGGTAATTCCAATTTAAAAGCTGTTAATTCCAACTTTAATCTTGGCTTTTCCAACTTTAAAGTAGGTAATTCCAACTTTAATCTTGGATTTTTTAACTTTAAAGTTGGCTTTTCCAACTTAAAAATTGGCTTTTCCAACTTTTAAATGGGGAATTCCAACATTAACCTTAGCTTTTCAAACTTTAAAGTTGGTAATTCCAACTTTAATCTTGGCTTTTACAACTTTGAAGTTGGTAATTCCAACTTTAATCTTGTCATGTCCATCTTTTTATAACGCTTTATGCGTTATATTCAGATACTTTGTAGTTGGAAAAGCAAAGACTCAAGTTGGAATTACCAACTTTAAAGTTGAAAAAGCCAATTTCAAAGTTGGTATTACCAACTTTAAAGTTGAAAAAGCCAATTTCAAAGTTGGATTACCAACTTTGAAGTTAGAAAAGCCAAGATTTAAATTGGAATTACCAACTTTAAAGTTGGAAAAACCAAGTTTAAGGTTGAAATTATCAACTTAAAAAGTTGGAAAAACCAACTTTAAAGATGGAAAATCCAAGATTAAAGTTGGAAAAGCCAACTTTAAAGTTGGAATATGATTACCAACTTAAAAAAAAATATATTACGTGATACTAATACGCTTCCGTACATTACATATTTTTTTTAAAGTCGACAATAGTCTCAAAGCAACAATTGATTGAAATTCAAATAAAGCCCCCCCCCCCCCCCAAACTGTAACTTTTACGCATGTTTGATTGGAGATTTAGCTAAATTACATGGGATTTTGACAATGTTTAATCTAGTTTGTTATCCCGACCTTAAAAATGCCTCATATACAAGTCTGCAATACAAGATATGATGGCATCATGCTAATGTTGAAATCATTTCTACAGTTACAATGGTGTCGCAATAACTATTTCTATTTACAGGCAGGAATCGAGGGTGGTAATCTGCTGTTGGCGCTGGAACCGGAGGCTGCATCTGTCTACGTCAAAGAAATGAACGTGGAAGTTCATCAAGATCAAGACATGAATCAGTCCCGTCTGTCTGCTTTTTTCCCTGGAACCAAGTATATGATCGTAGATTTAGGTGGTAAGTTCTTCTACAATTGGAAAAAAAAAAGAAATAAGTACATAAAAAATAATTTGAACATTAAGTGAATGACACGTCACATTAATTTTGGCGGTGTTTGAATAATATGCTTGAACTTTTTACTTTGAAGCCTTTTATGTCATGATATGACAGATATCTGTTTCGTCCTTACAGGTGGAACTGTGGACGTAACGGTCCGTGAAGTCTTGGATGACCGATCTCTGAGGGAAATTACAAAGGCCAGCGGCGGGGCATGGGGAGGACTGAGAGTCAATCAACAGTTTTATCAGTACATTGAAGGAATAGTCGGGAAGGAAGTGATGGATGGGCTTAAGGAGCAATATCCAGCGGCTCACCTGGACCTTGAACGAGAGATAGAACAGAAAAAAAGGAACTTACAAGGTGACGAAAATAAGAAAATTGCAATAAATCTTCCAGGAGAACTATTAGAATTGTTTGAGGAAAACAAAGGACAAAAGTTGTCCGATTTTGTAAACTCCTCAGATCATTATAAGGGGAGAGTCGATATGAGACACGAAAAACTTCGATTTGACATATCGGTTACTTTTTCCATGTTTAAGCCTGCCGTGGACAGTATTTTGCATCACATTGGGGAATTGCTTTCAGACCCAGTCACTGGAGGTTTGCAAAATATCATGCTTGTTGGTGGATTCTCGGACTCCAGAATTATTCAGAGAACAGTAAAAGAGCGTTTTAAGGATTTTAGAGTTGTAATTCCTCAAGATGCAGGTCTAGCCGTCCTAAAGGGCGCTGTTTTATTTGGGGAGAACCCACTCATTGTGTCAGAAAGAGTCAGTCGATTTACGTATGGCACTAAACAGTTTCGATATTTTTTGGATGGTGACCCTTCTGAATTCAGGGAGGAGATAGGGGGTGTACCATACTGCAAGAACGTTTTTAACGTCTTAGCTAAAAGTGGTCAAACATTCCGCGTAGGTCAAAAGGTCAACACAGAGGTGTCGCCAGTTATACCAGATATGACGCGAATGCCAGTTATATTTTGCCAGTCAAACAACCCAGACCAAAAATATGTTGATGAAAATTGCAGGGAAATTGGAACTTTATTAGTTGATATGCCAGACACAACGGGTGGTCTTGACCGCATAGTGGATGTGTCCTTGACCTTTGGTGACACAGAGCTACATGTAACTGGTACTGATAGATCTTCTGGGAGGAATGTTTCTGTTGCAATTGAACTCTTGAAGAAAAAATGAAGCCACTGCATTTGTCACTATTCTACTGGAAACAGAATGGACACAAATCCCGTGGCATCCGAAGGCATTCCTTCTTAAGTTTTGATTTTATTTCAATAAAACTTTGTACATGTTTATAAAATACAATGTATCAGGATACTCAATTTTGTGAATACAAAATCAAAAGGGGGTTGCCATTTCCAACATTATAAGTACAAACCAGTAATGCTACAGTTTCAACAGATACTTCTGGGTGTTTGTTTTGATCCAGATACTTTTATTTCGATTTATAGTTTTTGATGAAAAATAATGATATGAATGTTCAAAACCATAGTGTTTATCTTGGTTGAATATTGACGTTTCATATAAACTGATACTTTAGCAAATTAACAGTGACATATGATTATCAATGACAAATACATGGTAGTGTGAATTCAATGCATTGATTTTCATTACCCTAATCTGAAATTCATTCTCTCTATATATCTCTCTCTCTCGTTTTTGTACATTTTTTTTTTACTTGAGTGAACAAGTGGATTTTCTGTACATTTTTGCTTGTAATGGTGTCAACCCCCTTCTTTTCCATCACATTAAATTTGTCCAAGAGAAGAGATTTCAATAAAATCTTTGAAACTTTTCGAAATTTTAAAATACTCAGCTTAACAATGTTTACCTCATTACTTGGATTATGCCAAATGAAGATTCTGACTTTGCTGTTGTATTATCCAACATCTAATTGAAAATTTTAAGATAAGAAAACAACATACATGCACAATATATCACATAGTGGTTATACATATACTGTTTGTTTGCAATTTTTGTTTTGTTAGAGTTGACGGCTATAATTCTCTGTTCCTCATACAATGCAATTGTTTTGCTTTATTCTTTTTTTTCTTAATTTTTTTATGATTTTGGACATTGTACATTATGATGCTCCACTGTGGGCCGAAATCGGTTGAATAAATATTTTATTCTATTCTGAATTCACCTAATATGTAAGGGTTTTTTTTTATTCGCCCATAGTTCTTTTTAACATCATTAATACTGAGAGAAATTTTTTGGTGGGCACATGTTAAGTCTGAAAACGTATTTCTATTTACGATACTAAGCTGACTTCACAGGAACCGTGGGTGTGTCTCTCGTAATTTTGCTAGTATAAACTTTACGATTGAAAATAAAGCTAAACTATACTACATGTGTATTAGGTCTCCTCCCCAGTATTCTTTACAATATAGAAGACTAAGCTTATTTATGGTTATGCTCCCTAAAAATAACAACAGAGAAGCCCTCCCCCCCCCCCTTTTTAAAAAAATGTGAACTGAAATTTTTCCTAGCGGACCTGCTTGAACAAGTAAAACATATGGAACGTGTCTGTCACAATTTTTTTTGAAAGATAGATGCAAAATTTTCATATAAATTCTCACATTTATAATTAAATCAATACGCGTTCAGAAAATGCATCGCTTTAGTATGTCATCTAGTTAAAAAAGTATTAATTAAAACTAGATAAGCTAATACTGTATCAAACGTTTTAACTCACATTTGCAAAAAACTATAATGAAGCTGTATTTAACGTAGGTCGCGGGTTTGCTGACGTCATTAAAACTGGGTACGCAATTTATATGGTTTGGGCGACTTTCTTGTGCACATTTGATTATGACGTCACAATGAAAAGGAAATTTCAGTACATCATTATCTAGCTATAACTTTTGTTGGAATTGGTATTTTATTGTTATATTATTTAAGGCACAACTTATCACAAATAGTGAAGGCTTTTTACGATTTGAATAGTCGATACAATATTAATTAGATATCACATGGTATCGCGAAACGATATGGGCACAAGTTTCAACTGACCTCTTTTCCTTTAAACGTATTTGAATTAAATTAATAAAGAAATCATTATATAATCAATTGCAAATACAATTATTAAATTAAAAGTTTAACCTTTATTTTTAAAAAGGACATTTTAAAAATATATTTAAAGGTTTATCACAAATTAAAAACTGCTAAGGTACTATGAAACATAAACTAATGCATTTTTTGAGCGACACTGACCTCCTGTAAGTAAACACAGGCACATTAGATATGGATTCCCCCTTTCCATTTTTTCTTTTTAAATCTGGGATCGAGTCACCTTTTTCCTATTTTTGTATTCTAATACCGACAATTTACCCTTAGGCCGTAAAGATGCCCTTAGATGCGGGTGATTTAATCGAAATATTTACTAATCGGGGCACATGAAAATTAAATGGAAATATGAAACGGAAGAAGAATATGTAAAAAAAAAAATGTTGATGTCTGCATATTTCATGTTTTCTTATGCTTTAGATAAATAATCATGCGAAGTTTATAAGTTTAAGAAGTGAGTTAAACGACGAGAAGATCTCTCTCTTTAAGTATCAGTCGAAACGATATATATATATAAAAACAGCTTATAGAGTCAAAAGGGTTACATTATCGATAGCATATAGTACATGTTAGAAAACAAAAATAGGAAAAAGGTGACTCGACCCAAGATTTCAAAAGAAAAAAAAGGGGGAGGGGGCATTTTTATGTATCAGTCGAAAACGATATATAAATATATTTAAAAACAGTTTAAAGAGACAAAAGGGTTACATTATTGATAACATATAGTACATATTAGAAAAGGGTGACTCGACCCCAGACTTAAAAAGAAAAAAAAAATGAAGTGGGGGGGGGGGGGTAAATACCCCAAGTGTCTGTGTAAGTAACGGCTTTGTTATCTACAGATTTTTTTCGCTACTCTGCTTTCCATGTCCAACCAGTCAAATTAATGTTATGTACATTGAAAGTCTTTTGAAACAAAAAAAAAAAAAGATCTGCTTGTTGATTACGTCAGATAAAATTAATTTTTAGATTCTCGTCCCATTTACCTCTCTAAAAATGCCTCGTTCGTTCGTTCGTTTTTTTTTTGTTTTTTTTTTTTTAATTTTGTTTTGTTTTTTTTGTTTGTTTGTTTGTTTTTTCTTTGTTTGTCTATTCTTATACATATAATCATAAAGTTCAGATTTTTTTGAGTTATCCCCTGTCTGTATGTAAAAATAAATAAAAACATTTTTTAAATATATACTGAAAATACAATGTATTTAGCCGGGACGATATTTGGCGGAAATTCATTCATTAAGAAGTTATCGTAGCTATGAGCGCATTGTTGAATGTTCTAAATAAAAACATTTCATATGTATACTCGAGGATAATCGTTTTCCGCCAACACGCTGAAAAAATACACAGCCAAATATTGGATACTTATCTACGAAAAAGAAAACAAAACAAAAAGAAAAGAAACGGTAAGAAAAAAACACATAAAGAAAATACATTGAAAGAAAGAAACTAAAGGACCGATTGTCGTTTTACGTCCCTTGAGATAATTTTCACTAATATGAGACGTACAAAGAATATAAGAATATGAGACGTACAAAGAATATAAGAAGAGAAACATGTCTAATAATCATTTCATTGCTATTGAATTATAATGATACGATTCGTGGGTCATATGAAAACAGATAGACGTGAATTAAAAATATTTTAATTTGTTTTTCTGCTCAGTATACCGGATCGATATTCACGACGTCAAGCGTGACGTCGCGATATTTTATGACGTAGTTCTTAAAAATGTTAAATTTTGCAACATAAAAGCAATTATCTACATTTAAATTACGATAAAACAAACCCGAAGACATATTAATTTTTTCGTATAGATTTATTTCAAATCAATTCTATTTTAAGATACCAAAGAGAGAACAATTTCGTCTGCACCATTTAAAAGTTAATGATATTTTTTGAAAAAAAATCTTGCCTGAAAACGAGCCGAAATCGACGTTTTTCCTATATAATTCAATACAATAGCGTCGAAAATGTTACTACAACAATGGCATCTTTGGGATTTAATTACATAAAAACGATGCAGACGAATTTTATAAAATTTTCAGAGAATGTAAAACAAAGGTAGAGGAATCATATAACTAATTTTCATGGTATGTTTTCGGACACTTTTAAAAGGCCTGCAAACCCGCGACCTACGTTAACTCTTAATAATTTTATTTTGTTTGTATTCTAGCCTCTGATTGGTTAATATCCAAAAAGGAACACAAATTATTTCTGTATAACCTGGTTTGGTATGGGGACACATCCCCCTGACAACCAGCTGAATCATCCGTATCCATACAATCCTCTCATTTCCAATCCTCGGGATTCATGGAAAATTCCAGATTTAATAAATGTACCTTTAATTTCAAACAATAATTCGATCTCACCACATGTAACCAAACAACATGGCTGCTAGGCCTATGTATCAGTTTTTACCTCCCCTCGATTCCCATCACTTCCGTTACTTCCGTTACTATGGTTGTATTATTGAGCGGCAAATTTGAACTAATAAAAAGTAACGAAATTTTACACCCATAGTTATTTAATGATTTTAAAATTAAATTATAAGGAATGACTCTAATTCTTGGCCAAATTATTCGAGTATAACCTGGTTTGGGTCAGTTTACGCTGTTTTATAATCCGCTTCGCGGATTATAAAGCGTAAACTGACCCAAACCAGGTTATACACGAATAATTTGGCCAAGAATTAGAGTCATTCCTAAATTAAATTCAGTCAATCGGTGAAAAAGTAACATGAACTTGGCCGTCCTAGGAAACACCGATCCTTATTAAAATGGTAATGAGTTATTTATAAATATGATTTTCAGGTATTAGCAAGTTGTTTGATGTAGCCCCCCCCCCCCCAATTCCCACTCACCCTCCATCCCCCGAAAAAATCCCAGATTCACGCCGATATTAATTTTAATACCCGTATAAGCAGAAATTTTAGCGAGGATTCAATTTTGGCATTTTTAGCAAGGGTGTTGAGATTAAATTAAATATCGCAAACAATTTATTCCCACATTTCAGGTTACTGTAATTAAAAATCGCTAAAATTACTTCTCGCTAAAAATTCCACTTATACGGTAGTTTATTACAGAATCAAGAACCTGTGGTTTAGGTCCATCAAATTAGGAAAAGACAGTAATAAAACTAATAATCCTGAACTGAATCTGAATAAGCTGAGAATTCCGGGCATAAAATTAATGTGAAACTTCGATGAACATAACGTAACGTAATCTAGCCATGTATGTTGGCTGACGTTTCCATAGCCGTTTCATCGTGACGTCAGATAAACAATTACGTGCACAAGAAAAGCAAGTTGTAACAGACACAAGACAGGTAAAGTATGTTCCTGTTAAAAATGTTCATCTTTTGACAATGTCAGTCTTATCCATCCTTGTAACATTATTACGGGGCTGGAGGACGGCAAATTAAAAAGATTAAATGTGTTTTATATGCTACTATGTGGAGTGAAGTAATTTATTATCATTATTATTTACTTTAGATGCATCTAAAAGGTCGAAGAAATAAATCGAGATGGACGAGGAAGATGGGGATGCGTCAGGTTAGTGGTATCCTATATAGCATAAAAGTCGTATATAAAAACCAGTAGTGGGTGCTACGACGTATACGGATACACTGGTGCTGGGCTTAAAATTACACCGTGCATTGTAACCCAATACTGAACATTCTTTACTTATACATGTATAAATATATAGATGCTGCGTGCCCAAGAGACTCAACGGACAGCCATTCAGGAGTTGGAATCGAGAATTCAAAGGTTGGCAGTACAGAGAGAGACAGCCGACGCCGACACACTCCAGTCTATGACAGGTGGCCAGCAAAAGGTACATGTACATATATATTTATATGTGTAGATTGTTCATGGGAACGACTTTACTTTACCGGTCCCCAGAAAAACGCGCTAAACTATAGTGTCGCCGTAGGCGACTTCAGTATATATGAGATCGCGTGAGCGATCGAAAAAAAATTAAAATATGAGGTTTTAAGCCTTTTTTGACCCCAAAATCGAATTCTACGGTAAAAGGTTTAGTTTCAAACTTCGTTTTTAAACGAAGTTTTTAAACCTCGTTCTCTGAAAAAAGTAATAAATATTATTTATTCAGTGAAAAGGAGACAAAAAATAATTGTGAACGAAGCGCGTGCGGCGCATGCTTAGTGCCGTTTCTTTCGTACTTAGCCTTTTTTTTCATGTAAACAAACCAACGAGTTGTCGTTGAAGCTGAATAAAGATCTTGCAAAAAATACGGATGCAACTGAATTTCTTAATTAATCTAAAAGAACAAGACACTGACCCTAATCTCTCGGATGGTATGCGAGGACTAACCCAAATCTCCAAGGCGGATGCTAAACCATGCTAGACTAACCCGTGTGCGAGGACTAACCCTAATCTCTCGGATGGATGCGAGACTAACCCTAATCAGTCGAAAACTTATGCAAGGACTAACCCTAATTTTTCAGGTGGGTGCAAGACGAACCCTAACCAGTCGAAAAATGTGCAAAATCAACCGTAATCAGTTGAGTGACGTAAATCTTACGTCATAGTGCAATGAGCGCGCGGATCTTGCGGATCTGGGGACCGGTAAAGTAAAGTCTACCCGGGGGGGGGGGGTCTGCTGAAGAGCAGGGACACAGTGACTGATGTGAGCATTGTAGCCCATAGATCTATAATTTTTTTTTTGTTTTGGTTGTTGTTGTTGTTTTTGTTTTCTTGTTGTGTGTTTTTATTTTCATTAAAATGAGCCATATCATTCAAACATATGCATGACTATTATATATCCCCTTCACGGTAACTGCGGTACTACTCTTATGCAGGGCAAAATAATAACTTTTGGCGAAATTTTTTGTCCACAGATAATCAAATGACGTATATTTAACAATTACTTTTACGTCATGTTTCACCAAACTATATCATTTTGCCCTGCAAAAGAGCAGTACTGCAGTTACCGTGAAACAGTCTATTAGTATTATATGTTTTACATTTCATGTCATATGTTAGCAAGGACATTTTTTGATTTTTTATAGCAATTTTTCCAAACATGGATTGGCAGAAACAACCCATTTAATAAAGCTGACATTGCCGATAGAGAGTTAGACAACATCATAGATCAGCAGAAAGTCATTGTAGGTATAGGTTGGGGGGGGGGGGGGGGGGCAAGCTACGCATCTTGCGTAGAATCTTCATAGATGAAAGCAATATAATTAATGCGAATATAATCAATTCATTTGATGCACTATTCAATGTTATTACTGATCTTATTAATTCAAATGATGCGAGCATGAATTTGATGAGAGTAATAATTGATGTGAGGGCACAGACACTTGTTTCTCCCGAATGATTTTTAACCCATGGTATAATAATTATACTATAGGTTAAAAATTATTACAGAAACGAGTGCCTGTGGATGCTTGCATCATTTTTTGCACGTAACATTAACAATATTAATGGAATTACTTATCGCGCTCGTGTGTGTGTGTGTGGATGGGAGCGGGTCTCGTGTTTTGAAGAAACCCACAAATTCATGTCCCCCCTAATAATGTATTTCAAATATGTGACAATTGAACTTTTCTACAACCATGAAATGAAATCCTTATAAACCAATGATTTTTCATCAAACCACGAAAGAGCCATAGCGCATTTGATAGGCATTTTCGCCTACTCTACTAGTAATTTTCTTAAATAAATTTTTTAACCAAAATTTTGTCATACAGTCTTAGTTTATACATGTGTAAAACCAAATCACACAATAATGATATTTAAATGTTAATAGTTCCCTCATATGATAAATTTGAAAATTATCCAGTTTGTATAGAATATATAGTAAATATTGAGGTATCCACCTAACGATGACAAACTGTTGCCAAAGACCACCCTTAACCAGAAAAACAACTTTTGAATAATTTTATTTGGATATGTCTGCACTTCATTCCCTTTAGATAATTTTGGTTAAAGGTGGTCTTCTTATTGGAAATGATGAAAATATATATTAAATTTTTCTTCTCATATAATCGTAAGATTTAGTAATCTGTCTTAAATTTATCAACTTGACATTATTGACTTAGTTGGCGCAGCGGTATGATTGCTGGAATGTAAATATGGTGATTGCGAGTTCGAGCCCCACATTTTCCCATTTGTTTTTTTTTTTTTAATTTTTTTTTCTTTGTGTATCTTTTCTACGTTTTTCTTAATTATGTTTTATAACATACACAATTTCAGAAAGATATAATGTACACATTACACTTTGAAAGTATCTCGGGAAAAGACGGTCCTTAACTATTTTATTAAAGTTTGCAAATTCATAGCAACTTGTTTTATTTTTATTGATTTTCTGCGTAAATCTTTTGTCTCAGAATTAGAGTATTGAACAAGTAAAATGATTGTCATTTGACATACTTGCAACACTCGTCCTCAAATCATATTAGATATAGTTTGCCCTTGAATTGAAAAGGTACAGTATATCTATAAATAGAAACAGGTGATTTCCTTTTAAATTCTTGAGTCGGCCGTTGTCGTCGGTAAGGCAGCTATGGCTCTTTGACCCCAGGAATATATAGGCCTATAGTGTTTTACAGTAATTAGCGATATCTTCAAATAATTATATTTCAAATTATGTTAATTTGGCGCTCTTTGAATAAGAGATGGGAGAATTGCTTACTGTTGTCAGATGTTGCGAAATCTAACATCCTTTGTTGTTGATGTTGTTGTTGTTGTTGTTTTATACTTGTCATTACCTCTGTTGCTATATACTCAGGAAAAATGGAACCAAAAATGGAAGACGGCGAGGATAACAAATGGAGATTCTAACCAGAAGGTAGGGTTTACATAAAATATGGAGACAACAAACCGTAATCCAGCTCAAAAAGAAACAATACAAATTTGGAGCAGAGCAAACACGAACCTCTAGAGGTGCCCTGAGGAGTAAGCATCCCTTGTCGACCGATCCGCTTCATTTCATCTCCGGAAATTTGCATTTTCGACATTTATTTTTTTTTTAATTTCCAGACTTTTTAGAGGTACAGTAACTTTTCCGGCAATTTAGTGTTAACTAAGAAGGTGGAAATAAAATTTTAACAAGATATAAATGTTACAAGTCTTTAAATAAAAATATTACAATATACTGTATATAAATGCAGCACTAAGTCTAATTAAAAGTTTTGTCTGATTTGAACGCGCATGCAATTTTTGTTCACTAAAATTAATGTCCACTGAATTATGTGCCAGTGACTGTGCCGAATTTATGTTGGATATCAATGATTTATTCTTAAAATAAAAGTTTTCGATTCTGTTCTTATTGCCGGGAATGTACTTAAATGTCGGAGATGAAAACTGTAAAATGTTGGAAATGAGAACTATAAAATGTCGGAAATGAAAAGCTGAATATTTTAAACAATTCCGGAAATAAAATGCTGTCGACCGATTACACCCGCTGTGTCAAAAAAAAAAAGTTGGTTTTTAAAAATAAAACTTTTCGTTACTGTTTAGACTCAAAACTATAAACTATACTGAACACAAAATGAGTAACAACAGTATTCCTTTTCAAAAGGTGCCTACTAAATTTTAGTAAATAAACTTGGAATAACACAAACAAAAGTTTTTTTTAGCTCACCTGAACAGAAGGTTCAAGTGCCCTCCGTCTGTCTGTCATTTTCAATCAAATTCTTGGGTGAACGGATTAAAAAAAAACAAAGTAAAAAAAAAAGGATGGCTGTCTTAAAAAATCATTCTCCCAAGAACCACTTGCCCAGATATGTCATCTTCCCAAGTCAAGGGTTCCTGATACACTCCGCTCCACATGTCTACATAGTAGCAAATGGAACACATTTAACGGAGCGGAGTGGAGTGGATCAGAAACCTTTGACTTGGTAAGATGAGATACGTGAAAGCTTCCTGAGATAGTGTAAATTCAAATTTGTCTGAATCACGCCATGGAGGAGTGAGCATCTCCTGCCGACCGGTGTCGCATAATTTACGTTCCGGGTAACTTAGCGTTCCGGCCGGAACGCTAAATACCTATAATATTGGTTCCGGGCCATAATAAACGTTCCGGCCCGCGTAAGTTTGGTTCCGGCCATAATAAACGTTCCGGGCATCCAAGTACCCTTTTAAAAACTTTATTTATAATTAATATTTACAAATAATTTGGATTTTTTCTTTCTCTTAACGGGTTATACGATGCAGCAGGATTTAAACGTATATCGATTTAGAAGAAGTCCCAGTATACGGTCTTAATACATGTACATGTACCAATGCTATAATATAATTCAAGGAATTATACGTAATTATGTTGTTTCTTTGTAAACAAAAGAACGCGAAGGTGTGAAACTTGTTTACATTGACATACCCATCTTGTTGTTTTATGACTCCCTTCTATCGATACAATATGCAGTCATGCGAATCGCTGTGTCATTTCCGCAATTTTAAATGAGTTTTAGGCGAAGGGCACCCTGATCAGCTGGTAATGCTAATAGAAGAATTATATTAACGATTAAAAAAATTATTGGATAATATTTTAATATCTTTATATATATTTTTTCAAACACCCATTGCGTTTTTGTAAAGCCAAATATATAATTAAATCACAATACATGAATGAACATAATAGGAGATGTGTGGGCGAAGGACCTGCAAAGGTGTGAATAGACATTAATTTCAGCGGAAAAATTATAAAGCATTTAATATGAAGAAAAACAATTTCCTGTAATAATTTAATAAAAAAAAATGTGGATTTTTTTTTTGCTCGGATAAAATTTATTTTTTTAACAATTAATGTAATGCCAGCAAAATATGACGAACTTTGTGTGCATTTTAATTCAAAGAAACTAACTAACATTTGTAAAAAATGGAGAGAAGACCCAGAGACAATAAAAAATGAACTTTTTCCCAAAAAAATTCCAATGTGTAAATGCGGTGCTTCATTGTCGCTTTAAAAACCATAAAGTGTATGTAGCGGTGATAGCTTATTAGTATTCGTTACCAGTCCAGTGCAATGAAAAGAAATGTTTTTGGTTCGATCCTCGCATAGAGCGTTAATATTTTTTTTGTGCAAACAATCAATTCTTTTGTCAGTTTAATTTTATGTACTGATTTATTTTCAAATAGATAAATTCTGGTTCTGTTGCACCGAAAGCGAAAGCAATTCTTTCCAACCTATTGATACTTTAATATATACATGTACTTGTAATTGCATTTAACTATACCCTGTAGGTGTTTAGTATTTATGTGAAGCGTTACTAAGTTTTACATGTAGTAATTATTAAGATAGGCGGACTGATATATTAAATTTGACAAAGTATTTTCAAACTAAATGTAACATTTTCTTATGTGCGTAACTTTGTAAAGTATGTCCAGCTGTGGTCAGCCGACCAAATCGTAGACATTTAATCATAAATGTTTCGTACACCTTATTCCTGCAGATCATACACCAAACACGCCCATCTTCTTTGTACAATTATTAAGTGCTCACAACGTCCATGTTCTCTGTAACTTAGGGACATATATCCATTATGCTTTTAAGCTGAGAGACAGTTTTTTTCTTATATGATATGGTAATTCTCCATGAAATCATTATATATGACGATTGTGTAATCTATAAAAACTACCATACAATGCCATTATGTATTATTTGGCACTGTTTGTTATAATTGTTGAAATGCGATAAGATATATGTCTAAAGCAATTAATAAATAATAATAAACTTTTAAGACTAAAATTGAAAGATTATATATGTGTCAAAGACAGGGTTACATGCTCACATTAAATTCTGGAATTGTTTTAAATTAATAGTTAAAAAAAAGTTCAAACGCTTTAACATAAACACATTAGGTAAAGTGAGAAGTAATAAAAAACAAAATGTGTTTGTGAAACACTGATGCTCCCGTACGGCAGTCTTTTGTGAAGGGTCAAGTTTCTAAAGTGCAAGTTAAACTCTAAGGTCAGGGTCAAGAGATCAAAATGTTGTTTTCCAAAAAAGGACTTGTATCAATGAAATTACCTGTGAAATATGAAAGCCCAAGAAAAGTTATATATGGCCAAGGTTAGAGTTTTTAAAAAGTGGTTCAAACTCAAAGGGTCAAAATCAATGATACCCAGGGAAAGGACACGTCACATGGAATATACATGTGAAATATAAAAGCCCTAGCATCAAATGTCAAAAGTTATGGCCAAGGTTAAAGTTAATTTTTTTCAATAGTTCAAACTCCAAGGTCAAGGTCAAAATTGTTGGTATCCTAGAGAAAGTCTTGTCACAAGAAATACACCTTCAGCGGGTAATAGTGTTTTTTAACAAATGTTTCTCGACGAATCAGTTTCAACTTTTGTTCCGGGCTACTTTATCTTCGTGAAAAAAAAAACCTAGTAAAAAAAGATGTTTGAAAATACACAGTAATTGTAACCCGGAACGTTAATTATGACCATAATTTTGGTTTCGGGCTACTTTATCTTCATAATAAAGTGGAAAAGAAACAACCTAGTGACAGAAATATTTGAAAATACTTTCAGCAATTGTAACCCGGAACATTAATTATGACGATAATTTTGGTTACGGGCTACTTTATCTTCGTAATAAAGTGGAAAAGAAACAACCTAGTAAGAAAAAATATTTAAAAACACTCTCAGCAATTGTAACCCGGAACGTTAATTATGACCATAATTTTAGTTCCGGGCTTCTTTATCTTCATAATAAAGTGGAATAGAAACAACCTAGTAACAATGTTATTTGAAAATACTCTCAGCAATTGTAACCCGGAACGTTAATTATGACCATAATTTTGGTTCCGGGCTACCTTTTCTTTGTAATAAAGTGGAAAAGAAACAACCTAGTAACAAAAATATTTGAAAATACTCTCAGCAATTGTAAGGAACGTTAATCATGACATTAATTTTAGTTCCGGGCTACTTTATCTTCGTAATAAAGTGAAAAAAAAAACAGCCTAGTAACAAAAGATGTTTGAAAATACACAGTAATTGTAACCCGGAACGTTAATTATGACCATAATTTGGTTCCGGGCTACTTTATCTTCGTAATAAAGTGGAAAAGAAACAACCTAGTAAGAAAAATATTTGAAAATACTCTCAGCAATTGTAACCCGGAACGTTAATTATGACCATAATTTTAGTTCCGGGCTTCTTTATCTTCGTAATAAAGTGAAAAAGAAACATCCTAGTAACAAAAGATGTTTGAAAATACACAGGAACTGTAACCCGAAACGTTATCTAATTTTTATTCGTAATAAATTAATTAATTTTTCTTCGTACGCGTAATAAAGTGGAAAAGAAACAACCTTGTACATGCAGGCCTGTAGGAAGCAATTTCAATTTGGGGGGGGGGGGCACAGCCATACATTTTCAGTTGAGGGGGCACTATCAACTACCAAAAATTCCTTGAGAAGTAAAAAAAAAAAAAAAAAAAAAAAAAAAAAAAAAAAAAAGGTCATCAGACGTTTTTATAGAGGGGGCACAAGCATATAGTAACTATGTTTTCTATGGTAATCTATATATCGGGAAAATTATGTTTGAAAATACTCTCCGCAATTGTTAATTTATCACAAAAACTATATAACTATCTTCATCAGTCAATTATATTTTTTTTTATGTTTGTTTATTTCTAATGGAATATAAATCATATTTTCATGCCAAGTGATAATATCTATGAGGAATGGAAGCCATGTATTCGAGGCTCGACATTGTGGAATTCGCAACACTTGTAATATCATTTAAACAGAGAATGCATCTCCGTAAATACATATATACCATTTTGTATTTAATTCTTTACTTTATCAGATTATAAAATTAAAATTTACTGATCGAATTTATCTTTGACATTGTGCTTCTTTTTAGGCTTTTGTAATCTCAGTCTAGTTTATCTTCTATCCTCTTTACCCTGAAAATACCGGGTCTGCGTGCATTCAAGCGAGAAATTCACATCTGACATGCACTAAATAAACAAAGGGACTTAATTTGTATGCATTAGATAAACAAAGCCTTTCATGCGACCAAATTTTATTCGGTGTATATGTATCAGAAAGCGTATATTTCACGATCTTTACTTGGGCTATTCATTCATTTATTTTTAAAAATGGCTGTACAAAAAGGGCATGACGTCTTATAAAAAGAACATTGCGCCACATGAAAATGGCATGCCGCTGCGCCATGCTTAATCCTCAAGGAAAAAACTACTTCAGAATCTATGGTTCAGTGTAGAATGAAAACTGGCAGATAATAATTGAGAGATACCGCGATTCGGAGATTGCAGCCATGGCCGGAACCAAACTTACAGTAAAATCCGGAACCAATATTATGATTTTAAGGTTCCGGCCGGGACGCGAAGTATCCGGAACGTAAATTATGCGACACCGGTCACACCCGCCGTTTACTCCTTGTCATGGTTGAAAAAAATCCGTAGACAATTCAGTATGTACATGTAAATAATGACCTAACAACGTCAATCAGCACTTGACTTAATGATAGGTTGTATTTACAGACAAGGTCATCGTATTAAAGTAACAGAGGGCCAAAATTACTAAGGTGAGCATTATGGCCCACTACCCTCTTGTTTTTTTTGCTGCTTAATAAATTGTACAGCTACATAAGAAACCAAATTTGGGAGAACAATCACTTGTCAATATAGTAAGGACCTGGGGTGCTTTATCATCATAATACTCAACTTTTTAAAAATTATGTCTTATTTTTAAACTTTGCATAGATATAAAACTGTTAGCCCCATTCTAAAGGACATAGAAACAAAAATAATACTAAATTTTGTTGAAACAAACTTTCAACAGACATAATTATTTATGACCTGTAATGATTTAGACTTAAACACACGGATTAACCTGTGCTTTTTGTGCATCTTACCCCCCCCCCCCCCCAACAAACTCCACCTCATTGCCTGATTTACCTACCAATACTTCAATCTCTGCATGCCCGTTACTTTGCTAAAATGATCTTTAGTTAATATTGAGTAGCTGACATGAAATTCCCCTCTTTTTCGTTTCAGACACATCACCATGGACATGCTTCAAAAGAAAAGACAGTTAACATGACTTTTATCAATGTTGGTTTATTTTTTAATTTTCATCTATTTTCGGGCACTTTGTTTTACAATAGAATTGTTTACGGTGTTAATATTTGTTTTGGATACAGGCATACGTGAGAGCAGTGGTTGAGTCGGCCTATTTACTCTGGTACTGGGAAGTCTGCCTTCTGGATAGCATCGGGGATTATAAAAGTACATCAAAACTCACGAAAATATGAGGTACTTTAGGTATGTCACTCGTCAGCCTTTTAGAAAATTTCAGTCAGAACCTCTTACTTAAAAACTATTTATTACAATTCAATCTTTATATCATATTTAAATTAAACAATGTAAAATGTTCAACATTCAATTAAAAAACTGCTCAAAAATTCCTAAAGAAGCAAGATTTATAAGGGACTATTTCTTGTGGCGGAAGGACATTTAGCAGAAAATTCTGCAAATCTACACATTTATTAATTTAATATCTTGGAACTTTAGCCTCACATGCTTTTATTCAGAGAATGTTTTCCGTTATGATATGCCTGGAATATTAAATATAGGTCTCAGTTTATATTTTTATAACAAAATTTACACCTTCGCTCAAAAAACATTGCCAAGAAATGAAGATATATTAAGGAAGTCGAGATAAAATTAACACAGTTTTTTGCCTGAAAATCGCATATTTTGACCAATATTTCAAAATTTACATCACTGACCCTATCTTTTTCTTTCATTATTTTAAATTACTCGATACTTTTGACCGATCAGCACTTAAGTCGTAAAAAGTTTGATACAAGAAAATATTCTATTGCCTATTTAGATTTTTAATACCCCAAATATGAGACTTTTTTAGTGCAAAAAGGTCACAATAATTTACGCGCATTAATTTGCATGATTTGTTCAATGATAAATATTATTCAAACTATTTTACGTAAAATAAGATTATGTTTATTGCCATGGTTACATCTTATAAAATATGATAACGGTTAAAGTGATTAACCAAAGAGTTACAATTTAAGTGCAAAAAGGTCAACTTAATTGTACCGTAGCTCAGTTAGATGCACACTGACCCCCCATTTTCTCTGCGATTTTGAGTCATAATATATGAGTACTTATCCAAAATATACTTCTCAAAAAATCCTTGATATAACAAATTTCACGAGTGACATACCTTAAAACAAGATAAACCTTGCCATTGTAAGATGTTAGAGGTCTCCACAATCTTTGCATAAATAATGTAATAAATGTATAATTTTTGGAAACTATATACCCAATGATTTGGAAGCGTTTCAAAACAGGCAGGATTGAATCAATTATCAACCATATAAATAATTTAGGGAATTTTGTAAATTCACACTGTTATAACAAGTTTGTTATTTGTTTGTTTTTGGTTTCAGGTGATGTGTATTGACAGGAGAGGATATTTTGATACACAAGTTTTGCCGAATATTTTATAACCATTATATTTATATCCTTTACTGCTGACAATTTACCCAGCTTCTGCTTTTAGATATTTTTTTTTGGTACATGTTTTCTTTCTTAAGATTATTACACACTTTAATTACTTGTTTTCATCCTTCAATCCTTGCCCTCTTTACAATGGTGGATTCAGACATACATGTATGTAACAAGTATCAGGGAAGATCATGATTTTAATGTATCAAATGCAGGAAGAATATTTTAGACCTTTCATCAGTATAACTATATGTAATAAATGATAAAATCTTTTAAATAAGTTGGTTTATTCATAATGGTTTTTTTCACCTACATGTACAAAGAACTTACTAATGATTAATTCAACCAAACAAAATTACAGACATCGGCATGATTGGAAAGCATAATTTAAATCTATTATACAAGACTGGAATATAGAGTTTACATTCTGACATTCATTTTCAATGAATACTAGAAAATATAAAGAAAAATATTAACATGTTTCCATTATATCCTTGCACAGATATGCACAATCAAAACACTTGAACTTTAAAAAGGCATCGTATAATTTATGCTTGACACTCCACTCTCAAAAGACAATGTTCACCATTAACTTGTTGCTGGACACTAAGCTCTCACAAAATAACTGATAGCAATCAAACCTCACCACTCAAGTACAAACAGGTTAAAGAAAAGAAATAATACAATCTGTGATATAAGATATAATTATGTTTAATTATCAAACTCTCAAATTTCAAATAATTTTGAATTGGAACATTTGTGAATTAAGGACATACACAACATTGTTTGAACTTTATTGTGTTTTTCCCTGGAGTTGAAGAGTTCTAATACTTAAAGGAACTGTGTGCTCCATTTTAATGTCTATATATGCTGTTGTACACTTCTTCTAAACCAAGTTTGGATAAACATCTAGAATATATGTTAGTAATTTTTGTATATTTTTCTTTGAATTATATAAGAATTTTCATCAATTGATATCTTTTCAAAACCCCTGGTAATGCATGCTGATTTTTTGTCTATGAACATCTGATGGCACTATTATCATAAATTAAAAATATCTTAAAAAATTATCAGTAGGTAAGGTACGTTGCATATGTCCTTAACAAATTTTGTATGGTATTTGTCAAAAGTTTTTCATGGCAACTGTTTTTAATTGAAGTATAAGTACACATGTAAGTGAGATCATAAACTAAAATGTACAATTAGAATATTTTCTGAATATGTTTATATATATTTATATTAAGTTCATGCAAATCATGTAGAATCATTTGCTACTGACATCGAACATCGTAACTATCTCAACAACACATCATACAATACTTTTTCATTGTTAATAAAACATTTATGTTACACAGTACAGACCTGGAATTTCACTATACAATGACCAACTCACATTTTACAAGACAATTTACATTAAAACTTCAAAATGTGAACAACAAGCAGTCATAATCATTAAAACCCCAGAACAATAATCACCAACATATAAAAAGTTTATACAGATTCAGTGTGTGCTTCAATAAAAAAAAAAAATACTACTTCTATGCATAAATATTTAAACATTCAGATGAAAGTCTGAGAAAACAAATATTGCAAGCATTTTGGAAAATTTTAATTTAACTTTAAGCAGAAAACCAGAGATGGAATACAAAACACTCTAAATCACCTCTAATTCTATTGTACAATTAAGTCATCTCTAATTCCCTGGGTAAGTCAATTTTAATTCTGAATGTAAGTAATTTCTAATTCCAGTGTAAGTCATTTAAAAGGGCCCTAATCCATCAATCTAATCACATGGTAAAACAAAATATTCGCAACCCACAAACATATATTCTTCCTCACTTGATCCATGAAAAGAAACGAAAGTAAAAAAAAAATGATAACTTATTACACTGTTCAGCATTAAATAAATGACATCCTGGGTTCATATGCATAAAAATTCTCAACTTTTCTGCATACAAATCCTGGCCAGACATGAACTGAGAGATGTTTTTAACTATGGATTAGGTTGCTTCCTCTGCATTGCATATAATCATTTAAAACAAGGAATTCTGTCACTCGTCTTTCACTCCTTCTATTAATGCTGCTATCAATCTTTCCTTGACTTTCTCTTTCTGGGAGATCTTCTATATACAAAAGAAAGATATTTACAAACATACTCATGAACGTTTATTGTTATGATCAAAAATCTTTCCTCTCACCCTTTAAATGATTGTTTGTGGGGGGCCAATGCTTGTAGATTATGTCAACCTTACATCCCCAACAGCAATAAATTTGTCAACATATTGATTCATTGAACCATCTGTTTATATGAGTTACCCATGAAATTACATTCCTGTCTGACATTGAACAAGTCCACAAACACCTCCACAAATTAAAACAATTCCAGTTTTTATCAGATTTTAGGTATAAAACTTATTTTTGCAGATATGTGTAAAAACGAAGTTTGAAGTTATCTATTAAGAGCATGTTTACATACCTTGGTGATCATCAGATTTTAGGTATAAAACTTATTTTTGCAGATACATGTAAAAACAAAGTTTGAAGTTATCTATTAAGATCATGTTTACGTACCTTGGTGATCCACTCTCCTTCTTTTCCTCATCTGCAGTATCATCGTCTTCATCTACTTCGTCTTCTCCTTCATCCTGTGATCAATTTTCATATCATTAACAATTTTTCTAAATCTGGTTCAGTATGAATGACCTCATGGTAAATAATATTAATGTATTAAAATTATCTTCCTATGAACACTGAAAAAGTTGACCTTTCATCTTAGCTGTAGCTTTTGCATCTTGCACTCTGAAGACCATATCTGCTGAATTCTGAACAAACTTGCACGTCTTTGCAAATCATACCAAAAGTACCGGAACAAGTGTTTGCAAGTTAACTTTCATGCATTCAAAAGTTCTTTGATCAGCTGTTCTTTTCCATAACTTTATTTTGTACTCATCAAGCTACATTATTTTACATCATAAAAATTCTTCATTCAGCAAACTTTTTTAAATTACAATGTATTAATTTAGCCCTTCAAGTTAATTTTCTTCTCTAACATTTTTATTCAGATTTTTCATGATTCAAATTCTTAATTTAACCAGCTACCAAAATTTCAATATTTAGACAGCTACTAAAATTTCTGATCAAGGTATTCACTACTGAATACAGTTTTAGGATGTTCCTGTACTGATCATATACAGTTTTAGGATGTACCCTACTACTTATAAAGTTTTAGGAAATCCCTGTACCTCTGCTGTCTCTAGACTAGACTTGGATTTCTTTGTGCTGGGTTTATTGTCTCCCCCTGGCCCTGTTTTTTCCTCTTGGTCGGCAGACCCTGTGTCTTCTTTCTGTTCATCGTCTGGTGAGACTGCGTCTGTTTTTTTGGCCTCTGCCAGAGTTTCTGGCTGAAATAGTGATCAATACCTTGTGTTCATAATTCAATGAAAATTTGTTTTTATATTTACAACATAATCCTAGCAATTATTTCAACAATTATAGGTGATAGTTACAGCATTATCATTTTACTTCTTGAAGAGAAGAATGCAATATACTGTATTTAAATTATTATTCATAATCAATTATAATTAAACTTTTAAAGATGAATCATGGAGGTATACATGTAAATTTTAAGCATTTTTGCTCTGCAAGTTTGACTGAATTTTTTTCAAGGATATGTGATTATAAACTTGAAAATAAAACCCAGAAGTTTGTCATTTCTATTTATCATTTCTTCCCTCCCCCCCCCCTTTTTTTTTAATATTTACAAAAGAAACAAAAACTTGCAAAGAGTCATGAAAAAATTAGGAAAACTCATTTAACATTTATAAAAAAAAAAATGCAGTGATAAGAATTTTGAAAACCTTGAAACTATGGACCTACATACATTTAATTTCACACAGACAAAAGTTGCTTAGTATATAAACATACTAAATATTGTTAAATATTAGTAATTCTTTGATTACTGTGCTCATAAATACACAAGACTGTGTGTAAAAATATCAACAGAAACTAAAAAAAAATTGACAGAAAGAATAAATAAGAGGAAAAATAAAACTAAGCACCTTTATAGGACCACTCCGGGGGCATAAACAGATAGAAATTAACAATATAGGGAGGAGTAGGACCACAACATATACAGCCCAAAGCCAGGGTTTGTCATCAGCCGCCCCCTTCAGTGCAGAGAGATATCCCAGAGCCTTCAGGAGGAAAAAATAAAAACATGCCAGGTTAAAAAAAAACACACACACACAACACCAAGTGGAAAAAGCCTAGCCTCCTCAATACAGAGTAGTGTATGTGTACATAAATTAATGAATTCAAAATATAGAAAACCCAGTTAATGAGGAGGCTTTTTACTTATCCCCAGAGTGGTTCCCTATATAACCAACCATTCCATTGGCTGAAAGTCATTCAGTTTTGCAAGGGAATAGTTAGTTACACTTATCTGGACACACAGCATGACTTCTGATGACCACAAGACTGTTCAAGCTTACATATTCTCTTTTAATTCATTATCATCATCATCATCCTGTTTTTGGAGCTGCATGTCCATAAAGTATGCCATTAAAACATGTCTGACAGTCATTTTATAAAGAAAACTCTTATAGGTAGGACAGAAGTCATGTAGGTGTGCAAGCAAGCAGTTGTAGATGATGGTGAACCTGGGCCTTACCTCTGATTTTGACATACAGCAGTATGCAATAATAAGAACAATAGGTAAGACCACCACAACTAAGATGAGGGCCCATAACCAGGGCCTCTCTCTCGTGGCGTCAGTGATGGCATCCACTACACTCCGCTGTAACAGTCCACAATCAGATCAATATACAGAACAATGTTTAGTACTTCATACTTATTGAATGGTTTCCAAATTGCATAAAATCTTTCTATTGCTTTAATAATCCAAAACAATGATATACACTGTATCAACATCACATGTCTAATGAATATATTTCTGGTTCAAATTTCACCTGCATTGAGAGTTATTTTCATTTCTAATGTATTTACATTTTAAACGTAGAACTAAATGCCACCTTTTTTCCCTCTGTAATTTGTCATGTCTAAATGCTCATTTTTTTTTTTTCTGTGAGTCTCAAGTCTACATTGATTTATTCTTCCAAGCAATAATTTACACTATGCCTTGAATAAGCAATTTATCCATCCAGTTAAGGCTTGTCAGGTAACTAAGTCTTGACTGACAAGACTATTTACTCTTTCAGATGATGCTTTTCAGAAACTAAATCTCGACTGACAAGGCAGTTTACCCTTTCAAGTGATTCTTGTCAGAAATAAACTTTGACTGACAAGGCAATTTACCTTTTCAGGTGAGGCACCTTCAGGAACTAAGTGTTGACTGACAAGGCCATTTACCCTATAGGGTGGGGCACTGTCAGTAACAGTCACTAAATCCTTACTCGCAAGGTTACTAACCCTTTCAGATGAGGTAGTCGGGGACACTGTCACTAACTTTCTGTAAATCTTTACTAACATGACTTACCATGCTAGAACTTTTACTACCTCTACTGACAAAATTACTAAGGATGCGCTATTTTATCGGTATACCGGTATATCACAATTTTTATTGTGTGATCAAGATACGAAGACTAAAATACTGGTATTTGGTATGACAATTACAGGAAGTGTAAAAAATGTTGAAAACAGTTAAACAACTGCATCCAAACATTCTTTATATTAAATAAATAATTTATAAAGAAAAGTTAAGTTTTTATGGCATATTTTTCGGGAATATTACGGAAATTCATTTGAAATTGTAGTAAAATATCACGATTTATTGTGATATTTTTGGGAAAAAATTGTGACATATCACAATACGAAATCTTATACCCATCCCTAAAAATTACTTACCTTTTCAATGAGACACTGTCAGTAACTGTCACTATGTTTTGATTGACATGGTTAGTTACTCTCTATAAGAGGCACTGTCAATAACAGTCATTAAATCCTTACAAGGTTACTTGCCCTTTCAGATGAGGCCTTAGCAGTAATTGGTAGTACATACTTACTGACAAGGTTACTAACCCTTTCAGGCATTATCTGTAACTGTCACTACATCTTGATTGACTGGCAATTTGCGCTTTCTGATGAGGCCTTATCCATAACTGTCACTACATCTTTACTGACTAGGGTACTTACCCCTCCAGATGAAGCTTTTTCTGCTGCTGATTTGACGTTAAATGTCTGTTCAGTCCACCTCTCTGCCACCACTTTATCATCAGTGATTAAAAAGTTGTCAAACACTATCTCATCATTCATCGACCATAGCTCTAATCCCAATGCATTCTGATAGAAAAAAGTACATAAAAAAGGCATCATACAAGAAAAATTTAGCATGAACATAAAATTGCATAGAACGCTGATGATAAATGCAAGAAAACTTGGTGTAACATTATCCTGCATTTCTTGATTTATATATGCTGGTTAAATGATTAGATTTAGATTAAAACAGACTTACAATTGGATTCATTTTATAAGGTACAAGATCTTCAAAGAAATTGGGATTTGGAATTCTTCTGGCTTTCCATACACCCTGGAAATGAAAATATCACTCCTCTTAATTTAACATAATACTTACTACCATGTAGAATAAATCATTATACAAGTGAAAGTAACATTTTTATGTAACCCAATCATTCTTGGTCTTGGTGTCAACACAGTAAACTTACATTAACCTCTGAACTCATACAAAGGGAGGTCAGAAAGTTTGTAGACATTATAAAAATGTGACATCATCATCAGAGATACTGTAACAGAGTTCAAACAACGGAAGCACCCTGGCTATCCCCACCAAGAGATTCTGAATCCAACCATCAATAATTGTGGTGGCCTGTGTTTAGAAATTCTAAGGGCTACTTGTTGAGTGATTATAAAGCCTAAAGAAGCTCTACCACTGGTGCTTATTTCTTTATCATTAGGTTGGGGCTTACTTTGCAGGCCTAGAGAGACAGTTCAAAGTTACTTCAAAAATATTTAACCCAGAAGTCTCTGATGAGACTCGCTCTACTGGTGTGAACTTATTATAACAAAGATGTATCTTGTATAGTCTTCTTGGTAAAATCTTAATCAGACAAAAACTGTAGAAGAATAGTGTTTTGTAACAATTTCAAAGAAATTTCTATTTTTAGTAAGTGTGGCAACACTGTTTGTTGAAATCAAAAACAGATACACAGAATTATGTATCTTGATATAGTCTACTTGTCTACCAAATCTTATCTAAATTGGGCTGAAACTGTAGGAGGAGTAGCAATTTGAAAAATTGTTTACAGACGGACGGACACCTAATAAATGCATAAGCTCTTCTGATCTCTGACCAGTAGAGCTAAAAATGAGAATGTTATGTAAATTTCGACAGTACTGCTCCAAGAAACTTCACAACTTGCACAAGCTGCTAAACAATGTACCATCAGATCTTCAATTATCAAATTAAAAAAAAATTTTGTACACACCTGTAGTTCCTATTTCTTACCTGATAATTTGGATTGTCTATCATCGGGGGTCTCCATTTTCCCATGTATTTTGGATTTTTGATCATCGGCTGTTCCCACTTTCCACAACCGGGGGCATCTTTACATAATGGATTCTCTGAAATTGTAACCACTTATTACACAGGATTCTACATTTTTATGGATTTTTCTTCAATGTTTAGCTTATGTTATATTTCTTTACAGGCCTTCTAGACATGGTGATAATTTAGTGGAGAAACTCACCAATGAGAGGCGCCTCCCATTCACCGTCCATCTCATCATCCCTACAATAATAAAGAGTATGTATTATAAGTACAATCAACAAAGAATGTCTCTAAGGGAAAACAAGAGGCCAATGGGCCACAGTGCTCACATTCTTTTTTTAACACTTCAGATTACATTACCAGTCTTATGGTTCCTCGACATCTGGGTCAGGAACAAGTTTGTTCTCATTTACATGCATATTTTGAACACTTCAGATTACATTACCAGTCTTTAGGTTTCTCAGCATCAGGGTCAGGAACAAGTTTGTTCTCATTTTCCAGCCACCCCTCAGGCTTGGTTGCCTCTGTGTCCACAATTTTCTCTGGTTCATTTTCATCCCTAGATAAAGAAGAGAAACAAGTGTCTAAATTAATCAAGTCCAAACGAAAAGAGGTGGAAAATAAAAATACATGGTAAACCGTATAAATTTGTTGTAATTTTTGAATTCAGAGTGATTCAGCATTACTTTGTAAATTCTTCCATATGAATAAGCCTACAGTTTGCATTAAATATCAGGTACAGTGTACCTTCAGATATCCGGACGCTTCAGTTTCCGGATGATTTTTCATGGGAACAAAATTATTTAACTTTATTTTGTCTCCTTTAACCGGAATTCGTCGTTCCGTATCCAGACGGTCTTTTTTCACCACAAAATGAATCTTTACGTCATATTTTGGTTCATTTATCCAGACGATAATTTTTTAACTGGCCTGTCAAGTCTGCTCAAATTTCTTGATCTGGGTGTTGATTGTTGTAAAAACACTGGTCTGGCCGTTTGTTTTAAGAGATGACCACCTGCGACCTGTTATAATTATAGGTCGATAGGTACGCACGAGACTCTCGCTTCCCTAACATGGTTTTGATACGTACATGTATTAATTAAGGGAAATAATTTTATAAGTCTAGGATAATTTTTTCGTAGTCGGCAAATATATTTCTTTTACTGTTAGAATACAGTCGTAACATGGTTTTATGTATTTATAGACATGACATCAGAGTTTTTTTTTATGCACAGTATTTTGTGCGCAAAACGCATTCTATGATTTGATGACATTTATAAAATCACTTTCAAAATTACACAATCGTTAATACGATCTCGCTTTGGATGATTACGATTAGCATTCATATACATGCGCAGATTATGTCACATTTAGCATTGATGGGCGTTCATATTAAATAAGACTCTGCCGACAGTACCGACATGGCTACTAGGAGAAGTTGATTCATTACACACTGGGAAGTAGAAATTATTAATGTGACCATATAAACACAATTTTTTCCAATGACACATGTACTTTTTTATTTATTTAAATAAGTATTGAGTAGAACTAACTTATATTAAAGTATTTAAACAGTAAAACATATTGATATATTAAAAGCAACATTCTTTACTATTGAAAATGGTATGAAAGGCCATATAACTAAAAACAGCGCAATTCAGGTATCCAGACGCTTCACATATCTGGACGAATTGATTGGGAACCAAAGCATCTGGATAAATGAGGCTCCAATGTATTATAAAGACAGTACATGTGTATATACATATAAGATTTACTCAATAAGAATCCATACATGTATATACTGTAGTGATTTACAGTATTAGAATTTACTCTGAGGAGTTACTACAAGATGTTACATTTGTGTTCTTTAGTGTTTTAATAGTATTTATTGTCTCACCAATCTTCTGGTTTTTCTGCATCTGGATCTGCGATTCTAGAATTAAAACAATAACAAAAGAGATTAAGAACAGTAGAAACACATACAATAATGTTTTGTCTGTTCAGGTGTAGATTGTAACCTACTTTTCTCTCTCGTCCCAGTCAGCTGGCTTCTTGTCATTGGGGTCATCAATTTCTTTTGGTGGATTTACTGGTGGGCTGTACAAAATAAAGTCATCAATTTTTCTCGTTTACATGAACAGAATATGAGCATGAAGAATGAATTGAGAAAGCCGAAATGGCTATTTTTCCTTACTGAATGTGTGGTGAATGTAAAGCCATTCAACAACCTTAATTACATGTCTATCCAACAAATCAAATTTTAGAGTTCAGTAAACATGTATTAAAATCGAGGGGTGACACCACAAATGAAATCAATGCATGGATGAGCAGTCCTCAAACAAACCTGAAGTCTTCTAACAGTGACCCCTCATTAACAACAGTGCCATCTACTGACACCTCATAACTGTTGTCTGGGTTCACCACTGTAAATATAAAATATAGGAGCCAATAAGTCAGTCATCTGAAGATAGCTGGACAGACCCCAAAATGTGTAGATGTCTTAACTCCTACAGTAAAATACTTTTGTACAAAATAAGAAAACATTATGTTGAAAACCATTTGAGTTATTGCATCATAATAACAGTGTCATAAATAAACATTCATACACATGTTTAGATGAAGTGAAATGACCCTTAAATTTATGGGTGTCTTACACTGATAGTGCTTCTGTACAAAATTTGGAAACATTTTGTTGAAAACATTTGAGTTATTGTGTCAAAACAAAAGTGTCCTGGATGTGACAATGTGATTCCTATAGGGCTCCTGCACTTTCAGTTTTCCTTGCCACCTTATTAATTTTATTCCTTATACTTTTTGCAAAGAGAACGAACTTTATTATGAGAAAAGTTTTGATCCATAATAAATACTTACCAAGAGAGTACAGATGAGTTTTCTTGTCATTGAAGTAGCTATCTAAGGATGCAGTGGATTTCTTGGCATGTTTCTCCTAAATTAGAAACAGCATATCAATATACTGATAATCATACCGCTATAACTCAGAAAGTCATTATACAAGGTCTAATTTCCACCATTTCTTACAAAACAGAAGGAAAACTTACTTCTATTTCACCTGTCTTTGGATTTTTGTGACGGAAAATAAAATGAAGCTGAAAAAGAACAGTCACACCTGAATTAGCTCGACATCAAATACAACATCTCTGGACTCTAAATGACCTTCTTTCTAGGTATATTACCGGTAGATCAAGGTCACAGATGCCTTATCAGCTGTGACGTGATTTTACATTAAACAGGAAGTGAAACTTATGCCTTGAAACAGGAATTTGTATATGCCAACTTGAGCCATTCCCCTCTACCATAGACCCACTTATTTTTCCCTCAAATATGTGCATTGGATATACAAGTATGTGTTGGATACAATTTTAAATCGGATTTAAATCACATACCTTGTTATCCAGTCCACACTTATCTGGACCAAACATAATCGTATATGGGGTCTTGTCATGAAATTTTTTCTACAAATGCAGAACATAATATGCATAAATGTACATGAATGTACTGTGTAAAAAGAAAATAAGTTTGAAACAAACATCACTTCATTATTCAACCAATTTAAACTTGTCATACTGGGCAATTGGGTAAAGATAACACAATTTTTCTTACGAGTTAATGTTAACACAAGCTTCCTTTAATTCTCAATTTTAGTATTTCAAAGACGCCCTTATATTTCTGCCATACAAGTATAAAATTGGTTGCTCAAAGCTGAAAATTCACTAGTTGGACCTCCAAGGGAAGTAACTCGCAGGGAAAATATGTCATATGAAAACTATCTATAGTAAAGTATTTTGTAAGACTGTGCTAAACATAAATACAAGCTGTAGCTTACCAAGTCCAATAGAGGATCATCTGACAAGAGTTTGATATAACCCCCTCCACAGTCAATACCGTTCTGGTATCTAACCTCATATCTTCAATAATCAGTCAATTATTAATATCAATTTGTATCTGAAGTCACTTTTAAAATAAAATTCAGTATATACTAATTTTGAAAGTTTGGTATGATTTTATTTTTTATTGTTAGAAATGTTTCAATTTTTTAAAATCAGTTTAACTTTCAATAATAAGTACTTACTGCACAATCAGTGGTTTGCCATCAAACTTGAAAGGTTTATTTAGATTGGAGGCTACTGCGTGATGTTTTGCCTTAGACTGTAAAATAAACAATACTTGTAACAGTTTACATTACTTCATTAATTTATGTCAGAGAGAACTTTAACTAGCCACATTTCTCTTTTTGTAAAGTTTGTACATACAGTATCCCCATTCCATTTATCGTCCAGTTCAAGTCCCTTTATTATTTTTAAGAAATAAGGTATCATTATAAAAGTTTTATTGGGATATAAAAACGGGTTGGTCATGTGATCAAATCCCATAAAGCCCGAAGGGCTTTATGGAAGATTTAATCACATGCCAACCCGTATTTACATATCGATAAAACTTTTAAAATGATACCTTATTACTTATATTTACATTTGTGACTGATTTATTACAAATAGTAAGGTAATAAAGTTTTTAAACCCATAAATGATTTATTTTTTTCAAAACTCAACGGCATAAATTGAATGTGTTACACACGTCGATCACTTATGACGCCACTATGAAATTACGTAGATCGTTTATGACTAAACAATCAATTTATGATCACATGACGAACGTGTTTTACACAGGTGTAAAAACGCCTTGTTCAAATAGTGTTACACAAGGAGAAACATTTGCAAATGTAAATATTGTTTGTTATGAACTTTTTCCTGCCATGTCAATACCTTGTTACATTGCCATATCTGCATATTGTCATCAAGTTCTCTTTTTTTCATTCCAGGTATATATTATATAGATATCTAGTCAAAAAAGTTAATTTCGATCCCTGATCAAAAGTATCAAACCTCATGAACTGAAATTCATCCTGTCAGTTCAGAATCTAAAGAATCATAAGTATAAATTATGTTGTCTAAATTTGATTTTGTCATCTATATGGATGCAAATTCTTGCATTAGTGAGAATCCAAAAATGTCCCTTTTAAGAGTTAAATTACCCCTTTTCTTTTATATTTTCATCACTCTACACATAATAATGCCTAATAATGAAATGATCGTTCTCTACAATGGCTATCCTACTAACATTTTAAAATCAGGAAAAGGGCATTACAACAAAATATGACTATATATACATACAAAAATACCACTGCTTATACCTTCATGACTAATCCTAGGTCACCTTCTACAGCACTGTCCTTTGGTTCCTCTACCTGCCATTTACCTGTCAATTTAAGGGAATTATCTTTACTCATATCACTTTATAAATCAAATTCACATTTTTTATTATTGCTTTAATATGTGATAATCTGTATCCATGAGAGGCATTTGACCAATACCGTCATATTTTGAAATGGATTCTTCTGCTCCATCTTTTTTTGCTTGTGAAACTGTCCATCTGTAGAAAAAGAATGAATTTAAATTATGATAGAGACACATTTATCAATAAAGATGTTTTCAAATCTGGCATACCTTCTAATAGCATCATGCGATTACCTTTTAAAATCCTCTTTTTTATCAAAGGAATCCGCAAAGTGAACACTCTTATCAATTTTTGGAGGAACAAACTTCGGCTGTGAATGAAATCAAAAGAAAAAAAATTCAGTTGAAAATGATGCGAGTTCACAAAGAATAAATTATTTTGCAGAAGATGTGAATTAAATTAATACTCAACACAGAAATGAAAACACTTGTAGAGATCCTGAATGATTTTCAAAACTAAATCGTAAATCTCAGTCTTGAATCTGCACACATCTATTTCGGCATCTACTCATTGTATTTTAAATGTTTGTAAAGTATTACTTGCTTTTTTCCTAACATCTGCTCTAAGCATTATTAGAAATGAAGTAAGTACTGAAAATGGTGGGAATTATGAGATTTGGCATTAATCTTAGATTAATATGAGGGTAATAATATAAAGGGGGTCAAAAACCATAAAACATACAGGTAAATCAGGAGAGTATGTCAGTCTTCGCAAAAACTTTTCAAACTTACTGGCCAGTAGGACCAGTGAACTTTCTAAATTTACTGGCTCACCAAAAATTTTACTGGCCCCCTTAATTATAAAAAATAAATACATAATTATAAATTAATACATGCTTGTATGAATATTTTAGAAACGCCTCCATTTTTGCCCTTGGTCATGTTTCAGTAAGTTGTTTAGGATATTTGAGCATTTTATGTACTAGTTAATAGATACTAGTTATTTCCCTTTTTAACAGTTGTTACCTCCAGGGTTAGTATATATATACTGTAATACATCTCTGTTACGTATAAATATACGATACACCAGCACATCCTTGTTCTTTTTATTTAATGTATTAATAAAATTTACGCAATCAAGACAGTTTAAAAATTTTTGATTGTGTATGACTTTGAGAAACTACATGCCCATCGGACATCTTGAATTTTGATTTTCACTGACCCGACATCAAAATTCACTGGCCTTGGTCTTCGGACAACTGAGTTTTTGTGAAGACTGGTATAGATAGTTTTCGATAGGCCTGAATTTAGAAAGAGTTATTTCCCGTTGGAGGTGAAATGAGCAAATTTTTCTCTTTGAGCAACCAATTTTAAACTTGTATGGCAGAAATGTAAGGGCAAAAATCTTTAGAATACTAAAATTACGAATTAAAGGAAGCTTGTGTTAACATAAATTCGTAAGAAAAAATGTGTTATCTTTACCGATTTGCCCAGTATGACAAGTTTAAATTTGTTGAATAATGAAGGAATACGGGCTTGTATAACACCAATATGGCGACCAAGGGGAAATAACTCTTGCCAAAATTGTCTCATTTGAAAACTATCTATACAGGTCTGCAAACCCTAGGGAATAATTAACCTCCCTGGGCTTTATACTTTAGATCGATACACCCAGGCTATAATTAACCTTTTCTGGTTTGACATCATCGTCCTCCACTTCAACCTGAACATCATCATCATCTTCATCGGTGTCGGCAAACACTGCCCCAATCAGACACACTCCCAACAGCAAAACACACACTTTATTCAACTTCATCTGGAGAAAAAAAAATTAATAATTTAAATGATTAAAATTCAGTATGAGCTTGGTTGTTTTATTAATGAGAAATTATTCAAAATGAACAAGAGAGTTATCATATTATTTTTCATTAGCCATTTTTTTTTTAAAAAAAAAAAAAGGGGGGGTCAGTGACAAATATGTTGGGGTTGCTGTAATTAGCACGACCGTCATGCAATCTGTGTGGCGTAACAACACAATACCTCCCATCCCTACTTGAAACACCGAAGTAATAACATCATTGTACAAAGTTACAACCCCACTACCTGTCACAGTTTAATGTGTTTACTAGTGAAAAATATGAAGAAAAAAAAACAAGAACCAGGAAAATGAATAGTAAAATGTCCCCCATATCGATAGATATATCACCTGCCTATGTTCTGTGTTAAATGCCAAGTTTTTTTCGGAATACACAACTGAACTGTCCAAAATATCAAAACTTTATCCTAAAACAAAATTACATTTCCCCGTGTGAATAACAGGAAGGTACTGCATGTTTTTTGACAAGCGTCTCTGAGTTCTTTAATATCTATTCAATGTAAAACATTCAGAAATCTTCAATGGATATATCTAGGGATAAAAATAATCTTTAATAATTAACGAGCATACTTATTACTTTTGCATGGAATATGCAAATTAAAATTGCATAAATTCGAGAAAGTTCGGACTAAACTTTCGATATCGGCGTATGCTAAAAACAAATGTGCTTGCTTTTTCTGCAACAGTGACCATTTGAAGGGCTTTCATCTTATTGTTTTCATGCTAAAAATATCTAAATAGCAAAATTACCTTCATTATTTTCAAATATCAGAATAGATCACAAGCATGACACCGACACCTTGCGTCTGTAAAAACCTATGTCCTAAACGTGGAGCAATTCGACTGGTCGAGGTGAAGTTTGAATGTAAAACCTAAGTCGATTGGATGTCACAAATTAGATAGATCGTACTTGTAATGCATGACAAACCAAATAAGAAAGGCGCATGCACGTAAATATTGCTCTTACAATAACAAAAAGGTCTGACAGCACTTTACTGTAGGGAAGGGATTTGAATGTAATCATATAAAATTTACAAAAGCTTACAAGGGCAACTGCACAACATTTCCCTAATTTGAAATGAAAAAACATTACTTTATTTCAAATAAACCTGTTAAATTATTACAAATAACTAACTTCTTATAACAAGCTTATGCAAGCTACTTATTTGTTTCTTATTAGTTAAAAAATTGAAATAAATATTTTTAAATTACAAACTAATTATTTATAATGAAAAAGAAGTAAATTGTAATATTATAAGGTACTAATTTTTTATGGAAAATATTTAACTCGTAATAACAAATAAATAATTTTTGATAACAAACTGGCAGTTTGTTATGACAAATTTGTAAAATTTATAATAACAAATTTATAATTTGTCGACTCAAATTAATAATTTGTTATAATAAATTAATTATTTGTATTAATAAATAAATAAATGATTTATACAAATATTCTATAACAAATTACAGTGCTATATTTATAAACGTATCAAACTTTCAATATGATTACACCTTCGTGGCATAGGGAGAAATGGGCTGAGAGAGTCTTTATACAGATATAGGATCAGAGACGTATAATAGATCTCTTATACGTCTCTGATAGGATGGTTTGACAGATAAGGATAACTCATACTTTAAACACTAATTCCTGGTATTTTAACGCAGTAAGAGTGATCTTCCTTGGGAAATGAAATATAAATCGAATTCCATTAGGACAGGACAAATTAATTAAACACTAAATTTTTATGTTTATTCCCAAGTTGATTTGTTTTTTGTTTTTTTTAATCTTTATTATCTATAAGTATTTTTTTTTTCTACCAAGGGATAAATTGCTGGATACCCGGCCCTATGACGAGATGTAATATCAAATTTATTCGATATAATTTTATAAAATCGACGCATAAATATTTTCAATTCTAGATATTCTTTTGCAATCACTTACATACTTACTTAATTATGCCTACTACCCCTTCCGTGGCATAACCCCCACCCCCAACCCCACTATCCTGAGAAATAATTTTCTAGTTCTTTTCAATCCCTTTGATTTCGACTTCCAGAAATACCGCCAGGTGTTTCTTGGCCTACCTACTTGGCCGACCAAGGTGTCAATTGTATTCAGTTCCTCCTATATTGCCGGTGGATTGATTGATTGATTGATTGCATATTGTTTAACGCCGGGTCGGCAATATTTCAGCCATATTTCGGCGGTATTGTCGGTGGATGATTTCAATATCCAGTCTATTGCAAGCAGAAACAGAAAGGGTGACATCTTTGATAGACTCCAGTTTTAACTTCAAATGTGCCTCCGTCAGTTGTCAACCATGCATGCATGCCAGGTGTTCATAAGAATTGTTGATATACAGGTATAAGTATACCAGGTACTCCATAATGCCGCAGAAGTTTCCATTTCACCCCCCCCCCCCCTCGTCAACACTGTCAAAACCTTTCTCGTAGTCCATGAAACTTACGTAAAGGGAAGAATTCCATTCAGGACATTGCTCAATGATAATGCATATGTTGTATCTGGTCCGTACAAGATCTTTTATTTAAGAAAACCAGCTTGTTGGCCACATTACACTTCTTTTTTTTCCTGTTCACTATTATCCGAATGGATACCTTCCCTGGAACATTTTAAAATAGCGTTATTCCTCTATAGTTGGCACAGTTACTAAGATCTCCATTTCAGGAATCTTGATATGGAACCCTATTTCTATTTTGTGGAATAATTTTTTCTTTTTCTTTTTTAGTATTTAAGTTTCCCATATATAATGGAGAATTATATCATATTATTTATAAGAGCGCGTAGAGTACATCTATGTCGACCGAGCCGTCAAAATCTGCTTTTAGTGCTTCTGCAAGGATGTTGTCAGGCCCTGCTGACTTGCCATTTCTCAGCTGTTTTAAGGCTGCTTTAACCTCCTCTTTTGTCGGTGGTCTTCCTCCGCCGGTGTTATCTTATACTCCTATAGTATTTGGGTATATTTGAGGAGTCTGGTATTGTATATCAGTCTCTGTAAGTTTATTTCTATTTTTTCTTGAGCTTCGTTTTGTTCTTCTTTCAGTAGGTGGTGGTCTGAGATTTCATCTGCTGCTCGTTTGATCCTAGTATCTTTCAGTAGGTGGTGGTCTGAGATTTCATCTGCTGCTCGTTTGATCCTAGTATCTTTCAGTAGGTGGTGGTCTGAGATTTCATCTGCTGCTCGTTTGATCCTAGTATCTTGCAGAGATCCCAACCATTTATTAATGCATATATGATCTACCTGGTTCTCGGTTTTGTTCTCTGGTGATACCCTTGTGGCTTTGTGGATGTTTTTGTGTTGGAGTATTATGTCACCAACGACCAGTTGTTGAGTGAACAGAAGTTTGTTAATCTTTCACCATTCTCGTTCATATGCACAGTGCACAGTCCGTGTTAGTCCAAGATATCCCATCAGGATGGCGACGTCTCTTTCTCTACGGGTGTCAAGAACACTTTGAAGTCTGTCGTAAATTCATCAGTTGTCTCTTCCTCTGCATCATTTGTTAGAGCATATGGCACTGGATGATAATTTAGTGTTTATTCTTTTGTGTTTTGTTCTAAATAAAACTTTCCTTGGTCAGCCTATTAATGTTTCCTTTGCTTTTTTGGATAACATTATTGTCACTCCCTATGTATGCATTGAATTATCTTCTTCATGTCCAAAATATAGCATTAAGTCACCAGTAGTTAGTCTGCACTGTCCTGATTGAATCCATCTTGTCTCACTTTTACCAAGCAGTGTCAGTTTGTAATTTATCATCTCTGCTGCAACTTGTGCTGTTTTCCTTGCTTCAAACATGGTTTTCTTGATGACATATTGATGTTTTCTGGATCCAAGAAGGGTTTTCAGCCCTATATATCTGTTTTTGGCTTTCATCACATAGCGTTCTCAGTCTTCCTTTTGGAGAACCTTTTTTGACAGAATTCGAGAAAACTTGATTAAATCTGGTTTGCCTTTCTGTAGTACATGTAACTAGGTAACGGAAATGTTTTAAATTCTAAATCTTTTAGATAATGTGCAATTCCTTCACCTGATTATTTATAGAATCAAATAATGAAGTATTCTGGGGGATGGTAATTTTATTTTGCCTATTATCAGGTTTGAAAATCTTGATAAAGTAAATAATTTGTTTTAAAATGAAAATTATGTCTGTTTTTTTTTCTATTAATCAAATAATTGATCAATGAAATAAGAAGATAACGAACAGTATTCAATCTTGAAAGTCCAATAAAACGATACAAATTTGGAGCAGATCAAAAATGGACCTCAAAATTTAGAGGTGGGATCAGGTGCTATGGAGGAGTGAGCATCCCCTGCCGACCGGTCACACTCGCCGTGTGCTCCTTGTCATGATCGGGGGAAAAACCCGGAAAAATCCGTAGACAGTTCAGTGCATAAATAATGGCCTAACAATTAGTATGAAAAACGTCAGTCAGCATTTGACACAATGATAGGTTGTAGGTGCTGACAAGGTCATTGTATCGACCATAAAACTTTCGAAACGATGACTTCAAACGAGACTGTTTGATATCCTTGTTTCATCAACTTGTTTGTCAATAGCTTGCCTCGTTTTAAAAATTGTTCATATGTAGACCATGCTCTTGCGTATCGAATCAACTGAGAGATATATACCCCAGTTAAAGTCATCACGTTTATCATAAAGCTTTGTTGTTAGGTTACCATTAACGTCTTTTTCTAGTAAAATATCTAGACATGAAACAGATGTGTCAGACTCTGTGGTATCTATTATTTCAAGCTCACTGGGATATATCGAGTCGACATGTGAATGGAAGTAACTATTGTTAATTGATAATACGTCGTCGATATATCGAAATGTCGAGTTGAAAAGCCACAGCAAGTGTTTTCTTTTTCTCATGTAGAAGTTTTTGAATAAATTCTGCTTCATATGAATACAAAAATAGGTCTGCTAATAACGGGGCGAGTTTGGTACCCATGGGAATTCCAACAGATTGTTGGAAGAAAGAATCTCCAAACACTACATAGATATTGTCAATCAGAAACTCAAGCATCTTTTTAATATCAACTTCAGAGTACTTGTGTGTTCAATCAGAATGCATATTAACAAAATAATTTTGCAAATGACCAATTGCAAGGTAAGTTTATTTACGAGTTCCATTTTTGTTGAAAAAGCAGCTGTCTATGATATCAAAAAGCCTGGACTTCAATTTATCGTGGGGAATGGCTGTATAAAGTGTTGAAAAGTCGTATGTTTTGATGTTATTGATTTTAGTAAAATTTTGTGATTTCAAATTTTCTAAAAGTTCCTTGAAGTTTTTAAGTATCCACATCTGATTTACACCACTTCTAGAATATACTGTTGTACAATACTCCCGAAGTTTCCCCTTCATTACAATATATATTTTAGTGAGGAGTAAAGAAAGAAGTTTGGTAGAACATTTATTGGAACCCGCTATGTATCCTTTTTTGTAAGGATTTTATGAAGTTTAGGAATCCAGTAAAGGTATGGTAATTTAACGACGAAGGACCTAATTCATTTCTGCAATAGATTTTTTATTCAAATTCTAATATGAGGTAAAGTGACTTTTGGTGAGTTAAAATCAATAAAAAAAATCACATGGTAACCAATGTAGATTTTTAATGGGGAGCGTTTCAAAAGATGGCGATGGAAATCGATAATTACTATAGGAAGTAATGGGAAATTGCCAGTGTAGAGTATAAGAGTGATCATTGAAAAAACAATTATGCAATAGAATTTTTATTCATATTAAAGGGAAATGTTAACAAGACAATTTACCAGCAAATTATGCCAAAAAATAAATGGGTTATCGGCTTATATTTTTCAGGAGGGCATGTCAAACTCAGGTGTAGGGCACGTTTTGGGGGAAATTTTCAATGAAAATACCGTGCCCAAATAAATCATTTATTTATAAAATTAACAAATGAATATAAATCGAAATATTTACAATATTTTTTAATTGAGAGGAAACGTTTGATATCTTTAAAAGAATTAAAAATGTATATTTTTTTTATCTATTGAAGTACATAATTAAGGACAACGTACCTTACCTACTGATAATTTTTTGAGATATTCTTATTTTAAGATTATAGTGCCATCAGATGTTCGTAGACAACAAATCAGCATGCATTACCAGTGGTTTTGAAAAGATATCAAATGATGAAAATTTTTGTATAACTCAAAGAAAAATATACAAAAATTACTAAACATATACCGGTATTCTAGATGTTTTGTTTATCAAAACTTGTTTTAGAAGAAGTGTACAATAGCATATATAGAAATTAAAATGTAGCACAAAGTTCCTTTAAGTATTGGAACTCTTCAACTCCAGAGAAAAAGACAATAAAGTTAAAACTACGTTGCGTATGTCCTTAAGTCAATTTGATTCAAGGCATATGCGCGGTTTTCTGTGCAGTGGCGCGAAATTTCGAATTCGGTCCGTCGTCCTTAATTTCATTTTGATTGTTGGGAATATTAAAAAAAATCTAAAACGGACATATGATTTTGAAGAATTTCATCCTTAGAAAGAGAGCTATGGGTGTAAGCTGGATTTCCTTTTGCAGAATTAAATCCTAGTTCCTCTAAAATACAATTCAAATAATGAGCCTTACAAACAAAGACTATGTTGTTACCAGGTTTGACAGCTGAGATCAGTACATATTGAAATAATTCCACATCCCTTTTATGCATGTAAATGTGCTTCAACATCATGTAAATACCTGTAGCAATTATATTTAGCTTTTCAACTGCATTCATTTCGATGGAGGCCAACAAAGCACAGAATGCAAAGCGTAGTGTTTTTAAAAATCACAATTTGAACTAATAAACACTTACTTTACCGAGGAAATGCTGCATGTAGTAAATATCCTAGCTCAAGTGACCGAGGAAAGTAAAGATCCTAGCTCACGTGACCGAGGAAAAACTGGTACATTTTGCAAAGATCCTAGACATACGGTTTTCATGAAAAGTATGATAATCGACAACTTATAATTAATCTATCAAATAGATGGAAGAAATTTACTAAAGTAAAAACTATATGGTATTTTTTCTTGGTTTTTATGCTGATATAATCTTTGTGTGTGCTTATATCCTACATCTAAAGGATTTTGAGCGAGTTATACTATGAAAGCTAACTCAGACATTACTTTGAATCCCCTTTTCAAACTTGTTTACATAAAGAAAAAGAATTAGATGTTTTGAATTTGTCATCCTCCTGGAAATCATTTTCACCTTAAAAGAAGATGTAAAAGGAAATTTCATGAAATATTTACACAAGTCAGAAACAGTTTTTCCCCGACTGGTTATATAAATTATCCGAGTAATCTTAATAAGAATCGACTCGTTCCAGCCATAAAAAGAGGTGGAGTCAGTTTTATCTCGTTGTTTGAACCAGAATCCATTTCCCTAATGAGAATTCATGTTTGTCAGACTGTTGGTTGAAAATCGCGTGGTAGATTGAACTCAACTGGATACATGTTGTATAAGAGAATGAAATGTTTGTACAAATGATTCTAGTGAAGCAGAAATATTCTTAGAATAAATCCTTTTAAAAATATTCAAACAACAAAAACAATTAATTGAATGTTCCTGCTTTGTATATAAATTGTTATAAATGCAGCATTTTACTATATATGTACTAGTTTTCTTGTGAGTACGTGTAAATGTTATTTTGTATGTTGTTGTTGTCGTCGTCGTCGTCGTGATGATGATGATGCAATCTGTAGATAAGGTGATATGATTTGGCCCCAACCCTAAATATATACGAGGAAACTTGTAATCTCATTTATCTTTTTATACTAGATTTGACTGCGGAATATTCCAGTTACCTGATCAATACATAGGACTCACGGCGAGTGTGTCCAGTCGACAGGGAATGTTTACTCCTCTTATGCACCCGATCCTACCTCCGGAATTTCCGGGGGTCCGTGTTGTATATGTTCTGTTCACAGATTTGCATTGTTTGTAGACTTTTTTTTTTTTTAGATCGATCACTGTTCGTCATCTTCATCTTTTTCGTTATATAAGTATCTTTTGCTTTTTATTTCTAATTGCTTGCTGTTAGTTTAAGGTTTGTTTGTCATCGTTAAACTATTATTTCATTATGTTTCTTAATTTCTTTGGGGGCGTATTTTATAGACGTTTATTTGAATGTTCTCTGTTCTTTTTTCTTTTGTTTATTTTTTTAGTTTCTTTTTTCAATTGACATTCCAAGCTGACAAATGTCATATTATCTAAAGCACGTTTCTTATCTGATTAATTGGCTTTGTCAACAAGAGCATCCTTATCATACGTTTAAAGCATATTTCCAAAATTAACAAATGTGCCTGAATTAATACTAATAATTACCTGGCACATTCTCTTACGTTACTATGAATCAGGAATAGATAACAAATTTCAGACACACAATAATGTAGCATATTATTTTACACGAATTAAAAAAAATGATTTTAAATAAAATAAAAATAAATTTTATTCTGTTTATTAAATCCTTTGGGTACATGTATACTGCTGAAAATGACTCTCATCCCTCCACCAGTGAGAGGGTTTTATGTTACTTGTTTATGTTGGGCCTACTTGTGTTGTGTTTCTAAAGAAAGTAGCAAAACATTGATCTAAATGAATTTAAGAAAAGCGTGGTACACGTGAGGTTGATGTGATATTTCCTTCTCTTTTGTAAAATGGAGAAAAATATCACTACAGTACGAAAAAAAAAAACAAGTACATGTAGTCCTTATTATACCCCCGCTTGAAAAGTGGGAGGGTATATAGTGATCGGGATGTCCGTCCGTCCGTCTGTTACGCTTTGGGGTACCCATCTCTTATCCGCAACTCCTCTTATACCACTGAATGAAATTTTATGTACCTTTCACAGAATCTTTGTTACATAGTGCCATTGTGCACCTCCTATTTTACTTTTTGATCGGACACATATTTCGGGTTTCCCATAGCAAAAGATGGACACTGCCATTCTTTCCATAATATTGAAGGGTACCCATCTCTTATCCGCAACTCCTCCTATACCACTGAATAAAATTTAAGGATACTTTCACAGATTCTTTATTACATAATGCCATTGTGCACCTCCTATTTTACTTTTTGATCTGACACTTATTTCGGGTTTCCGAGAGAAAAACATGGACTTTGCCATTATAATCATATGGGAGGCGGGGGTATCATTTAGTGAGCTCAGTGCTCACAGTACCTCTAGTTTTTTTTTTTTTATTTCAGTGGGGAAGGGTATGGCTGGGGATATATAATCCCCGGTTGGGGAGATATAATCCCCGAGTTGCATTTGGTTTACGAAGTCATTCATTATCTTGCTTACAGCTCATTTTGGGGAATGCATTTAACCCCATTAATAATTTTTGTTGCATACTTTCTTGCAATACAAACCTTTACCATAAAAAAAATCAAAAGAATTTGTCCTCTGGTGTCTTATTTTTTCTTTCATTTTTATTTAATTCTACAGTGGGGAAAAAAACTTTTTCTAAAGAAACAAAACAGTTGATAAACCAGCTTATAAAATGGTTGTCGCTCTAATTCGAAATTCTTGTAGCTTCACAACTAACTTCTCATTTATATTTATTTTAATTATTTATTTATTTATTTGAACGTATATAATACATTAATATATATCATACAATGTTTAAAATAAGGATAGGAAGAAATCTTTTTTTAAAATCAAACAATTAAAAATATAAATAAATCATATAAAGTTTTTTTCTTAAATGCAAGGCGTTGACATTTTTGGAGACATGAATTTGTCTCATTTAACATTTCTTTGAGCAGATTTAAGTTCACCACCGTCCTCTCCCAGCCTTTTACTATTTATCACTGATCCATTTTACAACAACCCGTCAATTTATATACGATCCTAAAATAGAAATTTCATTTTCAAAGAAAGTTCACTGGAGCGACCCTGCTATACCCATAAACCCGATAGAAGTGATTATCCCCAAATTTAATGTCTTAAACATTAATCGTGTTATTACTTCATTCTTAGGCGTGTAGTTTAAATCCCATAATATTCAACTTTGGTTTTTTGTTTTTTTTTTCATGTGTTATTCGTTTCTTCTTCTTTTTTTTGTTTTAGATAAATGTTGTCTTTATCTTTTAAAAGTCCATCGGCATGATTGTTTGATAACTTATGTAGGTTCATATAAATTATAGACTTAAAAATTGTAGATTAATCCACACTCTACTACTTATTATAAGTTAAAAATGTAATGGCGTCTCTGAGTGTTGATCCAGTGATGTACAACACTCTCTAATTCACCACTACCAATCAATCAATCAAACATATGCTTGTGACTTCGAAATACATATACGATGCAGTATGGTCTAAAAACTGATTTTAAAAAAAAGTTGAGCAATTGAATGGCTTGTCCAAGTATTTTCTGTATACTGTGTGTAAATAGGACGGTCTGAGAGTTGGGGAAATGGTGAACAGTAAACACCGTATGTATGATTAAGCCCAGGTTTGTTTAAGTTACAATCATGTCAGATCTGTCTCATGCTCTCCGTTGGTTTCTTTCGTCCGAAATTTCAATACATCATACAAGTTGTGAAATACACTCCTCTATCCTCGATATCTATTGGTTTCAAAATTTGTTATTAGACTAAATAAACTGAAACAAAACATTTTTTTTTTTTAAAAAAAGGGGGGGGGGCTGGAGGTACCACATACATCTGCTTTGGGGATTTATCATTTCTCATATTTATATACATAATAAAGTCAATGGCCCAAATATCATATTTACTCTTCTTTATTAATTTTATGGACAAAATACATTATTCACATCACCATACAATTCATTAAAAAAATGTTAATGGTATTTTCTTTAAATCACCGTAAGGTGTTGCTTCCATAAGAGCTGAGTTAACGGTAGACACACCTGAATTTTTTTCATTCATGTGGAAGGCGAGTTACGTAGTAAATAGCAATATATTCCATCCGATTTAAAAGGTCATACAGTCATTTAAAAAGTAGAACGGCAGTGCCTACACACAGTATAACCGTAACAGGAGGCATCTCAGTCTAACGAAACATCAATGAAATCAGTGGGGCATCCCCGAATCACGCATGACAAACCCCGGCACAGCCCTCACAGTCACTCAGCGTTATTACAACATTTTTGGAAGCATGTATAGCCGGTGAATTTTTCGTACAGAAATAATTACGGGATTTATATGATTTAGTGTACCTGCTACTTTTTATCATTTTGATCGAGAAACTTTACTGAACAAGGTGAGAAAATAAATTGTACTATTCAATATTATTTACTTATTATAATTATATTACAATAAGAATATTGTACATCTATTATTGAACAATTATAGTATATAAGAAAAATATTTTACAATGAAATATTTAGATTATTTATATACGCAAACTATATTTATCAATATATTGATTAATAATCTAAATGGTTAATCATGATGTCCTTTTAAATCTGTAGAACTGCTTGAACAATATATTTGACACTGCTTATAAAACACATACATCCCTTTTCAGAAAAATTCTTTTACACATTTGATTTTTAAATCATACCGTCTTTGACAATACTCTTTTTCAAAAAGTTTTTGCGTCACATAAATTAAATTAAATCAAATGACATGTATTTCTGGACCAATGACTTCATATCATATTCTTGTTTTTGGTCAAATTCATTTTTTTTTTAAATATATGCATGCATTAAATTCGTAATTAGACACGCCCTCAATTATATGATCGGGGTAGAAAAGGTCACTGCCCGAAACCGTCCTGGTCCATTGACTAGCGCTAATATTGGCCGTATTGTTAGAGAAGGGGTGCTTCTCCAGAAGTTTCATTGTATTTATAATGGAATTCGAACACAAAAAGGTGAATCTTGGCGTCCATTCATTGAAAATTACCCTCAAAATGTACTGTTTGACCTGGTATTTTTTAGCCATTGGACATTCTCTCTGCTAGACATGAATAGTTTGAGCGAATAGAACATCTTTGACCAAATGCTCTATACATCAGTACAGGACTAGTATATTTTCAATGAAACGTTGTTCAGATAAATGATATACAGTAATCCAAAGACTACAGTAAATCATATCTTGAATAATACACCCAAACACTGAACATCTTGGATTAAATTACAAAAAGAAAGAAACTAGCGCGCTTCATGAAATATGCCTATGTGACAAGTCTGTGTGATTTACACACCAATAACTCACACAAAACTTAAAAACATTCCTTAAATATATATATAAAACTTTATCTTTTTCCTAAAAAGATTCATCGCAATCCTGTTTTCCTAATCAATAGGTAATCAGTAAATTTAAGACACGTTCTATTTAACCCGGTCACACCTTGAAAACCGATGCAAACGTTAAACTAAACATTATAAGATGATCTAGGTACATGTCCTACAAATGCATGGCATTGGTACATACAGTATGTACATTCATTAGAAATAGGTTGCAGATGCAAACATGTAATTAAAACTGAAAAAAAGTTCCTAACATTTCAAGCCGAGAATTAGAGAGGCAGTCAATGCCTAACAGCTACGACTGATACAAGTACAGGATGAGGAAATAATGCCCAAAAATTCCATAGAAAGACATTTTTGATATATATAATAAATATATAAATATATTTAAAATTTATACCTTATTTATAATGTATTTTTCAGATGACTTCGCTTACAAATCAAGTTTGCGTCTTCTCTTTCTTGTTAATTTTGGCTCACCAAACCTCGGCACAAGAAATTATTACGGAAAGTACGCCGGCTTCCACTGATAGTGTACAAATAACCACAACGCAAGGAGGCTACACAGAGAGTACTCAGACAGTTACAACACAGGAAGTAACAACTGTCAGTTCTCAGACAGCTACATCACAGGAAGTAACAACTGTCAGTACTCAGACAGCTACAACACAGGAAGCAACAACTGTCAGTTCTCAGACAGCTACAACACAGGAAGCAACAACTACAAGTACTCAGGCAGCCACAACACAAGGAGCCACAATTACAAGTACTCAGGCAGCCACAACACAAGGAGCCACAATTACAAGTACTCAGGCAGCCACAACACAAGGAGCCACAACTACAAGCACTCAGGCAGCCACAACACAAGGAGCCACAACTACAAGCACTCAGGCAGCCACAACACAAGGAGCCACAACTACAAGCACTCAGGCAGCCACAACACAAGGAGCCACAACTACAAGTACTCAAGCAGCCACAACACAAGGAGCCACAACTCTATGTACACAAGTATCTACAATATCTACAACTGACAGTACTCAGTCAACAACAACACAAGAAGCCACAACTGACAGTACTCAGTCAACAACAACACAAGAAGCCACAACTGACTGTATTCAGACAGCTACAACACAAGAAGGCATGACTATAAGTACTCAGACAGCAACAAGTGACAGTACCCAGGCATCCACGACACAGGGAGCAACAGCTGTCAGCACTCAGGCAGCCACCACACAAGAAGCTTCGACTTTAAGTACTCAGGCAGCCATCACACAGGTTGCAACAACAGACATATCTCAGTCAGCAACAACACAAGTAGCTACAACTATCAGTTCCCAGGCAACCTCGACTGATAGCACACAGGCAGCTACGACTGATAGTACCCTGACAATGACAACACAAGGAGCAACAGCTGTCAGTACACAGACAGTCACCACACAAGTAGCTACCACTGTCAGTACTCAGACAGCAACAACACAAGAGGCCACAACTGATAGTACTCACACAGTGATAACAGAAGGAACCACAACAGCAAGTACTCAGACAGCAACTACACAAGGAGCTACAGCTACAAGTACTCAAGCACCAACCACACAAGAAGCCTCAACTGCAAGTACTCAGGCAGCTACATCATTGAGTACTCAGGCAACCATGACACAAGGAGCATCAACTACAAGTACTCTGGAAGTCACCACACAAGGAGCAACAACTGCAAGTACCCAGACAGCAACCACACAAGAAGTCACGACAGCTAGTTCTCAAACAGCCACTACACAAGGAGCAACAACTGGAAGTACACAGGCTGCCACAACACAAGGTGCTACGATTTCAAGTACTCAAGCTGCCACAACACAAGGTGCAACAACTGCAAGCACTCAGGCAGCCACAACACAAGGTGCAACAACAGCAAGTACTCAGGGAGTCACAACACAAGGTGCAACAACTGCAAGTACCCAGGCAGCCACAACACAAGGAGCCACGACTGATAGTACTCAGGTTACTACAACACAAGGAGCTACGGCGGCAAGTACTCAGGGAGTCACAACAAAAGGTGCAACAACTACAAGTACCCAGGCAGCAACAACACAAGGTGCAACAGCTACAGCCACAACTCAAGGAGGCACATCTGGAAGTACACAAACTGCCACAACACAAGGTGCTACGACTGCAAGTACCCAAGCTGCCACAACACAAGGTGCAACAACAGCAAGTACCCAGGCAGCCACAACACAAGAGGTCACGACTGATAGTACTCAGACAGCCACAACACAAGGTGCAACAATTACAAGTACCCAGGCAGCCACAACACAAGGTGCAACAATTACAAGTACTCAGGCAGCCACAACACAAGGTGCAACAACTGCAGGTACTCGGGTAGCCACAACACAAGGTGCAACAACTGCAAGTACCCAAGCAGCCACAACACAAGGAGCCACGACTGATAGTACTCAGGCTTCTACAACACAAGGAGCTACGGCAGCAAGTACTCAGTCTGTCACCACACAAGGTGCAACAACTGCAAGCACCCAGTCATCAACAACACAAGTTGCAACAGCTAGTACTCAGGAAGCTACAACTCAAGGAGGCACATCTGGAAGTACCCAAGCTGCCACAACACAAGTAGCTACGACTGCAAGTACCCAAGCTGCCACAACACAAGGTGTAACAACAGATAGTACACAGACAGCCACAACACAAGGTGCAACAACTGCAAGTACCCAGGCTGCCACAACACAAGGTGCAACAACAGTAAGTACTCAGGCAGCGACAACACAAGGTGCAACAACTGCAAGTACCCAGGCAGCCACAACACAAGGTGTCACGACTGATAGTACTCAGGCTGTTACGACACAGGGAGCCATGACAGCAAGTACTCAGGCAGCCACAACACAAGGAGCCACGACTGATAGTACTCAGGCAACCACCACACAAGGAGCCTTGACTAATAGTAGTCCAGCCACAACACAAGGTATAACAACAGCAAGTACTCATGCAGTCACAACACAAGGAGCAACAGCTGCAAGTACCCAGGCAGCCACAACACAAGGGTACACGACTGGTAGTACTCAGGCAGCCACAACACAAGGAGCCACGACTGATAGTACTCAGGCAACCACCACACAAGGAGCCACGACTAATAGTAGTCCTGCCACAACACAAGGTGTAACAACAGAAAGTACTCAGGCAGTCACAACACAAGGAGCAACACCTGCAAGTACCCAGGCAGCCACAACACAAGGAGTCACGACTGATAGTACTCAAGCAGCCACGACACAGGGAGCCACGACTGATAGTACTTTGGCAGCTACAACACAAGGAGTCACGACTGATAGTACTCTGGCAGCTACAACACATGGAGCCACGACTGAAAGTACTCAGGAAGCTACGACTCAAGGAGGCACATCTGCAAGTACCCAGGCAGCCACAACACAAGGGTCCACAACTGGTAGTACTCAGGCAGCCACAACACAAGGAGCCACAACTGATAGTACTCAGGCAGCCACTACACAAGAAGCTACCACTGATAGTACTCAGGCAGCCACAACACAAGGAGCCACAACTGGTAGTACTCAGGCAGCCACAACACAAGGAGCCACAACTGATAGTACTCAGGCAGCCACCACACAAGAAGCTACCACTGATAGTACTCTGGCAGCCACCACACAAGAAGCCACAACTGATAGTACTCAGGCAGCCACCACACAAGAAGCCACAACTGATAGTACTCAGGCAGCCACCACACAAGAAGCCACAACTGATAGTACTCAGGCAGCCACCACACAAGGAGCCACAACTGATAGTACTCAGGCAGCCACCACTCAAGAAGCCACAACTAACAGTACTCAGGCAGCCACCACACAAGAAAGCACATCAGACTCAACTTCAACAAGTACACAGCCCTCTACAACCCAGGCACCTGCTGGTGATTTGTTTTACTTTGATTTCGTTTCGTTTTTTTAGTTTATCTTAAAAAGTATAATGCGCTTTACAGTATCAAATTATGTGGAAAAGTTTATGGAATAGTTAAAGCACTATTGTATGTTAATTACATATCTGGATATGTAGGGGTATTTTATTTTTTGGTTTTAGCTGTTTTTGGCATGCAGATAACGCTTACAGTTCAACCGAATGTGGACTTAAGTGACCAAACCAGCCAGGTGTACCTCAACTACAAAGTAAAAGTAGAAAAATCGGTATGGTTGTCATTTCCTTTCATCTTTTAATTCTGCTAATTAATAATAATAGTTTTCTTCGATTTTTTAATCATTTGAAATATAAAATGTAGCGTAAGAAAGATTTTTTTAAATTAAATTATTTTAACTATTTCAGCTGAGTGATTATTACAGAAGAAAGCTTGGAAATACTTTTGCTTCTCTCACAGTTTTGTACATGAGGTACAGTTCGATTCATTTTGTTTAAAATCAAATATTTACATTTTTAATTGTTTTCTCTATTATAACTCTTTGAAAGTTAGGTGAGTTGATTTCTTGATAATTACACCTGAATGTAAATTTTGCCCAGTGAAAGTTCAGGAGCCTATTATGCATGTCAGTCTCGTGCGGCTGTCTTTGTGTCTCACGTTAGTGGGCGGGAACTATTGAAATTAACACGGGGTGCCTCGCGTACTGTATGTGTACTTAAAAAAAGCGGGCTTTTTATTTTAGCGGCTTTGGCGCAGACAACGATGCGCTGATTCATGAATAAAAAATACTTCACGGACATGTATACCGCTAATTCATGATTTCGCCAAATCCATACCCAGTGATTGCGCATGCCCAACAAACGAGACAGCGATTTTAAAATTCTTAAATATTACCAAGCATAAACAGATATATGGATATCCGTTCCTCAGACAGGAACAGTAAATCATGATATATTTGTTTTTGAATACTTCTTATTAATTCTCAAAGTGAAGCTTGAAATTAAATTCATTTATTGCATAAAACGTTTTTCATATGATAACTTTTTTTAGTTACGTGCAACAATTATCATTTTTAGCTTCTTCTTTAGATCCAAATAACTTTTTAAGTTTTTGAAATTTAAGGGAAAAGGCACAGTTTCAATAATTTTCTCAAAGTTTTCAGTCTATTGCTACATCTAGTATCGATTTTTGTTTATTTCTGATATTAAAGCTGTGCATTTTGTCCTACATGATAAACAATCTTTCGTCGAGTGGATTACTTACGGTACCACATCTCGGTTCCTACAGGTAGATGATGATTTGCTGTTTAATCAATATTTTCATCTACTTATTTTAGAATTGGTAGTTTGATCGTTAATTACACCCTCGCAACTAACTCGGAGTCTACAGGGGAGGTAATCGGTGCTGTACAGGCTCTTGTCCAGCGACAAGAAACGGTCACCCTGGATAACCAGGCCGTGCAAGCGAGCAAAGGCAGCATCGAGCCCACGGGGTCAAGTAACACAGGTAATTCTAGTAAGCCAGGGATCAACCACTGGAGCATCAGTTAAAGATGAAAGATAAATAGGATTGTGGAATAATTTATTCCAGTCCTTTTTTAAGCCGGCTTACTATTATTGCTGATATATTATTGTATATTAAACTCTTTTAAATATGGAACATGTTTAATACGTTTTTCAGTTGAATTAGAAAGAGGAACAGTAACAGACAGTTGTCAGATTTACACCTCCATTAGCGCCTGTTCCTCCGACACTGTATGTGTGGTCGAATCCTCAGGAGTCCCTGTCTGCAAGTAAGAGATTTTCCCATTGATATTATTTGATATACATTTTTGGAATCAAATAAAAACGATATTGATGTAATCTTATGAGAGTTTTCATTCATATCTTTTCTCTTTTTCAGACCTATAGTTAAAAGTGGTAAGTTCGTACATACAAACTACAGAGAAAGAGATTTGTTCATTAATGGTGTAGTCAAGCTTTAGTCTCTTAGAATAAACATTTTCCCGTCTCCGCATATTGTTCCAAGTCATCAAGTCATTTATAATACAATAAATATTGTACTGTCAATTTAGCGCAAAGTAATTACTTTAGCATCAAATTTGAAACCTTTGGTATTAAATGATTGCGGGATTTTTATTTTGTGATTTTTTGTAGACAACTTTTCGTTGATCCTTGGTCTGGCAATCGGCATTCCTGTGTTTTTCCTGGTAGCGTTCCTCGTGGCTCTGGCCTGTATCTTAACGAGGAGGCATCGCCGGAGTAAACGGCTTATGGAGGAGGACGACTGGTGAGGCAACCAAATAAATATAAATAAATAGATATGTATTTTTCTATGAAATTGGTAATGAAATGTAGACAGCATTTATCATACACTTCTTAGGGTACGTGACCGTGCAGGAAGAGCCTTTATTGCGTTCTTATATTTTGCTAGTACGTGAGAAAGCAGCATTTATTTTTTTTAGAAGAATATAAAATATACAGTTATGATAATCTCAGATAAAGTCTGCCTTTTGGTAGTGCAACAAATATTTCAAACACGCTTTGATGATTTCTTTTTTAGGGATGCTAAGAACTACCCCCATCTTTCCTTGCCATACAAATATGATAATCACGGTTTCTACAAACATCATTACTTTATGCCAGATAATCTAGAAATGGAAGTTTTACCATCAGCCAAAGCATTTAAAGGTGAGTAGACCTTAAATTATCTTTGCATCTGGAACTGGCGGATTTAGAATTTTTCAAGATTTGCACATGAGCAACTGTTTTACTATGAAAAAAGGGAAAACTGTCACTGTATTTAAAATGTGCATATCAAAATACCTAAATGGATAAAATTATGATACAGAAAATTTGATATTCTTGCATAATCAGCGTTACGTGGATTTTACTTGATTTTAACCAATATTACAGGAGGAAAGGTTTACCTTTTGCAAAATCTATTATTCAGACCTTCCACCAGCAACTTGATACCGAAAAAAACTAAAGATTTCAAGAAGTCGCTTTACCTGTCTCAGGTTTTTGAAAAAAAAAAATCATCTTTCAATAACCTTGGAAAGTGAAGAAGAAATGTTTAAAAGAGTATTTTATCTTAAGGTTTTTCATCAAATACGCATAGAATAAACATAAAAATGCCTTTTTTAAAAAAAAAGATACAATTCATGTTGTGCATTTTATTTAATAAAATAACGGACACTTCGATTCTTTGTTTTAGGAATTATAAAAAACTAGTAATTAGTCAAAACCAGTGCGTTTTAAGTGCAATAAAATGCTAATTTTCCTGCTAAAATTTCCTGAAAGTATCCGATAAAGAGAACAATTTTAGGATTACTTTATGATCCCCCAAATTCAGAAGCTTCCTAAACCCCAACCAGGGCAAGTGCATTTACTGGGGGACTAATGGCGGCCCCCAGACCCCCCGACCTTGGGGTAAAAATCACGCCCCCTAATTGTAATTCCTGGATCCGCTCATATCTGGAGTCTGTGATCGGCTAACTGCAATAATGTAGCCCTCTCCCTTTTTTTTTTTTTTTTTTTTTGGAGAGAAAATATCAGATAAAAAAAAATCGGAGAGGGCTACATTATTGCAGCTAGTGATCGGCCATCATTATGTGACTGGTGACGTGCAGCTAAAACTACACTGTTTATCTGATTTTATATCTTGAATTTTTTCAGTGGTCTACTTGTCGCAATATCTAGCAATAAAAAGGGCCTTTTAGAATTTTTATGATTATTTACCCGATTGTACTTTAAATATGAATTTATTATGTAAGAAAAAAATCCAGGTGATTTTGAAATAAACTTTTCCAGGCTATTCATCAGGACGTAAAATGAATTCAAATATGAAGTATGTTTGCTGACGAAAAAATATCAAAATGCATTCTGTTTGTATCGTTAGCCATGGAAATACAAATAAGACTTTTTTTTTTACCTTGGCTAGTTGTTATCTATGATGATTTAAGTAAACGAGCCGGATATACAAATAAAACTAGAATTTAGGATGACATGTTTCATGGCAGTAAGCAGTGAAATTAGATCTGCGGCCCCGCCAGTTGTGACATCTCCCTTTGTTGTTTTGTTTACTCGATCACACCTGATCGTGGATTCATAAACTTCTGTCTCCCTAAGGGTGTATCAATACATTAAACTGTCAAGTCGGTCATTCTACACCCATTATAGATTTTCACTCCGTAGATTCTGAGGTAATGGCTCTGTTTCGGGTGTATCTATTGAAAACCCTTCATCCCCTTACTGTAACCGAGAGTCACCCGAGCATTAACAAGTATGGGCGTTACCATGATGATATCACAAAATTAAGCTTTTTCTAAAGAACAGCATTAAAATATGTATACACCCGGTATTGATGTAATTTTTGGAAGATGGTTTCATTTTTTAAATTTATAATGAGTTTTTATATAAAAAAAAAAGTTGTTTGTGAAAATATACCGTTGATATATATCTTAGGTCTTTTTTGGGTGTTTATGATATATATTATTAATTGTATCATTTATTTATTTAACAATTATATGTTTATTCTGATACAGGAAACGCCCCTTGGAATGCTGCTGGTTTTGAAAATTGGGATGAGGTAAATAGAAATGAAAACATCAGCTTTATTTTCGTTTATGACCTCTTAATTTGTAATGATTGAAAAATAAAGTTCGCGAAATAATGTTGCAATAGTTCGTATTTCATTTCTTATATATATATTTGCACCTAATTTCAACTTCGAATTTTCATAATATAAGAATTTTGTGAAATGTAATATTAAAACTGATACCGATTTAAAAAAAAAAATCTCCATCGTTTTCTTTGCAGTATCGCATGCCACGCCCACAAATGTACCGGTCTCCACATCCGGCATTTGTTGTAAGTAACACCGACTTAATCAGGCTTATTAGTCATTTTGATTACTAAGTAGGAAAGGTACAAGTTCAAATGTTATCTTTGGTATTTATTGTTCTTCATAAACTTAATAAAATTGAAGACGTCATACCTTTACATTCCTAGAAAACAAATTATCTGTGGTTGCATATATTCTGAAATCTGAGTTTTGTTTGGGATATTTTGAACACACCCACAGGCTACCTTGTTGTTTACCTGGCAGGTTACGATACCGAATTACATTTTCGTTTACAGCGAAATACCTAATTTTTATTTTTGAAAAATTATAATAATAAAAAAAGATGATAATGCAAAGTAAAGTGTTTAACCATATGGTTTTCCTCAATCGTTATTTTTAAATATTTCTTTTAATCTGCATATTTCCTTTTATCATTTCAGAGTGACACATAGGAAGCAATACTGATCATGTGCTAGGAATGTTCATCATGGTGTGAATGCTGCCAAGTGTGAATAAACGAGATGATACTTACTCATGCGTATCATGATTGTTACCTGTGTCCGTAAGACCATCTCATTCAAAGAATTGAGATTGTTCAACATGTGTGAAAGGTGATTAAACGCGAATGAATATTTCGTTCAAGTAAATCAAATTAATACAACATCATATGGCGTTTAACTTAAAGATTGCCATAAAATGATATATACAGAGATTTCGCTGTTTTTACTGCCGAAAAAAAATTCATAAGTATACTATAGCTTATGAAGTCAGAGTTTAATTTATGTGTGCTATACTTATTCGATTATGGAATAGTGTTCGCTGCAGATTTGTTGAAGGGCATTTTTTGTCTTTTACATATATATGGGTATTTGTGTATATTTTGTATCAGTATGAATTCGTTATTGTAGTGCAATCATTATGAAACTTTGACATAATATGTTTGTTATATTTAATTCATCGAAAATCAAATATTTATATTTTTATACGTTTTGATAAAAAAATTTATATGATTTGAAAACAATAAAGTTTAGTGGGACTTTTTTCCTTTGTGTTTTATTCCATTAAATATCAAAGAGGAAACGAATACAATTGATATTTAATGGAGAATTTGAAGCGGATAGTTGCCCATTTCCAAAATAAGATGGACATTTACGAAAAAATCCTTTTCCAACAATAATATATAAACATGAGCATCTAATTTTTAATTTTTATTGTTCCTATGAATTTAAACTCTATCTCTCTCTGAAAAATATATATATTTTAATATCACTTTTCCTTCAATGATCGATTATTACAGCCAACATTTCGAACGACGAATATTACGTACATTTTCAAATGCACAAATTACTCACATATATAATATGAAATGTCAGCTGAAGCATTATTAACCACAGATATTATCTACACATATAAAGAACGAGGGCGCTTTTGATTGACATTCGGCAGGAATCGGGACGCACTTGAAAAGTGAAAACTTTATTGAACTGTAAAATTAAATTTTAACATTCTTTTGATGTATTGTGTTCCTATGAAATAGGAAAGGAAAATATTTTCCCTATAGTGTGTTTTGATTTCCTTAAAAATAACTTGAAACATGGCCAGATGAGTCATTTGGTACAAAATGTTACATTTTTAACCACGTTTTTCTAAGAATTTGCTACCTCTGGGTCATCTCTCCACGATTTTAAAAAGACGAGTGCATTTGTATTCAAAGAAACAAACAAACATTGTAAAAAATGGAGAGAAGACCCAGAGACTATAAAAAATGAACTCTTTCCAAAGAAATACCAATGTGTAAATGCGTTGCTTCTTTCTCGTTTTAAATTCCGAAGTGTTTGTATAGCGGTGATAGCCCAGTAGTATGCGTTACCTTAGGAGTAGAAAAGTTTTTGGTTCGATCCTCGCATGGAGCAATTTATTTTTTTTTATACAAACAATCAAGTTGTGTATCAGTTGAATTTTATTTACTGATTTATAACTTTCAAAAGAGATAGATTTTGGTTCTGTTGCACGGAAAGCAAGAGCAAATTTTCAAACCTACTGAAACTTCATTTCATAATTATAACATACTCTATTATCTTTTTTGATGTTTATCATTTATGTGAAGTATATATGTGTTATCGTACTATTAAGATAAGTGGACTAAAATATTTCAAATTTGAAAGCTTTTTCAATGTAATTCTAAATATTTTCCTATGTTCGTAACTTTATAAAGTCTGTCCACTTCTGGTCAGTAGACCAAATCGTGGACATTTAAACCATGAATGTTTCGTACGCGTGATTCCTGCAGATCGCACGCCAAGTACGCCCATCTTCTTTTGTATCCTTCTTGGAACAGCTGCAGCTATTTGAAACATAGTAAATAGGTAAATACCATGTACAATGTAGTTCTTTTTACGTCAATGTGTTATATATTACAGTATTATATCTATGAGATACATAAATGTATATAAAGACCCTGGTCATCAGACCAATATTTTACATGAAAAATAAATATAACGAACAATAATCATGCTCCAAGACAAATTGTGAGCAGAGCAAACACGGACTTCTGAACACATCAGAAGTGGGATCAGGAGACATGGAGGAGTAAGCAACCCCTGTCGACCGGTCACACCTGCCGTGTACCCTTTGTCATTGTCGGGTACCAGTAAACGGAGAAATCCGTATAGTCGATTCAGAATGAAAACATGGCCTAACACTTCTTATGAAAGGCGTTAGTCAACATTACGCCCAACTACAACATGATGTTTTTGCAAACAATGTCATTGTATCGATCATAGAATTTGCGAAATGCTGACTTTTCACGAGATTGATGATACTCTTGTAGACTGGTAAAGCCTCGTTGAAGATATTGTTTTACGAAGAACATGCTCTTACGTATCGAGTCAACAGGGAGACATAAACCCCATACAGATGATAATGGTATATTTCTACATTAAATAAGGGAAGATGTTTGTCTATCGTTGCACGTCAACACAGTTTTAATGACGTTGCTTTTCGATTCATTCACAAATCTATCAAATCTTTGACATTCTTCTTAATTTTTATACTTTTTAATAATCTTAACTGCTGTTTTGTATGGCGTGTAAAACATTCCATTAAATTATACTCTTTGGTTATTCCTATTAAAAAAATTTGCTATTCTTATTCTAAAACATATCATTCCTACTCAAGAAAATATGATTCCTATTCGATAAGTTGTTATTGTTATGCAAAAAACTGTGATTTCTATTCGATAATTTATCAATCCTATTCGATAATTTGTTATTTCTATTCGAAAACATGTGATTCCTATTCGATAATTTTGTCATTCTTATTCGATAATTAAATGATTCATATTCAATTCCTATTAAAAACATATCATTCCTATTCGAAAACATATAATGCCTTATCGAATAAAAATTACACGATTATCGAATAGGAATCGTATAACATACGTGGACTAGGAATCTTATTTTTCCAATCAAAATGACAATTTATCGAATAGGAACAACAACTTACCCAATAGGAAACACATTATATCGAATAAGAATGATTTGTTTTAGAATAAGAAACTCTTTGAATAAGAATAACAAAAAAATTATAATAATGCATCGTTTTACACGTCATAGTCTTGCTATGAAGCGTCTCTCTTTGAGTTTCTTTTTATTTTGAACTGTCCAAAGTTGATTTACATATACATCTCGTTGCGCGTAGATCTTTCGATCGTCGAATTCAAGAATGAGACGTTAAGGTGGACTATCTTCATTTTTCTTTCTCTGATGACATTTTTAAAAGGTTGGTAGCCCTATTAAATGAAAAGACGCAACGTTACACACTTTTACTACAAATAAGAGAAATAACAAACTTTATAAAGATGGGAAAAAGATCATGCATAAAACATGAAGAAAGTGGGTGGAGGATCAGCCAACCATAAACATCACTTACTCTTGAATCCCATTCTACGCTAAATTTACGCAGAACGGAATAATGTGGATATGAACTACATGGAATAGTTTAAATAGTTTTGTTAAAACGACTAAAGCAAGAGCACAGTTTGATAGTATAGATTAAATGAAACAAGTGCGTGAGATTTGATACATATTCTTAATCACAAAAGGGCCCAGTCTTGTATTCCGCCATATTTCAAGTTAAAGACTACACCTTGTATTTCCTACAGATATACATCGACTATTGCTTCCAAATTTTTTATTACAAGAAAACTTTACAGGGCCTGGATATATCTGAAACATAATCCTCCATCGTGTTCATGTTCTTCTTCACCCTATAACTATAGTCCTGCTGGACACATTATTACTGGTGACGTAAATATAGTTAATAATGAGGACCTTAGATCACTAATTTTAAAAGGTCCTAAATATAGGGAACCCCGATCCTTCAACTGGCGTCGGAATTTCATAAATATTATGGATTCTGTAGAGGATTACGCCAGGCGATGGGCCAGACATGAAAAAGAAGACATTGACACTTTGTCAGAATGGATTAAATGTATCAGATGTATGTTAAAATCGCACATTAAAAGATTGAGGGGCAATATGAGAAATATCTATCTTTCTGTATTCAATAATCCAGGAGTGAAAAAAGAATTAGATAGATTACATGATTAGTACGTAATGGTCCCTGCTGACAAAGCAGGTAACAACATTGTCTTTGTTTGTTAGGCTCATTATATTAAATGTATTTTAGAGAAACTTGGATTTAATGCTACAAGTGGTAATCCAACTTATACTCATTGTTCCCTTTCTAAGGAAGACATTCTTCAAAATCATATGTCAGTTTTGAATATTTTTAATATTCCAAACAACCAAAATTAATTTGAATTACCATATTTATATTGGATTCCGAAACTTCATAAAAATCCTTACAAACAAAGATATATAGCGGGTTCCAGTGTATGTTCAACCAAGCCTCTTTCTTTACTCCTCACTAAGATATTAACAGTTGTGAAGGAGAAACTTCAAGAGTACTGTGCAACAATATATTCGAGAAGTGGTGTAAATCAGATGTGGATACTTAAGAATTCCAAGGAACTTTTGGAAAATTTGAAATCTCAAGATTTTACCAAAATCAACAGCTTGGGTTAGGGTTAGGGTAACCCTAACCCTAACCCAGACTTTTCAACTTTATACACAACCATTCCCCACGATAAATTAAAGTCCAGACTTTTTGATATCATCACACACAAGTACTATGAAGTTGCGCTAAAAAGATGCTTGAGTTTCTGATTGACAATATCTATGTGGTTTTTGGAGACCAGGTCTTCCAACAATCTATTGGAATTCCCATGGGTACCAACTGCTCCCCGTTATTAGCAGACCTTTTTTTGTATTCATATGAAGCAGACTTTGTCCAAAATCTTGTATATGAAAAGAAGAAAACACTTGCTGTGGCCTTCAACTCGACATTTAGATACATCGACGACGTATTGTCAATTAACAATGGCTATTTCCATTCTTATGTCGATACGATATATCCCGGTGAGCTTGAGATAAAAGATACCACAGAGTCTAACACATCTGTTTCATATTTGGATATTTTACTTGAAAAAGACGTTTATGGTAATCTAACGACCAAGCTTTATGATAACGTGATGACTTGAACTTCTCAATCGTCAACTTCCCTTACTTATGCAGCAATATACCTTCATCACTTGCATACGGGGTATATATCTCTCAGTTGATTCGATACGCAAGAGCATGCTTTACGTATGTACAATTTCTAAAAGGAGGTAAATTATTGACAAACAAGTTCATGAAACAAGAATATCAGCTGTCTCGTTTAAAGTCATCATTTCGTAAGTTCTATGGTCGATACAATGACCTTGTCAGCAAATACAATTTATCATTGAGTCAAATGCTGACTGACGTTTTTCAAACTAATTGTTAGTCCATTATTTACACAATGAATTGTCGACGGATTTTCCCGTTATTTCCCGATCATGACAAGGAGCACACGGCGGGTGAGACCGGTCGGCAGGGGATGCTCACTCCTCCATGGCACCTGATCCCACCTCTGATGTTTGGAGATCCGTGTTTGCTCTGCTCCTATTTTGTATTGTTTAATGGACTTTTTAGCTTGAATACTGTTCGTTATCTCCATATATTTCATTCAGTCATAACCATACCCATACATTCGAAACTGATATTTCCCAAAACACGTCTGATAAAGCTTAAAATAATAAAAGAAATAAAATTACATATAGAAACTGTGTGAAAGTTCATTAAATGGATTTTAGTTTAATATTAACGACATTCATTTCATGGTAAAATTATATTTTTTAATTGTTATACAATCAGTTTGATATTGTATTGAAAGCGTACATTGTTTCTGACATTTTTAAATAGGTTGCAAACATACAAATCATCATACGTACCAACTGTAGTAAACGAGTGGAATTCTTTATCGCTAGACACCAGTCTTTCGACCTCTTTGTCTGCTTTTAAAGTAAAATCACACAAAAAATAATAGTAGCCCCGCCTTATTTCAGTTTTGGAAAAAGACGCTACAATATACTTTAGTACTGCACACCTGACTTCGACACAGTTGTGTGCTAAACGTTGATCTTTATAGGTGTAACCCAATATCTAGTCCTTTATGCTTGTGGTAAGGTAGAAGACACACGTCATTATTTTTTTCTCATGTCCTAATTACACTGAGGCCAGGAAAGATTTCTTCGATAAGTTCTTGAGATTTAATAAAGTTCATATTGTTGACACTCATACTTTACTCTGGGGGGATACTTCACTCAGTATTGCTGAAAATGAATATCTCTTTTCTATTGTTCATTCTTATATTCAGCATTCTGGCAGATTTAATCGATTGTTCTTATACTTAAAATGTGTATGAACAATAATTTAGCTGTATACATGTATATGATGTGAGTTAATTTACTCTGTGCACAATGTTGGACACGTCTTTAGAATTCAATTTTTTGTGATTTTAGTTGTGGGGAGAGGGCGAATTAAGTTTATAGTACTTCTGCCCAATCCCATGGCATATATTTATTGCAATAAAATATGTTCAAATCAAGTAGGTATTAAGAAAAACAGACAAAAGAGAACTAAAATTTGACCTCCTTTCTTCTTTACCTTTCCAGTATATGCTCAACATAACGCAAGCGAATTAAATAGAAAAAAAATCATTCAAATGAATAAATTTATATTGTCGAAAATAATTAACTTTCTTGCAACTGCATTTGTTATTTTGTTTAAGTATATGCATTATATTCTTTTAATTTGATGGCTTGTTTTTACATTTTGACGTATTTCACTAATACATATGTCTTGTATCAGCAGCTTTATCAATACCCAAATGAATAAAAAGCTGGAAATTCTCGCAAAGAAATGTCTTTAAATATTCCATTCCATTCCTCAAAATAATGCTTTTAAAATGATAAATACAGAGAATTCGCTGGGGTTTTTTACTGCCGAAAAAAATGCATCAGTATATTATACATGTAGCTTATGGAGTCAGAATTTAATTCATGTGTGCTATACGTATTTGATTTTCTTTTCCATCAATAATATACAACAAGTCAGAGCATATAATTTTCTAATTTTTTCAGTCCTATGAATTAAATTTCTATCTCTATCTCTCTAAAAATGATACATATTTTTAATATCACTTTTAATTCAATGATCGATTATTACAGACAACATTTTGAACGACGAATATTACAACAAATGCACAAAATAATGATAACATCAATAGATGAGTTTATTGAAGAAAGACGACAGTGTTTGCTTAGATTGTTCTACAGGAGAAGGGCGATAACAACTAGTTTACATCAGCCTTCTAGTGGGCGTTCTCAGCGTAAGAGTTCCTCTTTCTGATAACTCTCAGCCTTCTGGATACTAATAGTCGATTTTAGCACGAAGAAATTATAAGGAGGAAGTATTTTAGACAAAAATCCCTCCACACCAACCCTTTCTAAAACAGATGATGGTAGATAATGAATTATATGAACCGTGTTTCTCCTCTTGCTGCTGTTTGTTTGGTTGTTTGTTTCAGCTGAAGTACTTGAAAGTCTGCTTTCACTTTGAAGAAATCGGTACGGAAAGAAAAAGACAAGAGGGATTCCACTTAGACGGTTCATTACTATGGGTATTCCAGCAGACTTCTTCTGTCTCTGAGATGGAATTTAATCACACGGGATAAGCGGATTGCGTGGCACCTTTATTGTCATAAAGAAAAAGAAAATGTATATTTGCAAAAAACTCTATGACATTTATCCAACTTTGACTGCCATTTCCCGGGGTCAAGGCTACTTTAAGTAAACTACGCTTAATCGTTAATCAGCGGCGTCCGCCATTTCTCGGGGTCATGTGCTGATTAAGGTTGCTCATAGTTGTTGAATAATGTTGATGTTGACTTAACAGTTGAAGTTCAGATATGTGTTGAACAGTTGAAATACAAACGTGTTGAAGTTTATAATTTGTATTGAACAGTTAAATTTGAAAATTGTGCTTATGTTGTGATGTTGATATGTTGTGGCTTGCTCAAGTTGAAATTGCAGCTTAATTTAAATTTACTATACAAAGCCGTGCCCACTTATAAGCCACAGTTAGAGATTATATAATAAAATCGATAAGTATAGAGTTTTTTGTGTTGTCGTCTTTTCTTCGATAATCATATACTGGAGTATATGAAATGTCACCTGAAGCAGTATCTTAACCAAAGGTATTCATCTGCACATCCTTCTTGGAACAGCTTTACAACATTTGTAAATGAACGAAAGTGAGGGCCATAAATTAAGTACTGACATAGACGATATCTAACATCTTAAGGTTTTTTTTATGTATTTGATTGAATTTTTAGACGACAATCAAAATAGAGAGAGAGGTATATTAAGTATATAAAATGTTAAAATAACCTCCTATTATTAAAGATTTTATTGCAGTAAATAGTGACATTACTTTCGGAACAACCCTCGTATATCAAGTTCTTACGTCCCATCCACTTCGGAAACTGAGTCTCTATCATACAGAATTGACTTGGGAACTATTTGATTCAGGAGAAAGAATAAAACTCAAACGTTAAGTATTTCTAAAGGATATCACTTCTTACTCATAGTTATATTGTTTATGAAAGTACCCAAAACACGTTCGATTAAGGTTAAATCATAAAAGAAATAAAATTATATACAGACGGAAAACTGTGTGATAGTTCGTTAAATGAATTTTAGTTTAACATTAACGGCATTCATTTTATGGTAAAATTATAGTTTTTAAATGTCGTATAATCAGTTTGATATTATGATGAAAGTGTACATTGTTTCTGACATTTTAAGTAGGTGATTATGAAAAAAACAGAACTAAAATTTTTATCTCCTTACTTCTTTACCTTTTCAGTTAATGCTTAACATTATGCAAGCGAATTAAATAGAAAAAAATCCATTTTTTCCCAAAATGAACAAATGTATAATGTCTAATATAATTAACTTTATTGCAACTGCATTTGTCATTTTGTCTAAGTATGGCAAGTCAAATGTTGCAATATTTGATCTTTTCCATTTGCATTGTACAATTTTCCATTTGTATTGTATAATTTTTATTTGTATTGTATAATTTTTATTTGTATTCTAAACTTTTCCATTTGTATTGAATAATTATCAATTTTTATTTGTATTCTATAATTTTCCATTTATATTGAATAATTTTTTATTTGTATTGTATAATTTTTATTGCATTCTATATTTTCCATTTGTATTCTAAAAAAAATCATTTGAATTGTACAATTTTTCATTTGCATTCTATATTTTCAATTTGCAATGTATGATTTCTTATTTGTATTGTAAAATTTCTTATTTGTATTTGATAATTTTTCATTTGTATTGTATCCGAGGATTGTTTATTTATTTTGTTGCGAAGGTTTTCATTGGTCAAGATTTAGTCTGCATCGTGTTCAGCGAGATGTTCCTGGTGCTCAAAGCAGACTGGACTTCTATATGTATTTGCGTGCATGCTAGAGACGGTAATTTAGTTGAAATGGGAGCGCTGGCAGATGGCAAATAAATGATATGTCCTTAAAAATGTTGTCTGAGAAGATAAATATTTTGATCTTGACTAGTAGAACCTTACCCACCCTAAGAAATGGAGTTTTCGGGTTTGGGCAGATTTCTTTTTTTCTTCTTCTTCTCCTTGCCTCTGTTGTCATCTCGGACATAAATATTCTCTCCTGCAAGAGCATGAAAAGGAATAATCGGATTCAACAAAATTTGACAGCCCCCCCCCCTTTTTGAGAATTGAATTAAAAGACCGTCCCTTAACATCCAAGCAAATAGAGGTGCCTAGTTCACCCGAAACATTTCGCTTCTTTGAACACTATCCTACATACTAAAACTTGTCCATTGAAATCCTTCGTAACTAAAAAAAAATAATAATAATAAACAATCCCTCGGATACAATACAAATTTATTACCGGTATTTGTATGCGATATTTTTCAAAAATATCGCATACAAATAATAAATTATACAATACAAATTATGAATTAAACAACTTTCACTTCAAAGCGCCGATCGCTTGGCGAAGGAACAGTTGCTATCCTGTTATCAAATCTTGATGACATCACTATGTGATTTAAAATCAACAAAAGAAAGTACAAGAATAACAACCAATATTATGAAAAAGATATACAGTACTTATTCAGAGTTATCTGCCTTTGAATGTTTTAATAATAAGTTTCAGTTATGTCTGTTTTATCAAGATATTGAGATACCATATTCCTGTTAATACAATTCATAACACATAAAAAATTACCATTGAGGGTTTCATTCACGTCTGCCATTGGTTATCGAAAAATTTATTGAATAAAAGTGATATTCTCTCACAGTGTGAAAGGATACCAAAATGATATTCTCTCATAGTGTGAAAGGATATCATAGTAAGTAAAAAATAATTTTTGGCCTGTCATAAGATAGAGATAGTAACTAACCATCTTGATAGAGCTAAAACGGCAAATTTCTTCCCAAATATGTTGCTAAAACTCATGCTATGTAATGTTTTCAATCTCACAACTGCTAAGCTATGACGTCTCAACCGCTCAACTATGACGTCAAGCTTATGACACTGTGTAAGAAAAGACAGGGGCAAAGGTAAAATCAAAGAAAATGTAATAAACAGAAAATTCAATGTTTTGTAAATGAATATGGAATTTATTTCACTCGTGAAAATATCAAAAAATCCTGTCCCACTCGTGAAATACATTCCATATTTATCTACAAAACATTGAATATCCCCCACTCTCTCTCTCTCTCTCTCTCTCTCTCTCTCTCTCTCTCTCTCTCTCTCTCTCTCTATATATATATATATATATATATATATATATATATATATATATGCGAAAAAGATGATTTAAAAAGGGGTTGTTGAAATCCTTGTAACATTAACTTATTTGTCAGTAACTTGTCTTGGTTTAATTTTTTATCGTACTCAGAGCATGCACCGTATGCAGGGATATTGAAATAATACTACATAAATAAGGAAGTTGACGATGGAAAAGCTGAAGTCATCCCGTTTGTCATATCAGTTAGTTATTAAGAGCCATTCTCTGTAATGACTTTAACTTTTATTTAGGAGCTGTGGCACGCATAGTCTCAGAATTTCTCCAAACTCTCTATGATAAAAGTCTTTGATAACGTAAACTCAAATCAGGCAAAAATTGGTTTCTACGTGTCACTGTCACCATAGCAACATGTCCTAAAGTTTGAAAAATGGCATTTTTCAACATGTTCAGAGTCCCACAGTTAATGTTTGCAGCAAAGCAAACAAGTGGCGATGACTGTTTCTGAAAGTTGAAGGCCTGATGTCTTAAATGCATGATAAACATGTTTAGTAAATCAACTATTACATACGTTACTATGGAAACAAAGTATTCAAAAGTAATAATTTTGTTCATTTAATTTTATAAAGTCATACACTTAAGAATAAAAACAATTATAGGTTGAAATGCAAGCATATAATGGACAAGAGATATCCTTGTAACATATACCAAGGACGAAATATGATATTTCTTATAGGTTGGCAATAGTTGCCATGGTTTTAATACCACAATGGGATTTTAAATTTACTCTCTTGGTGTTTTAATCTTATCCTATCTTTTTAAAAAGCATATTTCTATATAACTGATGATCAATTTATAAAGGCGTTGGTGTGACCCTAATTTTCACATTTCAAAAAATTCAAATTCAATTCTTTAAATAGAGCGTTGCTATGGAAATTAGCAGAAAAAATATGCAGAAAAATCTGAAAAATATTCTGTTTCCTTGGATACGTACCCTTGTATGTAGATTCCCAAACCTTTTATGATTGATATTTATAAACAACTAACCTGACTTTCAATTTTGACTACCACCCAATCTCTAACTGGATGCAAAAAGCTGGCACATAGGATTTAATGTTGATATAAAATTAACAAAAACGAGCATTTTCCCTTCTTGGTAACCATAGCAACAGTGTTGTATTTTTCAACAAACTTTATCAATATATGATATTCAACTTTAGTTCTACCAGATAAATAGTATTCAAGGTGAGTCAAATAATATGTTTCTTGATTAAAAGGTAAGTAAATTCCTAAAGCAGCAAAAAATATCAATTCAAACAACTGGTACGTTGTTTCCATGGTTACACTGCAAAAAAACAATTAATCCCAATTTTTCTTATGTTGTCGGTGTTGCAAGGTCTTAAGGATGTGCCAGTCATGAATTTGACTGTTTTTCCTTAAGATCGTAGCATTAACCCAATCTTATCAACAGATTTTGCATGGTTACACTGTGTTACCATGGCAACCATAAAAGTTATTTTTAGAATAATATTGCCAATACCTAATTACTTAAGGTAAAATATTTTTATTGTTTTTTCTTAGATTGTTGATTGAGTTTGATCATTTAACACCTATCATTAGTGAATATTGAGCGTTTTTCTGCATTTTTCAGCATCTAAAATGTATCCCAAATGTACCCATGGTTACCACTTACTTAGAGATAAATTCTAAATAGTTTCTTTATAGCATAAGTGGCAACAAGGTGTCAGGTTTTTGTGAGAGTGGTTTGTTTGTTATTCTTAGTCTTTCTTAAGGCTTAGTAAAGGTTCAAAGTAGCTGAAAATCTCAATTTTTCCAACTTTTTTGGCTGTTACCATGGCAACCAAGACACATAGCGACGGAATTTTATTTGATATATCTTTCTGGTGTCAAGTTGTAATAATGGGCAAAGTTTCATCAAAATCGGTGACCATGCGTGGCAAAGAAGTTTAAGTGGTTACAGAGAATTGCTATTAATTGGCCATTATCGCCTTTAGTCAGTAAAACATCCAAATATGAAATACTAGTGATAGACTCTGTAGTGTCTTTAATTTCGAGTTCACCCTAACAAAAAAATACTGTAGTAAACTATAGTTTACTATAGTTTACTAAAGTTAACTATAGTTAATCAAAGTTCCAAAGTTTTCACTATAGTAAATCAAAGTTCCAAAGTTTTCACTATAGTAAATCAAAGTTCCAAAGTTTTCACCATAGTAAATCAAAGTTCCAAAGTTTTCACTATAGTAAATCAAAGTTCAAAAGTTTTTACTATAGTAAATCAAAGTTCAAAAGTTTTCACTATAGCAAATCAAAGTTCAAAAGTCTTCACCATACTATATCAAAGTTTTCACAATAGTTTATCAACTTATTAAAGTATTTTAATAATTTTTTGCTTTTTGCCGTTTTTAGGGGGTGGAAATGGTGTCGGGCGGGGACTGGTGGCTTTGTACATGTAAATCTAAATTAACAAATTAGTTAATCCAAATGCAATATTTACATTTAGAAATTTAAAAAAGTACATTTTTACTGAAGTTGATGGAGCAGGTATTTTGGTTCTAAATGACAAAATTTCATTTTATAGTATATTATTTTCCTTTCTCCATAAAAAAGAAACTTACACTACATCTGCATTAAATTAAATATATTTAAATAAATATTGCTCATCTATCGGCGCGAGAGACAGCCTTACATTAAAATTCATTTCTTGTACATTAATTTTTTAAGGGACGGGTCGGGTTTATCAAAAGTCCTCTAAAGCTTTTATGAATTTTGACCGTGAAATATCATATAATGTCAAGAATGGGAATCAAAAACATACTTCCATGGGTTTTACTCTAGTAAATTAAAGTTTCACAGTTCTCACTATAGTAAATCAAAGTTTCAAAGTTTTTACTATAGTTAATCAAAGTTCCAAAGTTTCTACTATAGTAAATCAAAGTTCCAAAGTTTTCACTATAGTAAATCAAAGCTCCAAAGTTTTTTCATTGATACTATAGTTAACTATAGTTTACTATAGCATTTTTTGTTAGGGCACTGGGATATATCGAGTCGACTATGAATGAAAAAAATATTGTTAATTGATAAAATGTCGTCGATATATCTAAATGTCGGGTTGAAGGCCACAGCAAGAGTTTTCTTCTTCTCATGTAGAAGTTTTTGAATAAATTCTGCTTCATAGAAATATAAAAACAGGTCGGTCAATAAAGGACACATTAAGCACAATTAGTACCCATCGGAATTCCAACAGATTGTTGGAAGATCTGGTCTCCGAAGACTAGATAGGTATTGTCAAAGAGGAACTTCAGTATCATTTTAATATTAACTTCGGAGTACTTGTATGTATGAAATTGGAATGATTATTAATAAGGTAACTGTATGAGTTTTAGAATATCATAATCAATTGTCAAAAATTGGAAATATTTTGGATAAACACTTTTATATATGTTATCAACTGAAGGAAGAAAAATAAATTGCTAAAATTCTTTTTTATTTAAATACACAAATTCATATGGATAATCAGTACTTTTATCGTTTGTCTTAATGATGAACTATCAAATACAATATTTCCCTTTAATTACTTATAGAAAAATTGTCCATTTATAATGCAAATGTATGTTGAATTTTCAAAAGGCATTAAGAAAATGTCCACATGTTTAAAAAAAAAAAATTTTACTTAAAAAAAAAAATAAACGGATGGAGAGGGGCATTCTTTAAATGTTTGTTATTTCACAAGGAGAAAGACACGAGTGATCTAAAATAGTAAGTCGGAAGTTAACAGTCAGAGACCAATCTCATAAATCCTTCAAACATATGTAATGCGCAAACAATTGAGCAATAAAGAATTGAATTGAATCTTGAACTGGGTAAAAATATGGACCCCTGAAAACACTAGAAGTAGGGTGATGTGCATAAGAAGTAATTGATCAAGTAATTGAAATTAAACTTAAGACAATTGCCTAATAATTTGTTTTAAGCATGTCAGTCAAATAACAAAGTCGCTATAGCGACCATAGAATTTCCAAAAAAAAAAAACTTTAAACGGCATTATTTTTAAATCCCTAAAACATCAATTTTGTCAGCCTGTAGTTTTAACAAATTAAACAAACTGGTAAAATATTTCATTAAACAGAGTAAATTCAAAAACTTCTTCATGAGAAGACCAAAAAAATCTTGCTGTAGCATTCATTTCGACTCTAGGTAAATATCGACGACGTTTTATCATTCTACAATACTTAAAACTTTCATTCGTATGTCGACTCCGTATATCTCAGTGAACTCGTAAGAAAAGGCATGACAGAGTCTGCAACACATGTTTCATATTTAGATGTTTAACTAACTTTAGACATTAACTGCAATTTGTATTATTTTTGTCAGTCATATATGTCAAACCGCAAACATGTATTGTATCATCAGCTCATTCATTATTAATTTTTAACTATTTATCTAGTCTTTTATATATATATATATATATATATATATATATATATATATATATATATATATATATATATATATATATATATATATATATATATATAGATAGATAGATAGATAGATAGATAGATAGATAGATAGATAGATAGATAGCTATGTAACTAATATAATATTTACATGTATGACTTTGACCTTGTACTATGGAGAGGACTTACATAGGCAGTGCCTGCTGTCCAATCCTTTTGTGATTATTCATAATAAAATATTTTCTAAATTAACTGCAATCTGACAACTAAGCTATGACAAACGAGATGACTTCCCTTATTTATGTATTGTGACATGACCCGGCGAGTTTTCCTTTGAAGTCAGCCGTACAATAACTGCGATACAGAACACTTTTAGTGGGCGTTTCTTATGCAAATGAGCAGAAACTGTACTGTATCTGAAAAATATCAACGATACAGTGCGGTTTATTTTTAGCGATGACGGAAAACTGAATCCGTATCTTAAATGATATAGACAAGAATCAATCAAATCGCAAGATAGCGCTGTTAGTATTTATTCAAAATTTGAGATGAATTAAGAATAGAATTTTACAACGTAAAGTTACCAGTGGCGGATTCAAAAATTTTAGAAAGGAGGGAGTGGGGGCAGTACACAAATGGTTTTCATCGAAAAAAAATGTCCAAACTGGAAAATCGGGAGTTTCGTGGGGGGGGGGGGGGGGTAGATTTATAATCAGGCCTGACACTATAAGTGCATGATCGTTTCGTGTTGATAAATTAAAAGTGTATACAAGTTTAGCAAACATAATTTTCGAAAGCCAAAAGAGAAAAAAAATCGAAAGGGGGGGGGGGGGTACCGACGCGCGCGAGTGAGTGCTGGATCTGCCTTGGTTCCTCTACATTTTGTTTCAAACATGAAGGTTATATGCCCCCTTTCTTACATCTGTTTATTTTATTTTGGAGCCAAGAATTTTGTATACACATGTATGACGACCGGTCGATGATATTGTCGGACATTTCTCTCAGAATACAACCTCCCCGAAACATTTTTGCTTCAAATACATTCCCATATATGATTCTTATGTATCAAAATGTTTTGCACTAAATTCGTAGCTTAGATTTAAAAAAAAGTCAGCAAGAGCTAAATAGAAAGGAAAAAACCTACGCAATCAAAATAAATTAAATTTTGGGAAAACACATTGTATAATGCATCTCATAATTATAATCATTTAAATTGATAGATACCTGCACGTCCACCTCACTCGGGATTTCAGTTGCGACTGATAAAAATGGGGTATAAATCATCTTTCTGCAAAATCATCTGATTGGTTGAGAGACGTATTCCCAAATACACATGTAAATTAGCGAGGTCATAAGAAAGGTCATGTCACAAGTCATTTAGAATACTCGTTTCCTACTGTATCGGAGATACAGGGCGGGGCCCGGCTCGAGCTATCGCTCTCGACTTAAGCCCCGCCCTGTATCTCCGATACAGTAGGAAACTCGTACTCTAAATATAACATAAGATACTACTGTTACCTAAATATTAACAAAAGAAGTTGATATTACAGGACTTTCTATTATCTCGTTTAAAGTCAACATTTCACATATTCTGTGGTCGTTATAATGACATTGTTTGCTAATATAAACTATCGTTGGGTCGTATTTTGACTGACAAGTTTCATATCAATTGTTAAACAATTTGTTTTTACACTTATTTCAACTACGGATGACTCCGTTTATCCAATAAATACATAGTCCCACGACAAGTGATTCTTACTACTCCCTTACTTATTCCATTGGTAACATTCTTCTTTCTTAATATGTCTAGAATTAAATGTGTCCAAATCTAAGATTTTAAAGTACCCTGTGTATAAAAATATGCAGTTAAAGAAACAAAATAAAAAGATGAATATTTATATTTTCTTAATATACTAATTGAATACATGAATGATATGCATATCAATTTTTAAAATCATCTAAATATCAATTCTTTCATAGGAAAGAATATTTGCACTTTCCTATTTTGCAATACTTCAGTTTTATCCATATATTATATAATACGAGGAGCATTTTTTCAAAAGGCTTTAGATCTTTATCCTAGGAGGGGGGACATTAATTTTTCAAAAGTCAATTTCAATAATCATCAACATCAAAGCAGACCAATTTCACCCCTTTGAAGAAAATATTATTCTTTGCATTCTTCGAGATTGGGTACAAGGTGACAAATTGGTATTGCACTGCACGTTACAACAATACACAATGTTAATGCTAATATTTGATATTATGACGTGTAGAAAAGCCTTACTCTTGTTTGACTTTTAAGATTAAGGTATGCCTATCTGTTGTTTAATGTCTCTTAGTGTCATAACAACTGTCAGGACTTTCCTCTCCCGGGTGCTTTGGTAATGCCCAATTAAAATCAAAATTAAAATTTTTGTATCAGGTTTCCAGCGGAACTTACTATTTTCTTTTTTCCCATGTAGAAGAATTATGTCGTGACTAATTGCTTTTTTTTTTAAATGAGAGAGTCAGATTATATCTATATGTTATTACAGTCACATCTGATTTATTTCCGACTACAAATTGCATGACAAAGTGTACAGCACATCACACTTAACTCGTTACTCCTCTTATGTTACATAATTACAACAACAAATTAGCAGGACAAGATTTAGCCAGATTGTAAGGAGATACGATATAAATGAATATTTGACATTCATTTAACAATAAAGTCCTTCCCAAATTGGTAACATGAGCCTTTGGTAGTCAACAGCAAAACTTAACGTAATTTTTTTGTTTGCCTGCTATTTCTATTTCGTAAATAAAATAAGATATGTGATTCAAACAATATTGATAACCACTTGAATAATTATCACTGCTGTAAACATTTTGACAACAGGTAGAAATTTACCCTAGGTGCTGATAATGAACAGATTTGTATTTGATGTGCAGAAACATTATCCAATTGAAGATGCGTTCAGATTATGTCAAAAAAATATCCTAAGAAGAATATTGCAATCTTTTTTTTTTTTATTATTTTCAAAGAAAAGATAAAGAATTCAAAGAAAAAATAAAGATATGTTAAATATATACATTTGTACATATATTTTTTTAAGTGCCAAATCATTGGAAAAGAAGAATGCACATTTTCAGGGAAAATAACCTGAAATTTTCACCAGTGAATGTAATATTTTTTTGGATTTATTTAGAAATAAAATGTTATTTGATTTGTTTGATCGAGATCTACGTAGGGAATGAAGAAAATATAAATTTTAGTTTGAGCAATTAAAATCCACTAATATATTTTAATATCCAATTTATCGCTAGGAACCCTTCTATCTGTTCTAAACTCCTTCATCCTGAAGTTTAGATACTTATTTTCATACCCTGTCAAGTCAGCAATGTGGAAAGGTCTTTCCTGTGCACTCAAGAAGCAACTTATTCTGAAACAGACAATGGCTCTTCTTATAGCGGTATTTTATGACATTTTATACACAACTTAATGTACAGTTTGAAGACATTCAATATTGTTGAAGAGAAAGAGGTTTTCATTCAGTGTAGAAATGACACCTATTAAGTTTTGCGAAGCATTAAATCTGCATTACCCGGAAAATGAAAATATTAAAAAAGAAGCTTGTTCCGTAACATTAGCGCTTAATTAGACAAAAATTTGCAAGTACATGTCAATTTCCAGTTTAGTATCATGTTCTCTCTTCATTTTGATATGCATGCACTGTTGTTTCCCATTTGATTTCTTAAAATGTTGCAATTACTATTCGTGGGAAAATTAACCAATTGCAAATACTAACCATTCAATTTGAATAATTTTTATCTTTACTGTTTACAAATATATTTATTGTAATTTGAAATTTTAGAAGTAAAAAAAAAACAATGACTTTATATATGAGGACAAATTTAAGGGTCGCGTTTTGTAATATTCCAAAGAATTGTAAGTACGCAACGGAAAGGAAAAGTTATTAAGTTTCTCCATAGTACCAGTTATTTATTAGAATATTTTTTCCTAAAAATGATATGACCTTGAATCAAAATTTTAAAATGCTGATTTCACGATAAGAAATTTTGTGCCGATGATTTCATGAAAATGAATCAGGCAAGATTAAGATAAATTTCAAGCCATGATCATCGTTGCCATTGAAATTTAAACGTTTATGGCCAGTGGACAAATAACTCTCAAAATAAAATGATTTTATGTCTAAAATATGGAAATAAGTATTTGATATTTGTCATTTATACCGATGTTTATTAACAAAAAAATTATTTTATAGCATGGGATTTGATGGAAGAGAAAAATTTTAGATGGTTTACCTTGCGATCGATACGGTTGTAAACAAAAACAAGTTTCATTTTTCACCTTTTAGAAACAAAGGAACATAAATTAATCTCAATTAAGAATATGCATATAGAGATGCAAACCAAAAAATAAATAAATAAATGAAAATAATCCTGTGAATTAAAAAAAAAAAAGGTATGTAGAGAAAGTCGCTCTCGGAAGAGGTGATAAATCGCATAAGAGGTCTATATATGTATTACATGTGAATTCAGATATCAAGCCCATAGACTGAGAGCACCTAAGTCAAAGTTTCATATCTTTGGAAAGGATTTTGAAATTAAAACAAATTTTTATCATGTGTTCAAAATTCAATATTTTACAATCTTGGAGCTTTGTAAATTTTTTTTTGTTAAATTACAAGCAAGATATTCAAAATGTCAGTTTTGACTTAGATCTATTCTTAGTTTATGTTCTTCGGGCAGGTCGATTATCATCCTAAATAAACCAGAAGTCTCTAACGAGACTGTAGCTCTACTGATTTGTACTTATAACAAAACACTTGGACTTGAATTAACCATTATAAATTCACTAAACAGAATAATGATCCTTGGTTAAGTATCTTTATAAGGCAAGTTTCATAGCAGTCTGACTGTAGAAGGAGTAGCCATATGAAGAGAATTTCACAGAAAATTTCTTTTTATAGAAACCATGGCAAACCATTCATCAAAATCAAAAATCAATGAACAGAATTACATATCACAGTATCGTCTACTTGTTTTTTTAAGCAGACCAAAACTTTACAAAAAGTAGTGTTTTTCAGAATTACAGGGAAATTCATAATTTTAGTAACCATGGAAATGCCTTTCATTGAAATCAATAAACTGATATACAGAATTATGTATCTTAGTGTAGTCTACTTATGTAGAAAGTTTTATTGAAATTAGACAAAAACTTTAGAATGAGTATCATAATGAAAGAATTTCAAACAAGTTCTTTGTTGAGTAACCATGGCAACACCGTTCACTGAAATTAAAAATCGATAAACAGAGTTATCTATCTTAGTTTAGTCTATTGTGTAGCAAGCTACTAGCATATTAAAATTAGACCAAAACGGTAGGAAGAGTAGCTTTTTGCAAAGAATTTCACATAAATTTCTATTTTAAGTAACCATGGCTACACTGTTCATTAAACACCCATATACAGAATCATGTATCTTATTAACACCTACTTGTGTAGAAAGTTTTATTGAAATCATATCAAAACTGTATGAGGATTAGTTTTGAAATTGTTACTTGAGAACCAAGTTGTATTGAAATCGAAGCAAAACTGTTGGAGGAGTAGCATTTTGAAAAATTTGTTAAAGAAAAACAGACAGCTAGAAAGACATACAAACAGACAGACTGACGAACATCGGACACATAAGCTCTCAAAAATGAATATTCGTGATTCCTAAACTCTACTTTTACTTTTCGGTTATACAAGAAATCATCTCTTCATCAAAATTTATGCATATATAAAGATGCCCTTTTTTTTTTACATTAACTATCCTAGTAGTAAAAACACTAGGAACACCAAACTGTATATGTTTTGGCTCAATTTGTTTAAAATCAAATACCCTATTAAATTGTTTTAAAATATAGCAATTGTGCATTTAGAAAAGTTATACAATACAAATGGAAAATTATACAATTCAAATGGAAAATCATAAAATACAAATATAATACAAATAAAAATTATATAACTTAAATGTAGAATTACAGAATAAAATGGAAAATTAAAGAATACAAATAAAAAAAATTTACAATTAAAATGAAAAATTATAGAATACAAATGGAAAATTTTTGAAAGACAAATAAAATTTTACAATACAAATAAAAAATTTAACAATTCAAATAAAAAAAAATTACAATACAAATGAAAAATTATAAAATACAAATGGAAAGATCGAAATTGCAACGTTTGACAGTCTCCTTTAAAGTCATCATTTCGTAAATTCTATATGGTCGATACAATGACCTTGTCAGCAAATACAATTTATCATTGAGTCAAATGCTGACTGATGTTTTTCATACTAATTGTTAGGCCTTTATTTACACACTGAATTGTCGTCGGATTTTTCCGTTATTTGCCGATCATGACAAGGAGCGCACGGCGGGTGTGACCGGTCGGCAGGGGATGCTCACTCCTCCATGGCACCTGATCCCACCTCTGATGTTTTGGAGGTCCGTGTTTGCTCTGCTCCTATTTTGTATTGTATAATGGACTTTTGAGCTTGAATACTCTTCGTTATCTCCATATATTTCATGCCATATATATATATATATATATATATATATATATATATATATATATATATATATATATATATATATATATATATATATATATATATATATATATATATATATATATATATATATACTAAAAATGACCAACGACACAAACAATTATAAATTGTCAAATTTTCGGGACGCAGTGTCCCTTCCTCAGGACAAAGAAAAAAGTTAAGAAGGCATAAAAACAAAGGAAAGAGAGAAATGAAAAACAACTAGCACTACTACTAAACCACCAAACACTATATATTTACAATGTTGTATGTTTAATTTGAAGTTTATAACCAGTTGTAAAGAAAGAAATCCGTACCGCTATGAAATACGTCCGGTCTGTCAGATGTACTTTGGTGAAGGTATGTATTTTTTATTTAGGAAGCATTTAGAAAATCTTATTTCAGTCTTTAACTTTAGCCAAAAATGCCTCAATGTGAAAGGGTTAAGGTATACATACTGTAGTTACAACTTTATTATTATACTGATATGGTAAATGTGGACAAAACATTGACAAATGTAAATATCAGAAAAAATAGGAGTTATCTATTGCTGATACATTCTGTTTAATGTCTGCTATGGTTTCAAATGCTGACATTTTTGTCCATGTATTCTTAATGAATATTTTAATTTCAAATGTAGAAGATTTCTTTTATTGTACATTAACTTTATTTTTTCAGGTTTCTTTCTTAATTGTATAGATTGCTTTTCCAGTGAGTCTCTGGAAGTATACCGACATACTTTTGGCAGAATGAAAGTAGGAGATACTTTAAATACTAAATATCATATCATCAATAAAAAATCAATTAATCAAGCAATTGTATACATTTGTACTTTTTATATGAAGGAAGAGAATTTAAGTGGCAGAAGTTGAAATAGGTCAAAGTAACTCGTAACGAGCTGACGCACATACCCGATCTGCATCATTTAGCTGGCAAGGTTGTTTGCTGTTTCTCCAATTCTTATCTGTGTTCATCAATCATTTATGGAAATCATTTCACATTTGAACTTTTTGATATGTCTTACTTAAAGTAGATTATAGCTATTTATTAATGTTTATATTCATACGGAATATTTCTATCCACTACAGAACATTTCTTTTTCTAGTACATGTATATTTATCTGACCAGAACCAAGAAGAAGAACCTATTATTCTGTGCTAAATTTCCTCTTCTAAAATTATCCTGAGGTAATGATACGTGGTGTATGAATTTAATTTGATTGCAATGCACATTGGTACATTGAAATGATCAAATCATCTTCATGCGTCACAAATCTTATTTCATTGTCAACATTCACATTCCTTCAAGTTGATTTTAAGGACGCCATAGATCGTCCAAGTAACAATTCCTATGTCAAATATGTTGCACCTCACTTACTAAGTTCTGAAAAGCACACGTTCTTCTCATATGTATGAAATGTTTTCCGAATTTTAGGGCACCTGAGTCACTCATGTTTTGCTGTTTTCGTCTTTCGTCGTGCGATATGCGTTAACATTTGAACATTTTCAGCTTCTTCTCGGAAACCGTTGAACCAATTTCAACCAGTTTTGGCATAAAGCATTTATTGGCGAAGAGAAACAAAACTGTGACTTTCATGGTCCCTTCCCCCTCCCCCTGGGGCCTGAGGGGTGGGGCTAAAACCACCAAAATTAATGCAATCCTTAAAAATCTTCTTATTTACTCCTGATCATCAAGCAGTCAAACTGTTGGCACGATTGTAATAAGCATTGAGCCTTCTACCAAAATTGTGAAATTCATGGCCCCAGGATCAGGGGTTCTGATGCTAGGGCGGGGTTCCGTTGAATATATTATGAAAATGAATTAATGCTTTGAAAATCTGCTCCTCTGTCCCTTGGTATTAAGCAAAAAAAAAAACTAAATGTATAGTAATGATGAGCAGGGGTGCCTTTTCCAAAATTGCGAATTTCATGGCTCCTGGGTAAGGGGTTCTGGTATTTGAGCGGCGCTCTATTGATTTTATAGCAAAAATACATTAATACTGTGAAAATTTTCTCCTCTGCCCCTGAGTATTAAGCAAACAGACTAAACGCCATAATATAAATATAAATGTATAAACATAAGTAATTGTGCCTTTTCTCTACTCCTTTGTATCTTGGAGGGAAACAGAGTACAAAATTGTAATAAGTGAAGGAAAAGTTACTCCCCTTTGCTAAATTGTGTTAAATCAAGAAATCATTGTATATAATTTAATTAACAGGTTATTTGATGGAATGAGAATACAAAAAGAATAGAAACAAAAAAATGATTTTTGGTTTAATCGAGCAAAGCATGCTCAAAGTTAGATTCTTGCCTGGGAAGCAGTATAAAAGATTGAAATAAAGATTCTTTATGTTGTTGCGAAAGGGCCAATTGTACTTAGTATGTGTATACTGTAGTGTTCTGTTGTACGTCTTATTGTTAAGTTAATTCAAGAAGATCATAGTGAAGTTAGCAAGAGTCTGCAAAAAGTTGTTTTATACTTTATCAAAGTGAACAAGTGAACAGAGAGCCAGGGTGACTAGGGGACATGTAGTTACTGACAAATGGCAAATAGCCATGTTGTATACTACTACAAGTGAAGAGTGCTGGTAACAAGTATTACCATTATTTTTGTGTAGCCAAGAGGCAAGTGTTGGTACCAAGTATTACCAAGTGGCAAGCAGCTAAATTGTTTGTGTAGCCTAGAGGTATTACCATGGGTAAATATACAAGCATTAGAAATATCTCTTTGTGTACTTAATTGTAGCACTTGGTAAGTGACAAAACATTTCTGTATATATTGAATACCTTACACGCTAGGAAAGTGTCCATTGTACATGTACTTGTATATTTTGCATTCATTAACATCCCTGTATATTTTGTATTCATTAACATCCTTGTAAGTCTTGGGAAAACCAAGTACGATCCCAAGATTACTCGGGTCTCGCACGGTACAATAAGCAAGGGTATTTTTACCAGATATTTGAAATTCTTAGGCAACATAGCTTCATCTTTCAGTTAATTTTGTTTTATACTTCTATGGATCCTTTACAGTCTTGTATTATACTCAGGTGACCGTTAAGGCCCTTGGGCCTCTTGTTTCTTCAATGTCATTCTAATTTTACCAGTCTCTGAGTTTTCAGCTTAAATAAATAAAATCCTGTGATTATGACTTATAATGCATGAGAATAGAGTGTGAAACATTATATACATGTACATTTTAACTATAGAAAAGAAAGTAAACAGAAAATAAACGAATTTACAATTGAATTTAAATACAAAAGTTGAACGAATGTCAAAAAAAAATCACTACAGAATATAGTCGAATGAACAGAAAAAATCATTATATAGTACATGTATATAAAAAAAACTAAAATATAAAAACAAGAACAAAAATTAAACCCCAAGATTACTATAACACGATAGGATAAATCATGTTGATACTTCTCCTCGCTGTTCTCTAACTGTTTATTAAGAGTAAAAAAGAATTTAAGATATCTAAAAAATTAAAAACAAATTTTAGCATTAGTGATTCAATTCAAAGTATTTTATTTTCGTATATTTTTATTGATATTATTTTTAGAAATCTTTATCATTTAAAAGTGAAAGTAAATTTTTATCTAATATAATTTTTCAAAATTTTTTTTGGTTATATTGTTTTATACTGAATTTTACCAAATTTTAGGCATGTAATGTTTTGGTTTAAGTATGCGGTTTCATTTTCTTATGCTCAATAACAGTTCATCTTAGTAACTAAACCATTCATACACTAAAAGTATGATTTTCTGCGTGCTTACTCTCATACTTTGTTTTATGGGCAAGCCTTTGACTGAAAAGGGGCAAGCCTGACATTTTTTAGGGGGTGGGTGGGATTAATTCCATTTATAAATCGGGACATTGTGTTGCAGTGAAATTTTTGTAAGAACTCCATGTATCATCTTTTCTTTTAAAAAATACTACATTGGGTTAACCAAATTGTTTTGTAAACTTCCAAACTTCCTTTCTTTATTTCTTTGAAAGAAAAAATCTAATATACGAGATGGTTAAACTAGGTGTACGAGGGAAAATAGCTCCAATTAATCCATATTTTGTCAAGAATTAGACAGTTCTATTCTAAATGTCGTCAATAAATTTATAAGAGAACTTAAATTATTGCTTGCCGTCAATACAAATAATAATTCAGCATATTTATTTCAAAGCTTCTGACTTGAAGAAAGTAAACTACCCTGTCTAGTTATTTAAACCATGTGAGATGTCATTCACCAAATGGAAACGTTCCAAAGACCTGGAATGAAGTCACGTGGTTTTGTTGAAAGTGTGCGCTTATTAAAGGCACCTCCCATATACTATGTATAACAGCACTCATGCCTTTTTCGTCAGTGTATAAAAGTAAATTACACTTCACTCGGCAGCAGTCATTTCTTATTTGTGGAAAATTCTCTAAAATCTATGGTAAGTAAATAATGTTTCTTATTACTTTTTGTGATGCTTGTTTGCAAATTAAGATTAAGGAACACCTAGCATAAATTATATGAAGGTAAAATGATAATGTATTTCAAGCTTTTATGAAATCTGGAAATAAGACACGAGGCGGGTGCTCATTAATAAAAATGATGTTTACCCTTTTGATGCATAAAAAGGGTGGACACGAAAAATATATCCCAATAAATAAAATATTTTCCTTTGAATTACATTAAACTTTTTATCATTATTTCCATGCAACGTTTATGCCTGAGATTTCCTTTTAAAACAAAGAAAAAAAAATACATAAAGTTTGATCAAAGGACACAAATTTGAAATTTAAATTAATTCTGGGGCCTCACTGTTCTGTTGTATGCTCTTTCAATGAACAAAGATTTTTTTTCTGATATGCAGTCTGTTCATTTATTATATCAATTATGATCCCACATTTTGAAGATGAAAACTCCAGCAGTTGACGTCAAAGATGTAATCAAGTTAATATATACAGCTAAATAAATCCATTCCCTAACCTTTAGACCAAACGAGCCAATAAATCAGGCAATATCTCTTGTTGAAGCATCATTGCCTTTCCTATATTGAGATATATCATCTATTGTCCTTTGCAGCTTATCAAACTAGTGAAAACAGCACTTGAAATGAGGGACATTTATATAACGACAAATGACAATAATGACGTAGAGAAAGAGAGTGAAAGTCAAGACTCCTTTACTTCCGACCAGACAATGCAGCTGAGAAGGAGTATGTTTGGAATAAAATCCACTTTGTATAAAAGCTCGAAAAGAAATAGCTTGGAAGACTTTGATGACATTCGGAGCATATTATCTCACAGGTAGCTATTCTTTCAGATTTCTATGTTATATTGTCAGTCAAGTTTTTCTTCTCATTGAGATCTACTTTGAACAGGATATTTAGTATTTCAACAAGTTTCTAACCTGGTTTTAAATTTCCACAGGAACCCCTATGTAAATACATAGTTATCTAAAGTATGTGTAATAGTCTGCTAAAGTGTTGTACAAGTAGTGATTAAAGTTTATTTGATACTCTTCTAGCAAAGTTGAAGAGAACTGGGAATCACATATTAATGAAGACGGAGGAGTTTTCTATGTTGACGTCACAAAGGACGCTGACCAGTCACAGAAGAGAAGACGACATGGACCTGCTAGCGCACGTGCTAGACATCGCCGCAGACGACTAAATGATCATCATTGCCAATGTCATTTTCAACCAGAAAATGAAACAAAATCAGAGATTCGAAACGAAGTCAGGATCAGAAATGGTGTGAATACTCCTTCAAATTTTGATATTCGAACTGTAAATATAAACTACCTTGAAAGTTTGATAGATTATCAATCTCAAATTCTAGCAAGTGGAGAAAATAATAACAATAGAACTACATTTGATGAAACACACAGCACTCCAGAAATAACAACAGATCTTAGACAAATTTATGTGCTGCCCAAAGAACATACCCAATGTTCCCGATTGCACCAAGACTCTTTTTCTAGGATAATTCATTTTCATGCCTACTTTGGAGCTTTTTTGTGCCACCATAACCAATGTGCTCAGCCAAAAGCCGGAATTTTCCAAGGTATGGTAGAGGAGACTAAATTTCTCGTTCAGTATGTGGAACCAGATAGTCCAGCTGCAAAAGCAGGTGTTAAGAAAGGTAAAGTAATATCTTATATATTGACATATATTTGACTTATATATACATGTACCTTAAATTATGCTTTTGCAAAATTTAGAATGTAAATATAGTATTTTTTAAACAATTTTTTCAGGGGATATTCTTCTCTGTTTGGATGACATAGAGGTTTCACTTTACATGGCAGAACGATTACTTGAAAGTCCACCAAAACATTCAGTAAGTAATTGACGACTTTAGAACCCAGTACATCGGTAATCTGAAAAGAGAAATCCTAAAAATATTCTTACATTAGATTTACTTTTTTTTAAGGTAAAATGGACTTTGAAGACCACGGAAGAAATCAATTCAGAGTCTCCCAATCTGATTCTAAAACCACTTCTTGGAGAACCCTCAACAGAACAACTAAAAACTAGAAAGCAAGTTCGGAAGAGTCTATTTCAACTTCTTTCCCGTGGAGTGAATCCGAAGATTTCGTCGTTTTTAAAAAAGCTAACTCAACACTTTGTTTCTGACGTTGAACTCGAGGAATTGAAAGTTAGGTAGTCAAAAATGATTAGAGTGACATCAAAATTTGTGTGTGTTCATTTAACAAGCATTTGGCTGTGGTGCTTTATTATTTAAGAGTTTTTAAGGAATATGTAAGTTAATGAATATTCTGCATTACAACAGAAGAATAAATTCTTACCAAAAAAATGTTTGTTTTTTTTCTGTCATTGTACTCAAGACATCTTCGACTGAATTTCAATTTAAACAATATGTAATTGTTTTATGTGTCATTAATTCAGTAAATACATTGTCCTGCGACCTACATTTTTAAATCCAGGTGGTGAAAAACTAGTAAATTCCCAGACGTTCAATTAAAAATTAATAACCCATAAACACTTCGGCAAAAAATACAAAAGAATATGAAATGCATGTTAGATGTCATTGAAGCTTTTTTTCAGATTTACAAGAACCAATAAAGTATTTTCGATAGAAGGGAACTGGGTACAAATTAAGTGTTTTTGTACACATAGCTTCCAAGTGAACTGAGGCAAAAATTGAAGGTTCACTTCAAACATTGACGAAGGTGAAACTTTATTGGGTGGATCCAAGCAAGCCATCTCGTCTTTTGTACTTTGGTTTGCAGAAATGGTGGTATAGTTCTAACCTTGTAACCAGACTGTCTTAAGATCACAACCAAATAGTTCGAATTTATGAAACGAGAACACACCCAATGAAAGACACTGGGTAGCCTATAGCACCTTTACAAGTTTATGTACCATGCATTAGTGGTCTTTATATAAATTCTTACGAAATGGTTTTAACTATAAATAATTAAGCCCACAAAAAATACAAGGTTAACTAGAATTCAATTATACTGAACTTATTCAAAAATATGGTATTGTTACTATGAGAATGAGAAGTGAAATGGTTTTAAATTTACTTTCATTTTATCAGATTGCTCTGAACCTGAATAAATTAATTATCGAGCACCGATATACCTTTCTTTATAAACACACCTAGAGTCACGCAAAGAATGTCCCTGAAAGTTGCTTGTTAAATTAATTATGATTTTTTAAATTGATATACAAATGAAATCGAGACACAAAGATTTAAGCATAAGGCTACCCCTTTAACACGATTTACCGGCACCAGTAAGGCGTTTTCTTTACATTATCAAAGCAAAGAGACTTTTTCCTGACACCAGCAGATGTTAAAAAACACTTCAAAAGAAATCTATTTTACCACATTATAACTTATCGACAATTGTGTCAGGAGTGCTGCCTGTGTCAGTGTGAGCCCCATCAATTGAGGGTCTGACAATGGCAGCTTCCAGAGCGATAGAGCGTCTGTAGATCAAAACAAACGACAGAAATGGACAGGCAATGCAGAACAAAGAACCCGTGGAAACATTGGTAGGTCGAGTCAATATTTACCTTTCAATTAAACATTACCGTGTAAATCTCCTTTTCTTGTTTAAATGTTATATCAGGAAATTTACCGTTTTACGGACAATGAGGAATATTTCTGAATTAGTTTCATTATTCTGTGGCGTTCCCTGATCCATTCTAATCGGAATATTCTTAAGAAAGAACCTATATTTGTATTTAACATTTAGTTACTTTATACACATATTCTACAATAATACTGGGGTAATTCTCCTCCTGATATTTTTATTGACTTCAAGTGTATTTTGGAAATGCGTGAACCCTGTTGTTAGGAAATCACAATCGGGCCCCCTGCTCCTCGTACAGAAGCCTCTAATCCTCACAAGAATTAATAATCCCCGGAGACTTATCATTTTAAATCTACTGGTCTGAATACTTTAAATTGTAGTAAGATTCTTTTATGCATTGTGAAGAATTTTTTTGCAATTTTGATTGCGATATAAATTGCTATAGTCCAGACTGTCTCTATATTCTTGTCTGAAAGCTATTTCAGGTACTTTAAAGAAATTCATCTTTATTCAACAGCTTGTCAGTAATACAATTGCATTATATATATATATATATATATATATATATATATATATATATATATATATATATATATATATATATATAAGAAATAAATAACAAGTTTAAAAACTTCAATGGGAATTGAAGTGGGTCGGTCACGTGATCAAATCCTGTGAAGGCCGAAGGCCTTCTCAGAAGATTTGATCACGTACCGACCCACTTCAATTCCCATTGCAGTTTTTAAACTTGTTATTTATTACTTATATATACATTTGAAACGGACAATCGAATGTAATCGAATATAAATATTGCACTAACTGCACGTCGTAGATTTTGACTAATTACGCTAGGTGTAAATCGGCTTGAAAAGCGGTTACGCTTCAAATTCATCTGGCAAAGGATTCTGTTTTGAAGGGAATATTCTGTGAAAGGCTACTTGTGATCAATTATAGTGAGCATATTGGTGTCTTGGAATTTTTGTATTCACGAGAACCCATATTCGATGTTTAAAAACACAAGAAACACGTCCGATGTTTGATAATAAAAAGTTGGAGGAATTTCGGTCGGAAAGGGATGGATGGAGACACTTGTCTGGACCAGATAACTTGAAATCAAGTACAAAATTTGATCAAAAACATAAAATCTACGATTTCAGTAAGGCATATTTATTAATTTTTGATGTTGACATGGAGACACTTGCGACAGCTTACATTGTTAAGACAACGTCACAACGATCTCGATGATGGAGGTGTGCCTACCGAACTTCCAAAGTGCAGTGTTTGTCAGCTGTTTGTGGCGTGATTGCATTACATTGATATTTTTCAACAGATTTCAGATTTATTGTGAGTAAAGTTTAATGAAAAAAAAAAAATAGCATTCAGAGGTCTGCGAGAAAAATAAGGGTAAACGTAGAGACTATGCAGCTCAGACATGAAACTTATAACACGTAGTTTTCTATTCTCTATGTTAAATCGATCAAGAACTGTATTAAATACTCGTTTACATTGTAAATAAAATGATTATTATTTTACTTGCGTATCTTGTACATTTTTATGCATGAAAAACATGCTATAGGCCTATTGCTTAGTGGAGTAAGTCTTTTTATGTAGATATTACTGCGCTGTGTGATTAGGTCACGTAATGACCTATGACCTTCGAAAAACTTCATACAGGTATGAAGATATTTGCTCTCTGCATGTTTATATAATAGAGAGATACCACAAATGTATATATATATATATATATGCACAGAGTCACTTTATAGAATTTATTACTAAGGAAGCCCTAAACACTGTTTTCACCGAAGAGATCTAACTCCAGTATGGTACTTTCATGCAGTTGCTGTGATCTGCACTTGGATATAAAATGGAATAAATGGAAATCTTCAATAAATTACACTATTTGAAATAGATCAAAGTATTTGACAAAGATGAAGCAAATTAAAGCATTATTTACAGATATTTTCTCTTTTTTGTTCTCAAATACTTCATTGTCTTAGAACATTTTTCCAGGAGAATAATGGCAGGTACCTTATACTGATAATGAACTAGATAAACTGGATATACATATATACACCTTTATATAATACAATTTTCTCAAAACTATGAAACAAATTAAATTTATTAATGCTAAGAGCTTCCTTTAAGAAATTCTACTTTGGACTTTTCCTCGTCTGAAAAACGTGAAAAAATATGACGAACAGTAATCAAGCTTTAAAAACTAATTAAACATAAAAAAAAAATGAGAATAGAATAAACGAGGACCCCTCAAAACAGCAGAGATAAGATCAGGTGCCATGGAAGTATATCCCCTGTCAACCGGTCTCGCTCTTCTTGATCCTTTTATCTTGATCGGGGAGACGAAGTAATTCACAGACAAATCAGTAACAGAATTATGGTTTAACATTTTATATGAAACGTCCGTCATCATTCAACCTAAAGACAATTGTAAAAGAACTATATAATTTGCGAAATGGTAACTTTAAACAAGATCGTTTATATCCTTGTAATATCAACTCATTTGTCAGTGGTATGCCTTATTTAGTGATTGATATCGATCGTACACAGAACAGCTCTTGTGTATTGCATCAACTGGGAGATGTTAACACCATATGCAGGAGAGAATACCTTACTATTGAAGTAAGGGAAGTTGACAATAATAAAGTTGAAGTCATCACGTGTATCATATACATGTAGTTCAGTTGTTAGATTACCATCAATGCCTGTCTCTGGTAATACATTCAAATATAAAATACATATGTAGAGTCTGCGGTGTCTTTTTTCGAATTCAGTGATGTATCGAACCAACGAATGATTGAAAATGAGTATTGTGTTAAATTTTAAAGTCGAATTCAAGCCACGGCTTGTTTTCATGTAGATTTTTAATATATAAATTTAGCTTCATAAATACGAAAATAGGTCGACTTATTAATGGGAAAAATTAGTACCGATGGGAATTCTAATAGACTGCTAGAAGAGCGGGTTTTTATAGACTACATATATAGTTATTGTCAATGAGGAACTCTAGCATATTTTTAATATCAACTTAAAAATACTTGTGTGAATTTCAACATGACCAATCGCAAGATATGAAAAATTTCTAAGTTTCGATTTTATTGACATATGATAAATACCCTCTTGGTACAAAATATCTGCAATACATTCTGACTTGCTTTTAGCTGTAGTTTTCTCATAGCAAATCTTGTTTTAATTAAACAAAAAGTAAAAGTTATCAGACTTGAAATGAAAATGAGACCAAGAAAGTTTCAGTATTTTCTGACTTACAGATTTACATTCATGGAAATAAAATCAACAAATAAAAGTGATTGAATCCTTAACTGTTAGTAAGAGGGGAGATCTCCATAAAATAGGCAGGAAAAATGGACGATTTGATTTCAATATCTGACTCTCACAAAACGTTATTGAATCACTGAAAAGCCGATTGATGTTTATGAAATAGTTAACCCGCTATAATTGGATTATTTTTTTTCACTGGTTGCAACAATACCTTAATTATTAAGACATTAATACACAACAAATGTGCTGTATTAAAAATAAAATGTGCTGGTGGGTTAAATGGATTAAATTATTAAAAAGTTTATGGGAAAGTAAATTTAATTCAAACTTCTTTTTATTTTATAAATCAAGCACAGAGATATACTTAAAGGGCTTTATTAATAAACCATGTTGGTATTTAGTAAATATGTGCATGTTTTAAATTTATTTTGAATAATTCATAGTCTATCAGACAAGGGGAAAACTAGCAAATTCGTTAATTGAATATGTTCTCAAAAGAAATTTATAGAATCTTTTTAAGGTAAGTGGTTAGTTACTGTTATAAAAAAAAAGGCAGAAAATCTGTTAAACATAAATATTTGTTAAAGTCATTGATTTAGTTTATCTGCTAGACGGCATCATTTTTTCGTATTTGCCCGCTGTAAGTAGCACTCACATATGATCACAGCAACAGTGTGTTTGTCTATTAGCAGGCCCATTACACTCGCGTGTATCCAACCATTTGTCTTTGTTTTAATAAAGATATCGCTGCATTTAGAATCATCCTCACACCTGATTTATTGGACCTAGGATTACAACAAGTATATTTCATTACGTTGTAAATAACCTCTGTAAAGATAAATGTCTGTTTAGCAGAGAGCTACAGATACAATTACAATCAGGTCAGTAACTCATTAAAACAATTAATTTTTAAGTTGAATAGAATCAATTTTCACTCTAAGTACCATGGAAATTTAGAAGTCTGATGTTTTGCTGCACAAATTGTATATGAAAGAAAATTTCAAAGCTTTTCTGGTAATTGTATAGGATGTTCAGTTTAACGATATTACTTTTTACCTAAACAAAAGCATTTCTCTGAACTTCAATGATTTTCATGTACCATCAAGATAAGAATTTTTTTTTATTTTAAAATTCTTTCTCTCAAACCGAAAGGAGACACATAAGTTGAATTTGAATTATATAAGTATAGAAAAATGCAGAATGTTAGAATAAAGAATATCAACAACAAATAGTGACAGAAAAAATAACTTATAACCATCCAAAATCGCAGTTTGCCAGAGTGTATTTTTCTGGGATATCCTGTAAAATCAAACGCATTTTAAGACAATAGTGACAGACCACATAGTCTGGATGAAGTGATCCACCTGTAAATATATAGATCTATTTTATTATCTTTTCTTCTTTGCTTTCTATATTAAACTGCCACTTCCATAAAGTAAAGCAATAAATGTCGAAATACAACTTCATTTAGATTGACGAGGCAAAAAAAGTCATTTACCAAGGTAGAAAGGATAGGTACTCCTAAGGGCAATTGACACCGAAATCAAACTCCTCGTTCTCATACATCGGACCTATTGGGGAAGCATCATTGAAAAATAAAAGTGCCAAGCAAGAGAATTCCATATTAAGAAAGAAAAAAATAATAAAAGATTAAATGATAAAGACAGATTTTGATAAATTTTTATTAGATTCAACGTTGATTACATTATGAATGATAATAAGTATTACACTAGTTTTTAGGACATTAAAATTGATTTTAAAGACAGGTTTTTATCCTAAATAGATGCCTGTCAATTCATATTTTTTTTCTTATGCTAAATAAGTAAAAGAAAAGTTCTACGAATACTTTCTATTTTCAAAATGTTATATATATAGTAATGAATATGGATATTAGCTAAACCGTCTACTGTTTCAAAAAGTACACCCTTGTTCGAAAAGTTTGAATGTACTTTAAGAGTCAATTAAATGCCAATATGTGCATGAGGATTCTGCATTAGATGAGAATGCATGATAAAGCCGATGTTCAACATCAGATATATTCGATAATTCATTATCACCCATGAGTTCAAAATTTTTGAACAAGTCTAAATTTAAAATTCTTATGTAAATTTCTGAATTAATATACATGTATTTATAAATGCGATTTAAAGAAAATGTCTCATCTTTCATACCATGTGTCTGAATAATATTTTCGTAATTAATTGGCATAAACTTTCGATACACACAAAAGAGCATGCCATGGTAATTATCTAACAACACTAAATAATATTTTTTTTTCAAATTTGTTCCTACTTTTTGAAACCTAGGGCCAAATGCACTGCCTGTTTGCTCACGTAGCCATCCCAAACTGAGAAGTATTGTTACTATTTATAGGCTAATGATAGTCTTCCCAGTTCGTGTATTGTTGTCCTTTTTTCAACCAACTGGCAACATTGTGTCAATACTCACTTCCTATTGGTTCTTATTCCTCCCTACTCAAGTTCCCATGGTCTGCTTATTTCATTCTGAAAGTGCAGGTACAATATAATTACCCGTATCCTAAATGCTGAATAAACAGAATAGTGTCACATTTCAATCATGTATTTAGAGAGATGAATAAGATCTTCTATATCGGGGTTATTTCCCTGTATAGACACTAAAGGATCTTACACAAGAATACAAGTCACTCCCTATTTGAGTAATTGATTCCCACAATCGTTTACTTTCACTGATATTATGTATAATAACATCTGCACTTGTAAAAAAGGATGGGTTGACATAAGTACAATTATATGTTATCAACTAAAGAATCAATGGTTCTGTCAAATCTGATCTACTGTATACAGATACGTACGATGCACTTTAAAATCTGAATAATAATCTATTTATACATGTGTTTTAGAATTCAATAATTAAAATATTTTTACAATTCAATTAATCAGCTATGTGTTCTTCAACTCTCTGCAAGATTGATGTGATTAAATTCTCTTAAAGCTTATCTCAACATTTAAACCATGTATGTTCCCCCATCTTGTGACTCCTCAATATAGTATGATATACATGTATAATCATATTTATTTTGTAATCACAGCAAAGTTCTAATATAACCATTACTGTCTTATTGTTTGGATGAAAAATTATTACAATCACCTGTGCATGATTAACTAAATAATCTTTTTAAAACACCGCATACTTTATCATATTAATTCCTTATACGAATGTTAAATTCCAGTTAAGTATTAATATTAACATTTCCAAGTATTTTTCCTTAAGATTCTTTGCAAATTAGAAGATTGTTCATTTTCTCATGAACTACCATGAGATGAGCATGAATATCTCCCGTCATAATACCGTACTTGACGTCAAAACTATAGTGCAAACTGTTTTGCTTTAAAAAAAATGACAGTTGAATGGCGTAACTTGTGGAAACTCATCGGAAAAATAATGTAAATATAAGAAATGAATTTAAGTTTTGAAAATTCATGAGGTACATGTACAAGAACTACAACGCTTCACGCCGGCATATTTATCATGAAGAGCTAACGCGCTTCATGAAAAATGCCGGCGTGAAGCGTCGTAGTTCATGTCCTCATGAATCTTCAAAAATTAAATTCATTTCTTAAATAGATTCTCAAACCGTAAAAATTACACTGGATATAGCAGTGTTCCCAATGAAGTATATTTTAGCTTTAGTGTTTAAAGTAAAATACAGTACACACTTTTTTTTTTAAAATTTCAACTTGTTAAGATTAACTTCATTTAAAGTCAGTATGGCAGTAAAAAAGAAGACAATATAATCTATACTGAGCTTTTGATTGATATAAAAGGTTCTGACTAACATCAAATTCCACTAAAGTCACTGTTACTTCTCACATGTTGTTTGCTTGTTTTGTATTTCTACGGTGTTTTCGCCCTAATACATTTGAATATTTTTGTGTTACTTATAAATATAGTATTATTAAGTGATACATTTTCTTCCCCCATTTTTAAATATATATTTAATTAGTGGACATTCTTGCCCCCCCCCCAAATATCTATTAAAGTACTATCTTTAACAAAACAAAAAAATAAAGACCTTTACGTCTAATCTAAGATCAAGTTTTTGGTAATTTGATACTTTATAATAACTTCAGTGCTTTCTTAAACTCGTTCTGTTTGTAGTTACGTCATGTCAGTTTTATATTTCTACAAGGAACATATGTTCTGTGTATGTAGACTTCAGAAACTCCATATCAGGAAGATCTCTGTATGATATGTTACACAGAAAGCGGACCGAGTTCGTCCATTCAACCTCACTAGGAGAAAACAAAGAGACTTGTCAATTCTATTCATTCATTTAAGAGAGAGAGCTCAGATATACATGTGGCTCATCAACCTGGTTATCGAGTGACTGATATTCATGTTTACCGGATTCTTTCTGAAAGACAGAATGCAATTGTTTTAACTGATGTGAAATTTTTGATAGGAAGTTAGTCTTACTTGCTTTACCATATCGATTCTGCGTCACGTTTAAATTTAAGTATAAGTAGTGTGCAGTCATACGTATACATACGTCGACATAAATCAATGTTTCCCCTACCCTGGGCCTTCAAAAAATGTTAAAAACCTTCATTTAAAGTTTTCGGTTCAAAATTACCTAGTTACAATGGACATAAAAGTTTTTGTTAAAGAATTCAACACGTTTAACCCTAAATTTTTACAGGGGACTTAAGTGGACTCTTGACAAATATCCCAATGACTAAATACTAGTACATGAAGTCATGACATTCTAGAGTAAACAAATGAAAATGATCAAATGAAAATTAAAGGGGGGAATCTTTCAGATTGCAATATATATCCATTCTACTGAATGCAATAAAGAAGAAATTAAAAAGAAAAATGCAAACTTGATCTGTAACTCATCAAAATACACTCACATACCAAAAAATCAGCTCAATATCTGCAAGCGTTTAGGAAAAAAGTGCGGAAAAACAAGTGGGACAGACTGACAGACAGACAGAGGGACAGACAGACAGACGGACGGACAGACTCAGAGGAAACCTATAGTCCCCTCCGGTTTCACCGGTAGGGGACTAAAAAAAAAAGAGGGGGAAATAGTAACAAGAGAACTTTTTCCTAAACTCAAAGAATAAGAATAGGACATCAAATGTATCGAGCTTAGAGCTATTAAACTCGGCAGTGGTTTATTTAATATTCAACATAAGAAACAGTGTTTATAAAGACTGTATTTGTATTTTTAAGACCACTGATGCCTGACCTCTACTCTGGCCTAAACATTTTTGAAACAAAGAAAGAATTAGAGAGAAATCCATTTTATAGGATGCAATATGTATGCCATGCTACTGCATTACATGTACATCCATATAAAACTATGGCATGTCAAACGTTGCAATATTCGATCTTTCCATTTGCATTGTATAATATTCCATTTGTATTGTATAATTTTACATTTGTATTGTAAAATTTTCCATTTGTATTCTATAACTTTTCATTTATATTCTATTATTTTCCGTTTGTATTGTATAGTTTTCCATTTGTATTGTTTTTTTTTTATATATTCATTGTATAATGTTTATTTATATTCTATAATTTTCTATTTGTATTGTATTATTTTCCTTTTGTATTGTATAATTTTCCTTTTGTATTGTATAATTTTCCTTTTGTACTGTATACTTTTCCATTTGTATTGTAAAATTATACAATACAAATGGAAAGTTATAGAATACAAATAAAACGATACAAATGGAAAATTATACAATACAAATGAAAAAATATACCAAACGAATGAAAAATTATAGAATACAAATAAAAATTACAATGCAAATGAAAAATTATACAATCCAAATGAAAAATTTTACAATACAAATAAAAATTAAACAATACAAATGGAAAATTATACAATGCAAATGGAAAAGCTCGAATATTGCAACGTTTGACATGCCATATAAAACCCATATACATTCCGACTTTAATGCAAGCTTTTCATTATAAAACAACTTTTAAATTGTACCAACTGTCTTTAAGATGAGCAGCTTTTCTCAAAGTGTTTACTTTGAGTTGATTACAAAAGTCGAAAAGGCTTTGGTTTTACATATAGGAAAATCACACCGCATTCTAGCTGAAAAATACACAGAATGTTAATTTGCAGATAGTCAGACGCCAAACGGTTGAGATATTTAAATTCAAACATTTGTTCTTAATCAAAATTTGAGAAGTTCCGTAATTAACTCTTATAGAAAGTTTGAAAAATATACATAGTATATGTCTGCTCTCATAACACTAAATCAATGAAATTTCTAGCTAATGTGTATTTCTATAGCAACATTTGAGAAGTTGTTTTATTTTGGTTGTAGGCCTTCAATATTATTTTAATTTATTTCTTGGTTATAGAAGAACTGGAATGACGCAGATTTTTCTCATTCTGAAAGGAATGGAAATCGTCTCCCGTTAGAAACACTTTCCCCGTTTACTTTTATTACATTGTAAGAAAACCAAAAAGGTATTGATTTAACTGCATGTGTATACCATCATGTAAGCATCCTGTGATCTTGAATCATTAGTCAAATCGGAGAACACTTTGTGACAAAAAAAATAAACCTGCATCGGTCGATTAGAAAATGAAACACAAATTGTTTATATGTTAAATTCTCTTTGATTGATTTTATTGAAAGATTAATTAGTGTTCATAGAATTGAGGTTATTAAGTGAAATGTTCATAAGAGTCTTTTTCATAATGAAAAATAAAACGACACTCTATCTAAAGAAAAATCGTCATATATATGATTTATTTTTTAATAATAAAATGAAGATTTACTTGCAAAAAGTACTCAGACATTTTAAAACCGAAGGAAATAGAATTATTTTATCTGACAATAAACTTGTAGCCTTTTTTAAATCAATTTTTAAAATCAGTAACAACTTATATGAAGGAAAGCAAAATTGAAATGAATTTGTATAGTTTTTCTTCTGACTTTTACAGAGTTCTGTGTATGAATGAAAACTGTTACGAATTGTAAAAACATTGAATCAAGATAGGTTTTATAGAATCTGGATGTTCACATTCTTATATTGAATACTAGATAAAACATTGGTTTCTTATGATCCAAAGCAAAACTTGTATAGAGTAACATTAAAAATTGATTAATTAAGATACACTGTGATACATGGAAACTAAGGAGTCGTGAATTTCATTATTCTGCAGTGTGCCTTAATAGGAGTCATTAAATCGAAGTAATCAAATTAAGTTTAAGGTTAATATTAAATACAAAACTGTCGATCGTTTAAAAAATTGAAAAAAAATTCAAGAATGTGACGTGAAATGGAAACAAATTTATTAAAAGAGTATTTTTCTATTCAAAAAATATCATTTTTTCGTTATTTACTGAAATGTTTATGTACAGTATTTTTTCCGTGCATCGCGCTAAGTCATAACTTGAATTATGAAAAACATAAAGATAACGATCTGTGGTCAATCTCATGACTTGTAAACAATATAAAACATATATGCAGGACAAAAACACGTACCTTTGGAAACACTGGAGGTGGGATCAGGAGCTTAGGAGAAGTAAGCATCCTCTGTCGACCGATCACACCCGATGTGAGCCCTTTGTATTGATCAGGAAAAACGGAGTTATCCGTAGTATGATGTGGTATGAAAGGAAAATCTCAATCAAAATACCAGGGATAGATTGTATCTGACAACAAGTTCATTATAACTCATATAGAATTTGCGAAATGTGGACTTTAACGAGATAGTTGAAAGCCCAGTAACATCAACTTATTGATAAGTAACCTGTCTCGGTTTATAAATTGGTCAGTTGTTAGACATAACACCATGTGCCAAGGATTTACTATATTAATGGGGGAATGTTGAGGATGAAAAAAATGAATTCATCTCGTTTGTGATATAGTTTAGTTGTTAGTTTTCATAATTTCACAGTGATTAGTAACTTTGAATAAATATACCGATTGTCCTTGGAAATCAGTGGTGTACATCTATATATAAGAAAGTATTTAAAATTCCTTAAAAACTATTAAAAAAAAACCCATAAATTATTGAAATGTATAAGTTGCATTCTCTCGTAGCTGGAGATTTCTTCATATTAAACATGAAAATATTCCTTCTATTTAAAAGATTTGTTTTATTGAACTAGTGCTATTTTATTTGACTCTCATTTTAGAGACTCAGTGTAGACATAATGAACACCATATAATTATCCTCATAACAACTATTGTCATAGTCTACATCCTTGTAGATTTTGCAATGTTGTTCTCTGTTCTTTTGTTATGAGTTCTATTTTTAATGGAAAGCTAATACACTCCGTGCTATGTAATATGACTACAGACCTTTATCATTAGATATTTCTTGACGACTTTGTGATAAATAAAGCACTTTCTATAGAGGTCCTGTAATTGGTCCTCATATTTTGTTGAATTTCTGCACAATGTGTCCTTACTGTGCATAAGGAGATTTAACAAACTTTTGTCACAAGTTATTTTCCTACACAATAGAGACACATGCAGGCAATTTTATATTTGATAACAATCCTCATTATTTCCATAGAAAGCAACAAGTGCCCAACTGAAATCGTCCTCAGTGACACGGCATTGAGGCTAGATTGCCAATCACAACTTGTTAATGAAGTCTGGATATGTTAGAGGAGCATACTTTTTGCAGATTGCCTTGTTGAACTAGCCTTGTATAACAATGAAAACATTTCTCTTTGGGGAGAAGAACATTACAATGCCCTGTTAGTCTTCGTTTCAGATGATTGGGGCTAGGGTTCGGATAATGAGAATTGGGAAGAATAATCCTTTATGTAGCGATGAACAGTCGGTGCAACATATCACAACATTACAAATCAAACACGTTCACTCCCCCCTTCTTTCAATTCTGTGAAGTTCATTCACAATGCCTTGTTAATTCCTATATTAGTCGCTCTGTGTACACAAACCAACACGCCTCAAAGGGATTTAATTCTCCTCTCCAAAAACTTTAGATTAGGAAAAGTGTTACTCTTAAAATGTTAATTAATTTTGGAGATGTTTTGATGCATGATTTTGTATTGCACAACCCGGAGCATAGCCTGGTGTGGAAATTTAATCTTATATATTTTTAGTGGCTAGGTATAGACTACTTAGAAAAGGGAATGTATAAAACATAAGCACAATATAAAGCTAGAAAATTCTTTTGGAAAAAAAGAAACTAAAGACAAAAAATAGCTGCACCGTTTCATTTATGTTATAGGGAGAATAAAAGAATTCTAAATGAATTCTTTAAATTGTTTCTCATTGCTTTGCTTTGAAAGATTAATTTTATGATTACCTTTTGTTGTTTGAATAAGTGGACAGAATTCGCTTTAACACCCAAAGACGGACATTGAGTGTAATCTCCAAGTCAAAATAAATGTTCAAACAGTCTTTTTCTTAAATCACAGGACGTAAGGGGATTACTTACACCAAATTTCAAATGATCGTAAGCTGAAATCCCTATTATTAAACTTTAAAGACAAATTATATGAAAACATACCTAGTTCTGACTAAAGATTTGTTCGTGTCTTCTGAACAATTGTATAACTCTGGCAGTGGTCCCTGTTGGTGAGAATTTATGGAGCTTCTTGGATTAGTTTAGTCAGCTGGCGGTGGCTGGAGTCCTATTGTTAACATCATGATACACTGACAAGGGGAGATAAATAGGACTTGTCAGTAAATTGCTTTACAAATATATTGCGGAGACTTTTAAGAGATATGAGGAACTATGATATAAATTATGTCTGCCTGGCTCCTTAATTGAGATTTCCGTACCAATAGGTAAGACATTTTATCTTACAAAATCTCTCCCTGTCAACAAAAAGCAACAATAATAAAATTACTTCATATGAGTTCTCCTATTGTGACTTTGCAAATCTCTTTCATAAACCATAAAGTAAAAGGTTGCATAGGTACTGGTTAAAAGTTTTAAATAACTGTACAGTTATGCGCTATTTCGATCAATTTCGGTCGAATTATATTTCTTATGCATTTGATTAAGCTCTATCATTACAATTTCACTTAAAGGACCGACTGGGGTTTCCATTGCGCAATACTTCGCGCATCACAGTAAAATGAAACGTATTTACTCTTCTCACATAAGTAATAAAATAAAACAAAAATAAGAAATTACATGTTAAAAAAATCTAATTGCAACTCTATATGATTTTTTTAAATTTCTTAGGTAGATTGACGTCGTAACAGTGCGTGACGTTATGAAAAACTGAAGTTCTTTAAAAGGGGATCATGAAAATGTTAAAAGAAAAAGTATAAAATATAAGCTCTTGAAATTTAAAACATAGAAATTTGAAAATCTCCGTTATTTTTGTCAATTTTTGTATAAATCTTTTGTATCTGTCATATTTTGTAGTATACTCCATAAAAATAGGAAAATTTCGTTAATTTTGACATTTTGAGTCCCCCCCCCCCCCCCCGGAAACCAGATGGTAGAATTTTGTGTTTCTTACATATAATGTACAATATAGTATTACTCATCACATATTATAATTTGAGTGAAAAGTATATCGTAGTATTTGTATAATTTGCTTTGAAGTGCAAAAAATTTGCATTTTCCCATATAATCCTATAGTAAATGTACCCATATTTTGAAATGGTCCCTAAAAAACACCTAAACGGTAGATTTCCCCTAAACTTAGCATGTACACTGAAATCAATGTAAGTTACATATGGTATGAAATTACAGAGTTTCACTGTTGTAGTTTTCACAAATAAAACCCCAGTCACTTCCCTTAATTCTCTAAAAGTCGTTAATTAAGAAACCTGTGAGGATACTCTGTTTTTCCCTCCCGTATCGGTTTTTGCCGTCACTCAATGCCTTTTTGTAATATTTTTTCTGAACTTCAAATTAAATTTAATAAGATCATTGTAGAAAAAACTTTTGAATTTCGACAAGGTCATACACCTTTAAATGTCCACGACAGTCTCAATATGTGATCTATATGTAATGGGTCTGATAACGAAATTATTTTTGGAAAGGGGTTGACAACATTTATTGGTATCAAACATTTTAACTATGTGGATTTAATTTGTTGAAATACCAGGAATATGAATTATTCTTCGGATTTACTTGGGGCGTTTTTGTCACATAATAAACATACAAAAGAGTGTTATTAAAGATATAATAATTGACAAAATAAAACCAACATGTAATTGTTGGTGAATTGTTTCTTTGGTCCTCTTTGCTCCTTTTACAATAAAATAAGGTTTATCAAATGTATAAGTTTATAATTCAGATTCCACATAAGAGAATAATGTCCTTTATGAAAATTTTGATATTTCTTATGCAAATTTTGTACAATTGTCATGTACAAATTTTGCATAAGAAATGTCAAAATCTTTGAAAGGAGAATAAGCATACAGTGCAGATATTAACTGACAATTGCAAATTTCTCTCTCTCTCTCTCTCTTGTCTACGACACCATGATGGTCTATTTTCCTATTTTCTGTGCTCAAATAACTGTATAATTTTTTTTATTGATTTACTGTCGTAAGGTCGTCAGCTTACCAATTTTGTTTACTTCTTCCAGTATTGATACAGGAATCTCTTGCTTGTTTTTCCCTTTCCAATGCAAACATTTAACCACTAATTACCTTTGATCAATAATAAAAAAATATATATATATTTAAAAGGCCTCGTGTCAGGATCCTACCCTGGTGTATATAATGGCATCCATCTGAGAGAAACTAAAAAAAATTTCAAACAAAGAGGCCTGTTTGTCTGTATTAACATAAACAAAATTAACAAACCATGCATTCGTTTTGAAAGAATAATACCTTAAACTTGAGACCTGTCATTTCTCTGTTAATGTTCAACGATTAATGAAACCAATTACCGATTCGAGTTAAAGCTTAATTAAATATATTCAAATTTGAATCGATAAACAGGGGAAAATCATCAAAAATTATCAGAAAGAAATAATTATCCCTTAAAAAAAAGATTTTAGAAAAATGTATTTTTATTTACATAGGTTAGAAAGTCGCTAAGCGTGTCATGCAAGAAAGGACATTATAGGGTACTTAGTTATGTATATTCGAAAGTTAAATAAAGGATTCATTATGATTTCACGGGTTATATTTCAAAGATTGTGCATAAAGAACAATTACAATTAATTGCTGAACAATAATTTCTCTGTGGTTCATGTTTTCCTCCATCTCTTGCACTTTGCTTGTAGACCCCCTGCTGAATCCCCCGTCATCGTGCTCATGAAGCAATGTCATTCTGTGATGTACATACACTTAGCTTAAGACAACGAAGGCTATTGTTTTACTTTAAATATGAACCTTCAATTAAAAAAAATCGATTGCCGTTGTCTGCGCAGGTAGGAAAAGAGAGAATAAGGCTATCAAGCAAATCATGATACTGTATCAGGCAACATTTTGGTTAAAGAAAATGCATCTTTGCAATGTGAACTCCAATATGGTGTGGTCACCAAAATAGGTAGGTACTTAATCTATAGAATGTTTTTGACACTATGTGAATAGGTTTGGGTACCCAAAGTTTTTTTTAGCATAATAAAGGAAATACTCTCCTTTCATCTAAAAGCAAAAGGTAAGTATTTCATAGACTCGATCTTTTTGTTGCGTTCAAAGACATCTTTGACATCACTGTCAAGATGACAAAAATTGAGTGCATATTTCGTGTAGCAAAATTTACAGATGAAATTGATACATGTACATTAATTTAGCAATGAATGAAACGAGAATATTGAATTTTAATTGTTGACAATTAATTTTCTTCTTTATCTTAAACTAACTGTTGTAAATAAAAAGGAAAGACAGCTGAAATTGACGTGCAGCTTCCATCAAGCAGACTGAAATTGACATGCAGCTTCCATCAGATAGACTGAAATTGACGTGCAGCTTCCATCAGACAGACTGAAAGGGACGTGCAGCTTCCATCAGACAGACAGAAATTGACGTGGAGCTTCCATCAGACAGACTGAAATTGACGTGCATCTTCCATCAGACAGACTGAAATTGACGTGCAGCTTCCATCAGATAGACTGAAATTGACGTGCAGCTTCCATCAGACAGACTGAAATTGACGTGCAGCTTTCATCAGATAGACTGAAATTGACGTGCATCTTCCGTCAGACAGACTGAAATTGACGTGCAGCTTCCATCAGATAGACTGAAATTGACGTGCAGCTTCCATCAGACAGACTAAAATTGACGTGCATCTTCCATCAGATAGACAGAAATTGACGTGCAGCTTCCATCAGACAGACTGAAATTGACGTGCAGCTTCCATCAGACAGACTGAAATTGACGTGCAGCTTCCATCAGATAGACTGAAATTGACGTGCATCTTCCGTCAGACAGACTGAAATTGACGTGCAGCTTCCATCAGACAGACTGAAATTGACGTGCAGCTTCCATCAGATAGACTGAAATTGACGTGCATCTTCTATCAGACAGACTGAAATTGACGTGCAGCTTCCATCAGATAGACTGAAATTGACGTGCAGCTTCGATACCTGGGACATAGTAGTGACAAAACATTTTTCCGTTTAGGGTCTGTTTTTTTTCTCAGTGACCTCAACATATAACAATCCCATGAAGAAATGTTATGTTTTATTTATCAGATTTGTACATTTCTCTCATGCATTACGTAAATACTTATCAATATTGCTGATGACAAGCGTATGATGTCGAGGTTTATCCTGTCATGGAGTTTTCCCCGCTCCTTCTTCCTTTCTGTTGACAGTTATTTAATTTGACAAGGGGGAACCCTTCTGTCCATTAAACTGATTTAAAATCTATTAAACATTCTAATTTCGAGACATAATCACTTCAGGTCTACTTTTATGTGACAGCACGTGCAATTTCTGTCGCGGACTCCCTGTAGCAATACGGTTACAATTTTTGATCGACAGGAGGCTCCTCTGACATCCGTTATGCTGGGTACAAAATCATTACGGCAATTACACGGCAATAGGGCACAATAGAAATCACTTATACAGATTAAATATGACAATCGCCAACCAACTCTAAAATCTAAGTATTTAATCCGACAAAGAGTCTGTTGCACGGTAAGATGACACTCTAATTTCGGTCGAATTCTTGTCTCTCTATGGCACTTTTTTGTTCGTGATTTGCAATTCTTTGAACTGTACAAAATCTTGTGCTTAGTTTGAGAACTAGCAATAAACAAAATATTAATACGGTGATCAACGTGGTATGGGACTTTTGTCATGAGATGTGAATTTAGATGGATTCTTTGTTAGTTTTAGTCACTTATTAACAGCAATTAATCATAACTGGGAACATCATTAGGACGACCTTAGTAAAACTGGGTCTCGCAATCATATTTCAAATTAATGTCGAAAGATGAGAAACCAAAATTTCAGAACTCTTCCGGTTTTCAATCGAGGCTATTTAGACTTGGTAAGATATTTCCAGGTGATAAAAGGGAATATCAGTATAATAAGCCGCTTTGGTGCTCACAATATTAAATATTTTGCATTCGTAATTGTAATTTCGGTAACCCATTTTTATAAAGGATCCGAGGTACAGGTGCATGAATGCACTGCACTTTTTTGTCATTCTTTTGATAGAAGAAAGAAATAAAGACCACTATTAATGCATTCGTAGCTATTTTATCTGTGTGCTGAATGGCCTGAAATGACTCAGATGAATCTTTCGTTATTATCTTTGAGCGAAATTTGCTAAATTACTGATGCATTTTTACCTGATCAATACAGTCTTCGCAATAAAGATTATTTCTAAATGACAGTACTGATTGACTGTCAGTCTTCAATGGCAGAGAAAATTAGCTCCCGAATTAATTACGAGAACCAGTCTAAATGTCCTTGTAAAACATGTCCCAGTATTCTTCTGAAATAATAGATTGGTTCAAGCACAAAAGAACGTTATCAAGTGTTGTTACTTTGCTGCAAAACCAGATTGATAGTAAACCTGACTTCTTATCATGTCTTTTAAAGTAAACAAAAACTTTCAATTTGTTCTAGTCTGATTCGCAGAATGTAATAATTTGTTTTTTGTAGAAATAAAGGCTTAAAAGAGTGAAAAAAAAGAAATGAAAGAAAGGTCCACAAATATAGCATTCCTGGACGTTTCCGAAAGCTTCCACATGGAACTGACGGCCAAGTTGTCAAGAAACAGTATGTTTGGACTTTCATTGCCGATCTATCGAAGCAGGAAAAGAAACACACTAGATGACTTCGATGGAATAAGAAGTATCTTATCACGCAGGTATGTCTGTTTGCTCTACTCTCTAGTCCCTTTTTGTGTAGTGTATTCCTCTTTTTTTCCTCCGTGTGTGTCTAGGAGTAGATAAATAATGATAGATAATTTCTTTGACGGGTTATGTGTACACTTGAGCGGTGAATCAATAGCATAATGTGTATTAGATAACATAAAGGTCAAGGGTCATGCTAGATCTGACACTGACCCCTCTTAACTACAAGAACACGCTGGATGAGCTGAGTAGATTTTCGCCCCAAGAGCTGATACCCCCTTGGCTGTGTAAACATTTATATGGAATTCCCCTAAGTGGATCAAAGGAGTTTAAGACTCGTGCTTCGGCACTGTGCTCTATAGCCTGTTGTACACCACAGGACTTGTCACATTTCTTTTATCATGTAGGGATATCTATAAATGACAAAAACACAGTGATCATATTAATACTATATAAATAAAACTGGATAATCTCTAAGAGAGATAGACATTGATAGTTCTCAAATTCTTATCTATATAACTGTTTAACAATGTTACTTCGCATGCATGACAATCGTAGCTTCTTACATTTTTCAACAAACTCGGATCCCCCCTCCCCCACAGAAAAAACCCTGACTGGATACGATTGTACATACAGACCTTTATTAAGAAGACAGGACACTGGAGCTTGCAACAAATACCCAAGAAGCTGTGATAGAGTACGCTTGTATACGATGCTGTGGATCCGATTTGAAGAAAGCGTACACTAGTCAAAAGTTTTAATCTCATCCTAATACCAAAAGTCATGAATTTCACAATATTTTGGAAGAGGTATCCTTACTTATCTGCTTAACTCTCTTTGCTTACTGAGTCGTAATCGAGCTAAAGGATAAAACTTAGTACATTTTTATCACCTTGGAGCATGCTTATCAACGTAACGTCAAAATCACAACGTCAAGACAGTTTCTCAAAAATACTCCACCTCCTTATTTTACACATAGTATGTGGCGCCTTACACATTTATTAAAAAGGTTTCCCTATCACTTTATTCTTAGTATTCGAGTATTAATGCTTCAATGTCTTAATTTTTTTTACCACGTAACTCTGCTTTCACTAGTTCCGCAAGTGCACATCTTCCCTTGACGTTATTAGCGGTTTTGACCAGATTTTATTGATAATTCATTTCCTTGAATGCCGCTCATCGTCCAAAAAAAAAAAATAAAAAATTCTTTGACATTTATACACACCTGCATGGCTAAATTTTGATATATTTTCTGCTTGGTCCAGCTTTTTCTGAGTTTGTTTTTGTATTGTCTGATTGCAACACAAAGTGTTTTTTTTTTTTTTTTTTTTTTTTTTTTTTTTTTTTTTTGAAAGAAGCACAACTTGTTTCCTGCAATTGATTTCTCTTTCAACGAAACAATTTACTACATTACGGTATATAAAATGATGTGACCATACTCAATTTGAATATTTAATTTTATTTTGCTTTAACGCTATTTTAAACGAGATATCACTACAGACAATTATTGCGATTACATTACTTAATTTTGACTGACTCCGTGACCCCATTTTTTGCAGTTTATATTTTCAATAATTTTAAAATATACCATGAGATACTATAGTATTAAAAAAAAAATTAATTCAAACTATTCGGATTTATTATTGAAATATTTCTACTGAATTGGTTCAAAATTTGACGTTAAGTTAAAAAAGTTATGGCGAAAGTCTACGTATTTTTTTTTAATGACCCTCGTGGTTATTGCTTCAAAGTTTTAAAATATCGAGTAACTATATAGAGGAATTTTTTATTTAGCATTTATTAACAACAAATTTTTAAACTCTAAAACATCTTATTTCCAAATAAATCGATTTTTACATTTATTTATTTATTTTATTTATTTATTTATTTATTTATTTATTTATTTATTTATTTATTTATTTATTTATTTATTTATTTATTTATTTATTTATTTATTTTTTTTTGAACTTAAAAAAAATCAAATATAATAAGACATATATAATTAAATATGTAAAATTAGGAGATAATATAAAATTTTCTATGCTGAAAAAGTATTTCAAAGGATATGCATTAAACATCCATTAAATAAAATTTTAGATGTATAGCATTGGTGTGTACAATGGATATCTTTTTTTTTAAGTAGGGCCTATGTCACTTTATTTGAATCTGCTACTAAAAACAATCATTTTTTTTATGATAATAACAATTTATATGAATTTAATAAAATCATAATAATAATTCATTAAAATTTGATGAAATAATAACGAGAAAATGTAGGAAAGCTAACGAAAGATAATTCTATGTGTGCAAGAGTTACATTCCTTTGGATAACCTCTTCTGTCTTTAGAGTCACGTAACCCACATACTTCAACGGATACCCGGATGTAAACAAAATGGAGGACTTTTGGAGACAATAACATTTACTTGACACAAAAACATGTAAAGTTTCAGGATTTTGTTAATATTATGGCATTTAACTCTCATTTCAAACCATTTTTTGATCCTAAAAATGAAAAAACACAGCGAAACATCGTTGGAACAATCAGCTCCACGAAGTCGAATGACGAGACGAGTGCGATTCAACAGCAGAGGGCACCTGTTACAGTATCAAAGTACATATTTTCTTAAATACAGATAATTTAGATTTTGCAAGATATAATGCAGTACAACTTTTTATTTTTAGATTGTCATTTCCGTACTTTTTGTATTGAATCAAATAGGCTTTAATAAACAAAGACAAAAACTTAAAAAGAGAGATAATTTAAGTACTTCTCATCTTGGAAAAAGAAGAAATTTATTTCCTAGTATTCATATTGTTATCAACACATTTTCTGTATGAATCTTATTGTAATTTTCTTTTTATCCCCCTCCCCCCCCCCCCCCCACAAAGATAGGGCGCAAAATTTTTCAGTCCTTACTTCTGTTGGTGAAAATTTTAATAGTTTTGCTTTATAGCGAGCACAGCGAGCTCGATAGACTAATGTGTAAGAACAGAGAAAATTTGAATTAAAATCTGTATATTCGTCAAGCAAATTTTCTGTGAAATCTCAGAATTCCGTCGCTACCACTTGCCTGCCAGGATTCCATGCTATAAAGGTGAATAAACAGTCCCACAGTTATGTAGTAATTAAGATTTAGTTCTTGTGGAGAGCTTAAACAAACAAAGAATAATTGCATCCTCTCTACAATGCCTTTCGTTACAAAATTGCGAAAGGCCTATTTAGACCCAGTTACGGAAATCAAATGCAACTTACATACAACGTCATGTGATGTCACAGTCATGTGGTTTGAAGTTTGAAGAGGTGGATAGTGTAAGCTTTGTAAAGGTTTTTTATGGTCAACTGCACTTGCCCCAACAGTGGCATCGTAAAACATATTATTTTTAACTAAAGAAATTTAACTCTAATTAATTTTGGCATGCATATTCAACTATTAGTGCCCTTTCGAATATACGAAGCTAATATACATTGATAACTACTTGATTAGATTCATATAAGGAGCTAATAACTACTTGATTAGATTTAGTATATTCCTTCAACTTATGAAGACAAAATCAAAAGGAGAATTGTAATTATTTAATTTTTTATGCATTATATAGGGCATCTTATAGCAAATAATTTAGTAAATTTACTATATGTATAACATTGTTTGTACTTTTGTGAGTTTTGGCTAGGATTAAAATTGACAGTACTAAGGCACTGGAAAGTTGGTAAAACCCGGGGAAAATACAGCTATGATACAACTTACATATTAGCAACATATATATTTGTTTATCATTTTAGACTATTTATTCTATACTTGTGGGCATATTTTATTATTAATGCTATTGTTTCTTGAAATGCATATTAATATATGTTTTAAGAAGAAACGCATAGCCATTGTAGAACTATTTTGCAACAAAAACATAAATACATTAAAATTGAAAATGTATCAGGTATTTATATACATCCTTCAGATGGATTGTACAGTACAAAATACGGTGAGGAGAATCCACAGCTCTGCCCAGGACGAATTTTTGCCCTCAGTGCTCTTAGAGACAAGTAATGAAAAATATGTGCACGAGGGATTTTTTTGCACTGAACAATCAGAACACATGTACAGGGTTGTCCGTAAGAATTGAAATAGCAGGAGGCATTAAAAAAGTAGAAAGGAGTCAGGGTTTCCTCCCTTAAGAGGGGTTTGATGGGGAATACATGTACCAGGATAACCAGGGGACTTTGTCATTATAGGGAGGGAATTCCCTGGCCCCTAGGTCTTACGGACAACCCTGCATGTATTATGGAATGTTTATTGTTTACATCAATTTGAGAGCAGGCTTTTTTTAGCTAAATATTCCATTTATTTATTTGTGGTCACTGGGTAGATGAAATCTTATGATCTATAGATTACTTTTAAAATAAAATCCCAAAAACACAATTTTCTACAAATCTCTGACAATGAGAAGCTGATGAGGGATTTATGTATATTCTATAATGACTTAATTAAAAAGGCATCTGTAGCTTTATAATTTACTTAATCAGTGTAGCTGTTCGGTCAGATCTGATCATTGCTTGGAGATTTGTGGCTCAAAATTCTTTGACAACTAAAATTTCTACTATCTTTACCAAAAGATAATCATGTAACAATGTAATATGGTTCATTTGGAAGATAATTAATTAGTGTAACTTTTATTGATGTATACAAGAGCTGTGTTAGATTTACATTTGTACACTTGGCAGAGGGAGATGTTTTACTTTATCAGAATTTTCTGCATGAACTGTGCTGAATAAATTCCTTGGGACTGGCATAACATTTTCATGTGTACAGTCTCAAGTTATCTGATTCATGGTGTTAAGAGAAATAAAAGGTTGCATGCTAAAGATAAGATACTCATACATCATTTATGAAATATTTGTGGTAAAAGGACTCGTACTGTTGCATGTTGGGCATTTTAGTTTGGGGTGTTGATTTTGTTTGAAGAAATATCATAATCTGCTGTTATGTTTATATTTGAATTTTCATAAAATTTGAGTATATGTTAAAAAAAGACTTTAAATTATTGTATAAATTCAAAAGACTAACATTTTTCGTTAAATGCAGTTTAATTTTTCATTTAATATTTGAATTGAATAATTATCTGATCATTAATTTCAGTAAATGCCAGGAAAATTGGGGGCCATATGTGCATAAACAAGGTGATCTTTTTTATCTGGATGTGAAACAAGACAACAAAAGCAAGTATCAGCAAAGAGGGCATGTATCCGATTGGTCCTCCAATCACCATGTGGAGCAGTCACTGAATTCTGGGAACTCATACACACACAGTGGGGATCACAGTCATCTGGAAAATAACAATCAGCCTCTATATACCAAGAGCTCTGCTGCAGAGACAAAGTATAATAAGAATGAGGTACAGGTGTCAGGAAGTGGTTACAAACATTTTAAACCTAAAATTTTGTTTAGTGATCAGAACATGTTAAAAGAAAATGATTTTAATTCTGAAAATTGTGTCGAAAGTGATACTCACAAAAAGCTAGGTAATGGACAGATCCTTAGTTCTTCCTGCCCTCCAAGTGAGGATAAAATCAAGCATGTTTATTTGGTGCCAAACATAAGAAACTGTTGTTCAAGTGATAAATCTGGAATCATTCTTTGTGAAAAGCTTTTTGGGATTGTGTTATGCCAGTATAACCAAAGGACTCCTCAACATATGCTTAATGGTAGCACATTAGAAAAGCTGGCCAGAGAAAGGAAAATCATTGTACAAGATGTCTTACAGGCCAGTCCTGCCAAACAATCGGCTCAAATTTTTAGAGGTGAATTTCTTGCATTTTTTTTGGCTGTTTTAATGTCCTATTTTTATCAACCTTTACTCACCTAAGAGATTTACAAAGTGAATGAATTTTACAAAATAGAAATAATTCACTAGGCATGTTGATTTATGATACATTTACCCTTTTTCTGTTTTTGATTGTAGGAGATATGTTGGTGTGTTTAAATGACATTGAATTAACATGGGTAAACTTGGATGAAATTTTCAGATCAATCACCAATAGACCAGTAAGTTTTACAAATGTATAATTTATAGCTTTTCTCTTAAAAACAACTGGCTCAAATATGTTTTATGTTTACATTTAGTGTTTTGATATAGTCAATATTTCAATATATTTCAATTGTAAATAAGCTATCTTAGGGATGAATTAGAACAAAACAAACGCATACTCAAGTTATCTTTGGTTTTATTATAGGTAAAGCTAACCTTCCAACTTCCTGTGGTTATTGGGCCAGATAAAAACCCACCACCTTCACGCGTCCCTCCACCTCTACCTCCCAAAACATACCCCCACAAAGTCAGCACCTGTACAGTGGTCCCCACATCCCCACACCAACCACCAAAGAAACAGCGTCCCCAGCTGGGGGATAACATCCTCCAATTAGTGTCCGGTGAAGATAAGTCCAGACTTGTCTTATTTCTGAAGAACATAATGTGTGCTGTTATGTACTTGACTTTAGACTCCCCTGAACCAGAGGAGTCATCAGAAAACACAAAAGAAGACATTGTGTATCAGTTTCCTTGTGACCTTGAGAACAAACTTGTTGATGTCAGAGGGTTATTTTTGACATTGTGTGGAACCGTCCCAGACATCACTGGCAATAATGTTAAATGGTAGGCAATTGTGTTAATAAAGATTTGTAGCATTTTAATATTGTTAAATAAACATGAAAAATTAGGCATTTTTTAAATCACAGACAAACACAAAAAATCAATTTGATGTACTTTGACACTTTTTTTCTAATTTGACCATCTTTTAAATTTTCAGTTGTACCATTAGTCACAAAGGGCAGACAATCCATGTAGTGTTCATACGAGAAGGCCAGGACTTGTTCTTGATGGGCTTTCCCCAATCCAGGTGAGATAAAAATATGTTATTCAAAAAAAGTACTATAAAAACAACTTATTTTAAGAAAACTTTATGACTGATACTGTTTGTAAATGCGAGTATGTGTGTTTTAGAGTTCCTCTGGCATTCTGTGAGGTTGTTATGAAGGAAATGCATAGACTCCTTAAGGTTTTATTTGGTTCCGTGGTCAGGTAAACAATCATCCTTTATAATTTTCATCTTTAATATGAAATTTCTTTAAATGGTTGCAAGTTGATGAATGTGTACAAAGACAATTTTTAAAAAATTTTCTTATACATGTAGTGCTTTTCGGTCTCCAAAGTTTCGTGTCCAGCTGGATCAGCTGTTTTCTCTAACTCTCCACACAGTACTTCTGAATCCAGACATAATCCAACATGGAACAAACTCCAGTATTCCAGCCCAAGTCTTCTTTGAATCAATAACAGGAGCTCAGAGGCTCATCCTTACTCAGGAAAATATGGTACTTATCTCTATCATCTCTGTAATAAAAAAACTTGTGGAATTATTACGTTTGGCAAAAACTGTCTAATCCGACTCCTGTGCAATCCATTTCTCTGTGAAATCTGACACCCAGTCTATTCCAACAAAATTTCTTGCCCATTGCATGTCAGAGTAAAGAGGTTTCACTGTATAGAATTCAATTTTTATGGATTCTGCAGGTACCCCATAACCAACAAATTTATTTCCTCAATAGATATTGACCTTTAATGTAAATCTTTCATAATGAGGCAATTACCTACTGAATTAGATCACCTAAACTTGTAAATTTTTAAACAATTTCCCCATCTAATTAAAGACAATAAAATTCTGCCGCTGTTCTGTTTTACAGTTACTCTGTGATGAAATATTGAGTGAATTCGAAGCTGCTGACTTTGATGAGTTTATGGTAAGAAATTTTCTTTTGCCCAAAACATTTTCTTTTGAAACATTGCCCAAGTTTGATTGATTGTGTTCCACAGGCACTTGTTTCGTATATCGGGTAACACCCTTCTTTTTCTTTCGATAAGGTACCTAATTCAATTTCAGGCACACTCACTTCAAGCTCATATTCTGTTAATATATCAATCAGTAACCTACTTTAAAATGACATCACTGGCTTCGAGAGACTTTTTTCAAATAAATCGTTTCAGACGTCTCTGGTCCAGCCTCTTCATTGTAAACCACTCGTTTATTCCTAGAAAATTACTTCAATACATATTAAGACTCTAGACGGGACACAAGAACTTCTGGTTGGGGTTATAGATGTAGGATGAAACCAGAGCCTTCCAAGTTTTCCATTCTGAGGTCTCTGGTTTTATCGTAGACTACAATCCTAACTGGAAGTTCTTGTATCCCCTCTTGAGTCTTAATATGTATCAAGGTAATTTTCATGGAATAAATAAGTGGTTTACAATAAAGAGGCTCAACCAGAGACGTTTGAAACGGTTTATTTGAAAAAAAGTCTTTTGAAGCGAACAATGTCATTTTAAAGTAGGTTAATGATTGATATATTAACAAAATACATGCTTTAAGCTAGGGTGCCTGAAATTGAGTTTGGTACCTTGTGGAAAGAAAAAGAAGGGTGTGACCCTATATACAAAACAAGTGCCTGTGTTGTGTTCCTATTTAAGTAATTTTGTTCATTATTGTCCTATTTTAACCAAATACAAACTAATTCCAATAAATTTTTCATTCACAGGAAGAGGAAGATCTGTTTGAAAGGAGAACATTTACTGTGTTAGGGACCTGTCTATACTATAAGGTATGAAAAGAGAACATTTACTGTGTAAGGGACCTGTCTATACTATAAGTTATGAAAGGAGAACATTTACTGTGTTAGGGACCTGTCTATACTATAAGTTATGAAAGGAGAACATTTACGGTGATAGGGACCTGTCTATACTATAAGTTATGAAAGGAGAACATTTACTGTGTTAGGGACCTGTCTATACTATAAGGTATGAAAGTAGAACATTTACTGTGTTAGGGACCTGTCTATACTATAAGTTATGAAAGGAGAACATTTACTGTGTTAGGGACCTGTCTATACTATAAGGTATGAAAGTAGAACATTTACTGTGTTAGGGACCTGTCTATACTATAAGGTATGAAAGTAGAACATTTACTGTGTTAGGGACCTGTCTATACTATAAGGTATGAAAGTAGAACATTTACTGTGTTAGGGACCTGTCTATACTATAAGGTATGAAAGTAGAACATTTACTGTGTTAGGGACCTGTCTATACTATAAGGTATGAAAGTAGAACATTTACTGTGTTAGGGACCTGTCTATACTATAAGGTATGAAAGTAGAACATTTACTGTGTTAGGGACCTGTCTATACTATAAGTTATGAAAGGAGAACATTTACTGTGTTAGGGACCTGTCTATACTATAAGGTATGAAAGTAGAACATTTACTGTGTTAGGGACCTGTCTATACTATAAGTTATGAAAGGAGAACATTTACTGTGATAGGGACCTGTCTATACTATAAGGTATGAAAGTAGAACATTTACTGTGTTAGGGACCTGTCTATACTATAAGGTATGAAAGTAGAACATTTACTGTGTTAGGGACCTGTCTATACTATAAGTTATGAAAGTAGAACATTTACTGTGTTAGGGACCTGTCTATACTATAAGGTATGAAAGTAGAACATTTACTGTGTTAGGGACCTGTCTATACTATAAGTTATGAAAGGAGAACATTTACTGTGTTAGGGACCTGTCTATACTATAAGTTATGAAAGGAGAACATTTACTGTGTTAGGGACCTGTCTATACTATAAGGTATGAAAGGAGAACATTTACTGTGTTAGGGACCTGTCTATACTATAAGGTATGAAAGTAGAACATTTACTGTGTTAGGAACCTGTCTATACTATAAGGTATGAAAGGAGAACATTTACTGTGATAGGGACCTGTCTATACAACATGTATAAGGTTTGAAGGATAGAAAGTACTGAGATACCCTCTGTCATATGTCTGTGTTGATAAGTGTAGTCAAATTGGATGCGGTGTAATATACATTGATAGTACATTTTCATGTTAATTTTGTAGGAATATCTCCTGTGTAACCACCTACCAGTCTCTGATTTCCAAGATGTCCACCTCTTTGTTAAATATCACAGCCTGCTTCAGCTAATGGGCAGAAAGAGTGTGGAAGATCTGGTAATTTGGAGGGAAATGTTTCCTACCCGTCGATGTCACTGTAGGGAGGCCCCACCCCCAGGGTATACAGAGCCCACAGGGCACTGGTTTCTGCTACTTGTGGGAATGGTAAGACCAACTAAATATTGATTTGTTGTAATGGCATTATGGTTATTTACAAAAAGGAAATAAGTCAAAAATATACATGTATGTAACATGTTGCTATTTTCAGAAACATTTTTTATTGGGTACCTTGCTTGAGATGGGAGGTTGCACAAAGACACGGAATATTCCACTGTCTCCTGATCCATTCTATGTGAGTCAAGCTAAGGCCACTCTACTGCAGTTTGAGACCGATGATGTTGCGATGGCTCAGTGCTGTGAGAAAAGGTAACACATAAACCTGATTCAGGTCAACTTTTTCTCAGATATAGCTGATGATGACTTTGTCAGGTTGAGTAAATATATGTCATACTGAATTTTGGGTACATGTTTTTGTGAATATTTAGATTGACAGCAGAATCCAGTGGTCCTACTTTGGTCAGTGCCGATTCTATGTTACTTGGTATCAAATCAAAGAAGGAAGATGGGTCATTTATCAGTCCTGCCAAAGTGCAGGAATCTCCCAAGAGCCGTAAGCATCTAATTCACTCTCTAAGTGCTTGTAACAAAAACATACAGCAAACTTTGCACATAAACAATAAACATATGATTTATTGCTTACAATACATACCAGCATACTATACCAGTACATGTAAATGGCACCCTATTTATTCACATATTTAGTTATTAACTGCCAGATTTTCTCTTGTTTATACTGTTGATCCATTTTTTATTAAAGGAAATTAGAGATATTATACTATAATTATTTTAAAGTACGTCTAAAAATAAATAAGAATTTTTCTTCTGGTTCTGATTACTTGTGGAATTCATGTGAAGGAGAATTCTTTGACTTTTCAATTTATAAACTGGATCAGTAGTGTATTGCTATTATAGACTGTATCGAACCACTGTTATCTTAGAGATGTATCAGTTTTGTCAGTCCTAGTAGCTTGCACTGTTTGTCATGTTAACTGTGTGTCTGCACATATATCTTGCTTTGACAGCTACCATTCTGTCCCCCACTTACACTCTCCTCTTTAAGTGGCCACTTTCTCCAAATAATGACACCAACACTGGTAAGTCTCGGAAAGTTCTGATAAATCTTAAAACAGGCATTTAGTGATGTTTCTCATGATGAAATTTTGTTAAATAGGTAGTAATATTTTCTTGTTTCATTAATTGCAACACTAAAGAAGCGATAACAGAGACAAAACAATTATTTAAAATATTAATACAAAAAGAAGATAAATTGTAAAAATGCATTTCATGTTACTGAGTATATTAACTTTAAATTAACTTTAAATTAGGCACCCTTTCTTCATTCTTTTAAAATGATGCTACCTTTAAATTCCCAGGGTTGACAGAGGAATCCTCAGATCAATACAGGGGTGGATCCAATAGTGACGTTTCCACTCCTATAATGAAACGCCATGGAAGTCGTTTATCATATGGTTCCAATGATTCTGCAGGAAGTGGGAGTAGCTCTGGGCCACACAACAAGGTATTTATACATTATATAGAATTATGTCTCATACACCAGTTTATGTTCATATATGATGAAATGCTTTTCACTGATATCCTGAATTGTCAGTGTGTTTTCTCAGACTTAGAAACATTGTTCTATTTAAGAAACTATACATTTAAAAGCTAAGCTTGCATGATGTAAAGCCTATTTTTTTTTTAATACAGGGAAAATTGGGCAGCAAATCTGGTTCAGTCTTTGATGTCAATAGTAATAACAGTGCAATTCATCCAGAACCATACAAAGTAATCAGGTGAGATGATGGTTCAGCTTGGCTGGTTTTTACCAGAATTTAGATATAACCCAATTATTAAGTGTCCTTTTCTTTTTATCTATACTTTTTAACACACAATGTCTTCTATCTAACAGAGTAACCAGAGGTTGCCAGAACACGTTGTTTCATGCTGTTCAGTTTGACAGTGTGGAGGGTGTGTTTATCTCCCCTACCCCACAGGCTATGGCTGTCTCCCAGGGACATCTTCATGGTCAGGTTCTCTTCAACTTCTACAAGAGTTGTCTGCAAATACGCAATTCATTTCACAGCAACCTTCCTCAACAGGTATGTCAAAATATGTAATAGCAAGTAGAGCAAGCGGCAAAAGCACTGCTTATGCATTGAACTTCATAGACAACGTGTAGGAACAGAAGAAATTTGGGTTGAAAGCTACACAGTGTTCAAAGAAATTTTATGAGTCCATGTGGAAAAATTCTAAAACTCCCAGTCCTCTTTATGTGCATAGCAACATGGTGGCTAAACAAAGCAAAGACTTAAATTGTACTTCAATAAAGATATTTACTAAATAGAATTTTATGGAATCTCCATGCTACAAAACATTCCCCCTCAATAAATTTTGACGTAATTTTTTTGGTCACTAAAACATCTCAGGTTTTACCTTTTTTGTTGGAATTATAATAGAACTATCTGAGAAATTTTTATTTTTAATCCTGAGGTATTAGCCTTGTTGTCATATAATATATTAAACCCTGCAATATTTTGAACCCGGGTTCAATATTTTGCGGTATCAAAATATTATGCTACACCGGGTTTGTTACCCATTTTACCAACTTTCAAAGATATTATTTCACAAACTGCTTTGGCCCTAATGGTTTCACTATTGGGAAATATTATATTGGCTTAGCTTTTTAACCCTTGCTTTTGCTGAAAGGTTGAATTTTGATTTGGGTCTTCCTGTCCATTTATCTGTCATTTTCTCTGTAATACTCTAAAAGTTGTTTAGGTTTTCATATTATTACTCCCTATGTCTTTTTAAAAAATCTATTGATTTTTGAGTTTAAAAAATCAAAAGCCAAGGTCAGAAATTTATATGTTGCATATAGATAACTTCAGTTCTCTTTGAGCTTTTGCAATGAAACTTGAGTTGATGACTCTCAACTTAAGAAAGACCCTATTGATTTTAAGGCCAAAGGTGAAAGGTCAAGGTCACAAGTGCATACAAATGTGTATGGTATGAAATGGTTTTCAGATTCACTTCAATACTGTCTATAACTAAAACATGACCCATTTGGTTTTGAGGAAAAGTCAAAAGTCAAAGTCACGGACTTGTATATTGTCTCTGGATAACTCTGTATTTAAATGGGACATAAATTCCCTGAATTATCTTGTTCATATACAAATGTACATATACACATTTTACTTAAGGTAAAAAAAATGTCTTTTGGTCATGTATATGATTTATTGATGTAGAAATTTGCTAATTGACCAATTTTTGCTCAGGCCAAACTGAATCCACGGAACTTGAAGTGGGGAGTGAACTCAATGTGTCTCCAGGAGCAGGGATTGCTGTTTAGTTATGTGCAGCCTCAGGAAAACAAAAAAACACCAATAACTCTAACATACTGGGTAGTGGGGTAAGCTAGACTCTCTATATACAGGTTCAAATGTTAAAAAATGCTCTCATTTCTTAAATATTATACCCCCGCTCCGAAGGAGAGGGGGGTATACTGTTTTACCCTTGTGTGTCTGTCTGACTATCCGTCTGTGTGTGTGTCCGTCTGTCTGTCCGTAACAAATTTTGGTCGCAGTTTTTTCAGCAATTACTCATCGGTGATGCTTGAAATTTTAGCACACTCTTTGTTTAGGCATGCCATATGGTGGGATTCATTTTTGTGAGAATCCAACGTCAACTTCCTGTTTATCCATGCGTCTGTCCGTACCATACATTACAAATTTTGGTCGCAGTTTTCTCAGCAATTACTCATCGCTGATGCTTGAAATTTTAGCACACTCTTTGTTTAGGAATACCATATGGTGGGATTCATTTTTTGAGAATCCGACATCAACTTCCTGTTTATCCGTACGTCTGTCCGTACCATACATAACAAATTTTGGTCGCAGTTTTTTGAGAATCTGACGTCAACTTCCTGTTTATCCATGCGTCTGTCTGTACCATACATTACAAATTTTGGTTGCAGATTTCTCAGCAACTACTTTTTGCAGATGCTTGAAAGTTTAGCACACTCATTGTTTAGGCATGTCATATGATGGGATTCATTTTTGTATGAATCTGATGTCAACTTCTTGTTTATCCCTGTGTCTGTCCAAAAATGAACTTGTGTATTCACATCAGAGCAGGGGTATTAATTTAGTGAGCATTGGCTCACAGACTTCTTGTTTTTTTTAATGTGCACTGAATATTAACCAGCACTTACATATATGTACTTACATGTACTAAGTGGTACTTGCATGTACTAAGCAGTTATAAGGGTCTTTATGATAAGAGTTTTATGGAAGACAAGTTCACCTCATTCTGTAGTAAATTACACAAGCACCTGTTAAATTTATTTTGAAAATAATTGTATCTTGTTAAGGAATGCAGAATTTATCTTTGAAACAGGATGAAATTAACCAATAAGATTTTTTTTTCAGACGAATATTACAACAGGACAAGGAGCTGTACGTGTGTTTCCATGAATCTATTCCTCAGTCCACTGTTGAGCTGGCCTTCAGGGTGGGGTTTGGTACATGAATCTATTCCTCAGTCCACTTTTGAGCTGGACTTCAGGGTGGGATTTGGTACATGAATCTATTTCCCAGTCCACTGTTGAGCTGGTCTTCAGGGTGGGGTTTGGTACATGAATCTATTCCTCAATCCACTGTTGAGCTGGCCTTCAGGGTGGGGTTTGGTACACGAATGTATTCCTCAGTCCACTGTTGAGCTGGCCTTCAGGGTGGGGTTTGGTACATGAATCTATTCCTCAGTCCACTGTTGAGCTGGCTTTCAGGATGGGATTTGGTAAATGACAGCCTGACATGTGTGCCATATAGTTTTTTTAATGATTACCCAGTGAAAAAAAATACAGGATTTAGTTTGCATGACTGAAAATTCCTCTTGCCACAAGGAAGTAGTTAGTTGTGGGATAAATACACCATTCAAGGCTACTCACAGCAGTTATAACTACACAAATTGTTCAGAACATTTATATATTTCATATATAGGTCTTTCAGAGTGTGAGATTATGTACATTTTAACATGGAATATAAAGAATCCATCAACAGGTTAACAGACACAATCTTTATTTTTTTTTCTGTGATACACTTTAAGTCTGTGGTAACCGTGAATGATATTTGTTATATTTTATTTTTTTGATAGGTACAAACAAATTTGTGGTGCTACATTTCACAAAGATCATTTCCAATTTTTTTTTACTGTTTACTTTTTATTATATGTGTTTTTGCCTTTTAAAAATCCAATTAAATGCATAGATTTTTTCCCCCAAAAACTTTGCCTTTGAATTTGTCAGTTTATTATTTACTACACATATTTCTCTGCAGAGTTAGTATTTTTAAAATGTATTTTAGGAATAAAAAATAAGAAATTTCTTGTTTTATTTGCTATACAGATACACGTACAATGAAATCATATGTACAGTGTATAGCTGTTAATGATGTTAATTTTTTTCATAGAAGTGTCTCCTCAATTTAGTTAGATTTTTAAATATTTTGTCATATAAAAGCTATTTTGTCCAATCCATAGTCATTATATTATACTTAAATTTTCTAAAAATAAATTGCTTGTAAGAACTGTTAGAGGTTGAACAACCTGGATTAGATAGAAATATATAGTTTACATGCTACAATAGTGTGAAACTTTGTATTCATACTGACAAAAATAATCTAACATCATTTATAATTTACAATCCAGTGATAACGATCCTTGTGCAATATAAAGAGGGTTATTAATGTTTTGTAGTTGGATAGGGAATTTATTTTACTCCTGAGGCATTATTTTTTTAATATTTTCACAAGTGCAAAGCACTAGTGAAAATATAAAAAAAAAAACTTTCTCATAAGTGAAGTAAATTTCATATTCAAGTACAAAACATTGAATTTTCTGTTTATTACATTTTCTGATTTTCCCCTTGCCTTCATCTTATTGTAATGCAGTGTCATAGGCTCTGAATTCATAGTTGAGCAGTTAAGATGTCACAGCTAAGCAACTGTGAGATTGAAATTGTGAGTTTTGGATTTTAACAACATATATGGATAGTGGAAATTTTAGTCTTTGTCAGAATGGTTTATTTACTCTTGCTATCCAAAAGGGGGGGGGGGGGGGGGTCCACATCAACTCTAACAAATGTCAGACTTGGAAATTTTTTTTGACAAGCAAAAAAAAAGAAGAAGAGAAAAAAAATAACAACTACTCCAAACCTGCAGACCTGAAACCTATTTCATGTTGGATGGGGTTATTGTAAACATTTTCCTTAGTTATATTTCTTCAGGTACATGCAGTACCTTTTTAAGAGGCGTCTGTATTTCCTAAAGGGGGGGGGGTTTAAAGGTCATTTTTTTATTCCAATATTTTTTCATAGAAATTTAATTACTCTTAAATTTCAGGGGGAGTCCAGAACCCTCACTTTGATATTTTTTCACACTGTAACAAAATATCACTTTTATTCAGTAAATAACTTACAGAATTTCACTGCTGAAAATGTAATAAATATCGGGGGGGGGGGGGGGGGGGGAGAGAGAGAGAGAGAGAGAATGTACACTAAGAGAGGTATTAGAAGGTATTTAAAAACATAGTCACTGTTTGTAAACAGTTCTCAGGCAGTTTATGGTGAGGTTTTGGGTTTTGACTGATACATTAACAGAAATTTACTACCAATAAAATTCTCTAACACTGAAATATAACATCCACAAACATACATTCTTGATTAAAAAAATACAAAATTCCAATGATAATGACATGGAAGAGACAAGCACAAATTAAAGCACTGGCCATACCTTATATTATACAATTAATTGCAGATTGTTTTATTTGATGCAATTGTTTTTTTTTTCTGTCATTTATCAGGAATTACTAGTTCAGTGAACACATACTGGTGTATATTGAAATCCATATTGACAATCATGGAATCGAACTATTTTTTTTTCACTCATATGCATGTTCAAAAACATTTTATGTTTGTTTATGTCTTTATTACATGTCCAAGGTGTGTTGAAGTGAATACTTGTTATGAATAATATTTTCTTAATACTTTATCAATATTTGAATTATTATTTTCTTTCTGGAGTGCCAGTAATAATATGCTGCATATGGAGTTTATTGAAACATAATAACACAATGGAACCTCCATATGTTGTATGGTATGATAGATATACATGTATTTATTTTATTGTCAGTTGTTTTGAATTTTAAAATTCTAATATATATATATATATATATAACACTTGAAATCTGTGAATATTATTTTTAATTGATGCTATCTGAAGCTCTCTGAGGGGCAGAGAGCAACTAATCTAAAAACATAATTCTCTAGTCTGTAGGTCTCTGGAGGAGTATAGAGAGTGATAGATCTGTATACGTAGCTCTCTAGTCTGTAAGTGGAGGAGCAGAGAGTGACAGATCTGTATATGCAGCTCTCTAGTCTGTAGGTCTATGGAGGAGCAGAGAGTGACAGATCTGTATATGTAGCTCTCTAGTCTGTAGATGGAGGAGCAGAGAGTGACAGATCTGTACATGTAGCTCTCTAGTCTTTTGGTGGAGGAGCAGAGAGTGACAGATCTGTATACGTAGCTCTCTAGTCTGTAGGTCTCTGGAGGAGTAGAGAGTGACAGTTCTGTATACGTAGCTCTCTAGTCTGTTGGTGGAGGAGCAGAGTGTGACAGATTTGTAAACATAGCTCTCTTGTCTGTATGTCTCGTGAGGAGCAGAGAGTGACAGATCTGTATACGTAGCTCTCTAGTCTTTTGGTGGAGGAGCAGAGAGTGACAGATCTGTATATGTAGCTCTCTAGTCTGTAGGTGGAGGAGCAGAGAGCGACAGATCTGTATATGTAGGTCTCTAGTCTGTTGGTGGAGGTGCAGAGAGTGACAGATCTGTATACGTAGCTCTCTAGTCTGTAGGTGGAGGAGCAGAGGATGACAGATCTGTATATGTAGCTCTCTAGTCTGTAGGTGGAGGAGCAGAGAGTGACAGATCTGTATACGTAGCTCTCTAGTCTGTAGGTGGAGGAGCAGAGAGTGACAGATCTGTATATGTAGCTCTCTAGTCTGTAGGTGGAGGAGCAGAGAGTGACAGATCTGTATACGTAGCTCTCTAGTCTGTAGGTGGAGGAGCAGAGAGTGACAGATCTGTATATGTAGCTCTCTAATCTGTAGGTGGAGGAGTAGAGAGTGACAGATTTGTATATGTAGCTCTCTAGTCTTTTCGTGGAGGAGCAGAGAGTGACAGATCTGTAAACGTAGCTTTCTAGTCTGTAGGTCTCTGGAGGAGCAGAGAGTGACAGATGTGTATACGTAGCTCTCTAGTCTGTTGGTGGAGGAGCAGAGAGTGACAGATTTGTAAACATAGCTCTCTAGTCTGTATGTCTCGTGAGGAGCAAAGAGTGACAGATCTGTATACGTAGCTCTCTAGTCTTTTTGGTGGAGGAGCAGAGAGCGACAGATCTGTATATGTAGCTCTCTAGTCTGTTGGTGGAGGTGCAGAGAGTGACAGATCTGTATATGTAGCTCTCTAGTCTGTAGGTCTCTGGAGGAGCAGAGAGTGACAGATCTGTATACGTAGCTCTCTAGTCTGTAGGTGGAGGAGCAGAGAGCGACAGATCTGTATATGTAAGTCTCTAGTCTGTTGGTGGAGGTGCAGAGAGTGACAGATCTGTATATGTAGGTCTCTAGTCTGTTGGTGGAGGTGCAGAGAGTGACAGATCTGTATACGTAGCTCTCTAGTCTGTAGGTGGAGGAGCAGAGGATGACAGATCTGCATATGTAGCTCTCTAGTCTTTTGGTGGAGGAGCAGAGAGTGACAGATCTGTAAACGTAGCTCTCTAGTCTGTAGGTCTCTGGAGGAGCAGAGAGTGATGACAGATTTGTAAACATAGCTCTCTAGTCTGTATGTCTCTGGAGGAGCAGAGAGTGACAGATCTGTATACATAGCTCTCTAGTCTGTAGGTGGAGGAGCAGAGAGTGACAGATCTGTATACGTAGCTCTCTAGTCTGTAGGTGGAGGAGCAGAGAGTGACAGATCTGTATACGTAGCTCTCTAGTCTGAAGGTGGAGGAGCAGAGAGTGACAGATCTGTATATGTAGCTCTCTAATCTGTAGGTGGAGGAGTAGAGAGTGACAGATTTGTATATGTAGCTCTCTAGTCTTTTCGTGGAGGAGCAGAGAGTGACAGATCTGTAAACGTAGCTTTCTAGTCTGTAGGTCTCTGGAGGAGCAGAGAGTGACAGATGTGTATACGTAGCTCTCTAGTCTGTTGGTGGAGGAGCAGAGAGTGACAGATTTGTAAACACATCTCTCTAGATTGTAGGTCTCTGGAGGAGCAGAGAGTGACAGATCTGTATACGTAGCTCTCTAGTCTGTAAGTGGAGGAGCAGAGAGTGACAGATCTGTATACGTAGCTCTCTAGTCTGTAGGTGGAGGATTAAAGAGTGACAGATCTGTATATGTAGCTCTCTAGTCTGTAGGTGGAGGAGCAGAGAGTGACAGATCTGTAAACGTAGCTTTCTAGTCTGTAGGTCTCTGGAGGAGCAGAGAATGACAGATTTGTATACGTAGCTCTCTAGTCTGTAGGTCTTTTGAATGAGTGTTTTCAAACAGAGGCCTCATGTTACGGCAGGCGTTGGCATGATCAAGATCCCTCACTCAATGGCCCTGAGTGCCGAGTAAAGGTCTAAATGTGAAGCCCTTCACCGGTATATGGTGATGTCTCTATATTAGTGAAATATTCTCGAATGGGACGTAAAACAACAACATATAATCAAACAATCACAAACTCTTTTTTTCGAGGAGGCAGAAGGTGAAACATTTCATTTAAAAAAAACTCGGAATAAGGAGACTATTTTATTAGTCCCCCTTAAAGTGAAATCAGGGGAAGCTTGCAGATATTGATACATTTATTTGTATGAGAGTCAACCTTGATGATTTAGAGATCAACTTCGCATCTCATTCCTCATCAATGATTTTTTTTTTTGGGGGGGGGGGGATTACGGCATTTGAATTCATCACCTGCTATAGATATCAAATGAAATTTTCTGCCATAATTGTTAATGTAATCTGGATTACATATGCCAGTAGGGGACTCGGTATTACTAAATCACGCACCCTTTCTCCGCAACCGCGCATTTTATTCTTTGTTTACGCGAACGTCATTTATCTTCAATTTTTAAGTTATCCTAGATGATTTCTCTTGAGAACAAAGGGGAAGGTATACTCTTATGAAGTGAATTTCATACTCGATTTTTTACATTAATTTTGTTACTTTTATTTTAAATTTCATACCATCATGAAACGATAAACTTCAGAGAAACTTGCACCGCGCTATAGGCAAGTGCTTGAGGGGGTATGGGTTATGTCACATCACTATACAAGTCAAAGGCGGATTCAGCGCCGGGCGTCCCCCCCCCCCCCCCCCGGTTTAATTTTTTTTTTAAATTTCAGCGCCGGCGCGCAGGGCGTACCCCCCCCCCCCCCCGTTTAATTTTTTTTGAAATTTTGTTCGTATAACAAGCATTTACCTTCGGTTTAGTCCAGTTTAGTACATAAATTGATAAAATGATACTACTGCCCCCCCCCCTCCCCCGTTATGAAATTCCTGGATCCGCCACTGTAAGTGTATACAATGTGGCACAGATAAGTTGTAAAGACAAGCGGATGAATGCTATTTTGAAGTAATATTTCCCCCCTCCCCTGAAAGAAAATATATGCCTACAGTAACGTTTGAAATACATGTACTTTGTATTATGAGTCTAGTTTGTGGCTTTAAAGATTTATCAATACTTAGATAAAATATAGATTTCTACAACAAAACAAACCTTGTAGACAGGTGTGTGTGTAAATAATTTAACACCAACGTTTCGTATTGACATTTTCCAGGTTGCGGATATTTCGTTATTATTTGTAAAGAAATTATTCGATTCTTGCTATTTGCACATCTGCATATATCCTTCATAAATTTTAGAAAAAAAAAACAATATATGCACCATATGACTATTAACTAGTACTTAGGAAAAAAATCATTTATTACTCCAAAGTACACGTAGCAAAATAATCTATTATCTAATCGCATTGATGTCACATGAATATAACAAATTCTAAAAATGAGTAAATACACAAGAAACTTGGTCAAAAGTTAAATTGCTCTGAATGCAGTACTTCAACTATATATAAAAATATACAACTCCTGGTATAATATTGCACTATCTAGTATGTACCCAGGTCTTCGTTAATCTCTAGATGCTGATAGAATTCGGAACCACTTCCGGATCAAGCCATTCATATTTCGGATTTCTGTGTTCGTTGCTTCTTTTGATTTTCATGCTTATTTCTTTTAATTCGGCTCTGAACCTAAATAAAAAATTTAAAAAAATTAAAAAAGATCTTGACTGCATATTTAATTACTTCTTTAGCTTGGTCGAAAAATCTTTGCTCGTTTATCATTATTACAAACTGCATTACTTTTCTGCACCTGTTGCAAAATCATTGCCCAAGTAATAATCCTTAAATTCACTAACAGCATTTTACTTTTCAATAGGTGGATATAAACTCCGTAACACTTCACACTTACTCTTGGACTATTTGTTTTGCATCTGGATCAAATATATATTGCACTTCAAAGTCGCCCAGACTCTTTGTACCACGATCACTGAGAATCTTGGTTACCGTCATGACGTCCAATGTCGTCTTTTTGTCCGGAAGCGTCATCAAAATGTCCTCCTCCGTTAATGGACTCTGCCGATAGATCATCAGTTATCATGTATATTTACTCTACTTTTCGGCATTTTGGAATATTTAATATCCACACTACACCAAGTACTTTTTTTTGCATACAAGAAGTCTTTAAAAATGAACAGATCTAGAAATGAACTAATTCGTTATAAGTACCTTGTCTTTGGGGGGTACTCCGTTCATGGAAGCTGGATAATTTGGGGGAAAAGCATACTCGTCGTATTGCGGGAAGTTTGTTGATGCATGCGCAACACTACATGTGTAGATAATGCATGTGAACACCATTATTAACTGTTCTGGCTTGTCAAATTTACCATCGAATGGAACACCCTAGAACGACAAAACAAGAACCTTATATCATTATCATCAAACCCAAAATAACTAAAAAGCAATCCTAACGATTTTCGTTCTCTTACAAGTAAACCGCATCCTCCTTCTTCGCGTGAAAGAGTCAGTTCACGGCCAAAGTTCTGCAATTCCCAGTCTTTCTCAATTGTTTCTGGAGAATCTGCAACAAGATGAAAGAATCGAAATGATTAATCTTTTTGTGGACTTTGATGTATTTATGATGTATTAGAAGGAAAACCAACAATGCAGCATTCATCCTCTCATGTTAAATGCTACATGTAATTATAAAATTCATATATAAAGACATTATATTTTTAAACATTTTTATCCCATGTTTACCCCTTTATCCCGTGGATATGACTCATTGGATAAATTTTTCATAATCCACAGTTAAGTGCAGTTGTGACGTCACAATGGTTTTTGCGTTAGCGTGATGAAGTAAAATAAAGTGGAGTCCTGTATAAAACAGTGTAAAACATTGGTTGTGAAGTATTAAACAAGGGATAAAAAGAATCTCCCATGATTTGTAGTTGGATATGACTTTTATCCAACTCCTATATTTATCCCATGTTTACCCCTTTATCCCGTGGATATGACTCATTGGATAAGTTATAGTTACACTATAGATATTAATTGGTTCGCGGTAAATACACTCACAGTTTTTCATTCACTCGGGGCTCCGCCCCTCGTGAATAAAAACTGTGAGTGTATTTACCGCGAACCAATTAATATCTATTGTGTAAGTTACTTGTACCAGAGGACCAATGAGAGAAAAGCAAGTTGATAATTAGCACCGCCTATGACGAGGTGTCAAGTCAAGGTCCGGAGTCTGTATAAATAGCTGTCTCCATCTGCAAGGATCATTTTTAGCTGCAGCATTGCTACTGCAAATCGTTGATAAAAAATTCGGAATTGGTACGTGTGAAGATATTGTACGTTTGGAATGTTGAAGATGCAGAAAACATGATTTTTGTCAGGTACAGGGGTAGCGATTGTAGGCTTTTATATTCAGGCCGTCAACTCTGAAAGAAAATTAATCTTTCTATATCGTTTTTTTCTCTTTTTTTGAAAAAAAGGGGGAGGGGGTATGGGAAATTTCGCCATTGAAAATTTTCTTTATGGCAATCGGCGTACAGAAAAAAATGAAATGATTTCTGACATTTTAATGAAAGTTTGAAATGGTATTGGAAGTAAAAAAAAAAAACGCGGGGACTTCTGATGTGAAATTGCTATATGTATTTGGAGACGGGAAAGAGAATAACGAGAATTCGAGATAGGGCGTATCATTTACTGATTAAGGATACGCGGAGAAAACATATAGAAATATTTATGAAGCGAACATCGACAAGCTAATGTTAGTATAGTTGACTTAATTCATTCATCAGCCATTGCCAACATCTGGAAATTAACATCATTCATTCATCAGTCAAGGTCTTGTCACAGTATGGCTTGATGCCAAAAAGGTGGGCGTAACTTAAAAAAACTGTGATTCTTCTGGCAAATACACCACAGCAACATCAAAGCAAAATCTAAATTTACCGCCAGTCCTATGGTACAATTTTTTCATAATCCACAGTTGTGACGTCTCAATGGTTTTTGCGTTAGCGCGATGAAGTAAAATAAAGTGGAGTCCTATATAAAACAGTGTAAAACATTGGTTGTGAAGTATTAAACATGGGATAAAAAGAATCTCCCATGATTTGTAGTTGGATGTGACTTTTATCCAACTCGTTGTGTGTTTTTATTCCCTCGCCAAGGCTCGGGGATGAAAAACACACAACTCGTTGGATAAAAATCATATCCAACTACAAATCATGGGAGATCCTATATTTATTCTATTCAAGTGTACAAACATTTAACACCTAAAATATTGCCAAGTTACCATAGTAAAGATTAATGTATTTGGTGACGTAGTTTTTGATGGCGTCATACAGGAGTAATGCGTCATCTCTGAAGTAATAACCAGGTAAAATTTTCCCATTGAGACAGTAGACCTAGGGTAAGAAAAAAAACATCAACTGTTATAAAATTCAAGCTATTTTTTTTATTATTTGTTTAAACATTTCTTTCTTAGATATTTATCAGAGATACACACCCCTCTCCTTTTCAGATCTTCCGGTAGTGTGCCATGAACATCCATGCGCCATTCTTTTAACCTTGAAACGATTACATTAAATAAAAACTAATGGGTGCAATAAGTTTAATAGGTAAACAAATTTGATTAGTAATTTTGATGGAATTTTGTTATTCAATAAAAACTGTAGATAACGCCCATACCCTCTAGCAATCAATTCGAACATTCCTTTGATGCCAATGTTCATGGTCTTATCCACCCACCCGTTCGGAGCCACCAGCAGCTCTAGGCCCCGCCTACAATAAGAAGTATAGTTCAAATTTTCTTTGGAGTTCAATCCATAATTAAGTACATGATTTTAAAGTCTTCACAGTATTGATTGACGCCAAAGCATACAAGTTGGATTAAAAGTCTAATAAACCACAATGGGATAACGTAGGTTTTAAATGTCAAAAGCACCTGCTGCTTTGCACCGTACAACGACCGGTACATGTACAATGAACTTTCTACTAATCGTATTCATTTTCAAATCACTGAATCATTCTGTTATAAAAAGAGGAATTTGGTATACAAACAAGTATTTATTTGTCTATAAATCACCAGAAATGCTGCATCAACTGGCACGGGGAAACATGGATGCATTTGCAAGTACGTTTTATATACAAAATTGGTAAATATGTGGCATCTTACGTGTTAATGGCGATGAGATACAAGAAATGGGGAGCTAGAAGTTTGAAGAGTGGATGTGATTGAGAAAGATTACGATGAAATGCGACACAAACTCCTTCCATAATCAAATGTGTGTAGCCTACAAAAACGGAAGATGCATATTATTTTTAGATATAATATTTTTAGGAGAAAAGGAACAGGCAGTGGTGAATCATGATACATTAGGAATGTTACCCAGATGAGTGAGAGATTGATGATAGCTTGCGTCCCCCAGATTATACCACATTTTTGCCATCATCCAAGTGTAAGGAGGGTCTGTTGGAAGGAAAACCTAACCACATAAAAATAACAAGTTAAATATTCACAGAGCATACAAAGTTTGTTTAACAGTTTGGGGAACATCTGAAAATAAAGAGGCCCGATACAAGGCAATGTTGATCATTGAATTTTGTTAATTTATCCCAAATATATAAAACACTGAACTAAATTTAATTGTTACTCAGAGTAACATCCCCATCCCCAACGTGTAGGTCCTCTGAAATACGTACAGGGTTGTCGTTGGCTTTCTGTTGGAACAACTGGATGGCTATGGGAACAAGTCGTCCATCACCATTCACAAAAAATAAGGCAATGGGTACCGGGCACTTAAAAAAGAAGCAATTTTATACTTGTTACTCAAGTTATAATGCTAAAAAAATATCCCTCCTTCCAAAACAGATATCTGTTGAATGCTTACTATGAAATCTTCGTTTTTACAGGGGAGGTCCTGTAATATTTCCAGGTCTACTATAAACAGACGTTTGGCCTCTATCACCTGGTGAAGGGGCCATCCTTCCAAGAACGGCTGCAGCATTATATCCGTTACTCCCAACCTATTTGAACAAAACAGTTGTACATAATCAACAAATACTAGAAAATTAGTTTTCAAAAATAGTTAATATAATTTAAGTGTTACTTAATTCCGTGATATACATGCATTAAAGTGATACGATTCGAATTTTCCATACATTTGGCAATGTGATGCAAATAAATTATTGGTTCAGACTCGTTAGAAACTTTTTCAAAAGAATTATTACTGATTTCGACCAATGTGTCGCGATGCTTGATTTACATGAGAATATTATCGAAATACAATCTGACACCGTCTCACCCACATCAAAGGTGATCACTTTTACTCAACCGACATACTGGGAGTATAAAAAGTATTTTCATTCGATTACCACACTTTTGTGTCGTGTAAAACCTATTTTTAATCCTGTTCATACCTGAATGGTTTTTTCTGTACGCAGCATTATCCTCATCTTAAATTATAACGTATTATTATTTTTTATTCCATATTTTAAAATGTACAAGGTCACCATTCACCAAACTGCATTTTAATTATATTTCCTCTTTTCCATGATGTCTAAGGTTTTTAATTTTGCAATTTTCAGAGTCCCAGAAGTATTGAGTAAGTAGGTAAAATTTACCAGTATGTAATTGTATTTTTCTTCGTCGAAATATAAGTTATCGACCACATCAGTGATACTCACTTTTTGGGGATTTCTGTACAAAGTTTTATTAAAGAGTGGTTCATGCTGTTTATCCTCTGCCAACCAAAGAATATGTCGTTACTCCATCGTTTGCACCCCTACAAAGAAGGTGTAGTGTTTGTTTCTGATGGAATTACTATTTTTCTAAAATTATTTTGTTAATTGCAATTAAATATTGAACTTAATATCTTGTCCGATACCAGCGGCTCTCCGAAGGCGTTAGTGAAGACCTTGGTCAGATGTTGGATCCCCTCCCATTTTCCACCCTGGGTCAGTAACTGGAGCTTGGAGTCCGCTATCATCTTCAGCTTCCTCTTCGCAATGTTCCACTAAGGAAACAAAATGCATGTGTAGTATGGAATTTATTTTATGTTTTGACACTTGAAGGTATACAAATACCAGCAGATTCTCCTGGCATATATGACACGACAAACGCACCAGCGTGCATCCATTGAAAAAATCACATTTTCATTGAGTGTATACCATGCCGATATTATTAAACTCTTGTCCGTACCTACAATACATTTTACTTTTAAAAATATAAATATACCCCCCCCCCCTTTTTCCCCAACATCAAAATCTACACACATTTTTTTTTTACCTTACAAAATATAATATCGGTTGAATTAAACTGACTTTATGTAACACAAATATTGAGTATGGGGAATAAGTCTATTTGTAACAGACATCATTACATAATATTCTTTGACTTTTTTAGATCGGATCACGCCTCCATTACTCCCTGCCATAATAAGTCTTTTTTGAAGAGGTGGAATTGTTATCAATACTAATCTAAAATCTATTAACAACTCTATTTCCTTTGAGGGTGTGCAGCGAATTAAATCTCTTACATTATCACCCCCTTCGGATTGCTGTAAAAGGAATATTGCTGGACATACATCACACTGAAAATCTCGGGAGATCTCGCGAGATAAAAAACAATATATCGGCAAAATGTTGCAGCCTCTCAAAAGATTTATTATCAGAGAAAATATTCACTCAAAAAGACAGAATCGATCACATTTAATTTTGTGTGAGGTGAAATCTCTTAAGTCTTAATGCCAATTATTTCTAAATATATTTGTTTTAAATGAAGAAAATATTAGGAAGTACTGCCTTTATACATACTTTGTAATCAAAGGAAAACTGTTCATCATCCGGGATAGCTTTCACCTGAAATTAAAATACATACTTTTTTTAAAGAGTAACAGTTACCAAAAAAAATATTTTTTAATATCAAATAAAATTTATTTCGTTAAGCAACCGTGACTTCAATTTAAATGGAAATGCAGTATTGAAAACATAGTATTACAATTTATCTGTTAATCTCCATTTACTTAGTAGTTCAATGTTGGAGACTATAACGCCACCCGCTTCCAATTCTCTGGGAGAAAATCAGTTTTATTTCTTTTTATATGCTGTTAATATATATATATATATAAATATTTTTTTCTATATAAATTTGGCCCTTATTAGTCTGCATATATGTTATGATGTTTGTCAAATAATATACAGTACATGTAATAAGCTTCTCAAAAAGGTATAGCATATAGTCTTTAAACTTAAAACAACATTATATATACAGTAAATATGATTTTTCTCTAACGATATACTCGTACACATATTTTCTTGTTCCCATGAATAGAAATACCAGAAGTCGCTAATAAGGAAGGATGTACAACAAGGATCTAAGGTCATCCATAATCGGTACTTCCTACTTAAATAAATCTTCCGGCAAATTAATAGTAAAAGGTTGGAATTATCAGTTGTAATGTATACATTTTTATTTTATTCCAGAATGTTGTCTTGTCACAAGTATGTCAAAATTCAAGTGTTATTAAGCTAGGCAAATTGACACAATATCAAGAAACTTCGATGAAACATGAAAGTTTATGTCACTGGCCTAGAAATTTTGCCAAAAAGTAAAAAAAAAAATCCAATTTACTCAGTTGTGTTACCAAACGTCTAAAATGTCTTTGAGGAACTTCTCTTTGACCTTTTGGGATAAAATAAAGTAAGAAATATCGGACATTTAAGGCTCCCTGACCCCCTGAGAAGAGAGAAAACTATCCATGGGATAAATGACTATTATTTCTTTATAAAGTTGTCAACTTTTAAATCAAAAGTTCATTTTTATGAACGTTTGCAAGGTAAGCTGGAGCTATGTACATTTTATTTTTCATTTAATTTTATTTGGGAAATCATTAATCTTAAAGCAAAAGTTTATATGTGTGAACAGAGGGATGGTGAACCTTAAGTTTTTATGTGTGAACAAAGGGATGGTGAACCTTAAGTTTGCAAGTGTGAACAGAGGGAAGGTGAACCTTAAGTTTACATGTGAGAACAGAGGGAAGGTGAACCTCAAGTTTATATGTGTGAACAGAGGGAGGGTGAACCTTACGTTTATATGTGTGAACAGAGGGAGGGTGAACCTTAAGTTTATATGTGTGAACAGAGGGAGGGCGAACCTTAAGTTTATATGTGTGAACAGAGAGAAGGTGAACCTTAAGTTTATATATTCTTCATCATGAAACCATTAGTCGATAATTAAAATGGTCGACAAAAGAGAACCTAATGCATGAACTATTATGTTAACTTTTTTATGTCTGACTTAACATTAAGTTGATTTTCATTTATCGCTTATTAAAAGAAATTAACAAGATGAAAGTTGTCACCTTGATGCTAAAATATGTAACCCGTATATCTGTGTCAAACAATACAATTTTATAAAAGTAAAAGAAAAGCACAGTGCTGCGCTCGAGAACGCATTGGCTCTGTAGCACTATGCAGAGCATCGGTCAAGGTAACCTAGTTATAGGACGTCCGCTTCATGATGGGGAGGCCCGGGTTCGATTCTCGTTCGCCGCGCCGTGTCCAACGTACGACATAAACATAGGTAGTGACTGTTCCTTCGCTAAGCGCCCGGAATCACGGGTCTTTCGGGTGAACTTTGAAAACCGAGGTCCCGTGTCACGGTAGGACGGTAGGCGTTGGCACGATAAAAAAACCCTCACTGCTCAATAACCCTGAGGGCCCATAATATGTCTAAATTTTAAGCTTACGGTGACACGTGTATATATGTCTGAAAAATTCTCCAATGGGACATTTAACAATATACAATCAATCAATCAAGCAATTAATCAACTAACGTATAGAACTACTACATGTACGATGTTGAACGGTATGTTAGCTTCGTCAATTCGCACAGTGCGTTCTCTAGCCTATCGAATCTGCCACGATCTTAAACGCAGCAGTTTTGAGCTGGAAGAAGCTAGAGTGCCCATAAGCAAAAAGTATTTTTGTCTCCTAAGTTTGATGATATGCTTTTTATAAGAATGTATTTTAAACATCCCAATTAATTAAAGAACATTGCAATGCTTAGTACAACAACATAGCTATGTTATTTGATACAATGGGAACTTTCTTTAACTCATGGTTCCTTAATTAAGAGTACTTTCAACTTCCTGTTTATTTCGCCATTCTACACTTAGTGTCATCTTAACTGTATACAGAAATCTTATAAGAAACTCTATCTATCGTTGAGTTGGGCTCATTATAAAACATACACATGAACATTAAGTATCATATTTCTTTACATTTTTTGTGAATTTCGGAGCAGATCGAAACAAAACATAAAATGGAAATTTTGACCCCCTTACTTTTTGCAAAAATACAAGTGTTCAACATCAAGAGTATTCCCGATGCATTTACATCGTGAAAAAAAAACAAACAAAAGAAATAATTTTTGACCAATGTGAGATGGTGGAATTGTTTTGATGCATTTTATTTTTAAAAATAATCATATATATAACAATTATATATAGTAAAATTATTGTTGGCCGTGGTTAGGGTCGATACGTGGGCCTTTGGATTTTTTTTTGGGGGGGGGGGGCAAATGCCTAGCCACTTGTCTATGGAGTAATATGGTTCCCGAATTCTGAAAGTTTTTAAAACTGGTATTATGTTTTCAATAATATTTCATGTCTAAAATTATATTTGGGTTTCTGTAAGCATTGTGGTTGGTCCTTTACTTAAAATACTCATCTCAAAATAGGAACTTTATAAAATAATAGCATTTCTTTAAAATAATAATTTTTATCCCTTTGTTCGAAATTGCTTGTTCTCCATTACAAGATCCGCCATACTTTGGTTCAGAAGCATCTTTGAAGCACCTGTAAAAGCTATTTAAACAGTTTAAAATACTTTTTATCATCGTAGAAGTTGCAGGTGTATGTTATTACCATGATGTGGCGGATCAAGTGATTCAATTCCCTTACACAGGGCCTTAACTATTTACCATATATTCAATAAATGAAGGTAAAGCACATTACCCAGGGTCGTTTCATTAAAAACAAGTTTTTTTTAAAAAATATCTCCAGACCTTGTTTATGAAGTGAGTGACTTTTATTTGAAAAGACATTTGAGTTAAATAGGTTTGAAAAAAATTCTTTCATAAAGGTGACCTTGAAATTTTACACAAACTTCTTTTTAAATGTTCACCGCATACTTAGTACACAAGGCTTTTATTTCTAGGTTTTGAGTTTTTCTGTTGCCTTTAATAACTTTTTGGGATATTACCCGTTCAAAAGAAGTCGTGGGTGGATGTAGATGACTATACTCTATTATGTCATTTGTCTGCATCACATCGCCCAAAGGTTGTGTTATATATAATTAAAATGTAAAATTTGTCTGCTTAATGCTAATAACACATATTTTCTTTATGACACTCCACATGACGTTTTAAAAAGATACATGTGTACATGCGTGTTCAATAAATTTCGAGTCTGACATCATATTCCCTCAAGTGCATTATCTTTGCCAGTTGGATTATTTCTAGTTCAGTTTGTTAGCATGGTGAGGCAAAATTTTACCTGTCGATTTTTTTTAAACGTAGTGTACTTTGTAACTGTCAAGGTAGGAAGTACATCCATGTCTGGATAGAACTACTTGGGAAATCATTACAAAACTCAAGCTTGCAGTCTCCGAATGGAAATGACTAGTAGGGAAAAAAAGTTAATACAAGGCATGGATAAATAGAGAATCGTTATATTTTCAGGTATTAGAATTCTTAACTCATACGAAGACACAGTATTGTCCAGACAGAACGTGGGATGGAGCAGAGCGATCATTCTATCGGAAAATAACCCAAAGAAGGAAAAAGAAATAGAGGGGAATCGTAGCTGCAAAATTGAGAGTACCTGTTATCAACACTTAACATTTTAAACATTTATCGAGGGTTAAAAAATATCAGCTTATAAGTATCTTGGGATTCTTTGGTTACAGATATCCTACCTGGGATGGACACCCTTCCACTTTAACACTTTGCTGATACAAATTGCATTTTTCATTTAACTCCATTTTACGTTGGTCTACATGCCGATCTTGTTGAGGCAGCGATGTATCTAGGTGGGTTATTCTATAGTGGTAATTTGGTTTTATCCACCGGTATACCGGAAATACAAAAATATCGTTTGATTTCCGATTTTCCACCAAAATTTTATTAACATACCAGTCACTTGCGATTCCAGAGTCATCTCTCCAAAATTCAATTTCAGATATGATATTGCCAAAGTTCCTTAGCTCTGGGATGTGAAATGTATCTAAAGAACCTGCTTCGAAATCATCACGAAAGAAATTGTCCAGGGTTATGTCTTTGGTTTCGTTTCCATCACTGTCATGTAGACGTATTTTCACGTTCGCATTTGTTCCCGCTCCTTTTAGATCCCCAGTTCGGACGTACACCATGTAGTCGGCCTTGGGGGCACCACAACAGTTACCCATAGCGCACGTGGCCTCACTCGATCTTGTGGTTCATAACACTACTCGCTATATAGTCACTCCGGTTCCAGCCTGTGGAATGGTCCTTAGATTGCGAATAGCAATGATGCGCAGGTAAAGAAAGTTTTGTCGATTCAATTTCCTTATTTTCCTGCGACCTGTGATGAAGTTATTGATCTGACAATGTCACACACAGCAGATAATGCACCCAGAATGTCTTAAGATTGCCGGTTACCTTCAGTAGAACACTTGTAAACCACCTGGCTTAAGATAGCTAAGCGTTGTAAACTACACTGAAACGTGGATTATTTAAATGTCATGCGAGATTAAAATTATCGGATATGAAAATATTTTTACGTAGTATAGTACAACTACAAGCGAAAAAAGTCTAAATTCGGGTACGTATGAATGAAGTTAAATTGGGAAGAAAGTCACGTGACCACTTACCCTTTCTGGATTGAACCGAGATAGTCAAGTCTAATTAATGTTTTAATGAATTGTAGATCATTTCGAGTGAACTTATTTCATGCTTGAAGGGTATCTTTTCAAAAATACCGGATTTAGAAATATAGATGAAAAGTGTGTGCAATATAAAAGAACTATTTAATGATAATTTAATGAACAAAAATTAAGGAAAGTCATTTTGACCACCCACTTAAAAAAGACGTTAAACTGATCGTGGAATGTTCTTATAATTAGTTAGTTCAAAGGAATGCCCAAAATTATCGGAGAAATATCGAGGTCGAGTCAGAAATAGTTCTTTTGAAAATTTGTCTGGTATGTCCATCTTTTGATTTACTGAACTAATATATCTTACCTCTTGCTGTTTTACAACAGATTAGTGAGAACAGTATGTTGATTAAAGAACTCGTTCAATGTCGCCTTACATGAATTTTGTTTGATTGTTAAGTTGTTTAATTCGGTTTTGGTTTTTTCTTTTCTTATTTTTTAAAGGTAATGTAAGGAGTTCCGCAACAATTATTACAAGTTATGTACACAGTTTTAGAGAATTTACGCTGTACCTGAATGAAAGTAATCCGAGATCGGTTTCTCCTTGGCTTTAAGAAACCCTTATACACTGCGCACCAAAGAGTTCTCATTCTAAGGTATTTTTATGTAGTTAGAGTTATCAGTCGTTAGATCTAAATTAAAATAGAAATCTACAGTCAATATTTATAATCAATTCAAACATTCTTAACATTTTTTAGGCCAAGATAAGTTAATTAAACACTAAATATTAGCATGCATTTTCCCCACTTGTGTAAACAACAGTGATTTCTGTTCATCAATACTTTGTTGTCCTTGAACATTTTTCCCAATGGTAAAAGCCAGACAGCCTGTGCTAATAATGATATAAATAAGTTCAATATATGCACCTTTGTACAATATAATTTCCTCAATGTCCAGAAAACATTTTGGTTTAATGTAAGGGTCCTTAGAAGAATTAAAGGAAAGTTGAATATTCGGAGTGCAGAATATCGTTTTCTTCAAGAACTCACAAGAAAAAAGGATTAATTTTGATCTTGAATATATATATATATATATATATATATATATATATATATATATATATATATATATATATATATATATATATATATATATATATATATATATTAGAACTAGAATTTAAATTGTTTTGGATGCGGAAAGTACATACAGTAAGTAAGGCGATAAGATTTGACATATATTTATTCCACGCTCTTCATACCAAGATTGCGTAATCGGTTGCATACGTGCCTTATATATGTCATTTAAAATTTATCTGTTGTGCATCCAAGAATGTTTCCCAACAGTCTGATCAAAGCCCCAATCTGATAAGATTGACGAAAGCCCTTTAAAAATTTATAGGCAAGAAATCACATAATTGATCATATCGTAATTAATCAATTAATTAATCCAAGGCATGTTTCAAATAAATTTCATTGCAAATTGTATTTTTATGCGTAAATAAATTCTCAACCCTTAGTATGAAAATGGTTTTAATTTTTACCTGGGCAGGAAGGCCCGGACCCTTCACTGAAAATTCGTATACGCTTCTTTTCTCCTCCAAATAATGATCTCGCTGGTCGGGGAATCTGTCATTTACAGGCAGACATGTGTCTAAATGCTGAATCCGATAGCGAATACCTGATTTAATCCACTTTAAAATCGGAAAATGAAACGTCTTTTTTCCTTTCATAACCGAGATCCGCTCCACAAACCAGTCTGCCGCCACTCCGAATCCGTCCTTCCACAACTCCACCCACTCAATATCGCCAATATCATCGTCACTGATGCAGAATTCGTCAGTGGCTCCTTGTTCAAAATCATCTCGGAAAATGTTGTCTAAATTGGCAGGTTGCGTAGCCCGCTCGCTGTTCCCATGTAAAACAATATATACTGAGGAGTCGGTACCGGATAAGAAGCGATCGCCTGTTTTGACTGTAACAACATAATCCATTTTAAATTTCAACCTCCAGTATCAGCTTAGATGGATACCGTCTGTTAGCAGATCCAACTCTAAATTGAGCAGAGCACCTGCCTAACTATTTAACAAATTTTACTGCAGATTAGCTTGTGTGTATTTTTTTTTTTATTTCAATTGGCATAAGAATGTACAACACTCTTGGATCCTGAGCCAAGATTCCACTGCTGGATCAGACAATAATGAAAATTTTATAGAGAGGAGCACTTCTGTTATTTCTGTATATGTTTGGTAGTCTCGGAACCACCGACACTGTGTCCTAAATAATAATAATGATGCGGAAAGGAATCAACTATCATCTAGTTTCCCCCAACAAACGGAAACGTCGAACGGAATCGCTGATTGTGGGGAAGTTTAGGAAAGATTCAAATCTTCATTGCATCAACTGGCATTATCTTATCTATACAGTGAATCTAAAGAGCTTATACTGAAGTTAAATCCTTGGAAGTTGAAGGTAGTGTCATGGCTTATTCTATACATGACCTTTGATTCCTTATATTAAAATATAAAAGTGAAGAGGGGATTGACTTTTTTGTTGTTTTGGTTGTCGGTCTGTTTGCCCCTAATAATTTACACTTGTGCCCTCTCAATAATGATGTCTGATTTTTTTTAAACTGTGACCATTCCGGATAACACCTAGAAGTCAAACGAAATGTTCGTCGTAGTTTGGTCTCGAGTTCATATATTAAATCTGTGACCATTCCGGATCACATCTGGAAGTCAAACAAAATGTTCTTCGTAGTTTTGTCTCGAGATCATAACCTGACAGTGGGCTAAGATGTTGAAAACATATTAGGCTAGACGTTTCTTGGTCAGGGATAGAGCTAGGGAAGGGGGGCATCTGTCTTGTCCCAGAAAATTTATATCTCTTGGCAAAGACACTACTATATTACTTAAAAACACTTTTCAATAGGGTGTTGTAATCGGCTGAATGCAGCTGTGTGAACTTCTATTATCAGAACCAGGGCATTTCTATGTAATAATTCATTCCATATAAATTATACAATGTAGTTGAAAACTTTCTCGCTATCATCTTATCCCATTCCATACTCATTTTTCGCTGCATTTGTCGTTTTTTTTTCACAAAAGAAGAAATAGTGTAATCCAAGAAGCAGGTAAAATATTTTCCCCATCAATGACTTTTTGCAGGTATTCAGGCAAGTTATACAAATGAATAACTCCAGGAATTCAGATTTTTTATGCCCCCGTAATTGAAGATTCAAGGGCATACAGTTTTTGCTCTGTCCGTTCGTCTGTCTGTACGTCTTATTGTCTATTTGTCCGCAAAAACGTTTACCTTGCCCTTGCCCATAACTTTTGATTGATTGGAGCCATGGCTTTCAGATTTCACATGTATACGGTATTCCTTGTGACAAGACCTTTCGTTAGTTTGACCCACTTTTTAAAAAAAAAAAAAATTAACCTTGGCTATAAGTTCTGAATGGTTCGAACTAGGGCTTTTATATTTCCTGGTGCATTCTTTGTGATAAGACCTTCTCTCGGGTACCAATAATTTGGACCCTTTGACCTCTTTTGAAAAACTTTAACCCTTGTCATAACTTTTGAACAGTTGGTGCTAGGGCTTTTATATTTTACTAGTGTATTTCTTGTGAAAGATCAACAGTTTTGACCTTTTGTCCTAACCCTATAGTGACCTACTTTTGAAAAAAAAAATTAACCTTGACTATAACTTTTAAAATGGTTGGTGCTAGTGCTTTCACAGGTGACAAGACCTTCCCTTGCGCACCATTATTTTTACCCTTTGACCTCTACCTCTAATTTATCAATACTTTAACGCCGCTTAGCAAGCCACATGTATAGATTTCTTGAGGAGTGGCTATTCCATCAATGAAACATTCAATAACTTAAATGTACATATCAATTAAACAATATTTAACCTACTTAATTCTACATGATATGATAATTTATACGGACATAAATATAACAAAATATCTTTGTTTGAGCAATGCAGTTATTGCAGAAAAAATTACATATTTTTTCTGCAACAGCTGCAACATTGATTCCCGAACAAAGAAAACATTTTTTATTGTTTAAATACAGGTATATATATATATATTACAAACCGAATTCTTAGGTAGCTAGATACATGTACTTGGCATAATATTAACTACTAGTCATTTACTCTTATATTTACCATTATTGTAGTCAACTCAAGATTTAAAAAAAAGTTTTCAGAAAAGAAAGACAGTATTTATAGTAATAAATATTAACAAACACCCAGTTGTGGCTTGTGAACAGAGTTCCATTGTTATACGCCCATTTTTCATTGCTTACAGTGCATACACTCTGAAATATTTATACAAGTGGGAAAATATCAATACAACAATTGATACAGTCGAACTCTAGCATAATCGATAGAAGACTTTCTCAAACACTCAAAGAACCAAGATTGAATGACATCCTTGATACAGGTTTATCCGTGGCGGTGTGTACTTTTTAGAACGCAAAATAATTTTTCAACAGCTCTTTAGCTCTAACTTCATTTGCAATACCCTATTTTGAAAACACTGTATGCCTCTGTAGTGCAGGTTTGCTGTCTAACTAGTGATAAAGAAAAGCTAGAAAAACTTGAACTTGAGTAGTACCCGTCAGCTTCCGCGAGATTTTCTTTAATTATGGCAAGTAGTTAGATTCACACATGGCCGTCAGAACAGGGGACACGAGGGGGGGGGGGGAATTATAATTTTGCCGTTTTATAATATTCTAAAGAAACATAGTTACTTTATGCTTGTGCCCCCTCAATAAAAACGTCTGGTGACTTTTTTTTTTTTTTTTTTTTGCTTGTCAAGGAAGTTTTGCTTGGTAGTGCCCCTCAAACTTTTTAAAATTCCCACAGGCCTGTTACATAATAAGTTAAGTGCCTGCTTATTTGATAGACATATTTCACAATTATATGTGCTATAGATCTAATACATATAGGTCCTAGTTAGATTCTGAAAACTATGATATTCCAGGGTCAATCGCATCTTCTCGTGTCTTTCCGGCAAGCTCGGATTCCGATTGTCGGAAAGATCCGAGAAGCTGAGATTTATTCCAGCGTTGGTCAAAAAAAAAAAATACGCGGAACGGAAGATCGGAACAGAAACGGGGAATCTTTGTATCATTTTTTTTATCTTAACATATAAATCTTTACTTTTCGGCACTCATTTTGAGTTCATCCATACATCTTTTTAACCTCTCACATGCTTACTGCCATTTTGCTATCAAAACGTCTTGTTTTGGGTTGTAAAATAATTTGTCCAAATGTTATTTTTATATCTCCCGCTTGAAAAGCGGGGTGGGGTGGGGGGTGGGGGGGTTGGGGAGTGATGGGGGTAACCGTCCGTCCGTCTGTCTGTCTGAACATCCATCCGTCCATCCGTTTCGCTTTGGGGTACACATCTCTTATCCGCAACTCCTCTTATACTACTGAATAAAATTTAATGAAACTTTCACAGAATCTTTGTTACATATAGTCATTGTGTACCTTCTATTTTATTTTTAATCTGACACATATTTCGGGTTTCCACAACCCCTTCCCTTGAAAGAGGGAGGGGTGTAATTGTGAATTCTGGTATAAAATTTTTATTTGAATTATTTTCTTACTGACACCCATAATAAATTTATTTCTTCAATTCATGAACTTGAAAATTAGCTTAATTATGACTTTTAAATTTAAAGAAAAAAAATATCTCACATCTAGAACATATGATTAAACAAGATGCTCAATACAACACTGTAAAGGATCTATAGAAGTACAGTGAAATCTGTCTAATCCGACATGCACTGGGAGACGAAATTTTATTTCGGAATAGACAGGGTGTCGAATTACACAGTGTATAAAAGAACATTGAAAATAATAATAAGGGTAATGCACTGCATAGGATAATTTGATAATTTTCACTGTATATAATAAAAAAACCGGATATATGAAGATGTGTTACCCATTATCAAGAGAAATATGATGACCAGGTATCAACAAAATACTGTAGATAGTCTGGTACTCAGCAGTATTCAGTAATAAATAATAAAGTAGATTTATTTACTTGTCAGAACTAATGCATTCCCAATTGTTACTATCAACATACAAACTAAAGAAAACAATATTGCTTTAAGCAATTGGAGTAAACTCATTCCCTCTCACATTGGCCTCTCTGGGTCTTTGAGGAACATTTAATGTACAAAGATAAGGTATTTTTGTCTCATTTTTATTTATCTATAATGCACAAGTCTACCTGATCATTAAAATCTATGAAAGAACTTTTTGTATTACGCACGTACATTTAAAATTCTAGGAATTTTTCAAAGCATAAATGCATTTTCACTATATAATCAATAAAGCCCGCCCTAACAACCAGGACCCCTGATCCAGCAGCCATGAAATTCAAAATTTTGGAAGAGGCATCCTTGCTCAGCATAACTATGTACTTAGTTTATCTGCAAATACCCAGGAACAGAGAAGTAATTTTTCAAAGCATTAATGCATTTTCACTGCATAACCAATAGAGCCCCGCCCTAAACCAGGACACCTGACCTAAGGGCCATGAATTTCACAATATTTTGCATATTTTGGAAGTGGCATCCTTGTTCATCATAATCATGCACTTTCTTTGTTTGCTTAATACCCAGGAACAGAAGAGAAGATTCTCAAAGAATTAATGCATTTTCACTATATAATCAATGGAGCCCCATCCTAACACTAAAACCTCTGACCAAAAAGCCATGAAATTCTAAATTCATCATAACCATGCACTTAGTTTGTGAGCTAAATTTATAGGGGTAGAGAACAAGATTTTCAAAGAATCAATGCATTCTCACTACAGGAGTAAAAAAGGTTTGTTTTTTTTTAAAATAAAAATTGTATTAATTTTGATAGTTTTGGCCACCCTACCCCTCAGGCCCCAGAGAGGGGGGCATGGACCATGAAATTAAAATCTTTTGTCCCCCTTTGTCCATAGATATTCTACATCAAAATTGGTTGAAAATTGGTTTATGAGAAGAAGCTGAAAATATTCGGAAGCTGAAAACGTTCGGACGACGACGGGACAAAAACAGATCGCTGTTGATCACTTGAGTAACTCAATTGTCCTAAAAAATATAATTTTATTGACATGTCCTGGAAATTGTCCTGTAAATTTTAAAATTATTTTACAGTTTACAGGACACTGTCCAGTTTACAGGACAGACTGTCCGGTGGATTTTACCCTATTTCGCCATCTCTACATTTAAGGAATGAATTCAATAGCTACCCAAGTTATACTGGTATAACCTGGGTTGGGGCAGTTTACGCTTTATAAACCGCGAAGGGGTTTATAAACAAGAGGTCCATGGGCCACATTGCTCACCTGAGCATTTGGCTAGGAGTTCAGTATTTGATAAGTGGTTTTAACCTACCCCTAAGGGAAGGGGATGATTTGAACAAACTTAGATCTACACTAACTGAAGATGCTTCCAAATAAAAATGTTTAATCATGGCTCTGCTGTTCTTGAGAAGAAGATTTTTAAAGATTTTTCCTATGTATTCCTATGTAAAACTTTGATCGTCCATTGTGGCCCCGCCCCAACCCCAAGGGGCGATGGTTTGAACAAACTTGAATCTACACAACCTGAGGATATTTCCAAATAAGTTTCTCATCTTTTCCAGCCCAGTGGTTCTGAAATGGAAGATTTTTAAAGATTTTCCCTATATATTCCTATGTAAAACTTTGATCATTCATTGTGGCCCGCCCCAACCCCGGGGGTAACGTTTTGAACAAACTTGAATCTTCACTACCTGAGGATGCTTCCGTATAAGTTTCATCTTTCCTGGCTTAGTGGTTCTAGAGAAGAAGATTTTTAAATATTTTCCTATGTATTCCTATGTAAAACTTTGATCATCCATTGTGGCCCCGCCCTACTCCCTGGGGTCATGATTTGTACAAATTTGAATCTACACTACCTGAAGATGTTTCCATATAAGTTTCAACTTTCCTGGACCAGTGGTTCTTGAGAAGAGGATTTTTAAAACACCCAACCAAATGCTCATTATTTCTTAATTATCCCCCCTGAAAGAGGGTGTGGCCCTTCATTTCAACAAATTTAAATCCCCTTCACCCAAGGATGCTTTGTGGCAAGTTTTGTCAGAATTGACCCAGTGGTTCTGGAGAAGAAGATGAAATTTGTGAAAAGTTAACGACGACGCCAACGACGACAGACAACGGACAAATTTTGATCAGAAAAGCTCACTTGAGCCTTCGGCTCAGGTGAGCTAAAAAGCGTAAACTGATCCAACCCATGTTATACCAGTAAAACTTGGGTAGCTATTACATTCATTCTTTATAATTTAATTTTCCATCATAAGTGTAAAAAATAAGACAATTTCTCCTTCAAAAATGCTTTGTAATTGTACGTATTTTAAATCTAACGTCAAGCAAATTGATACGTTTTTGACGTAGGCAACCCAGATTATTGCTAGCGCTCTCGAGCGCTAGCAACTACGTTGGTCTATATTTCTGAAATACGCATGCTCGACTTTACGGTCGGGGATTCTGGGAAAACTATATACTATATACTATAGATAGACTGTACGATAACAATTTCGTTTTGTCATACAAAAATAGAAATGATCCGAATTTACACTGGCCTTTCCTGTCTGATATGCGCGATATTCCGTATATTAGAGACAGTCAATACCAGTCTAGATCCGGAATTTTTTTAAATTTATTGTCTAACCTACACATAAAAGTACAAGAAAAAATTTGGCCATATAATGCCAAGATTCTAGACATCTAGCTTTCCTTACAGTTTTAACACCTTAGTGGATAATTCCGGCAAGCTCGGAAAAAACAACAACAACAACAAAAAACATTTTCAGAGTATGTCGGAAAGACATGGCAATTTAGTGTTTATCATCTGAAAATACATATGATCTGAATTTCGTGTTCTGTTTAACCTGCACGTAAATGAACTAAAAGTAACTCGGGTCTTATAAAACCAAGACTGTTATTTCTAAAGTTGTAATGAATACATAGCTTTTCTAATCTACCTTCATGGATCTTTCCAGCAAGCTCGGAAAACCGCGGCAACCTCGGATATGTTTTCCGAGCTTGCCGGAAAGGCCCGAAGGTGCTCATTGGTTCTACTGATCTTTTATTTTTCACCTCGAAATTGAAATTACGGTAAAATACAGAATGCTTAAAGCACAGTTAAGAGTTATGCCATTGCCGACGTGAAGCACACTCTTAGATTCACCATTCTGAATTGTGACCCCCCCCCAAACTCAATCCCCAGTGCACCAATCTGCTTTCCTATTAATAATTAATCGATTCAGCAAATTTAACAAATGGTTCGGATATCTTCTGTATTTTATTATGCTACAGCGCTAGCTCACCAATCTTTTTAAAAGATAAGCTTGTACGATATATTCTAATTTTTTTTATCCAATCAAATGACGCGTTACAACCAAAATGAAATTACTGAAAGATAAAATCAGCATTAACAAGTCTGCATCATCATCGTATTTTGATGATGGTTTTCAATTTTACGTTCTAATTCATGACTTCTACAAACGTAACTGAATTGCATTCCTCTATGCTTATTGTTAAATAGAAAATAAATTATGTTCAAAATATGATGTTTGAAAAAAGATTTCTTCAGTTGACCATTCTTTGTATTTATAAATGACTATAAAATACGCTCAAGCCAAACTCTACTGACTAAGAAGCGCAGGGTCATATTTCTCTACAGGGGGGATCAGACGATTTCATTGAGTGTAGAATTACACAGGAAATGAGATCTAATTCAAGGTTTCAGCCTCATCAAATATTTGAATTGACTTTCCGCCCAGTTATTAAACCTTGGGTAAATAGATCTAAAATTAACCAAACTCCTTGTCTTTAAAATGTTTAAATATTTCTTTTTTAAAGCAGTTTTTGTAGGCGATAGAAAGTTATTATTGACACGATGTACATGTTTGCTATGTGCAATTCTTAAATCCCCCCTGAATCACAATCACCATATAACGTTACGCCGCAGGAAATAGCTTCGTACAATAAAAGGAAATCCTACATGAACATCATTGTAAAAACATTCGCAAAATTTTTATAAATTCAAACTTCCATCATCTGAACAAAAGGGTAAATTGCGATTTTCTGAACAGGAACACATAAAATTGAGAGTGCTGTATACTGAAGACGGTTTTATTAAAAGTACAGATTTTACCTGTCCGCTTAATTTGGTATTTTATCATTGTTGATGTTTGCCTTAAGCAATCATGTGTAAACGTTATCAGTTATTTCCACTTTTATAGCACAATTAACATAAATATTTATGCAACACTTTAGTCTTATACGAATATATGAAATCATTGACAGTCTTTTTTTTTCTTTTTTTTTTTTTTTGCAGAAAATATTCTATATTGACTAACCTGACAAGGTAACCCAGGGACTCTTTGAGTATATTGGTATTTTTCCCTAATGTCCTCAAGATCCATATTCCGTTGGTTTTTGTGAGGGTCATTCTGAGGAAGAAAAGTGTCCAGATGCTGAATTAAATAATGGTACTCTGGGCGGATCCAGCGATAAATTGGGAAGACAAATTCCTGATTCGTGCGAGAATTGGTCACTTCAACGTAATCACAGAACCAATCGCTATAGAGACCCGCACCATCGCGCCAAAGTTCGATCTGATGAATCTCGCTCAAATCCACGGCATCTTTCACAGTAAATTTATCCCTCTGACCACGTTCAAAATCGTCACGCAAAAAGTTATCTAACTTGGCGGCTTTGGTTTGCTGGCCCTTTGCATCATGTAGAATGATTTTGACGTTAGCGTCCGTACCTGCTCGTTTTTTATCGCCAGTTTTAACCACCACTTTATACTGAGCAGACTTTCCTGCCATGGTGTATTGCCGACTGATCCAACATAAATAACTTCCACGTGGGGACTGTAAACAACTCCACTGTGGCCCGAAGTGGTTTAACAACTGCTTTACGTGACAACTCGGAAATTGAAGGCGAACGAGGGAAGTTGCGATGCTCAACATTACGACCAAGAAATCGTCATCGATCACCTTCGATATCAATAACAAATGTCATGAAAGGGGTACACAGCCACCTTTATGAATATTTAAAATGGATAGGGGAATCGCTTGTTTATTGTTCAGAACATTCGTAATCAGAAAAAAATCGTATTCCGTTTCAAAGATTCTTTTTAAATATCCATCCAGGAAAAGCTGTACATATAAATAAATCAGAGTTAAATAGGTTTATTGGATTAGTCCTAAAAGTCTTTTAGAGGATCTGACAAAAGATTATTATTGTTCATGTTATGCATGCTAGCTAAGCAAATGATTAAAAAAAAATCTGAAAACATTACCCTATCTTGCCTTCTCAAATAATATTGCAGACGACAATTCCTGCGCATACCTAACGTGACACTAACCCATTTTTTAAGTGGATCAGTATAGATAACTTTTGAGTGGTCTCCGTGATGATTTTGTTCATGGGCGCTTACTGAGTCATTTTATATTTCAGAATGTATGTTCTTCAACCTTTATTTTACTTCCGTATGTATATTTTTAAACCATGGTGGAAAAAAGAGCTCTGTAATGTACACAGCTTCATGATCTTTTCACCTCTGAACAAACTTAAGTAACCATTGAACTACCAAAAGCTAAATTTGATCTTGTAATTTGAGATTTTAAAGGTAAAAGGACTGCCTATACTTGTTAAAAAATGGCGTGATCTCCCTATATAGTCCGGGTTAAAGTTTATTTCAAATGTTCGAAATATAATTACATTGACGCTCGATCTTGTGTGACTTTGACATTGAGCAGCTAATAATCTGAAATTACCATTCTAAAACTAATTAGCAACTCACTCGAGTTATTACACGGTAAATTATAGATTTGCCTGATCCTTTTATCAAAAATTCATTACGCTTTCAACAGTAATAATTTATTTCTTAAGACTATAAACCGCGGCATTTCAGGAGATCAACAGTGCATGTATCGCATACACCGTGAACGCAGTACACGGGCTTGAATGTTTCGGCAGTAACATTATATCCTCAGATTCTAAAAAGAAAAACGAGAATCAATTTTGTGCTCTGTGTTTGCTTCAGAATATCTTACCAATACTTTGATAATTGATTGACATGGTACTAGTTTCTTTGACCTACTAGGTGCTTAGACCGTGTCTTCTTTTTCAAAGAAAGCCTATAACATTGTCATGCGTGAAATTCAGTCTTTGGGATAACATCTGATATTGTTAATTCATGAATCACAGAGATTTCATTAGTTTATAAATAAAAAATACAACACAATACAATATGCCGTATGACAAAACAGCCGGTGTGCTTATAAAAATGTCCAAAGATACTCTTGAAAATCCTTACGATATTTCTTAGGACACACATGTATCTTGATACGTCTTCGGATGTAAAACGAAAGCATCTTGGGAATGTTATGTGTGAAGCATGGAACTGCATATAGAAACTACATGTACACATGTACTAGTTTTAAAAAATGCTTTACATATTTTATCTATATTGCGTCATAGATTTCCATGACAAATTTTAGCAGTTAAGTCCATTCTCCTCCCAGTTAGATGTATTACACTGGTATATAACTGAGATGTCTACAATCATATAACTGAGATGTCTACAATCATATAACTGAGATGTCTACAATCATATAACTGAGATGTCTACAGTCATATAACTGAGATGTCTACAATCATATTACTGAGATGTCTACAATCATATAACTGAGATGTCTACAATCATATAACTGAGATGTCTACAATCATATTACTGAGATGTCTACAATCATATAACTAAGATGTCTACAGTCATATAACTGAGATGTCTACAATCATATTACTGAGATGTCTACAATCATATAACTGAGATGTCTACAATCATATAACTGAGATGTCTACAATCATATAACTGAGATGTCTACAATCATATAACTGAGATGTCTACAATCATATAACTGAGATGTCTACAATCATATAACTGAGATGTCTACAAAATTATAACTGAGATTTCTACAATCATATAACTGAGATGTCTACAATCATATAACTGAGATGTCTACAAAATAGCATGAAATTACAACAACAACAAAATAAATCATATATATCTATAGATATTTGTATTTTTAGATAAGTAATTCAGAAAAAGAGTTTTAAGGTGGAATGAAACACTATTGTGAAGTACTCCCTTTTGAAGAAATGATAAAATTAACCGTATACCATTATAACTGTATAATATCATCCACAAGTAGAGACCAAAGGTAATTAGATAATGTCATATTTTCAGAAAATCATTTCTTGTCGTTGTTTGTCCCATTATGTTCAACAAAACTCCCTCCCTCTCTCTCTCTCTCTCTCTCTCTGGGAAGGTTAAGAGCACTAGCAACCTTTCTTTAGATATTTCATACGATGTGTTAACATTAACAGCAGCTATTACCGACATATGTAACAGGTCGATGCAATATATTAAATGCCTGTCTTAAAATCATAATAAAATTACTCAATATTTCTTTGTTTTACATTTGTTACTGTTGTTACAGATTATCAAATCATCAAAGGAAGCATTCGATTCTAATAGGTCACCAGATTCGGGGGGGGGGGGGGTGCCAAGTCCGATCTTTTGATATTAAAGTATGTGCATAGGACTACATCTTCATAACACCCTCTCTCTAAAAAGTACAATTAATAACCAGTATTTTATTATATTCACTTTCAAATGGGTTTCATTAAACCTACTTCAGAAGTTTTTACCCTGATACGTGTTTAATAAATCAATTATTGTGCATTGACATTCATAACTTTTTCTATTTTCATTTGTGAATATACATGTGTACATTCACAGTGAAATGGCAGAATCTTTCCAAAATTTCATGAGAGAAATTAACATTTCACAAAAAATATTGGATTTAATTACAAACACGGTAAGTTCCATAGTTCGAGGTGGTTTTGCTGTCACCAGTGCTACTTAAATCCCGTACAATATGTCTTGGGATAAGCATGTCGTGGTCTTAAGGTACGGACAAAAAATTGTAAGTCTTATTATTTTTCTGCTTAAGAAAATGTTTACCGTAAAACTAAAGTCTGTTTATGTATTACCGTAAAACTAAAGTCTGTCTATATATTATCGTAAACCTAAAGTCTGTTTATTTATTACCTTAAAACTAAAGTCTGTTTATTTATTACCTTAAAACTAAAGTCTGTTTATGAATCACCGTAAAACTAAAGTCTATTTATGGATTACCGTAAAACTAAAGTCTGTTTATTTATTACCTTAAAACTCACGTCTATTTATGCATTACCGTAAAACTAAAGTCTGTTTATTACCTTAAAACTAAAGTCTGTTTATGGATTACCGTAAAACTAAAGTCTACTTATGGATTACCGTAAAACTAAAGTCTGCATGTTTATTACCGTAAAACTAAAGTCTGTTTATGTATTACCGTAAAAGTAAAGTCTATTTATGTATTACCGTAAAAGTAAAGTCTATTTATGTATTACCGTAAAAGTAAAGTCTATTTATGTATTACCGTAAAAGTAAAGTCTATTTATGCATTACCGTAAAACTAAAGTCTGTTTATTACCTTAAAACTAAAGTCTGTTTATGGATTACCGTAAAACTAAAGTCTACTTATGGATTACCGTAAAACTAAAGTCTGCATGTTTATTACCGTAAACTAAAGTCTGTTTATATATTACCGTAAAACTAAAGTCTGTTTATGTATTACCGTAAAGGTAAAGTCTATTTATGTATTACCGTAAAACTAAATTCTATTTATTTATTACCGTAAAACTAAAGTCTATTTATGTATTACCGTAAAACTAAAGTCTGTTTATGTATTACAGTAAAACTAAAGTCTGTTTATGTATTACCTTAAAACTAAAGTCTGTTTATGCATTACCATAAAACTAAAGTCTGTTTATGGATTACCGTAAAACTAAAGTATGTATGAGTAATCATGGCCAATAAATTACCACAGAAACTTAAAAAAAGTATTTTATTTGATTGTACCCTAGTCAAATTTCATTTCCTATAAATCTTGATAAGCATTCTGTCATTTCATTGATTAACTCTTCAAGCATAAATAACTTAGGGATATTTAATATAAATTTTTCATCTTAAAAAAACTGCAAAGTGAAACAAACTAATTTTAGCCAATAATTGTATCTAATGCATTACTTCCTTGTTCAATGTGACATCCATAATATAAAAATGATTTTATTTACAAAATGGCATTGTAATGAAATGAATTGATCATCTGAACATATTGCAACTCAGCTTGTTCACATCACAGCATTTCACAGAACTGTCCATGAATCACTGGTATATAGGACAGGGATAATAATTAGGAAGACCCCTGCTTGTCCCGGGACTGGGTCCAGGCCTGAGCAATGGTCCTCCTCATGTCATCATCCCCTTCATCATACATCTTCTTCAGCATATCCATCATGCTCTCATTTGGATCCTTATCATCATCTGATTTTGACCTGCAAGACACAAAAAACAAGAGATGTTTGTGAAACACTTATGCCCCCCCTCCCAATAATTTTTTCTAAGTCCATGAGGCATAACTCTGTCAAAAATTGCTCACTCGTACCCAAAACAGAACTTGACCTAGATATTTTTATGATAAATCTGTATACCATTTCATTTCAGTATGTGCACCTCTGCGAAGAAAATGAACGGAAACTGACAAACAGACCGACCAACCGACAGACAGCAAAAAAGCAATATGCCCTCCCTAGGGAGGCATAATAACAACCAGAGCACAGAGAAATAACCACCAAAACACAGATAGACAACACTGGAGCACATGGCAAGAAAAATAACAACCAGAGCACAAAGAAATAATCAACTGAGCACAGAGCAAGAGAAATAACAACCAGAGCACAGAGAAATAACCATCAGAGCAGAAAAATAACCACTGAAGCAGAGAGCAAGAACAATATTCACCACAGCACAGAGAAAAAGCCATAAGAGCACAGAGAAATAACCTTGAAGCACAGAGCAAGAAAAATATCCACTACAGCACAGAAAAATAACCACCAGAGCACAGAGAAATAACTACCAGAGCACAGAGAAATAACAACCAGAGCACAGAGAAATAACAACCAGAGCACAGAGAAAGTACCACCTGAGCACAGAGAAAGAACCACCAGAGCACAGAGCAAGAAAAATAACCACCAGAGCAAAGAGAAATAACCACTGGAGCACAGAAAAATTACCACCAGAGCCTAGAGTAAGAAAATAACCACCAGAATAAAGAGCAAGAAAAATAAAGAAAAATGACTATCAGAGCACAGAGCAATAAAAATAACCACCAGAGCAAAGAGCAATGAACAAAAAAATTATAAATAATTTTACATTCCCTAGGGTTGCCTTTCTTTTTGAATCAATTTAAGAATAATGATTCAGTTTGATTATGTTTAACCCTTAAACTGAATACTTGTAATTATAAATAAATCTTCCTTAAAACTTGAAAAAGGTTCATGTTTAGGTTAATTTTTTAAAAAAAATCACCTCGGTCTTTAGAAGTATTTCAGTTTGTGAAGTTGGATTCTACTCACTTCTTTTCTTTTTCCTCCTTTGTTTTCTTTGACTCTTTTTCCCCGGAGGTGACATATGCCCATGTCTTTCCTGTTTTACTTTTTTTCAGCATCAGAAGGACTGTATCTGTTTTCACCTTCAAAAGACCAGTACATTAAAGTGAATTTTTTTCTAGAAAGGAAGAGTACATGTAATGGAATCATGAAAGAAAAATATATGAGGATCTCAAGAATAAACTAGAACCATCCAAAAGGGACAAATACCCCCCGCTTGGTTTTTTCAGAGGTACCAAATCACTAATATTTTATGGATCTAAGAGGTGTTCGCAATTTTCTTATAAACATTTAGAGTGAAAAAATAATTGCTCATTACAATTTTTTTTAATGAATGAAACCAAGGAACAACCTAATAAAAATCAATACCAATACATTGTAATTACATTGTTTTTTTAATACATTGAAAAATAAATTGCAACTATCTGTCATCTTTTTTGAGACATGACACTCTGCAAATTGATTGTTGAAAAAAAAATCAATTAATTGAAAATCAAATTAATCTTGATAACTTTATATCAAATTCATTCTAAAAATAAAAAGGCTGGTCATCCAGTAACTATGTACTATGACAGGCAATATATTACAATTAAGTATAAATCATCAATATATATGTATCTATTCTCTGATATTGCAGGAGGAAACTATTTCTGGTTAGTGTAAGACAACTCAGATATCCTGATACCAGAAGATAACTTGTGTGTCACTTCCCCTGACTCAGTAGACAAAGAAATGTGGTTGTACCTCTTTATTCCATGTGTGTTCAGACTCTGAATGTGTGGTCGTGTCTGGCAACACATCTCTGACTGTACATATGTAAAGAGTAAAAACGGTGGCTGTGAAACAACTTCCACTGTACCAGGCCTCTATATGTGGATGTGTATGACAAAAGCAACATCTTTCTGTATTCCTAATGTGTTCTGACTTTATATATGATTGTGTGTGGTAACCTGTACCCCTTCAATATATATGGTGTGTTTGGACTCTATATGAGGTTGTAAGTGGCAACATGTACTTCTTCACTCTACAATGTGTGTTTAGACTCTGTATGTGGTTGCCAGGAGCATTATGTACCTTTTAACTCCATATTGTGTATTTCTACTCCGTACATATATTGATATTGGTTTATCCTGCCTCTGATGAAAATCTTGAAATTTCAATGGTCAAGAAGAATACTGTTTAAAACCATATGATATCATACTGCCTACTAACATGATATCTCCAACTGACCGGATATCAAATCAATATACCCCCTCCATGTGCCCTACTGACCAAATAGCCAATTCCATATGCTGTTTTCACTTGACCATGTAAGGAACATAATAACTGATGTCACATAAGCATCAGACATCACATTGTAAACAATTGTAATAGAACAGTTTGTTTTGCTCAAAAAACATGAACTCTTTTGCTTCCCCCTCAACCAATCTGCATTTTTTGAAGGACCCCATATATTTCTCTATTACCTCTCTAAATGTCCACTTAACTAATAGTGCCTGGCAATGCCTTTCTGTACACAGGGTTCTGACTCTGTGTGTAGGTGCCTTCCATCTGGTTATGAAGAGTATTCTGCCAGACATTCATTTGTGTTTACAGTTAAGCCTCTTTAATCTAGACACTCGTAAACATTTGTATTTACAGTTAATCTGGACACTTGTAAATATTTGTATTTACAGTTAATCTGGGCACTTGTACACATTTGTGTTTACAGTTGAGCCTCTTTAATCTAGGCATTTGTGTTTACAGTTGAGCCTCTTTAATATGGACACTTGGGTTCAAAAGCAAATTGTCAGGATTAATAAATCATCAGCAGTGCATGCATTGTTTGTATATTTGTCCATCTCTACCTGGGTGTATGTGTGGTTCCTGCCTGTGTAGCTATCTGTGGCACTGTATGTCATGTGTATCTGACTATCTATGTGGTTCCTGTCTCTGTGGCTATATCTTTATTTGTGGTGCTGTAGACACAGTCAGAGGTAGAGATACAGTTTATACAAGTGTCATGTACTATTAGATAGTCTTACAGACAGGCACCACAAACATAGACAAAGGCAGAGAAACAGTATATAGTGTCAGCCTTACTTTGAACCAGTCAGAATCGTCAGGGCCTTTCCTTGAACCAGCTATCATTGGGGTCTTACCTTGAACCAGCTATTGTTGGGGCCTTACCTTGAACCAGCTATCGTGGGGGCCTTAACTAGAACCAGCTATCATCAGGACCTTACCTTTAACCAGCTAATGTCAGGGCCTTACCTTTAACCAGCTTTTGTTAGGACCTTACCTTGAACCAGCTAATGTCAGGGCCTTAGCTTTAACCAGCTAATGTTGGGGCCTTACCTTTAACCAGCTATTGTCAGGACCTTACCTTGAACCAGCTAATGTCGGGGCTTTACCTTGAACCAGCTAGCATCAGGGCCTTACCTTGTACCAGCTATTATCAGGGTGTTACCTTTAACCAGCTAATGTTGGGGCCTTACCTTGAACCAGCTATCTTCCGGAACAATGTCCTCCAGAAGTGTAGAAATGTAGAGCTCTGATCGACGCTTGTTCTCTTCCTCCTCTACTTGTAATCGGAATGATCTATGAAGAAAGAAATAACATATAAACAAAGAGAGGTAACTCTAGCACAGAGAAATATGTTGCCTTTGCAAATATTAATGAAAGCCGGGCTTTAATTAATTGCTCGAGAATATTGTCTGATCCGAAATTAGTACATATTTAATTTTTTTTTCCTTTTGGCCATTGATGTTTAATAGGTAGAGTTTGTATGAATATGATTAACAATATCCCATATACCAGTAATTAAAATTAACAGTCCAGACCCCAAGATATGTTATGATTTTAAAATTTAACAAATAATATTTCCAAGAAATTCTCGCATATTTTCTATTCAATAAGCATTTTTTCTCATAATTTAAAAATTGAGTCTTGGAATAGTTAAAGTAATGCACATATTTTAGAGACATTCTTTTAGTTTCAAACAAACAGTACTTTTATCGCCAACTACATGTAGAAACACTGATATATGTACATTTTCAAGGGACGTCAGGCAAAACGCATATAAATTCTTAAAGTTCCAATTCATTTTACTATTAATTTGTTAAAAATCAAAACAGAATATTAACCACTTACATAATATCGACGAAAACGATATGAAACATGAAACTTTTGAACAATTTCAACCTTTTGAAAAGCCTGCCCTATTGAAAATAGTTCGCTTAAAATATGCATTCAGCAGCGTATGTGCACATATTGTTATATCACGATTATCCCAATAAAGCAAATATCTAATTTCTCTTTCAGTTTAATTCTCAAGCAAAAATATTGATCATTAACTTTTCCAACGATTGGGATGTTAAAAATATTTGTTTGAATATTGTCTCGCAATGGGACTATTTTGTTTATCGGAAGCGTCTGCTTTGATGCTGTTTGGTTTTTTGTTTTACTGTGCTATTTATAGTAAGACAGTCGATCATGATGCCTTTAGCCAGGACTTTGCTTTCAGCAAAGCCCAGCTAAAAACAAATTTACAAAATGTACAAATTTACTTGGTTTAGAAGATACTTAAATGAAAAATAAGATTTTTAGTTTCAAAAACCTTGCCTTTTGAGAAAATATTTGAGATTCTTAAACCCCTCATTCCCTCCATTTCCCTTTTACATTTTACTCCGTAATGATTTTTCAGAGTAAAATATCATAACAAGGACTTTTAGTTTATATTCAAAATGATCAAATTCACAATATGTATAATTCATTTGGCTTTGTTACTTACATTAAAAAAAGTTTACTCCAAGTTCAATGTTCATACCTCTTACCAAATTCACACGTAATTCTTTCCCTGGGAAGGGTGTGTACGCCATTGATTGTTACATAAATCTTCAAGAATTTGTCTGACTGATCCCAGGCTGAAAGATATTTTAAATTTTTTCATGACATTCCTAGTGAAATTCATTGTATTTACATTATGACTTTATCTACTGCGAATTTACTCCAGTGTATTTCAAATTAATACATTATATTGATCTTTATTCATATAAATGGTGCAGTTTTGTTTGTGAAATACATTTTTTATTGTATAATAGTATCTAGCTAGCTGTTAATATAATAAAAAAAAATGAAATTGAAGCACAAAAAAAACTCAACAGAATTTCTGAACCTATCAATATTCAGAATGGTGTATATATATGTACCTGTTATCATTATAATGATGCCAAACTGTTACATCAAATTACTGCAGATTCACCATATGTACTTACCATATGTACTTATGACCTTAGTTTGTACTTGTGGCCTTGGTTTCTTGGGTGGTTCTTCTGTGGACGGAACAGGTTCTGAGACCGATCTCTCCAAACGTCTGATCTCGAGTTCTAACTTACTCATCTCTGTTCCGATTATGTCCTTCACTCGTGATCGAGTGGCTTTCATAAGTAAGTCTCTCATTTCTTCTACATCCAGACGAAGCTGTATAGAAAATATTTATAGATATCATCAATGTTCTTGTTTTTGTATTAATTTAGCTGAACCAGTAGCTAACTAGGCAGTTGATGGATCTAATTTGATTAATAGTGTTCCTAATCAATCTGTTACTAGATTTCATATCAGTGTTCCTACTGAGAAAGCACTTACATACATAACAAATTTCTATTGTTTAATTTTCACTGTTTTTCTTCATCTTCTAGATATTGTTGCCAGTTGTATTGCCCAGCATTTTCCCCAAAATGATTTTGTTTTCATGGAGACAATGCACCAGTGCATTTCACAGGTATTAATTATGCTAAATTACAAAACTGAAACTAAATAGTTGAGGAAAATTGTGGCCAGCCCAACTAACTACCAGATGCTAAAACTATCAAAAATTGGATGTTTTTGTTGAAAACTCATTTGAGAAAATAATGCTATCAACTCAGAACTTAAGATTTAGAGAATATGGACCACCATTCCAATTAGTCCAAAATATCTGATGTTTTGTAGGCTTTTTAAAACAATTTTGATATTTGATGATTGCCAGGAAAAGGCATAATAAATATCAAAATTGTTACAAAAAAAGCCTGCAAAAACATCAGGTATTTTGGACTTCATTCCAATTCACTATATAGAAATCTATTCATAATCCATATACTGTTGTTCTTGATTCTTCATCTGTATGCTCCATCGTCATACCTTCTACTTACCTTATTTTGTTGTCGAAGAATATATATATATATATATATATATATATATATATATTATATATATATATATATATATATATATATATATATATATATATATATATATATATATATAAAGAGAGAGAGAGAGAGAGAGAGCAGTATGGATAAGCCCGTGAGAGGTGTGATTTTAATCAGACTGATTGTTGTGCACACTATATATATAGCAAATCTCTCGTCTTTATTACAGTCTTTTACCTTTTACAATGAACTCTGTGATACATATGACCCGATTTTACTCTAAGCACAAATAAAATTAAAGATAAAAAGTTACCTCCTCCACAGTTTCCATTATCTTCTCTAGAACTTTCTGAAATCTACTTTCGGTTTCACCACCCGATTGGCTAACTGATGCTTTAAGAAGGTTTATGTCCCAACACACAATTAGTTTTATTTGATATTGAATAATACACCTTCAAACACTTGTTTAACAAAGTTTAAACCTCGTTTCACACTAGTTTTTGTGTTTTTTGAAGACGCACACACACATGTGGTTGTCACTACGAAAATATTAATTCGTTCTCGAACTGTTTCGACAATCTTTTCTCGGTTTAGATTGATTGATTGATTGTATATTGTTTTACGTCCCATTCGAGAATTTTTCACTCATATAGAGACGTCACCATATACCGGTGAAGGGCTTCAAATTTTGACCTTTACTCGGCACTCAGGGCCATTGAGCAGTGAGGGATCTTTATCGTGCCAACGCCTGCCGTGACACGGGGCCTCGGTTTTTAAGGTCTCATCCGAAGGACCCGGAACTTTCACTTCAAAGTGCCGAGCGCATGGCGAAGGAACAGTTGCTACCTATTTTTTATCGACTTAGGTCTGTCGCGGCCGAGATTCGAACTCACGACCCCCCGATCACGGAGCGAGCGCTCTACCGACTGAGCTACCGTGAACGGTATTCTCGGTTTAGAAGAGATGTGGATGTAGGTGAAAGCCTGTCCACTTCTCTAAAGAGAATAGGTTTATACATTGCATGGTGACGTGGGTTCTTTATCTGGTGTTCCACCTTTTCAACTAGAATCATAAGTCAGGCCGTGAACATCCAACAATGATTAAAAAAATCTTTCTTCAACTGTTCAAGGCAATGTAGGCCGCCTAGTTTATCCATCGTATGTGATCGATTCATTTCTGTTCGGCTGTGAGATCTGTCCAGTTCATACATTTATAAATTATTGTATATGCTTTAACTAATCTGGTGATACATCAGTACCAAACTGATGCTTTTTTGAGAGAGAAAATGAATGATGTAAATGGTTTGTTGCATTGTCTAAAAGTATAGAGACTGCAATGATATTATCAACCGAGGCGCAGCCATGGTTTTCGAGGGGTGAATACATAAATATAAAGATAACGAACAGTAATCAAGCTCAAGAGTCCATTGAAACAATACAAACTGGGAGCAGAGGTGGGATCAGGTGCCACGGAGGACTAAGCATCCCCTGTCGCACACGCTGTGTTCTCCTCGTCATGATCGTGCAAACGGAAAAATTCGTAGACAATATTCTGTGTAAAAATTTGTATGAAATACGCCAGTCAACATTCGACTTAATTATAGATCTAGATTGTATTTGCTAACAATGTCATTGTATCGATCATAGGGGCTTGTCTTCCGGTTTTGTTAAATGACGACATTGTACAATAAACTAGTATAATTTTGATTCTACTTTTAAAACACTTAAAAAGTTGTTTCAAAATAAATATTTTGACACTTTCAGGCAAGAAATACCATGTTTAAAAAAACGTACCATACCTATATATATATATATATATATATATATATATATATATATATATATATATATATATATATATATATATAATTATAAACTCTATATACAAGGCATGTACGCTGTCATCTTGGAAAAAATACATCACCCACTTCAGCACCTGTTTCTGTACTCTAACCTTTAAATTTATTTCAGTGTCATAGTAGGATTCACTACAGCGATAATTTTCCTAAATGCTGGTGTGGTTGTCGGTCATCGCACGCATTCAATCAACATAAAACGGATACAATTTCTTCGATTTGGATTTGGAGGCTCATCTCCAAATCCACCTGCATGGAAGGAACGGAATTTTGCATTGAGGAAGCTAAAAAATCAAGAGCACTTATAAAGGTAACAACAGGAGAAAGGCCAGGATCAGGAAGTGTCGTGAAAAACTGAAACAACTCGAACAAGCTATTCAAGATGGCTTCAGAAGTGCAGAAAAGGGGAATAGTTATATATACTGAACGATGATTTTAGATCACAGCTTACAAGACTGAGATGAGCAGAGAGCACACGGAGGATGAAGAGGCGAAGCACTGGAGACAGGGCACGTATTGTGAAAGGTCCATTCAGGTTAAAATAAAGGAGTCGCTAGGCAAAAAACGGTCCGGCATATTGTGATGCTCGAGAGAGAAAGTAAAGTGACATCTGAGGGAAACCGATTCAGACCCACATACATAGATCGGACTATGTCCGAGGAATGTTGTAGAGGAATCACCAGAAACAGAATTAGATAGCAACGAACCATTATGGAAGCAGATAACATCCATCGTTAAAAAAGGCTCGAAATTATGTACACTGTGCTGACTCATCTGGAAAAGGGGAAGAGTGCCAGAGGTGTGGATAAAGAATTTACCTTATTTCACCTTTTACAGCCATACACACATACAAGCAATGGGTTTAAACTTCATTGGAGGATACTGTAACTTGGGAACGCATGCCGTTTAAAATAAAGAAATCAAAATGATAAAAGTCCAAAGTTAAAAGATTCTAACGACAGTTGATAACCGTATAAAATGCTTTGGGAAGTGGCTCGATTCATCACTAAAAGACAGTAACCAGTCAACGGAACTAAAGCCTAATGTAACATTATTGCTGGAAAAAAGTCGACAAGAGCGATCTATCAGGAAAGTACAAAGCCTAGATTTACCACCATGTAATCCTGCCGAGACTGATGTGGTTGTTGCTGATTTATGAGGTGCCCATGACAGTAGTAGAGGGTTTGGAGAAAGCTGTGAATGGCTTGCCGAAAATGATTAGGAGTTCCACCAAGGGTTACTTCAATTGGACTCTATAGGAAGACCTCTCAAATCCAATTACCCCTTTCATCGGTAATTAGAGGGAACCAGGTGGCTAAAACAGACTAGTGATGACCTTACGAGACTCATTTGACCAAAAAGTCCATGATGCTGTAAACAGCCAAGGTCAGGGCCAAGTGTCGGCAGTTTCAGTAGTAGATCAAGCAAAAAACATGCTAAAATTGTGGGGCATAATTGGCAAGAAGTTCAAAGGCAGAGAACGGATTTCCAGGAATGGACCAAGGCTGATAAGACCGAGAGGAGGAGCATGGTTCAGGGAAAAGTGAAGAGAGGTTGAAGATGCTAGAAGAACATCGGCAGGCAGGGGGTTTGGATGAAATGGGAGCTTCCACTAGAAACATGAAATCTCTGACATATGGAAGATGGATCAATTCAGAATTGCGTTTTTACTGCCATCGGGATCGGTGTATGATACACTACCTTCCACAGCCAATCTACAACAGTGGTGACTTACTGAAGAGCCTGAGTGCAAGCTTTGTAGGAAAAGGGGTACCATAGCCCACATCTTATCTGCGTGCTCGGTTGCAGTGATGTAAGGCCGGTACATGTGGAGACATGATAAAATCTTAGGGAACTGACTGATGTGGTGGTGAAGGAGAAAACAAGAAAGAGGAACAGCAGCAAGAAGTCTGATTTCATCAACTTCGTCAGGTAGGGTGCAAGACAAAGGATGGATTTTATCGGTGCTTGACATAGGAGGAGGATACTGGAAACAGGGTGGATCTTGATGGAGGAATCTTTTCTTTTCAGAGGTAGTTACACCATTGCGACCAGACTGAGAGACTATGGTCCAATCAGACCAGGACTCTGGTAGTCAAAGAATTGACAATTACATGGAAGGAACACTGATGACTTAGGAATAGGAAGAGATTAAAGTATGCAGACTTAATGGCAAATGCATGGAGAAGGGTTGGAAGTCAAGGATGTTTTCTGTCGAGGTTGTGTGAGAGGGTTTCCATGTCCAGTCAATGTAAAAGGTGTTCCAGACTTTAGAATGGTGTCTTTATTGCGGAAATCTGCTATATAACAACTGACAGAGGCAGCGGAAAATGATATGCTAGGTATGGCACAAACGAGAGGAGCCGAGCTGGTTGTCTCGAACCAAGGAGTAGTGGTATGGCCACCATTGCTGACCAACTGGAGGATGTCGTGGTCTGGGGGTCGAAACATCCAGGGAATGTTGGCCACCATTTAAAGACGTTGTAACCAGGCAGAGGGTGTGGCGGACTCAAGTCTGACGAATGGAAGCTAGTGTTTTTTTATTATTCGATAGAGTTTCTGTATGCCTTGTTCGGAAGCTACTTGTTCTGCTTCATTAGCTAGTTTTTCCGTGTGTGCCCTCTTGTCTGCACACCTTTTTTCCTCCTTGGCTATGTCCTGATATTCTGCTTGGGGCAGATCTTTTAGCCTCTTAAATTTTTTTCTTATCTGTTTCTTGTTCAATTCTTATCGTCTGAAATTCATTCTTCTTCCACCGTTTTGTTTCCTGGTTAAGATTTTTTCATGTTAGGATTGCTGGCCAGCATACTAGTACTGATCTCGGAGGACCAGTGCTTTTATGTTGGTGTTTTCCTTCCCCTAGATTACTGCTTTCCCTTGCAATAGAGCTCATCTACACGAATTTCCTTCCGTAGCCGTTGACTTCCCCAGGCCGTTAACAATGCAATGAAGTTATTTGACACATAGTTGGGGGCTATAGGTTGGACATGCATGTCGTGCATTTAGGGGCCTAGTCTGCTCCTAGACCCCATGGTTCTGCTAGGGACTGAAAGAACTATATATCGATCTGCTACCTCGAGGAGGATATTCTTTTTCAAATATATTTTTAATGATTTTTGTACCAGGTATTCATACTATATAATCAGGTATAATAATTTCTGATGTAAACAAAGTATGTAATTCCGACTGTCTGTTTCTCTATATAACAAAATATCTAACACATTTTACAAAAACGTATGATTTTGACATGGTGCTACAATTGTACTTCAAGAGTTTTTAATTGTATACGTTTATAAACTCTAAAATAATACTTCTATGTAATAATTGTATGAGTAGACAATATTATGTTGTATACATGTATATAGTTCATATTTCCAACATTTAAACCACGCTCCAATATCGCACAAAAGAATTTGTTTACTACACCACGATGTATGTAACATTCAAATCAACGACTGAGAGGAAAAATCATATATGTAAACAGCTCGTTACCTAAACTTAGTATTTTATCTCCTATACATTTCTTTATAATATTTTTGCATGGAAAGAAATTAATTTAAAAAAAAATAGGAATGTGTATTTTCATTTTTAACCATTTGAAAAAAAAATTATGATACATTTATATACATATTAACTAAATGCAACAAACGGACACAGTTCTCAGAAGTTTGTTTCATAATTTCGGGATTTTGTAAGTTTATCCCTCATCATATACTGTAAGTACACAAATGGATAATACGACTTTTCCTCCTTAGGACTTTGTTCTTCTCCCTGGAATGAAATGCACGCATGATGTTAGACAAATTAGCGGTAAGTATACACGTGTGTTAAAAATGTTCAACTTAAGTTGAGTATATATATATATATATTCACCTTTTTCGTTTTTTCTGCTGTTTGTTCAATATCTTGATTTCTTGTGAGTAGCAAGGAAAGGTCGAGAAATATTCCACAATATGACGGTTTTACAAATTGCCTGATTGAAAAAAAAATGCATGGTGTATATTATTTTACTCTGATACATCGATTGTCTTGGCATAAATATATCCACCGGGCAAATGCCACCAATATAGTAAGACTATTCAAAACATTTCATAAAGTTGTGATAGTGGTAGGGCGCTCGCTTCGTGATCGAGAGGCCCGGGTTCGATTCTTGTTCGCCGCGCTGTGTCAAACCTAAGTATAGGTAGTGATTCAGTGGTGATTGTTCCTTCGCCAAACGCCCAGCATTAGGAAGTGAAAGTCATGGGTCTTTCGGAGGAGACCTTAAAAACCGAGATCCGTGTCACTGCAGGCGTTGGCAAAATAAAGAACCCCCACTGCTCAGTGGCCCTGAGTGTCGAGTATAGGTCTAAATTTGAAGCCTTTCAGGCATATACGGTGACGTCTCTACTTGAGTGAAAAATTCTCGAATGGGACGTTAAACAACAATCAATCGATTAAAGAAATTTTTCAGGGCATGTTTATCAAACTTCATATGCTGATACATATTAACTGCATCAACACTTTTTTTTACCTTTCCTTTGACCTTGACCTTACTTTTCTTAAATATGTAATAAATTAGCTCAGTTTCAAAGAAAATATTCAAGATAATTTTATCAATCTTCATATCCTGATTCATATTTGCGAGATCGATTCAATTGTATCAATAATTTTTTACCTCGATCTTCCCTTTGAAATTGATCTCACTTTTCTTAAATTTGCATATAGCTAAGTTCAAGACATGTTTATTTTTCTCAAACTTCAGTGAGTGCAATTGAAATGCATAAAAACATTTGACCTTTGATTTTGACGTCTTTCTCTTATTTGCATTTAGCTCGGTTTCAAATAAACAAATCATTTTTATGAAACTTCATATGCTGATACATATTATTGAGAGCTATTCAAATGCATCAAATTTTTTTTACCTTGACCTTCCCTTTGACCTTTACCTTACTATTCTTAAATTTGTGTTAGATCAATTTCAAAGAAACTATGCTGATCATACTGGAAAAAGCTCTTAAAACTGCATCAATTTTTTTTTTACCTTGACCTTCGCTGTGACCCCGACTTTGATTTCTTAAATTTCTTTTTGCTCAATTTTAAAGACACTATTCCGGATATTTTTATCTAGACATATTTACTGATTCATATTAGTGAGAACTATTCAACTGTTTCCAAAATGTATGACCTTGACCTTACTTTTCTTTATTTTTCATTTATCTCAGTTTCAAAGAAATTATTTTACATATTTTTTTTTATCTACACACATGTACTGTTACATATTAGTGAGAACTTATCAATTGTATCCAATTTTTTATCTTGTGTTTAAAAATCATTTTCCAAGAAACTTTTCAAGATATTTTCATCAAAAGTCATACACTAATAAATATTGGAGAGGCTATTCAATTGTGTCATAATTTTCTGATCTTAACCATCCCTGTGACCTTCACCTTACTAATCCTCACTATCCTAATCTTAAACGAAGAAGCAAGGTACATTTCTTTTCATGCTACATTACTAATGAGCCCTGAGCGGTGCATTCATGTCCGTTGACATATTTCTCAATTTTTAATTGTTTTTTTTTTTTAATTAGTATTTTTTGAAGAACACAAATACACAGAGTAAAAGGGATGTCTTAACTTTTAGTTTAAACTTTTCCAGTTTAAATAAATGACATATGTACATGTAAACTTCTTTTGGTCCTTTGGCTTCTTGGATAATCCTTGTAGGTTAATAACAAATTTTCCCCAAAAATGTGAACACACGGACATAATAGATAAAGCATTTCAAACAGTTTGCGTGTCGTGGATATCGTTTCAAAACAAAAGTCCACTCAATTCCCTTCACTTCTTTTTTTTTTTTTTTTTTTTCGTTTCGTACATATGTTTTATTCCTTTAAATTTTCTTATCCATATATACGGTCATAATCCCTGTTTAAGTTACATTTAGTAAACTAATTTATTAACACCTTCCCATCAATGTATCCAATGTTATCCTAAAAAGGCAAGAATTTGAAATATAAATTATATCTATTCTAAGAAAATCAAAAACGAGTTGTAAAAAGTTTTCATCCACGTTAAACAGTAGCGGTTATCCGGCTGAGTTTTTCCCTTTTGTTACCAGCACTAAGTTTCAATGATCTAGCAAGATCCATGTTCGTAGAAACCAATAATTTTGGCGATATATAGAATACTATATAGAAAACATAGCTACTATATGGTTGTACCCTCTCAATAATAGTAACATCTGATGACCTTTTTTTGTTTGTCAAGGAAATTTGAATTATTTGGTCGTGCCCTCCCAAACTGAAAATGTTTGGTTGTGCCCCCTCCCCCCCCCCCCCCCCCCCGAAATTGCTTCCTACGGGCCTGAGATTCCATCTTACCTTCCGTTTTTGTCCAATATTGATGCACTGTTTCTCCATATGTACAGTGTCAGTAAAATGCACGTGATAGATCCAAACACCCCGGCAAACATTAGAAGCATTATTGGTCCTATAGTATCTACTTTAAATCCCCATAAAGGCTGTGCCACATTGCAAAAGTCCGCCGTCAAGTCCAGGGGATACTTTATTACTGGAATGAATACAAAAGGTGTTGCAATCAAACTCATCATGAGGGGTACGGAAAAACATACCATTTGGAGGTTAACTCTACATGCAAATCGTGTACTCAGGAAACAAATAAATCCAAGGATATTTGTAATGAGAAGCAGTATCCCAACATCATTTCTGTGACATCCGTAAGAAATGTAAGATCGTGATTCTAAAACGACTTCTCCGGTTAGGGTTCTGATCTTCGCAGAACCCATGAAGGATATAGCTTTTGCTACATTTATTGATTTGCCACTTGACCGCAATGAAAATATCATATATGGAAAAACAACAGTCAGTGTAATTTTCCATAACATTGTTAAAATTAAAACTTTTTCTTTCTTTGACCGAGTGTATTTGGAAAGAAAAGATTTCAGCTTTATAGTTTTGCAGCAATTGCCGCTAGATTTCTCCCCTACTCTACCTATTGGCGAACTGAAAATCAAGAAGTTTTCCCAATAATTGAAGGAAACCAGAACTGACGACACAATCAGTAATGCACTAATTGTCCCACTCTCAACATTGTCGCCTGCTTTCTCGTTGATATAACCAATGCTGAACCCATACGCCATCAGCAGACTTAAAATACTGAAGACTCTTACGATGCTTGAGACAATCTTGTTGTTTGTAATTTCTTTCACAGAGGACGCTTTGCTGAAGTTTTCACTGCTTTCAGATTCACTTCTTGTAATTTCATCTACTTTGTCAAGTTTAATTTCCCTGTCGCTTCTTGAAGTGCTGCTATTGATCGTCATCCGGACTTTTTGCTCATTTCCCTTGCCTGCAAAACACACCCTTGGGTATTTGGATTTGCTGAGGAAATTTAAAATAACTGGAGCAAAGACAAGAAGGTGTGACAAAACTGAGGCAGTGAGGGGGTCAAACGCGGGTAACACTAAAAACACCAAAAGACAGAGACCAGTCGAATGAAATGTTTCCACTGCCAGACTCTGAAATTAAAACAAATTCTTGATTAACTGAACCAGTCCAATTGTCTTGGACTTAACTTTAAACACAAAATATTGAATATATATATATGATTTTTAATGTGTTACAATGGTAAAATCACGTATTTGTTTGATTATAAAGCACACATAGAGTCTATCTCAACTCACCAAGAAAAGCATTCGGATGTCAAATGCATCAGTTTCCTTGAAACGTATTCGCCAAATGGAATATATTACTGTGCAAAGATCGGGTACGGCAATGACACTAACAAGACCCCAAACCCACATCACATTTACAGATGGTATGTCTTCCACTAACTGACAAGAAATAAAGTTTTTCGGGGGACATTCCCATGCTTTAGGTATTTCAGTTTTTCTGATATATCCAGAATCACAAAGAGATGCTGTGAAATTGTCTGCACTGCAATTTAAGACAGGGTACGCTCTCTTTTCCACTAGATGCACAAGCCCCCCTAATCTGGTTAAAGTTGTGGTTGTATTAACCTGTGGTGGATTCAACTTCCAAATCATTAAGTGGATGAGGATTCGTGAGATTCTTGTCGAAAGCAAGACAATTTGGAACAAGACAAAAGTGAAGAGAACAGCACATATCTTCCTGGCAATTCTGCGACAGGTGCTGGATTTTCTGGGAATGGTTGACGTATCTCTAGCAGAATCATCACATTGCATGACACTTCAAAAAAAGTATTATAAATTGAAAGGCTTCCGGATTTGTACGAAGAGGTAAATGTATTTTTCTACGAGGTTTTCATTTATTTTATTTATTTATTAAACTACTTCTGAAAAAAAATTAATAGATGCATTCTTATAATATTTGTTTATTTTGTAAACTTTAAAAATACAATTAAAAGATCATTTGTGACCATTTACTTCAATCAGAAGTCTCTGACGAGACTGAAACTGTAGCTCATCTCGTTTGTCCTACAATCCTACAATAAGAGAGAAAAGCAGAACCTGGACATGAATCCTACTAGCTATGGCAACTCAAATAAATAAGAATTATGTTCAACGGTTTTGTTTACTTATGTACTAGATTTTATTTATCTCGAAATCTTTTCAATAGTGCCAAGACCACCCTAATCCATATTCATAAGAAAAACATAAGTAAGTTATGTGGAATAATTTTTTTTATTATAATTATGAGCCCTTGGTGTGGGGTTGGGCCGAAGTCAAAGACCCAAATTTTACAAAATGCATGTTATAGAAAAAAATGTTATCCAGAAAAGCAGGACCATTTTGATCGTACAGATATTGAAGCATCCCAATATTGTGTGCATCCGAACTTTTATTAAATCATGGCTTCTTATAGTCCATAATTTGGAGTCAGAATCTTATAAAATTTAAGAGGGAAATTCAAACGGATTCTGCTTATGAAGAACAGTAGGGCCAAAGTGACTCAAGTGAGCCTTGTGGTCCATGGTCCATGTTTATTTTCCCGTAGACAAAGATTCGGAGGCATATAGTTTTTATCTGTCCGTCCGCCTGTCTGTCTGTCTGTTTGTCCGCAAAAACTTTATCCTTGGCCATAACTTTTGAATGGTGCTAGGAAAAAATATAACTTTTGCCTATTTCGACTTCTTTTAGGAGTGTTTGAAACTGATCTGCCTCAGGTGTTTTTCCAGCAGATGTGGCCATTGCTCATTTTTATTGATAAAAAAATGTTTCGCCACTGGATAATACATGTACTGAACACATTGTTGATTCTAAATCTACACCGATCAATCTACCTTTAATTAGTCCGACAGTGAGCTACCGTTAAAAGCAATACTTAAATATTAGTAGATAAATTCGATGGGATTACGAAGTTTTTTTTTCCTGTTTATTACGATAAAAAACAGAGGACAATAAGAGGCTTTCTCAGAAATTAAAGTAAAAAATATGGCTGTATCTATGAAAGTCAATTTCTTGCAAATTTGCAGTCACTATTTTGCCAAGAGTTACGATGAATTAGTAGAATGTACATCGACTTCCCTTAGAAAGACATGCTTTTTTCCAAGTATATGTATTTCATATTTAGATTGATTTAATGAAGGAAAAAATTCTTTTAATATCGTTCTAAAAAATGTCGATTATGTCATAAAAGAAATATAAAGTGCACTTTTTTTAATTCCACGTTAGGAGTTTTATGTCACAATTGACACACTGATCAGCAGTTCTCATGTCAAATGAGACGTTGTTCTTATACAATAAAGTGAAACTGGTTCTTATTTTCAGGGTTATATGAAACAATAATTTAAATGGATAAATATTTTATGTTCCCGCAGCCAAAGATTCGGAGGCATATAGTTTTTGATCTGTCCGTCCGCCTGTCTGTCTGTCTGTTTGTCCGCAAAAACTTTATCCTTGGCCATAACTTTTGAATGGTGCTAGGGCTTTCTTATTTCACTTGTGTATTCCTTGTGACAAGACCTTTCTTTGGGTACCAACATATTTGATCTTTTGACCTTGTCCTTGAAGTTTGACCTACTTTTGAAAAACTTTAACCTTGACCATATTCACCATAATTTTTGAACGGTTGATGCTAGGGCTTTTTTTATTTCAAATGTGTATTTCACGTGACCAGACCTTTCTTTTGTTACCAACATTTTCTTACATGACCTTGGAGTTTGACCTACTTTTGAAAAATTATAACCTTGGCCATATTTTCTGAATTGTTGGTGTTAAGACTTTCAAATTTCACATATGTATTGACTGTTCCTTGTGACCAGACTTTCTTTGGGTACCAACATTTTGAAATCGTTACCTTGACGTTTGACCTACATTTGAAAAACTTTTATTTTGCTAGACGGAGGCATTAGTGTTTCACTTACACATTTTGTGTTATTGTCGCAAGTAACCCCCCCCCTTCTCTCTCTATTTTTCAATCAAGTTTCACAAGTTATCCCGCATTATGTGCACATTTAACAACAACACATTGACATGTAATTATGCGTTTTAATGGAAATTCACAATACAATGAAAAACTTATTAAAAAAAAAGAGACTAAAATTTCATGTTTAATTTTTTTTCTTTGACTCAACATAAGATGTCGTAACGTAAAATACGTTTAAGATTGCTTTTAGCTATGGCAAGTTTTTTTTTTAAATTGTGTTAGAAAGCACTGCATTTGTGCGCCAACACCCTAGTTTCTTTGCCCTTTTTAAAGTACAAATATCAGCTTAAAGGGTCAGTAGAAATAGGTCGCTTCTCTATATAGGAATTCTAATACATGACTATATTGTTCTTTAGATGTTTATACATTGACAGTAAGGTTTTTAATACAACTGAATGTATTAATAATAAATAATCATAAAGTACAGTTGATTAAATTAATGACGAGTCACCTGGCTTGCGAGTCATTTTTTAATTTTCCCTGAACGCTCATGGAGAACTTGAGGAAAAAGAAATATCACAAAGTTTATAACTTCCTACCTCTGCGTCACTTGCCAGGACACTGAAGATTTTCCAATATTTCCATTATCGTCATTAGTTTCCATGGTATAATTTCAAACTTTGCTCTTTTAGAAGTACTACAAAACAGACAGTTTAATATATGACGTGTTTTTTTCAAATTAAACTATTGAATACATTACATGTACAGCATTTAAATAAACGTATGCAACTTAAGAAGAGTTGAAATCACGCTCTATTTGTGTCTTTTGTGCGATATAAGAATGACGAAGTAATAATTTATCACCCTATCACAATGTATAAAGCGTCTTTCCTCGTAAGAAAAAAATCCCGTTATAAAAAAAACCCATCTTTTTATTAACTTCCCACAAATTCAAATGAATTTGAACAAAAAAAACTGTTACCAGGATTGCAAATCTTTGTTTTTTGCATATTTCAATTGATAGTTGTAGTGACGTTTTGTTCTGGCGTTATGTTTTTGTCGTTGTTTCATCGCTGTTAATTGCTTACATGAACTACATCAGTAAATGTATTTTCATTTGCTCTTGATTCACTGCTGTTAGTAGCATCGTCGTTGAAGAAAATGCAGGATTGAGTTTACCTGATATTTGTATTCAAAGGTTATGTTTCATAATGGAACGGAAAAATCAAATCTTGCATTTTGCTTTAATTTGATGGCTGTTTCATGAACTTGACAACTTATCATTTAAGGTTGTTAGTGAACTTAAATTACAGATTTTGACTTAAAGAGCATTTCACCATTGGGTTGGATTTTACGTTTCTGACATAAAGCTATACCTCAAATATTTATCTGTGCAGAACTTTAAAGTTATATGTTCGTATTCTCTCTCTCTCTCTCTCTCTCTCTCTCTCTCTTGATTTCTAATACCGAAGAGATGTGGTTAATAAACTATCCGTCCATTTGTACTTTATACAGATACGAAATATGGGTTTGGGATACTAGCTGCAAGTTACATACAATTGTATATAAGATTATATATATCTTATTTTGTCTAGATGAGTGACCTTATTCAATATTGGGTTTCTCATCAGCAGCTATAACTCTTATGTTTTATTGAACTTGCATGGATGACAATACTAAGGACGCATACCATCAAACATATGTGTAAGTTTATCCGTCTCTAAAACATGTACAACATAAAGGATATTCAATGTTTGGAATTTATTTCACGAGTGGAACGTAAAAAGTAAATCTAAATGTACATGTACTTGAAAATATCCGTCTCACGAGTGAAATAAATTCCACATTCTACATTAAAATAGTGAAGTTTATAATGACATTTCTTTCATTTTTCCTTTGCCTCTGTCTTTTTTGTAACGATGTCATAGGTTGTGATGTTATAGACTTATAGTTGAGTGGTTTACACGGCATAGCTATAAGCGATTTTGAGATTGAAAACATTGTAAACATGGATTTAAACAAAATTGGCAGTTTTAGTCTCTTTCAGGATGGTTTATTTACTATTTTATCTTATAACAGGCCAGGGAGTATTTTTACAACACTCTTTGTTTGTGAAGGGAAGGAAAATCTCGAGTCTTGCCGCACTTCTGATATTCTTTCACACTGTGACAGAGTATCTCTTTGATATTCTTTCACACTGTAAAATTCAATAAATAAATCATAAATTGAAAATGTAATAAAATGATTGCTTTGCCTTTTTATACACGATAGTTTAAGCTCGATTCAGGAATCACTTTTTCAGAGCACGGGTTAAAAAAAAATTGACTAAAGGATCAGATTTATCCAAATACCTATACTTACTTCGTGCTTTCTGTTCTTTTATAAATGTGCAAATATGATGCCACTTTAAAGGAAATGACATGTTATCATACGTCATGTTGAACTTATTTTAGTCACATGAGCAAATAATCTATTCCCATAACTTTCGAGTATATCTGGTCATATTATGACTTTTTCCAAGCAAGGAATCTTACAAAGAGAAATAATTAACATGCTATATACATGTAACTGTACTTGACCACTTTCAAGCATTGTATTTGCCCAATATACTATGTCAACCAGGGTATTAATTTACATTTGTAAATTTTATGCCCAAGATTCGACATCCGTCTGTTTATCTGTCCGAAAAATTTTTAACCTTGCCCATAATTTTTGATTGGTTGGGGCTTATTTCACATGTGTATTCCCTGCGACAAGACCTTTCCTTGGGTACCAACATTTTTCACCTCTTAACCTTAACCTTGGAGTTTGACCCACTGTTGCAAAATTTTACTAAAACATAAAACCTTGGCTATAACTTTCGAATGGTTGGTGCTAGGGCTTTCGTACTTCACAGGTGTAATCATTGTGACAAGATCTTGAAGTTCCCTTTGATACCAACAATTCTGACCCTTTGATCTTGACTTGGAGTTCGACCTACTTTCGAAAAAAACTTTAACCTTGGCCATAACTATTGAAAATTGGGGCTACAGTTATCATATTTCACATACATGTGTGTTTCTTGCGACAAACTTGTACTTCTTTTGGATACCAACAATTTTGAGTCTTTTACCTTGAACTTTGATCTAATTTTGAAATACTTTAACCTTGGCCATATACCTACCAACAGTTTATTACCTTTTGTCCTTGACCTTGGAATTTGACTTACTTTTGAAAAACTTTAACTTTTGAATGAATGGTGGTAGGGCTTGAAATCATATTTCATATGTGTATTCCTTGTGACAAATTAGAACTTCCCTTGTACACCATTGATTTTGACCTTGGAGTTTGACCTACTTTTGAAAATTCAAAACTTTAACGTCGGCCATAGCTACGCATTGAACAGTTGGTGCTAGCTAGGCTTTCATATTTCACAGGTGTATTCTTAGTGACAAGACCTTTATTTGAGTACCAACAATTTTGATCTACTGACCTTGGAGTTTGACTTGCTCCTGAGAAACTTAACTTTTGCCATGAGCTGTCATACGGGGGCATCAGTGTTTTACAAACACATTCTGTTTATTGTTCTTTATTATTGTTTATTATTTATTGTGGCAATCTGATTAAAATCAGCTGTTCTGTATGAAAGTAAGTGGCAGCATATCAGAACAGCTGATTTTAATCAGATTGTTGTTTTGGTGACTTTGTTTCCCATGTATGAACTCCTCAACATCCTCTAGTGGCTGAATGTTGATCATTGCTGGGGTGCTGTTGTTTGTGGTGCTCAAATACTGTATAAGACCTGTGTCTTTTTGATGTTGACCTTTTATCTGATTGTACTAGTTGTGGCATGGAGATGCTCTGTCCTCTGCTGGATATATTGGTGTCTGATAGATAGGAGGCCAAGGTCATCAGCATAATCCAGATCCTATATAGGGTTGACATCAGTGTCCACTGCAATCCCTGTCCTTTATCTTATGTGATGTTCTTCATGACCCAGATGATTACCAGGAAGAAGAGCATGGGTGACAGGATATCCTTCCTTTACTCTGGTATTCACTGCAAAAGGCTTCGTGAGCTGGTTGTTCCCTATCATTGGCACTCAAAATTCTCATAGAAGGACTGGATGAAGTGAACCAGTTTCTGTTGGATGCTTTGTTGATGCAGGATTTTCCGGAGAGACTTGCTATGCAAGCTGTCGAAGCCTTCTCAAATTCAACAAGTACAGCGTAGGGTGTGCTGTTCCACTTGCGTGACTGCTCCAGGAGCTGCATAAGTACAAATATGTGTACAGGATTTCCCCTTTCTGAATCCAGCCTGTACCTGGAGTAGTATATCTTCTACGGAAGCTGTACTGCACTTTAATATGATGCTTCTATCGATAGATCTGATGGCGAGAGAGAGAGCTGTAATACAATCTAATGGTAATATGGCAACAATTTTAAGACCATATCTTTTAATATTCTTAACTTTTTGGCCATCTCTTTATGATAAAAATAATGTATACTTTAAAATCATATTTTTCTTTGGTAAAATTTTCATGATTTGCTCGTGGGAATTTGAATTCATGGATGAAAAATTATTGAGTAGTTATGTATATGACATTTTACATTTCGTGGTGGACATGAATTTGGCGGTCTCTTCATACCTCAGAAACAATGAAAATTACACTCCCACAAAAATTAATGATTTCACAGCAATCATTGAAATTACTGTCAAAACAACAAAAAATATAACACATGAACAAACACATATATATATGGAAGGATTTAATGACAATATATTTTCAGATATTTACAAATCTTGAACTACTACATGCATGTTACTAAGGATTAATTAGATAACATTAATTGTTTCTTTTGTCCTCTTCACTGCTGTTCTCATCTGAGTCACCATCACCACATTTCTCCCCAAATATAATTCTACTCAACAGTTTGTGTTTTTTATACAAATAGCTACTAGCCACAACTGTTGGAGGTTTTTTACGTTTGGCTCTACTACTGCTAGAAGATCCAACATTTCCTAAACTCAGCTTCTGTTCATAAATCTCAATTTTCCCTCTAGTATGATTGTGGAAATCTGCGGTGTATGTTTGCATGGTGTCAACCAATCCTGAACTTAAATACTTGTAGTTAACAACAAGCCAAGAAATGAGAATTGCTGCTAGACTGAACTTTCTACAGTCCTCTTCTGGTGAATCAAATAAAGGTACCCTTGTACTCTCCAACAGGACATCATGCTCTGCATCGTAAAACATGATTGTCATTTCAGATATCCCTACTCCAACTGCAGGTGTTAGAAAATTACTGTATTCTGGATGTTTCTGCTTCTGTAAAAATGAAAATACAATTGTCTCTGCAATTAACTGTGAATTCTGGGATGAAGCATTTGATGTCTGTTTTTCTAATAGAGAATTTTCAGCAGCAGTTTTAGAGTTCTCCTCTGGCAATTCAAAATGTAATGCTAGATTGTCATTGATAATGATGTCCATATTCCCATGCCAAACCTCACTGTTTCCTAAAAAGGGTCAATGTAAAAGTTTTCATAAAACTTTAAAACAAGAATAAAATGCCATTCAAACAAGAATACAATCTCACTCAATTGACTTCATACAACTGAAATCTACAGCTACTGATAATAATAAGTAAAGCACCTCTTCAAAGTTATGGTATTAACAATGATTAAGATATCATACACCACTTTACTTGACATTTACCAACACTTGTGTCTCCCAATGCTCCTGTCAGCTGGCAATCAGGATAGCTACATGGGCAGTTGTCTTTTCTCTGATCATCACACTCTTTGTTAACTGTATAGTGAGGTGATGTTGACAACTTTCCAAACAAGTGATTTGTCATCAACTTGCTCAACTCTCCCTTCGTCATTTCGTGTAAGTTAGTTGTTGGTATATCATCAGCTTTAAGATTTAAATGAGTATCCATCAGTTCAAAACCTTTTATAAATAGCAATCTTTCTCAATATTCCACAAAATATGATATGAATTGTCTTATCATGCATATTATATTTTAGGGCTGTGATGATATATCGAGATATCAATAATATCGATTCAATGTGAGGATGATACGCATATCGATACATATGAAGAAATATCGAAAAATCGCCCACAAAATCTGACTTATGTTTTTTTCTTTGTTTACTTAACATTTTGGGTTAAATATATAAAATATTTATGCAAAATATAAATATGAATATGAAATACCTAATAATAAACACCACTTGTGTAAAATAATTTTGTTTTACAACAGATATACAACTTCTTTGAATAAATTATTCTTATTTGTGAAGAAATGTTTTGTTCATTTCAATACAAATTTTTTTTTTATAAGTAATTCAACATATCGTGATACATATCGTATCGTGGCTCAAATATCGTGATACATATCGATATAGAAAATGTTGTATCATCCCAGCCCTATTATATTTAATCTCAATACATGTAGTTTAATACAGTTAATTAAATTGGTTAAACAGGTCCAGCACAATCTCTTGTTTTAGCTATATAGCTTGAAATAGCTATATAGCTTTATTAAGCTATTTAAGATAGCTTGATAAAGCTATTTTTATGCAGTTTTTCAGAAAAATATTTTTTGTAAGAAATAGACAAAAAGTTGCATGTATTTGACTATTCATAATTGTACTATGGGCTATTAAGACAACAAGAAAAATCAAAGGTAGTTCTAACAATTTGCAGCATTTGAATACTTTTAAGCAAAAGATGAATTTCCATTTTGGGTAACTGTACACTACCTTGTGTGCACTGAGGTGTGGATAAGTATGATTGCTTCTCATTGTACTGAATTCTTACCAATCAATTATCTTGTTGACCATAATTGGCCTCCTTTATAATTTCCTTGAAGAAGTAACTGTATCAATTGCTTTATATAGCCCCAAAACTTTTAGAACTTTGAGTACAAAGTCTCTTAAGGAGACACAATTTGATGACTTACTTTTACATGCATTATTTTCAGAAGAGTTCAAGGTTAAATATTATCACTGCACCAAGGTGCAAATTTTTGTGCATGCTGAGAAAAGTACACATTTAAGAAAAAGGTGTGATAAAATAGCTAAATCAAGCTATTCTGAATAGCTTAATAAAGCTATATAGCTAAATCAAGCTATATAGCTAAATCAAGAGATTGTGAGGCCAGAAGGACCTGTTAAAACCACAAAATAGCAATTAAGTTACAGTATACAATTACAATACATTGATTTTTTCATGATTTAAATGAAACAAAATATCATCATCCTTGCTTTCAACTCTTAATACCAATGTCAAGCATACCTGCATTAGAGTTCACATATGATAGCAGCTTATCAAGTACAAATCGTTCCTGTCTGTTTTCTGGCACTGCTTTGTTTTCTAAATACCCAATCAGAATGTCAATGCCACGTCGGAACACATCTCCAAACAAAAACTTCTTACTGGACTTTGCCTCTACCTCACAATATGCTTTAGAGAAAGACCGGTAGCTAGAATTTGAATCTGCAGCATTACAGTTTACAATTTTCATTGGCCTGAGTTGAACACAATGTTTGGATGCTTCGAAACAAAGACCATCTAATGCAATTGCCAATTTCTTGTTCATGTTATTAGGAAAGTCACAGAAATTAAGATCAATATTTGATGTTAACTTTGATCCAAGAGCTTTGACTAAGGAACCTTTGCCTAATGATGCTATGTCTGTTTCCATCTTGTCTGAATCGGGTTCGAACTACTAATGAGGGGCGATGTAAAAGTAGACATACAATATATTAATTCGTTAAAATTACTTTTAGCGTAATTTTGTCGATAAACTGTGAAACAAGACATTTTATATTTTTTTTATATGAAAAGAACATATTATCATTTTAATTACTGTATCAGCTTTTTTAAAAAATTGTATTTGTACTTGTTCACTTTTACCCCACTCCTGCAACTTTCACTATCATAATCATGGCATTGACTGCAGTGCAAAAGATTTGGCATTGTTTTAGAGGGCCTAAATTATATAGACAGCTAAGAAACAATGAAGGACAGGTGAATATCAGTTCTTTTATGTACAAAATTTTAATAAACCACAGATATAGTGCCAGTTAAACACTGGCATATGGCTGTAGCTCATGAATGTTCAGTAATGAGCAACAGGGTAATATGTTATATAGAAGATATTCAATGTTTTGTAGTGGGATATGGAATTTATTTCACAAGTGGGAGAAGATTTTTTTATATTTTCACTCGTGCTTTGCGCTCATGAAAATATATTAAAAATAATCCTGTCCCACTCATGAAATCAATTTCATATCCAACTATACAAAACATAAAATTTTCTGTTTATTACATTTTCTTTGATTTTTCCTTAGCCTCTGCCTTTTTGTAACAGTGTTATAGGCTGTGATGTTATATTGAGCGTTTGAGACTTCCTACTTTAGTGATTGTGAGATTGAAAACATTTTAAACAGGTTGGGCACACGTACCCAACCAAATGGTCATTTATTCGCCGTTTGGTGGAATCTCCCATATCGGAGACGAATTTTACTGACCAAATGGTGGATTTTTTTATTCTATTCCAAATTTTATTAATATAAAGCAAAAGCGCATTTACTTAGGCATTGGGGAGTTTTAGTGAACATATTCCTTGCAGAATTAACATAGTTCGGTCGATTTTCCATGTGCAATTTCTCCATAACTTCCTAAAAACGATACCCATAGTTGTCCGTAACAGCCAAACTTCTTTGGATCAATCGATCAAAAAATTTTCATTGTGTCTAGTAGGATAAAAATTCTATTTTATCTAGTGGTTTAACTCTTGATAAGTTAAGTTTCAATCGCTTTTTGGATCTTCGTCAATATTTATTTCCATAAAATCCCGTTAAACATGAGCTCCTCATTACTTTACTGGTATGGTGGGCACTTATTGCTATAAAGTTAAATTTTTCTAGACGTGAACGTAATATCTGTTGTTATTTTTCTTTTAGGATGAAGTTGCATATTCCATGCGACCTTTTGTGGTTTAATATGTATATTACTGATGAATTTAATATATTTGATAAATAATTTTCAATAAAAGATTTACAAAGTGACTTTTGCAATTATTCTTGTTTTCGTTTGAAGTACATCATTTTAAAACAATAATTATATCATAATCTAACTTCATTCACTATTTTTATAGAGAACAAAGCTATTGGGTACAAAATAAAACGAAATAAAGGCAAAAACTTATTTTTCTTTTGATTTCCTAATTGAAAATTGACACAAATGTGCCTCCGTAGTAAAATCCGACTTTTGACCACGTTAAAAAAAGATCATCGTTTTTATTGGTTTGCATTATGTGATTGGTTGCCCGGATAATCAAAATAGAAAGTAAAGAACATGATTGACAGGTGCAGCATCGTCGGAGAAGGAGGGAATTTTCTTTTTAAGCAAAAATGGAGAAACATTGCACTTGTTCACGTACGTGACGTTTTTTGTCAAATTTTTGCACGACTCTGCGCAAAAAATTACACTTTGAATTTCTGATTTTTTTCACTCAGAACACCGATAAATATCTATATTTTATTCTACATGGTTGAAAATTATGCGCCATTCCACGCCATTCTATGGAATTGAACACAACCATTTTTCTCTCCCAAATGGTCAGTATAATTCGTCTCCGATATGGGAGATTGTCCACCAAACTGGGGATAAATGACCATTTGGTTGGGTGTGCCCAACCTGTTAAACATCGATTTAACAGTATATTTGGAGAAACTTTGGCAGTTGTAGTCTCTTTCAGAATGGTTTATTTACTCTCTCTATCTTATAACAGGCCAGGAATTTTTTTTTACAGCATTCTTTCAACAGAACTCAAGAATTTTGCCACACATCTGATATTTTGTCACATTGTGATAGAGTATCACACTGATATCCTTTCACACTGTGACAGAATATTACTTTTATTCAAGAAATAAATGACAGCATATTTCACTGTTGAAAATCACATTGATATCCTTTCACATGGTGACAGAATATCACTTTTATTCAAGAAATAAATGACAGTTTAAAATGTAATAAAATATTATGGGAAGCCTAGATGTGTTGTAAATATATGATACATAGCATTTGAAAAGCTTGGGGAATATTGGCATTAAAGAGAGGGTTATTTTCATATAGTAAAGGTCTGAGGTGTGAATACTTATCAAAAAAATTTACAAAGGACTTCCTCCCTTTAGATAAGACTGGAGACAAATTGCAGATCATTCCTTAGCCAATGCAATTTCCATTTCAGTCCTGTAGGAAGCAGTTTCAGTTTGGAGGGGACACAAGCAAAACATTTTCAGTTTTATAAAATGCAGATAGATAGTAGATTAAACACCCTTTGTTACTTGTAAGTATTTGCCCTTTTGAACTTATTGTTATGGAAATGCAGCTAACATTTGATGTCATGTGACATCAAAGACTAGACCTTCCAAATGTCTCCTGCGGTTTGAAGAAGTGGATTTAGGTTAAAACTAAATAGGTATCCTGAAGTATACAAAACTGTGCTCACTCCAGCAGTTGCACCATCAACATATGATGATTTTTTATGCCCCCCAGATCGAAAGATCCCAGGGGTATATTGTTTTTGTCCTGTCTGTCTGTTGTCAACTTTAACCTAGCCCATAACTATTGCGATGTCAAGGGTAAGGCTTAAAATTTGACATGAGTGTTCATTGTGACAAGACCTTTCCATTGGTACAGAAATTTTTGATCATGTGACCTCAACTGTGAACTTTGACCTACATTTGAAAAACTTTAACATTGGCCATAACTATTGCACTATAGTCTACGTCCCACTCCAGAATTGTGTTACCATCGGGGGCATAGTGTTTCACAAACACATCTTGTTTAAGGATAGAAACTGAATTCTCTGCTGAACTTTCCATTGCAAGGCAGATTTACTAGGTTACTGAGGTACATGTTTCACTGCAAAATAAATTCTTACTAGTTAGTATCATTAATTCTACAGGCTGGCAGATTTAATGTGGATGTATGAGGGGTGAATGTGTTAACAAGATTATGGAGCCAGGGTATAAGTCATATATATATCCTAAACTTGACTTCTCTGCATTTATTTTGATTTCAGCCCAAGATATACCAAGCAAACTTTATTGAAGCAACAGGAGACAGATTTATAAGTGTTGTAAGTTTATTTCTGCATAAATTTCAGTCCGTATAAGAACTCTATAAGTCTCTCATGTATTGAAGAATCAGGATGCATACTTTATAACCTTTTGGTTAAATTTTGAAACTCTGTAATACCTTTATTTCTAGATTCAATTTTGTATGCCTTTTACGTACTGTTTATTTATAGATTCGATTTTGTATGTCTTTTACGTACTGTTTATTTATATTATAGATTCGATTTTGTATGTCTTTTACATACTGTTTATTTATAGATTCAATTTTGTATGTCTTTTACGTACTGTTTATTTATAGATTCGATTTTGTATGTCTTTTACGTACTGGACCAGTCCATTTGTGCTTGGTGTGCTATACCGACGGGGATATTTCTCAACAGAAGGTCTTGTCAGTATTGGAAAGTTTATGTTCTCAATAGGTGTTATCTACACTGTGGCATATATTACCAGAGGTGAATATCATTTAAATATTTATACTAGATTTTAAAAATGCACTTTTGCAGAAATTAATTATAAGTAATATGTCTTTATCAGAATGTTGTGTAAACATACTTATGAAAAAGGACTTAAACAGGAATAAAATATTTGCAGGTGTTGGTCGCTATAATAATGCTGATTACATAACATTCCTCAGTATACTAACAGCTACACAGAGGTCCTTAACTCAACAGAACAAGGTATATATGTTGATATTGAAGGGATAAAAAATTCCTGGTCTTCATTCTTCTAAGTATTTAACATATAAATAAAAACAGAATTCTAATACTCTTGTTGGATCTTTGTCTGTAGAGGATGTTAGCCAGATATGACTTCGAGTTTTGGGCGTGGCCAGTGGATTGGTATATGGGAGAAAATGGGTAAGTTGCTTATGATGAAGTTTAAAAAAAAGATGTTCAGATGTAATTTATGTCTTTTTATAAAAGACTAGAAAGTCTTATGTATGTATTGGTAAAGTGTCTGTTGTCTCAGTTTGTCTGTCAGTTCATAGACAATTTTTTTGAAATGCTATTCCTCTTACACAGTTTTGGTCCAATTGTAATGAATTTGTTAAACAGATGTATTAATTACGGGTAAACTGTTTAATAGTATATCTTTCAACCTTACTGAATTAAAAGAGAATTGCAGCGAACCTCTGTGAACAAATTTCTTAAGTAAGTGTTCGTCCAGTAGAAGACCTTCTTATTAATGCTTTAATTAAGTAGTGTTTTAGAAGTACCTTTTTAATGTTGTTTTAAGTTTTTAATTTTTTTTTTTTCTAGTCTGTGACATTAAAAGATCAGGGGCCCGTTTTACTTAAGAACTTACGACTAAGACCAAAATTTAATTCTGCTTATTACTTTCTAATTTACGTTGATTTTAAAATAGTTTTAATTTATTTAAAAAGAATTTATTAAGATAAAACAGAATCATTTAATTTGAAAATTTTACAATGAACTTAAGTTTTTGGTCTTAGTTGTAAGTTCTTTTGTAAAATGGGCCTCAGTTCACTATAGCCCTGTATGCTGTATACATGTTTTTAGGCACACTTTTTTTTTTAAATCTCTTATCCCAGTGAATAAGGTTTTTTTCTTTAAAGGGAAGTGAAGAAAATCCATCAACAGATTCCAAGGTCTAAACAAGTAGAATATTCACTAACCAATCTTCCTCTGAAGATTTTAAGGTATCTACTCATTTGACTCAATAACCATAACTCTTCACTCTATATCAAGGAGAAAATTAGTAGTAAGAACTACATATAGGTCTAAGTCAGCTGTACAAATATGAGTACTAGATTCTCTTTTTTTTTCTGTTCAAGTACAACTCAAATGATATGTTTGAGGAAGATCATAATCTGTACACTGATATTGAATATTCATACAACTTTGGTTAAAGACCTTGTTGGTACATGAATTGTACATTAAAGTTAACTATCTTGCTGTATATACTTAAGATGTAAATATTGCCCATTACATCTCTTAAACAGTTGTGCTGGTGTACATACTTAAGATGTAAATATTGCCCATTACATCTTTTAAACAGTTTTGCTGCTGTACATACTTAACGAGGCCAAGTCTAATTCTAGTGCGCATGACTTTGCGCAGCTTTTTAATTTCATGCAGCTATATGTGCGACATTACACCTTTCCCAAATATTGTGATTTTAATACAAAATTAACATTATCTGTAATGCCTATGGGTCTGAAATTGTGCTTTTACGAAAATAATTATTGAAAAAAATCATTGAGATGGCTCTAACAACGTCACTGATTCCCAATTTTGTAAGCAATGCATGACGCTGGAGAATGACACGATTCGCTTGTATATTCAAGACGTCCATGGATATTTTACTGAAACCTGTTGACAGAACATCAAAATAAACATACTAGCAATCTAAACATTGCTATTTTTTACCAAAATAATTCGTATGCACCGATAATTCATCTGCATCGATATATGCAGTTTTAGAGGTATTGGGCATTGAAAAAATAAACTTTGTAATAATTCCTACACCAACCTAGATGGTCAACTTTTTTGAAATTTCACAATTTGGTGACTTTTTACAATAACTTTCATGTACTTGGCTGAAAAAGAAATCTCTAGGGCAGAAATACAAAAAAAAAATATGGGAAAAATGTGATAATTTGATGCTTTTCCAGCAAGTTCCCATAGGGTCCAATAGTAAAATTTGACAACTTTTGAGATGGCCTTCTTAGAAATCGGGACGGTAATCATTCGATTTTTTAATCTTAAAACAATGAATATAATAGTAAGAATTAATTCAAGAAAATTTATCAAAATCTCTAGGGTAGAAATAATTAGACTCAGCCTTGTTAAGATGTAAATCTTTTAAACAGCTATGCTGCTGTACGTATTTAAGATGTAAATATTGCCCATTACATCTTTTAAACAGTTATGCTGCTGTACATACGTAAGATGTATATCTCTTAAACAGTTATGCTGCTGTACATACTTTTGGGAGGAGGATGCTTTATCCAGGAGCTACAGCCCTCATTAATTCATTAGTCGGTAAGAGATAACAAATATGCATTTCTTTGTGTAAAAGTTAACTTCAGCATCTTGAACATTGATATCTAGAAAACCATGGATATGCTGAAATGAGGTGATAGTCCAAACCACTTTTTCAAACTGTGAAAAATATCACTTTTATTTCACTGTTGAACATGTAATAACTTATTTATTACTGTGAGAGAATTTATATATATTGTACTTGTGTTTTTATAGGTCCTGTGTTGAGTCAAAACAGAGCATCTTTAATAGAAGAGGTGATATTATGTGTCTCTTGTACCTCATATTTTCTGGTAACCTTTACGTCATTTCTCTTCTATATTTGTTGATTATCATTTTAATAGAAAAATGGACAAAGAGCCAAACTTTTAGCAGCAGATGGAAATGAAATAGATACTATGTTTGTGGACCGGAGACACACTGGAAATCAGAATGGAAAGACGCTGGTTAGTGGATTTTAGTGCTGAATACTCTGCAAAAAAAATCGACGAATATTGCCTTATAGATAAATATTGGATAGCAGATAAAAATGCCACCTTAAAAGGCAGATTCCACTCTGCCCCAGTAAGCAATGTACAAATGCATATTAATGATATGGTAATAGATATTGAACTCATACATCACCATGTTGCTGACATTCAATTTACATTTCTTGCCATTCATTTTTTTAACGGAAGAAGAAAAATATGAAAACCTGCAATATTAAGAGCTAATTTCTCATCCTTTAATTACTTTGTTTAGATTGTATGCTGTGAAGGTAATGCTGGTTTCTATGAAATTGGTTGTACAGTAACCCCGTTAGAGGGAGGCTACTCTGTTTTAGGATGGAATCATCCTGGATTCTCAGGGAGCACGGTATGAACCACCTCCAATGTTCACATTATGAACCATCTGATTATGTAGAAAATCGGCATTCAATGCAACTCCTTAATATAGCATATACTGTGTACTATTTTAGGGGAATTTTACTGATTAAAACATTTTTCTAATGTAACATTCATTCAAGTTTTAATGTTTGAATGTAAATTGATATACAAATAAGTAATACAGTGTAAATGATTTATTATATAATTATTTGACTAATATTCCTACATCAGTAGTATTATTGTTAAAGATTTCTTCCTACATTTCCAAGAGAGACCACATGTCTTAAATATAAAGCACAATAACGTTGGTAGGGATGTCTTTATGTGATCTCAAGTATACCCTTTGTTTTTTCAGGGAATTCCCATGCCTTCTCAGGAACAAAATGCAGTAGATGCTGTGATGCAATATGCTATTAATAGATTAGGATTCACTCCAGACAATATAGCAGTGTTTGCCTGGTCCATTGGGGGATACACTGCATCATGGGTAGCAATGAATTACCCAGATTTAAAGTACATTGTAAGTTTGACATAGTATGTGTTTAATTAGGTTGCAAAATATAGTTATCATCAGTGAATATCTGTGTGGTAGTGAAATATCCCTACTTTTAATACATATATGTACATGTACTTCCTTACAGGTAGTGGATGCCACTTTTGATGATGTTGTTCCACTAGCTCAGGCCAGGATGCCAGAATACTTTGGTATTAATATCAGTTCTAATGTCAGTCAGTAAATTCTGTTACAAATAAAGTGTTTAATACTCATGCAGTAATAAAGTCAAGGACTGAACCCAATAGGGAGAGTATTGTATTTGTTCAAGAATTGTTTTTAGATAAAGTTAATCTCCTGCAGGCTAGCTAGATCTAGATACTGTCCATTCTGACTATACTCATTTACATATATACATGTTCATACATATATTTTTAGAGAATTTTGTGGAATTTACAGTAAGATCATATCTAGACTTAAACATAGCAGCTCAGTTAATAAGGTTTGTCATTTGTTTTCTTCCTGATGTTTTCAATTAATTAGTTTTATGATTAATTGTACTTGAGAATTCAAAATGAATTTGTAAAACAATAATGAATAAGAAGTGAAAATGAAAATCCATAACACATATGTATGCACAAGTTATTCTCTGTAATGAATATTATTTTCATTATGTTTTATAGATATTCTGGTCCAATACTTTTAATAAGAAGAACGCGAGATGAGATGATTACAACAAAGTGAGCATAATTCAGTATTTTTGTGAGCATAATCCAGTATTTTTGTACCATATACAGTATAAAATATGTGCATAGGCAAAGTAAATGGTGTTTTTTTTAAATTTGGTGAAGATCTGTGTTAGCCAATGCCATGATCACAAAATGTTTTTTTTTTTTTGTTTTTTTTTTGCTGTGTAGATCAGATCCCACTGGAGTCAAACTGTATTCAAACAGAGGGAATTATCTTCTCATAAAATTGTTACAATTTAGGTAAAAACACATACTTTATATTGTGAATCAGAATTGTGTTTATTTAAAAAAAACCCAGTAATTATGTCTTCACCGAAACACATTACTTATTGCTTTCATTTTAGATATCCACATATCGTTGATGACAGTACACTAGCCCTTTTAGCTGATTGGTTAGCAAGATTGAAACCTCAGCAAGGTCTGTAGTCTTGATTTCAGAAAAACTGCAGGGTGCACCAATTTATAAAATGTCATTTTATAGAAATTTAATTCTTAAAATAGAATAAGAGTCTTGATAAAATCTGAAGGACTGAAACGAAAGTAACTGTCATTTTCATTAACTGAAATTATTATTCACACTTTTGGACACCTAGTAAAAAGTGATTTAGACTAGTGAAATTTTGCCATTAGTAGACTGATTGGGCTAGCTCTGAAAAAAGTTTTGGTGCACACTGAAACTTTAAATTTTTGCAAGTTCGGCATTATTCTATTTAAATCTAATTTCTGATTTTGTATTATTGAAGCATACCTGTATATTGTATGATTTCCTCTTTGATATGAGATTTTAATCCAGGTTTGGGATAGAAACTGTCACAGTGTGATATCATTACTGATATAGGCTGGAATCTTAGTCCTTTAGGATTACTTGTTATACAAACATTTTTACTTTTACTTACCTTTTGGTCAGAAAGAGTATATACAACAAGACCTGAACATGTGTTTTTGCAATTTAGAATTGAATTAGCTTTTTAAAATTTCAGAGGACCTCTGGCAAACACATGAAGTTGATGAAGAGGAGTGTTTAGTCAAAATTAGATCCTACATACAAACTGAATCTGATACATTTCCATGTCATATAGGTAAATTGTGTTTAATATTCTATCATATTGATTTCTGAACATTCTCTTACTGCAATGAGATATACACATATCCCTCTCTTCATTTTTTTAATCTCCTTTATTGGGAGCCCCCACCCCCACCCAACCCCCTCTGAAAAAAATTGGGAGGGCTACATTACTACAGCTAAACATTGTTTAAAATAAAATGAAAAAAAAGAGTTTGCTCATTTGTAAGTGTAAAGGGAGCTTCGAAAGTTAATCATGCAGCATCTTGTGAAGTTGATCAGGCACATACATTTTGGTCGAGGGACAGAGCCAAAGAAATAAAAAATATTCAGGCCAAATTTGATGATGATATTTGAAAGCAAATTTACACCATAATATGATTTTAAATTGTGACTGCAGCTTTTACCAAAAGCTGTGAATAGAAATGATATGTTAAGAAACTGTTGTTTTGGATGTCTAAGTAAAGAAAGATTTAATATTGCTTTAATCATTTATTTGAAAAGAAAGCTCCTTCATTTTGATAAAAATAAGATGATTTTACCTCAGGAATGGCAAAGCTAGAATTCAAACCCAAATTTCACAGCTATTACGCCAGTGTACCGTAACTATGTACATATGTGTAAGTACTATGCTATTTACACTTTACACATACATTGTACTTGGACTTACAGGGAAATAGAGCACAGAATCAATCACTGTACCAGGGGAATTCTAATTTACTCTGAATCAGGAGAATTCTAATTTACTCTGAATCAGGAAAAATGTAATTTACTCTGAATCAGGAGAATTCCAATTTACTCTAAACGAGGAGAATTCCAATTTACTCTGAATCAGGGGAGTTCTAAATAGTCTGAATAAGGAGAATTCTAATTAACTCTGAATCAGGAGAATTTTAATTTACTCTGAATCAGGAGAATTCCAATTTACTCTGAATCAGGAGAGTTCTAAATAGTCTGAATAAGGAGAATTCTAATTTATTTTCTATTAGGAGAATTCTTATTTACTCTGAATCAGGAGAATTCTAATTTACTTTGAATCAGGAGAATTCTAATTAACTCTGAATCAGGAGAATTCTAATTTACTCTGAATCAGGAGAATTCTAATTAACTCTGAATCAGGAGAATTCTAATTTACTCTGAATCAGAAGAATTCTGATTTACTCTGAATCATGAGATTTCTAATTTACTCTGAGTTCGGAGAATTCTAATTTACTCTGAATCAAGAGAATTCCAATTTTCTCTGAATCAGGAGAATTCTAATTTACTCTGAATCAGGAGATTTTTAATTAATGAGAATTCTAATTTTCTCTGAATCAGGAGAATTCTACTTTACTCTGAATCAAGAGAATTCGAATTTACTCTGAATCAGGAGAGTTCTAATTTACTCTAAATCAGGAAAATTCTAATTTACTCTGAATCAGGAGAATTCCAATTTACTCTGAATGAGGAGAATTCCAATTTACTCTAAATGAGGAGAATTCTAATTTCAGGGGAAGATTACAGTGAAGAAGATAAGAAGAAGATGGTCCTGTACTTAGTAAGTAAATATTATTATACCCCCCACAAACAAAGTTTGAGAGGGAATATAGGAATCACCATATCTGTCTATCCATCTGTCTGTGCAAACGTGTCCAGTCCATATCTTTCTTATGGAGTAACATTAGAATCTACTACTTCACAGAAAGATTGCTTATAACCTGAGGGTGTATCATGATCTTGACTTATAGTCACCGTAGAAAAAATGGATAAATAATGCATCCATACTTTCCAATATAGAAATACTTGAAAAATTGTGATTTATTTTTTTAGGTCACCTGAGTCACTCAGGTGACCTATTGCTATCTGTTTTTGTCCGTCGTCGTGCGTCATCCGTCGTGTGTTAACATTTGAACATTTTCAGCTTCTTCTTTGAAACCGCTGAATCAATATCAGCCAGTTTTAGCATATGGCATCTGTGTGAAGGGGAACAAAATTTGTGAATATCATGGTCCCTGCCCCCCTGGGGCCTGAGGGGTGGGGCTAAAACCACCAAAATTAATGCAATCTTTAAAAATCTTCTTCTTTACTCCTGGACATCAAGCAGTCCAACTGTTGGCATGATTGTATTAAGCATTGAGCCCTCTACCAAAATTATGAAATTCATGGCCCCAGGGTCAGGGGTTCTGGTGCTAGGGTGGGGCTATATAGATCATATAGTGAAAGTGCATTGTTTCTTTGAAAATCTTCTTGTCTACTCCTTGGTATTTTTGAAACAAATTAAATACATAGTTATGATAAGCAAGAGTGACTCTACCAGAATTGTGAAATTCATGGCCCCAGGGTCAGGGGTTCTGTTGCTGGGGGGGGGGGGCTATATAGATCATATAGTGAAAGTGCATTATTTCTTTGAAAATCTTCTTCTCTACTCCTGGGTATTATTGAAACAAATTAAATACATAGTTATGATAAGCAAGAGTGACTCTACCAAAATTATGAAATTCATGGCCCCAGGGTCAGGGGTTCTGTTGCTGGGGTGGGGCTATATAGATCATATAGTGAAAGTGCATTATTTCTTTGAAAATCTTCTTCTCTACTCCTGGGTATTATTGAAACAAATTAAATACATAGTTATGATAAGCAAGAGTGACTCTACCAAAATTGTGAAATTCATAGCCCCAGGGTCAGGGGTTCTGGTGCTAGGAGGAGGGGGGCTATATAGATCATATAGTGAAAGTGCAATATTTCTTTGAAAATCTTCTTCTCTACTCCTGGGTATTATTGAAACAAATTAAATACATAGTTATGATATGCATGGGTGACTCTTCCAAAATAGGGATTTTCATGACCCCTGGATCAGGGGTTCTGATGTTAGGGTCGGGCTCTATTTATTATGTAGTAAAAATGCATTAATGCTTTAAAAATTTTCTTCTCTGCTCCTGGGTATTTTTGAAACAAACAAAGTACATTGTTTAATATGATAAGCAATGATACCTCTTCCAAAATTTTGAAATTCATGGCCCCATAGACAGGGGTTCTGGTTATAGGGTGGGGCTATATAGATCCTATAGTGAAGGTGAATTTTTTCTTTGAAAATCTTCTCTGCCCCTGGCAACAATGTACTTGAAAGGTTAATAGAATAAGAGAATTACGCAAGAATTTTTATTGTATAATACAAAAAGTATTTTCGTAGTTTTTATGATCAGGTAGACTTGTGAGTAATAGATAAATAAAAATGGAACAAAAATAACTTGTCTTATTAAATGTTCATCAAAGACCAAGAGAGGCCAATGTAAGAGATTTCAACAAGAAATTAAAATAGTACAGAAGCACTGATGGGCTTTTAATATACTGTATAGTGAAAGTGATAAATGGGAAACAGATTAAAACCTAATTTATAAACTGTCAATGAATACTAGATTAATTATTTTGTTGATCCTGATCACCCTATTTTTCTTGCTTTTGGGCAACAAAGCTTCACCTTTCAGTTCATTTTATACTCCATGGATCCTCTAAATTGTTGTATTATACTCAGGTGACCGTTAAGGCCCTTGGGCCTCTTGTTTTTTAATGTAATGAAAACAATGTTATTATTAGTATTGATGTTGTATAAGGATGAACCTTAGTTTCATTCATTATAAAAATATAATGAGCAATTGTCGGTAAATTTTCACTCTAAATGTTTAAACAAATTGTGAACACCTCTTAGATCCATCAAATACTAGTATAAGTGACTTGGCACCTTCTCTAAAAAACCCAGGGGGGGGGGGGGGGGGGGTATTTGTCCATCTTGGACAGTTCTAGTTGGTACTGTCCTTATAGTAAGTAGATATTTTTATGGTATATATAATGGGCAAATCAAGCAATTCCTGATTTCTTCTGTTTTATAGGCCATTGTAGAAATGAAATGCCATATATTCTAAAAGATACTTTTGTCTTTTCACCACAAATGAAATCTGGACAGTCATGCACATCCAGTAGATGTACTTGTAGTATTTTGGGCTGTTTGGTTGCAGATCGTTCTTTGATCTATTTTAACTTGCTTTGATTACTTGAAGGCATCAAGTGACATGATATATTGTGGTATATTTGTAGGCCTCACGTTATATGATAGACTTTGATTCAACACATTGTAACCCTTTGCCTGCATCACTTTTCAAAAAGCCATGGTCACTGGAGAGCGAAGATCAACCCAAATTTTTGTGACTAGAACTTCATTCCTCAGCGATTGCTCAAACCATGGAAAGATGCTAGTGACCTTGAACTATTTATATTTATTCACAAACTGAACTATTTTGCTGAGCAACAAATTCTTTGTCATTTTATACAACTTTTTAACTTAATTAAATATAGATTCACTTTTCAAAATTCTTTTTTTTAAAATATCCAATCTATGATATATGTATAGGGTATTGAAAACAAACTAGCAAAAGAAAACAATTAAAATGAAGAAGTCATAAATTTAATATCACAACAGTAAGAAAATATACACAAAAGGTTGTTACCCCAAAAAGTTTAGTAATAAAAATATCACAGTCTGCTCAACAAAGTACAGAAGGCAATACAGTTATAAACTGCCAGAAGTTAATGGTTTATCCCCAGTCAGGATGAATGACAAAATGGCGTGGGATGACGGCATGAGGACGGATATAGTGGGAGCTCCAGTTCTCCACGGGGTCGTCATTTCTGTACTCGGGTAGGTGGTGCCATGTGGTGTGCATCCAGCGTTCCCTTCGTGTGCCAGGGGACAGCAAACGAAGGTGGTTGAAGCGGGATTGTTTCTGGCCTGGAGTTCGTCCCTTGATGTTAAACTTACTAGTGTCAGCATATGGACCATTTCCTTTTCCGCTGAAATAATAAATTGATTAAACAATTAAATAGCATGATTAAAGACAGAACACTGTAACAAATGTTTGCAATAAAATTTCAAGTTTTAGTTTTTACCTTCACCCAAGATGTAAAACTATTTTGTGTGCTAAACAAATGACAAAGAAATGGAAAATACAGAGGTGTGATGGAATAGATATATGAAAAATAACAAGGAGAAATGTGCAGGCATACATTCACAATGGCTGATGGCCCGCATAAGAAAAGGCAAAATAAAGCAAGTGTTCATATATGGTAACAAAGGAAAGGGACAAGGTAATTTGACAAAGTTTGGCTACACATGAGAGGTCTAGAACTACAATAGAGGATATGACCAATCAAATACCGTAAGAAAAGTGGAATAGTTCCATCCTCGCTGTAAAGAAATTCCTCACTTTTATGAATATTATTTCATATGATTGTAAATTATTTTGGTTATAAAACACTGTAGTATTGATTTTCCAATTCATGATCTTGATTTTTTTAAATTTAAATCTGTGTACAGGTATTGACATTTATAAATTTAAGAATATAAGAGTTATTTATGAGGCTTACTTCTCTAAGGCATTGATAACTTGCTCCAGTCTTTTTTTCTGTTCATTGATGCCCTTTCCCATCAACTTCTCACCAGCAAGAGAGTTAAAGAACCTAAGAGCCACTTGGCGCTCTGAAAAGAACAAAATAACATAAATTAATTCAAAAGAAAATTGAAATTAAGAGGCTTCTTCCTGCATATTCAACCGTAACTAATGAAAAAAAATCGACAAGAGGGAGTACATTAAGAGCTTACCAGCTTCGCTGGCACCAAAGAGCCATTTATCCACCACCTCTTTGGCGTCGGGTTGTAAACTTTTATTTAGAGTTCCACCTAATTTCTGTCTTTTATCTGCCATTCGTAAAACCTTCTCAATAACCTTTCTATCTGCATTTGGTGCCAATTTCATCCATTGCTCTGCTTTATCTAGTACATGAGGCTGGAGAGAATGTCGGAATTCCTGAAAATAAACCATGTATTTGTTACGTACATGTACACTATGATTCCTTTTCTAAAGAAATTTTCCCTCGTTGTTTTGTTCTGTTTGCTCAAGTTCACATCTTGAAATGTATAGTAACCTCGCGTAATGTAAAATCCTCCTGTGCAGTGGTACCGCCGATATTGGTCATGCTTCTGGCCACCATTGGTACCCTGTGATGTATGTCGGTCTTACTTCTCACCATTGGACTAGATCTTGTGACGTCACCGAGTTTAGTGGGCGATTTAACCCCACCTGGATCTTTCCTAGGACTACATGATCTTAATCTAAGTTCGGGAACTAAAAAATAATTGTATCTTTATTATGATACATATATTATGATACATAAAACTAGATGTCCAGGGAGATGGTAATTTATTAATAAATTTATTTTTGAACAATTCCAATTTCAAATAAATCCACTCACGTGAATTTTGCCGATTGATTTTCTGAGGCCCTTGTAAACTGGTCAAAGTTCGCTTAATTGGGGAGGGTGCTTTAGGTGTAGGAGAGATATTGAGAGCTTGAACTTCCTCCTCAACTGTTTCTAATCCACCTGCTGCTAAAATAGGAAGAACCTCTTTTAATAAGCTTTTTTGTCAAATAATACTACAGACGTTTTGGTTTTTGTGCAGTTCATTATTTATTTGTCATACCTGGTTCTTCAGACTTGAGATGAAGAGGCGGATCATAGTGTTCGACTTTATCGTCCATTGAAGTGAAACGGGAGGGCATCTGCCAGTTATTGAATGTCTGAAAGATAATAATTATCTAAAAGTTGCTGAGGAATACTACTATATTCAGAACGATGTATATCATAAGGGCAATATGCCATTAGCATTGTCCTTCAACAAGAAAATACTAGTAATCTGGAGCAATTTTTCATTATGGCCCGTTCGTGATCGGAAGGCCCGCGTTCGATTCTCCACAGGAGTTCGCAATTTTATTAATGAAGTGACTAAAAATCACTCGATTGACCAAGCCATGAGCTATGCGTTAGCATAGCGAACAGTTCCCTATGATAACGCATAGCTCATGGCTTGGTCAATCGAGTGATTTTTAGTCACTTTATTGATAAAATTGCCAACTCCTGTGGATTCTCGTCCGCACTGCGTCAAACTTAAAAGACGTAAACATAGGTAGTGACTGTTCCTTCGCCAAGCGCCCGGCATTAGAAGTGAAAATCACGGATATTTCGGATGAAAACTTAAAAAACGGGGCCCTGTGTCACGGTAGGCGTTGACACGATATGGAACCCTCTCTGCTCAATGGCCATGAGTGCCTAAAGAAGCCCTTCACCGACATACAGTGACGTCTCTATATGAGTTAAAAATTCTCGAATGGGACGTTAAACAATAAACAATTAATCAATCAACCATTGTTGGCTAGATTTTTCCAAATTTTGTGTTCGTGTTTATATTTTGTGTTTCATGAGATTATGCACAACTGCTTCCAGGTATCGTTAAAAACAGCAATTGCCAATATTTAACACTTATACTTTGTAACAAACAAGTGATTCGAAAACCGATTGCTCTATATACATATACAGGTATTTGAACTCGGCATGAAATTATCACACTCATCAGTTTCATGAAAACAAAAATACCTCTTCAAATACAGGGCTGTATATTTAAAGTTTAAACCAGAAAAGAGCACATTTATAAACCGGTATTAAATCTGCCATATAAAACACAGCTGGGTGCTATAAAGAATTTGTTTGACATAAAATTAGGAGTTGATTGAATTTCCTTTCCGTATTAAAATTTACAGCATGTAGTTGTGCTTGTTGATGGGTATTCAAATAGGCTTAGAAATCACACAAAATATCGGCTCCATTGTAAAATTATGAATCATGACATAATTTCAACAAAAAAGAAAAAAAAAAAATCGTAAACTGGTACTTTTAACATTACTTTGTGACATCTTGTTTTTCTTATTTATGACATTTACACATATGCATTTAATTTTAGTGTGGAATTGTAACAATCTGCATCATTTATTTCCAATATGGAATATGTCCAGAAAGGATAATATGATCGATTATTTTTTGGTTTCTATTGTTTTCTATTGGATTTTCTATTATTTTCTATTGGATATCCTGAAGGATGAATGAAATGTACACAGAATTATCAGTACTGTTTATTAGCATTACTGAAAGTTGCCAAAACAATGGTTGGTCGATGAACTGCAATTAAACACTTAAAATGCAGAGTTTGGCAAATAAGAGAGCTGAGAATGTAAGCTTAAAAAGGCCCATTGTTTGTCGAAATACGATCGCTGGAGCATTATTGCAAACCTAGTCACTTAAAAAAGGTAGACTTCGATTATTAAAATAAGTACTGCTATTGTAAATACTTCAATTACACCTTACTCGATCTTTTACTAAAGAGTTTCATTTATAGCGGAGTTTAAATTTCTACAGAGACGGGCTTATTTCACAATTTAAATTTTAAGGGGTTAGTTCGTGTTTAGGCTCTTTTCAACATAAGCATAATGACCGCCATAATTTATTGCCTTGATAGACGTTTTAAAATACAACCTACTACATTACGTAATGTCGATCAAGACAAGGAAACATTAAATTCTACAGGCCCGTAGGAAGCAATAATTTCAGTTTGGGAGACAACCAACCTTCTCAGGGGGGGGGGGGGGGGGCTACTAGGCAAAAATTCCTTGACAGTAAAAACAAGAGGCCCATGGGCCACATCGCTCACCTGAGCACATTGGCAAGGCAAAAGCACAAATCAGTTCAGTATTGAAAAGATTACCGGGGGGGGGGGGGGCTTGAATTTTAAACTACCTGATGATGCTTCCATGTCAATATATAATTTGTTTTAACAAATGGCTTTGTTGTACTTGAGAAGATTTTTTTTAAAAATTCCCATATATTCCTCTGTAAAAATTTGATCCCCCATTGTGGCTCCTCCCTATCCCAGAGGTCATCATTTGAACAAACTTGAATCTACACTACCTGAGGATGCTTCCATATCAATATGACTAAACATAGCTTTTCTGTTCTTGAGAAGAAATTTTTTTCTATATGTTCCTATGTAAAACTTTCGATCCCCTTATTGGGCCCCACCCTACCCTCGGGGGTCATCATTTGAACAAAATTGAATTTACACTACCTGAGGATGCTTCCATATGACTCATCCTGGCTTTGCTGTTCTTGAGAAGAAGATTTTTAAAGGTTTTTCCTATATATTTCTATGTAAAACTTTGATCCTCCATTGTGGCCCCGCCCTACCCCCGGGGGTCATGATTTGAACAAACTTGAATCTACACTACCTGAGGATGCTTTCATATAAATATGACCAATTAAGGCTTTGCTGTTATTGAGATGAAGATTTTTAAAGATTTTTCCTATATATTTCTATGTAAAACTTTGATCATCCATTGTGGCCCCGCCCTACCCCCAGGGGCCATGATTTGGACAAAATTTGAATCTACACTACCTGAGGATGCTGCAATATAAATATGACCAATTAGGGCTTTGCTGTTCTTGAGAAGAAGATTTTTAAAGATTTTTCCTATATATTTCTATGTAAAACTTTGATCCTCCATTGTGGCCCCGCCCTATCCCCGGGGGTCTTGATTTGAACAAATTTGAATCTACACTACCTGAGGATGCTTCCATATAAATATGACTCATCATGGCTTTGCTGTTCTTGAGAAGAAGATTTTTAAAGGTTTTTCCTATATATTTCTATGTAAAATTTTGATCCTCCACTGTGGCCCCGCCCTACCCCCGGGGGTCATGATTTGAACAAACTTGAATCTACACTATCTGAGGATACTTCCACATAAATATGATCAATCAGGGCTTTGCTGTTCCTGAGAAGAAGATTTTTAAAGATTTTTCCTATATATTTCTATGTAAAACTTTGATCCTCCATTGTGGCCCCGCCCTACCCCCGGGGGGTCATGATTTGAACAAACTTGAATCTACACTACCTGAGGATGCTTTCATATAAATATGACCAATTAGGGCTTTGCTGTTATTGAGAAGAAGATTTTTAAAGATTTTTCCTATATATTTCTATGTAAAACTTTGATCCTCCATTGTGGCCCCGCCCTACCCCCGGGGGCCATGATTTGAACAAACTTGAATCTACACTACCTGAGGATGCTTCCATATAAATATGACCAATTAGGGCTTTGCTGTTATTGAGAAGAAGATTTTTAAAGATTTTTCCTATATATTTCTATGTAAAACTTTGATCCTCTATTGTGGCCCCGCCCTATCCCCAGGGGTCCTGATTTGAACAAATTTGAATCTACACTACCTGAGGATGCTTCCATATAAATATGACTCATCATGGCTTTGCTGTTATTGAGAAGAAGATTTTTAAAGATTTTTCCTATATATTTCTATGTAAAACTTTGATCCTCCATTGTGGCCCCGCCCTACCCCCGGGGGTCATGATTTGAACAAACTTGAATCTACACTACCTGAGGATGCTTCCATATAAATATGACTCATCATGGCTTTGCTGTTCTTGAGAAGAAGATTTTTAAAGGTTTTTCCTATATATTTCTATGTAAAACTTTGATCCTCCATTGTGGCCCCGCTCTACCCCCGGGGGTCATGATTTGAACAAACTTGAATCTACACTACCTGAGGATGCTTCCACATGAGTTTCATCTTCCCTGGCTTTGTGGTTCTTGAGAAGAAGATTTTTAAAAGATGCTACTAATTTTTCACTAATTCTTCATTATCTCCCCTTGGAAGAGGACGTGGCCCTTCATTTGAACAAACTTGAATCCCCTTCACCCAAGGATACTTTGTGGCAAGTTTGGTTGAAATTGGCCCAGTGGTTCTTGAGAAGAAGTCGAAAATGTGAAAAGTTTACAGACGGACGGACGGACAGACAGACGGACAGACGGACTACAGACAAAATGTGATCAGAAAAGCTCACTTGAGCCTTCGGCTCAGGTGAGCTAAAAACACACCAAAAAAGTCGTCAGACATTATTATTGAGGGGACACAAGCATAAGGTAGCTTTGTTTTCTATAGTATTATAATTAGGGGAGCCCCCCCCCCCCCCCCCCCCCGTTCCTACAGCCATGTTCCATAGGAGTCCATGCGTATATCGAGAGTAAATGTATATGAATTCATACAGGCTCTGGTGAGATTTTATTGCAGATGAATGTGTATGATATAGGATACATATTAACGTTGTTAGGTTTTCTCTGCTGTTCTATAAATTACACTATAGTACATTCCTACTGCGAATTTAATTTCAAATCAAACCTGTTTTGTGTCTAGAAGCGATTGCAAAAAGTCTTTGCTGTTACAAATCGTAATTGTAGGTATATAGATTACAGATAATGATACCCAAAACGGCAACTTCACGAAAAATATTTTATCGATATTCAGAAGTATTTTTACATTGAAACATACTAAATAGCATTTGTCTTGACAACAAAAATGATTTCAATTGCTGTAAGGGGAAATGAATATGCAGGCCTATATTTCGATGAGAAAAAAAGAAATAAAGTGGAGACTTTTAGTCTGAAAGTAATAAACGTTGGAAACAGAGAATTATGTAGTCACATGCAAGTAAAAAAAAAGATTTGTATAATTAACCTTTTATTCTAACTTATAAATATTTAGCATAGAGATTATATATAGAGATCGACAAGAGTGTTTTTTTTTTCCTGCAATCCAACAATTTTTAAATCTCTCAATTCTATGTATCGATTCAACTAATGTTGATATCAGTGTCTGATACTTGATTTTCTGGATTGGAGACTCCTTACTAAACAGACTCTACAACAGATGACGTAACGGTGTGTCCGAGAAGAAAAAAAACTCACCTGGCGATTGTTTGGGGCCAACATAATGTCTGCCACCGTTTCCCTCTTCTTCTGAAATGGCTAAAACACAGAAAAAACGAAATCTATTAATGAAATCCTGTGGCCATTTGGAGAGTGCACCTACAACGACAGAGAGGGAAACACAGAGCTGACAGTTTAAACGACACCAAGGGGGCACTGGTTACCGAGAACCATGACAGTAAACACTCAGCCATTTAAAATTAAAAATTCTTATCCCACATATCAATATTTGTTAATTGCCTTTATCATTCAAGCATAACCTAAATATTGAAGATTATCGGCCAATTTAAGATTGAAGCATTTAGATTACTGAAAAACTACTGTCAAGTGAAAGTCAAATAATGTAACGAATTTGTAACAAAAGATATCTCGCTAATGCAGCTTGTCGAAATTAATTTCAGACCTGGATAAATTGTTTCGGACATCACATTATTGTTTTTAATAGTAGCATAATGTAGGTTTTATTTACACGAATTTGCTATGCATAATCACTTCTGAGGACACGCCTTTCGACAAGCTGTAAAATGCGGTGCATTTTACCTACCGTAAATGTTTACTTATACTATTTTACACACCGGTAAATGTTTACTTTTTGTTACTTGTACTTGACATTCTATTTGATCTCGAATAAATGCGCTCTAAAATGAGACTAGCTGACCAAACATACAGTATTTGAATATGTCTCAAACGAAATTGATACATAATCGTAATACATAATCGTAATTTGAATTAAAATGCTTAAATTTTCACTATCTCTGTCGTACAATTAAAGAGTCTGTATATCTTGTACCTGTCGGATAGTCTGTATATCGTGTGTATATCGGATAGTCTGTATATCGTGTGTATATCGGATAGTCTGTTAAGAATAAGCAAACTGATAGGGTTTCCGATTTGCTTGAGCTCAGATCGGAACTCTCCGCTATCAAAGATAGTAAGATGTTAATCTTCGAATACATCTTAAACACTTCCCGTATATGTCCATTTATAACAATTAAAATTTAAGGATGATCATCCCTCAGCCAGGAACAATAACTCTTGAAAACAGAAATTATATGAATAAGTCACAAAATTAAGCTATATATATATTAAGCTATTAAGCTTGATAAGCTTAATAAAAATTAAGCTATATGTAAATAATGAATGACTATAATGATGAACTTGGTAGAAAGACATTACTTTGGAATTCAGTGATATTTTTTTATAAGTATTTTTGGAACCTGAGGGATGGACTACCTTAAATTTAAGACGTTATATGACATATATAGATAAATAAATATCTTAAACTGTATTTATGAAGGAATGGTAGGATAAGCAGACATATATAATAATATATAACATAATAATAACGGTATATGTGTAATCTGTGCACTTTTTCCCGACATTTTGGCCGGCGGAGACATGCACTGAGTCTTCTCTGGTTTATAATTCAGTCTTCGGAAGAATGTAAATAACAGCGAAATTAAATATCAGAGGAGATAAGTGCCAAACATGTCTGGAAAAAGTGCACAGATATTATGCTATTTATTATATTAAATGTCGGCTTATCCTACCATCCCTTCATAAATACAGTTTATAATATTTATTTACATGCATGTATATATATTATATAGTTTATATGTACCTCTGACAATATAAGATATATGTTTATATATTCTATGTTCCTCAAGTATGTGTTTATAAAGCAAACAAATCTTATTAGCTTTAAATCATTCATTTCTATTTGTGTCTGTTAATGGTAGCCATAAGGAGGCTACCGATATATTACGTCAAGATTTTTTTTAGAATTGGGAACGATTTTCAATAAAAGTTTGTCTGGAGATGTAACTTAAAATGAGAAAGAATCTGATAAATTTTCCCATGAATCCAACTTAAGATACACATTTAATTAAGTTAAAAAAATCCATCAACTATTCTCAAGATTTCATTATAAGTACTACACTGTACATGTAGTTGTGTTTTTTTTTCGGGGGGCGGGGGGGGGGGGGAGGGGGTTGGAAAGAGTGCATATTGGAACAATGAAAAAAAAATCAATTAGATTTTCAAGATTATCAGGTGCAGACGAATTTGCAGGACTTTGTTCAGATCCTGTAGTATGTAGTATGGCAAGATAGATAACTCTTATTTGCATCGTAAGATTCCCTTGGCTTTGGTAGCAAAATATTTAGGGGAAAAGAGGGGGAGAACAATCTAACTGTGTCTCAGGACAAACCCTTGCCAAGTAAAACGGGGTCCTTGGGACAATATCATTTAACGATAGAACGTACTATCTGGCGTTGATGCCATAATCCATTATCGGATCAATCGCACTTCCTGCAATCCTGGAGACAATCTCCCTGTTTCATAAAAAAAAAAAATTCTCACAACTTCTCGCTGTCTTGTAGACAGTCACACAAGCATAGGTGAGAACAGACTTCCTTGCAAATTCGCTGGAGAAGGTAATTAAGGTAATTAAAAAGAAAGATTAATTACACCACTATCTTAGGACCTTTATGATACACAAGGGGGACCACTGCATGCATTACTTCTCCTTACTTGTACATGTACATACAGTCAAATATAGGCGTAAATATGCATCGCTTCGCTATTTAAGATGAACTACAGCGCACCTGAACAAGCAAAGAAATATTTTAGAAATGAGCCCAAACTGGTTTTCTTTTGCATTCTATTTTCGAATGAAAGGAAATGGCTCAAGAACTATCAAAGTTAAAAAAAAACCTTTGTTTTCTTTCAAAATTTGACTTACCCATACTCGCACCATATCTGAATTTGAATTAAAACTAACAAAGAAGCAATAATTAATGGCTTAAAGAGAAGATAAGAAGTGGATCGGGTTCAGCCTCTCTTTGTCCATTAACAATGTTCTTTAACTGATTGAATAAGGGCACATGTCATTAAGCGTACGCACGAAATTTAAAAGACTGTGTCTTAATGTCTGTAGATTTGTGTCCCGATACACTGTGTATTGAAAAATCAAAATGTGGATTTTTTTATACAGGTTAAATAATATCGGTATATTCTTAATTAGCTTACTAATCAAATAATCGAATTTATCACAATAATGAGGTGTTGGCAAAGTTTACTTCGGCAATCAAAACCTGCCAAATTTCTTACCCTCCTGGATCATTTTGTTTCGAAAAACGTATGAGTTGACAAATCAAATAAAAGTCCCTTAAGGAAAGATAACTCTTAAAGTACTGAACAACATTGTGAGTGTTCGATCTGCATATGTGGTGGATAAGAGGAATTTCAATACGCATTTTTAATTTGTTTCTCGTTGGTTGTTTAGCTCAGTTACACCTTGATATGAACCCTAAATACCGAAGTAAGTCATGATGGTAATGATGGTTATGATCGTTTCAGAGCTTAATATGATGTGGGATGTGTCTGTTTTGTCCGTACTTCCGTTCTGAGTGTCCAGAGTTAAACAAAGGACCAAGCATGCAGTGTTTTAAGGAGGACCATTTTGTACAACAGGGAGACATGCACTCTACAGATTAATAAATCCACAGATAGAAATACTAGTGGTATTAAAACGTCAGATTTTCGCGAAGTTTTGCAAATTGTGAATGGGCAGATTGATTCTCACGAATTTTTTCCAAACATAAACAAAAAAAATTATAGAGCTTTATTTTCGCTGTTGTTATAAAACAGGAGTTTTCAGCTTTAGCCGTAATTATACGCCCTTTTTATTGCTTTAGTTCATGTGTTGCTACTTTCGCGCTTAGGGAAAAAAAACACTAACACTAGCAAAAAAGGGTAAAAAATATCATTAAAAAAGTTAAGACTTACACAAAAAAAGGAATAAAACCCGAAAAATGTACACAGTATTCTCCACTTCTTAACTTTCCGTCACGTTGTTTTTTTTACTCTATAGGCCAATAATTTGTGTGACGCAATCTTAAGTCGTAACAGTTAAGATACATACCACAGAGACCACTATCTGTGGGAGTTCCCCCGCCTCTGGCATCCTCACTTACTGTATCTTCTAAATAAATATATCCTAGATCCACTCCCAGTTCTGTCCCCATGAAACACTATGTTCTAGCTTAAGTCAGGGCAGTGGTGATTAATGTTATGTACAGAGGTATATGTTTTAGGCTTAAAAGATTGCTAAATTAAGCCAGATAAGAATTATTTGAATAGAAAGTCTGCTGTTGGAAACCTATCGGGATTAAAACCATTATATCGCCGCAAAATAAGCACTGACAGAACAGAGAAAATCAAATTCGCTGATTGATTGTGCGTTTTTTAACACGTGTATTAAAGTATTTATTGGATTAATCCCATTTTGTCGATTAGAACAAAAATTATATGTATCCCTCGCCACTGAATAAAACATTCATGATGTAAATATATAAACTAGGAAATGGTTATTGATATTTGCTTGGACATCTTGCAAAAGTTTTATCTTTTCCGTGCTGCGTAACAATTTTCATGCGGAAAAGGGACGGGGGAAAAGTCTCCAAACTGTTAAGAGTTAATTAAGATTCCTTCAATAATTTTGAATACATATGTTAAAAAGAAGAAAAGGTTTAAACACTTTACAAATACATGAATGAATTAAGAAAAAATATAAATTAAAAAAAAAAACATGTATAAAATATTTACTGCGTTTCTCTATTGCCATCAAGTGGGTATTTGGATCAATGGGACAAGTTGTATGACTTTCCACCGAATAAATGATTAAATGGAAAATATAATAGCTCATTGTCACAGGCACCTGGACCTGACATCTTCAATATAATGCAAGGAGCTATGAATTCAACATGTTATTAAGACCTTCTCAATATTCCGATTTCCTTACAGTTGACACAACAGCATTACAATATAGAAGATTATCATATAATAGTTCTCAACATTATCATTCTTAACTATCTGAATGTATAAAATCTTATTACAAATGGAGTTCTATGACCCAGAGGGTGTCTATAAATCGATCCTATTGGTTTATTTAAGTATCAGCAAAAAAGGTTAGAAATGCCCTATTAACATGGTTTTATGATTTAAAGAACTAAAGACCTGTTTGATCCATAGCTTGAATAGCTAAAAAAAAAAGGGACATCTGCTGAGTATATTTGTAAATAATAATAATAATGAAGTAATAAATAAATAAATAAATAACAATAAAAAATAAAATGTTTCCACGGACCATCAACTATCATGGAATTTGCTGACGTAAAAATTTTGAGAATCTGAAAAAATCAATCATTTGATTGCAATATGATCATTTTGATTTAACGTAATTCTAAATGAATTTTACTGAAAATGTTAATATATTTATGATGTCCAAAAATTCAATTTTCGGAAACAGTTCTTAAGCAGAAATACTAGTACGTCGTTCGACAGATCTTTAAATAACGAGTAGCATACATTAGTGTTACTACATTGTACTTTCGTTGCTAAGGAAGTTTAAGTTCTCTAACACTACTTTTACGATGGTCTTTGGTACAATTTTCTCACCTCCACTTCATAGTTTGGTTCCTCCAAAGTGAATTCACTGGGACCCAAGTAATCTTTATGGGTGACCGTGTTGTATTTATCCCAGGAGCGTTTCGAACCGGCGGAGGGAGGAAGCAGTCCCTCACTGTTATCATTCAGCATCCGTAACTGCCGGGCCATCCAGTTTCCGGCGGGAATCGGATCCGGAATTTCCATGGTCGTTTTTATCGGAGCATTGGCAACTTCCGTAGCCATGTAAAAAAAAATCCTCCAAATGCAGAAATTCTTTTCGATACCTCCAAAACTTCACTCTCTAATTTTTCATTGCCGTTTCACTGCACCTTTAATCCATTGTTGTGTCCTTTAGGACCTCGGACCGATATAAATCCCCTCTCTGCAGTATACGCATTAGCAGCAAATCTCTAATGCTGGCGATCGTGTAAGACGATTAAGGACTGTGTATTCCATTCACAGAGCCCAGATATATTCTTTTAATCACTTTGATCTAATTTGCATATTTGATAAAATACTATATGATGGTAGACTAACGGTGGGTTCGATTGTTGAATAAACAGACCCCGAAGACATTCGCCGAATAACATAAAAAAAATCAACAGACAGTTTCTATAGGAAATTTATTTAGTGCAAAATGCATTATCTTTTTATGTAAAGTCAAATGTACATCTATTGTTTCCCTTTAAACAAACTTCACAGTTTCTTACAATTTTAAAACCTGACAAGGTATGAAGAATTCGACACTAGAATGATATGCTTGATTAATGCCATTACTTGAAAATAACCTTTAATGCAAAACGCATTGTCAAAAAACAATGTGCCGTTTTATCGGGTCCAACTTGATACATTTACATTATAAGAGGTGAATGGCCCTCTTCGGGTTGCTAGGGTCGCACTCCCATGGATACCCACGTGGTGACGCCCATTTTTCCCTGACAAAGATTGATCCATGTCAAACCCCCCTATCAGCCCATATCTAGCGATTTGACGCTCTTCAATTTCCTTTGTTTCCATGTAATAGGTATGGTGCGCTAATTGTGCGACATAGACCAATTTACATGTTGTTATCGGCCATATGTTATAGTGGTGTTATGTTGTTCAAATAATTTGATATTTTAAACTGATAAAGTTCAGTGTATTGCCGACAAACATACCCTGGCTATTAATTCATCACCAAGATGTCAATCACACCAATACACAAGCCTTCTTTTCCATACACACATATATAACTCACATGGACCTTACCAGCTGCTTACTGCAAAATGCAAGCAATTTCGCCAGCTGTCAGAACCGCGGTAGTCTTTCCAAGGCAAGGGACCCAACTAAAAGTTTGTGGTTGGAGTGAAAGGGGAGGGGGGTTGTACTCATAACTCGAGTTTAATAGATAAACAGTTGATATCTTGGGCTAAAAATCAGCACAGCTGAATACCTGTTATATGAAATATGACATTCAAATGAAATGTTTTAAATCATATAAGTGGTACATTTAGAGAATGCTGAAGTTTATAAGGGTTCAGGCACTTCCTTTTCTTAATTTGTTATTACAAATAATCAATTTGAAATTACAAATTATTAATTTCGAAAGACAAATATAAATTACCGTAATATTCAAATTGATAATTTGTAATAAAGAATTAAGAAAAGGCACTGGTGCAGCCCTTAAAAATTTCACTAAGAAAAGGTTAGTTGCTCCTCTTTTTTTCCACAAAAATATTTGATCCAGTCAAATATATGGAGATAACAAACAGTATTCAAGCCCAAAAGTCCATTTACACAATACAAATCAGGAGCAGAGCAAACACGAACCACTAAAACATCAGAGGTGGGATCAGGCTCCGGGGCCATAAAACTGAGACGAGCTCATTTTTGATCTCAGTCTCACTTTTCCACTATATATTCCTTTTGTAAAAGTGAGACTAAGATCAAAAGTTAGCTCGTCTCAGTTTTATGGCCCCGGAGCCAGGTGCCATGGAGGAGTGAGCATCCCCTGCCGACCGGTCACGCCCGCCATGTACTCCTTGTCATGATCGAGAAATAACGGAAAAATCCGTAGACAATCCAGTGTCTTAATAATGGCCTAACAATTAGTATCAAAAAACGTCAGTCATGATAGATTGTATTTGCTGACAAGGTCATTGTATCGACCATAGAACTTGATAAATTACTTTAAATGAAACTGTTGATATTCTTGTTTCATCAACTTGTTTGTCAATAACTTACCTCATTTTAGAAATTGTTCATATGTAGAACATGCTCTTGCGTATCGAATTAACTGAGAGATATGAACCCCGTATGCAGGTGATAATGGTACATTGTTGCATAAGTAAGGGAAGTTGACGATGGAAAAGTTAAAGTCATCACGTGTATCATAAAGCTTAGTTGTTAGGTTTACCATTAACGTCTTTTTCTAGTTAAATATCCAAATATGAAACAGATGTGTCAGACTCTGTGGTATCTTTTATTTCAAGCTCACTGGGATATATCGTGTCAATGTATGACTGGAAATAACTATTGTTAATTGATAATACGTCGTCATCAGAGTATAATTGTACTCCCCCCCCGCCCCCCCAACACACACACACACACAAATGGGGCAAATTTAACTGGTTAAAGGAGTAAAGTAATTTTTACCTGCTAATAGAGTCTTTCTTATTCTTAAATGTGGTATCCCCTATTCAGGGCTCAATATTAATCTTCGTCGGATTGCCCAGATCAAATTCATTTTGTGATCGGACAGGTCATTCTCTACAAACACTTGTCCAAACAGACAAGAAAACTTTATTCCTATTACGAAATATTGTAAATAAACCCCCATTAAAATCCAATAAACACTGTATTTTTTCAGTAAACAACTAACAGTGTAATATGTAACTCTACAGTCTTAAGGGCTTAGTTACACCTCGTTGAATATCGCTAATTTACGGAGGAGTGCAATATCAGACTTTTCAGTAATATTTTTATTTTAATGATTTAACAAATATTTATCATAAAGTTCTACAATTTTCTTTATATCTGTTTGACAAGTAAAAAAGTCATTCGGACAAGTAACAATTGTTGACAACTAGTCCGATGGACAAGATGAGCCCTGACTATTTAAATTTTATTTCTTTCAAGATTTGAGGTATGCTTGCCCCTCTTCTTGTGCTGAAGATATCACATCTGTGTTGCTTTGGCTACAATTTTCAGCTAAATGTTTGCTTAAATATTGCTTGACTATATTTTTGTTGGTCAACAGATTTATTGAAATTTACATGAAAGAGACAATCTTAATGAAATATAAAATGAATAACAAACTTTGAACTGACATTAAATATCTTTAAACAAATAGTTCACAAATTACTTCCCTACTGATCCCTACTTCTGTGAAAATTTTCATTTTATAAATAGCACGATCTTATCCACACAGATACTTTGTGAAAGAAATAATTTGAATAAGCATAATGTCCTGCTTGGTTTTTTTTTTTAAAGAAAAATTGTGTCCAGTTCTATCCTTTTCACATGACTTCCACTATGTAGCCAATGTCAGTGGGTATTTATCAACACTATCCGGCAGAACAATGTGAAGTGTAGGATACTCTATAAATTCTTTACCTTTCAGGTTCTCACACAAAGACTTATTCTGATCTAGTTTATGAAATCTGCAACAAAATCAAGAACACAGAATAAGGCCAAAAATTTAATCTTTTGTTTCTCTGGCACCGCTACATTTGGTAAAACAACCCATTGATCAATTTGAGTCACACATTGAAAAGGGGAATAACTCATATTTCTATTTTCAAGTTGAAAAAGAAAATTGAGTTATCCCCCTTCCCTCTCATGCTTCTAAAAGCCGTTTCTATGAGGCCCATGGGTCACAAGGCTTACCTGAGAAACTTTGGCCCTGTTGTTATTACCAATTTTCCCCCTTGAACTACTTATTGTTGTCCCACCCTACCCCCAGGTGTCATGATTTGAACAATTTAGAATCTACACTACCTCAGGAACTTCAAAATATCTGGCCCAGTGGTTCTTGAGAAGATTTTTAAAGATTTTTTCCTATATATTTCAATGTATAACTTTGATTCCCTACTGTGCCCCCCCCCCCCCCCATCCTGGGGGCCATGATTTGAACACTTTAGAATCTTTACTATCTCAGGAAGCTTTCACATAAATTTTAGCTTTTGTGGTCATATGGTTCTTGAGAAGAAGATTTTTGAAACAATTTTCTATATATTTCAATGTAAAAGTTTAGATTCCCTATTGTGACCTCACCCTACCCCCAGGAGCCATGATTTGAACAATATAGAATCTACACTACCTCAGGAAGCTTCCATATAAGTTTCAGCTTTTATTTCAAACAATATCTTATTCACAGATCTAGAAGTGAATGGGATTGAGCAGCAGGCTCAGCCTATTTTAGCTCTCTCCCTAAAGTTTCAGCTTTTCTGGCCCAGTGGTTCTTGAGATGAAGATGTTTTTATGACCCCACACTATTTTTGTTTTTTCTTGATAGTCTCCCCTTGTAAGGGGACTTGACCCTTCATTTTAACAATTTAAACTCCCCTTCACTCAAGGATGATGGACAAACAGTGATCAGAAAAAGCTCAGGTGAGCTGGAAAAAAAACTTTTCTTTTTCTATACCAATTTATGCTTGAAAAATTTCATACCATTTCACCCAAAGTGCATTAGAAATGATTTTATATTACACAAAGCTGTTTTTGTTACATTTGAGTATTGGACCTCTAATAAATTTACCTTTTTTTCTGTCGACAATTGAGCATAAAAGAAATGGGGACAAAAATAAAGCAAGGCAAAATTTTGAAGTGTACATTAGCATTTTAAAACATGACTTTCCCCTTTTTTTAAATAAAACATCCATTACCTCCTGATATTGGCTGGGAGTCCCCCTTCCTGCATCAGAATTTGACAGTCTTCTATAGGTGTACTGCTGTAGGCCTTTAACATCTGTCTTTTAACAGGGTCTGATTCTGTGGGATGAATGAAGGTCTTCAGAAGGTCATATAGGCAAGTATCTTCATGTACTCTGCAAATTAATAAAATCAATTTTACATCCCCCTTGCCACTAGATTTCTACATAAATATAGAACTATTTTGATATGTACATCACTTTTTAAAATTTTCAATTTAAGTACATACCCCGTTAACAGTAATGAGTGCATTATTACAAAGAAAATAAAGTGAAGTGTTTTAAATGGCAGTTGAACTGATGACTTTTGATTTAATCATAACCACATGCTCTGACATTACATGAAATATTTGCAGCTGTTATTTGATTGCTACCTTTTCTCTGTGTATTTGACTTCAGACTGAGGAAAGATAATTTCTAAATGCCACAGAAACTGTCCCTTCCTGCAAAAAGAAAATATCAGTCTGAAATCACGTGAATAGTGTATACCATGAATGAGAATTTTCATCAATTTTTTTGTTGCTGTATATAATTCTTAATACTGTATACAAGGAAATTTTCGCTTCCGTTTTATTTTTACCCTTTTCACCCTAGACACAAGTGGGTGAATTTAAGACAGGGCGAATTCAAAGAAGACAGTATAATTTCTTAAAGAGAATTGCGACTGGGTGAATTTAAAATAGGGCAAAATTCTTTGCAAGTGTAAAAGGACGAAAAGAACATGGGGCGAAAAAAAACCTATATACATAACAGTACTAGGTAGTACAAATATGCACAGGAATGAAATGATGGCAAACAGAAGGTCTTGTGTAATTATGAGAAAACAAAGTTCTTGCGAATAAAAAGTGATTTAGAGTATATGTACAGCTTTGTATGTTTGGGATAAATGTATTCATTCTGAATTTTTCTACACACTCAAAGGGTATCCTTACATTGTTGATTTCCCAATAAATTTTTCCTGCATTTAAGACATCCAAGCTTTCAACTTTTTGAAACAGTCATTATCACTTGTCTGCATTGCTGCAAACATGAACAATGGGGCTCTGAACATGTTCAAAAATGTCATGTTTCAAACGTAAGGGCATGTAGCCATGGTAACCATAACACATACTAGCAACTAATATTCGTCTGATTTGAGTTTACAGTATCAAAGACTTTTCCCATATAAGAGAGTTTGGAGAAATTCTGAGACTATGCGTACCACAGCTCCTATATAAAAGGTCAAGTCCTTACAGAGAATGGCTCTAAATAACTTTTCTTTCTGCACATTACAGTGAAATTTGAGGGGAAAAAAGGTTTGAAAAGTAAGCTTGAAAAGTTGTTAAAAGCTAAACAGGAAAAGTGCTATTAAACACTTAACAAATGCTTATTACCTGTAGCCAGTGAGTCTGGTGGAATTGTTTTTCCTCTTTGACATGGGATATGGAAGAAACCGGACTTTAATTCCTTTTTTCTCTGCAAACTTTTTCAGCTAAAAGGTTCAACTATAAATTATGTTTTAAATGTATAAGCAGTGTCAAGTTAAACATGGATTGATATCAACATCAGAAACTGATACTACATCAAAGGAGAAAAATCATATCTTTCAAGACTTTCATTGAATGGAAAGCGAACACAACATTTTAAAAGAACAATTTGGTTATTTTGGTATTGGTCTTCATTGTTTGATATTTTAACATACTATGAAACTAATATTCAACAGATTCTGTTACAAATTTGAAATGGATTTAAGATGCAGCAAACTAAGATAATATAATGAAAATATAAGAATTGTTCACATGTACAAGTGTAACATAGATAAATCCCTTTAAAAGGGATCCTTTCTGCCATCTACATGTAAGACATGGCTTGCCAAGTCCTAGACAGCAAATGCTATCACTGAGGGTGAGATTTATATATCTTTTCATGATTTTTCTCTCACAACTTTAGCAATTACATTCAATTTGTGAGCCAAAAATATATGAATCAACTGTCAATTTTAAAAGTGAGGGGTGTAAAGTACATACATGTACAAAAAGCTGATTATAGAAAATGAGAAAAAACTGTATTGACAATATACAGTAAAATATACTTAAAGCAAAGTATTAACTTAAGGACCAACAATTTGAATTCATAATAAGTGTAATTTGCTATATTCAATAAGAATGATAAGTTTTAAAACAACAGGGAATTAAAATCACTTCTCTATAAGCATGAATTCATTGTAAGCATGTTCTAAAGTAAATATCAGCCATGTTTAAACATTTTATAGAATACTATGATGACATAGATGGATGAAGTGAGATAACCTTTATGATGTCATGAGTAATGTACGATTAGTATATTTAAGAGAAAAAAACAGTTGGTTACATTATTGACAACTCCGTTAACTCCCTGCCTCCTTAGTGGGTCTCTGTTATGGTTGTCTACAGCTCTATCTATGTCCTCCAACATACGATAATCTAAGTAAAATTTAAATAATCATTGACATTACGATTAACAAGAAAAACAAGTCAAATGAAATTATTTTCAAATGTTTTCATTACATAAAAGGCACATCATACCACTGAGAAGATGCATGTCATTCATGTCTTTCATCTTTACGAAGGCCGTCTTGTCACGGACACCATTACACCCCGTTTCTTCTTTATGTTGTTTCACACAGGCCAGACAACAGGTTTTTCTACCACATCTAGGGCATTTGTATTTCCACTGAACTTTACCACATAGTTCACACTTACTAAAAAAAATAAATGAAGAGTAATATCAACCGTTTCACCTTGAAAAAAATCAGAGATCTGTATGACCTGTCATATGTTGCAGTACCTGGAAAACTATATAACCAACAACAACAAAAATAGTAAACAGAATCTGCACATATTCATTAACTACTGATTTAGAACAAATCATTAAATCAGACAAAATAATAATGAAACAAGAGGCCCATGGGCCACAACACTCACCAGAGTAACTTTGGCCCTGCTGTTCTTCACCAGATTTTCCCCATTGAAATACTTATTGTGGCCCCATCCTACCCAAGGGAGCCATGATTTGAACAATTTAGAATCTACACTATCTCAGAAAAAATTCATATAAGTTTCACCATTTCTGGCCCAGTGGTTCTTGAGAAGAAGATATTTATAGATTTTTCCAGTATATTTCAATGCAAATATGTTGATTCCCTATTGTGGCCTCACCCTACCCCCAGGGGCCATGATTTGAACAATTTAGAATCTACCCTATCTCAGACAGTTTCCATGTAAGTTTCAACTTGATTCTGTCATCTTGGACACTTGTATTCCAGGATAAACATTAACTTTCAGATTTATTTGCCCAAAGGGCAAGTGAACTCAAACTTTGACTTGTCTGAATGCAAAACTTGGTTGCCCAAAATTAAGAAAGAAAAAAATAACTTAATTAATAACTGTAAATGTTATGACAAGAAAAAGTGTGACCAGATTCATTACTGTCTATTTGGCAAGTTGAACTGCCAGAAAAAATGTTGATGTTATATTTGTACAGAAAATTGATAAGTATATACCACTTTCCTTGTCAATTTACCCTGTAAATTCACATAGCCATATATATATGGTATATTCCCTCCAGTTTCCTTTAGAAATCATATTTTTTAAAAATATTTTCGGTAGAATCCTTTTGTAAATTTTGATTTTCAGAGATGATTATAAAGCAATGCTAAAGGAAGATGGTTGCTAGTTGCTACAAAACAAAATACTGTGGTTCCATTAATATTCATGGGCATAAATTTTCGTGGATTTGGTTAAAATCACAGTTTCAGGACATGAAGGGTACATAAATTTGTGGATAATGGTCCTACCCCAAAAAAAGGACACCTTTTCATTTTTTTAGCATATATTAGAAAAAGTTGGATTAGGCTTTTCAAAGGTTTATCATATACCAATATTGAGGCACCAAACTTCAATGAACATTTGATTTAGTGGATCGACTCAACAATGAAATCCACGAAAATATGTGTTCCACAAATAAGGATGAAACCACAGTACATACATATCTTGATCAGTTGTGTTACTCGGTAATATATAATCATATTTCCTAAAAAGTAGATAACAAAATTGTTAGACATGAAAGAAAACAGAATAACGAACCCAATTTTTAAATGAGCAGTACGTGTAATCTAGAAATGCTGTTGAGGGAACAGTTTCACTGAGAAACTTACAAAACTGAGATATTTACATGCCCCGGGCAATCAGACAACCATTAATGTCGATTCCTTTACTATGCTCATTCAGTTTGATGTTGAGCTATCTGGACATTTCATCCATTATTCACAAAGTGCAAGACCCAGGGCCCCAAAAGACGTTTCGATCATGCTCTTCATCACTCTAAGGTAAGAAATATCCACTCATCATTCAGCAAGAGATAGTTTCCGTAGCATTAAGCCTATTCCGTATCAATTCTTTGTTGCTTAACATTCACATCTTTGCTTTGGGGGAGGGGGGAGCAAAATCAAAACATGCAATCTGGATCAAGTATGTACGTCTCGTGATCCAGTGTAGGATTGGAAAATTACAATACAAAAGAGAGTATAAATACCTTTCATCTCCAGACATCTCACTGAATATATTCTATAGAAACTAAAAAGAATATCCTTTAATCCAGAACCGTGAGAACGGTGGGAACTTCAGGGAACCGTTTACCGTGAGAACGGAAACGAACCTTACCATGTGGGTCTTGTGTTTAAGTATAACGAGCCCGATCACAAAAGAGGTCGGATTTAGTTACGATTAGTTCTTGGCTAAAGACCGTACTGAGAACAAAAGTAAGTCAAAATTTCAAACCAATATATCTTTTGAAATAATTTTGATAATGAAAGAAAATTTTTAACATATGTTTGAATCAAATTGTTTTACAAAATTGCAAATTCTTAAGCAAATACATTAAATAAAACTCAAAATATTTTTATTCTCAGACATCTACCCATACTGTGTGAAAAAGATATCAGTAAGTGCATGCGTATTTACAAAAATGTTAGTTGTAGGTGTTTGCCATCGCTGAAATTAAAATCTCTGAAGGAGAAGAAACCCTCTTTTATGCACCCCAAATTATTATATATTCTTTTACCACTTATATAAACACAAAGATATATGACATTCAAGTTGATTTTTGGCTCCCCCACTTTTATTGAGTATAATATTTTGCTATGGTAAATTTTCATTTAGATGCTCCCCCCCCCTCTTTAGTTGCTGTAAGCTCAAACACTGGTAAATTCCAGGATTTTTACCTTTTCCTTCGACTGAGTGATTCTAAATTTTCGGATGTCTTTTCCAACACATTCTCCGCTTTAAATTGAAAATGAAGTCAATGTTAAAGTTATTACATCACCTTGGTCATATCAATATTCTTGATCTTTGACCAAGTAACACCAAAATCGGTATACATGTATGATTCTTCGATCATTCTCCACTTACATTCTAGAAATTAAACTGAATTGTAGGTTACAAAATGTCCAAGTTACTACATGTATCACAATAGTTATATTAAAACACTTGAGCTTTGACCTTTTCCTTTGACCAAGTGAATCCAGTAATTACATGGTCTTTCACGCACAATTTTTACATACTAATATTATGAAATCTATAGGATAAAATATGTACGAGTTATATCGCAGATCACATAAATGTTTATTGATAATCAGATAATAATGATAACTATTTTGACCTTTGACATGGTGACCTAAAAAGTGTAGCTGTCCTCCATCAATCACCAGTTCTATGTAGCAAGTGTGAAATCTGTAGGTTGAAAGGTACTAAAGTTATCGAGTCACATGTTGATGGCAGGCACACCTCGGCCAATTCGTACCTCATCTAAGGCGACTCGTCCGAGGTTTGCCAAATAGTCCGGTCTTGTAAAGTAGGCAAATGACTCTAGAGTAGGATTTCCCCTATAGAAATCCCACATAGATTCAATTTTCCGGGGGGAAATCCTACTCTATGTAATAGTTACATAGTGCGATTTCCCCCAGAGCCAATCTCCCCCCCCCCCCCCCCCCAATAAAATATCATGGCTTTACTTATATATGGGGGGCAACATATTTTTATAAGTGTCCCTTTTTCAGAACGGCGACGAGTTCCATTGAAACATATGAAGTATGAACACTGAAAATTTTAAATCTTATTTTTCTCAGTAACCATCCATCCAATTCTTTTGAAGCATTAAAATCTTATTCTTTTGATCAGGTCAAACTGGTTTCTGAAAAAATATTGTAATCGGTTGGAGAAATTTTTACTGTATCCATAGAAACAAAAAGGAATTTTCTTTAAATGGATTTTTTTTCTCTCCAGTTTCAAACTACATGTACATAATGTTGATGTGGAAGTGTCTCTCTAAGATTCTGGTAATTAAAAATCCAAAAATAGCTGTCTTTGCCATGGAACTAAAAATGGCTCATTTATTTAAAAAAAAAAATGAAACTATATGCAAAACTTTAGGAGAGTATTTGCTCTCTGCTTTCAAATCCAAGATTACACCGCTGGGGTCGAGGGTCATATGGTTCAGCTTGCAAAAGCATTGTTTCTTCTATTGTTTTGTTTTTTCTTTTTGCCTGTTTAAAAAAATTCTCTTTGAAGAATACTCACAAAATGGCATGTGGGACCTATGAATAACATAAACAGAATTTTCTCATACACTCTTTGTAAAAAGGATCGATCCATAGATGAAATGCTGGGCCTTTAGAGGGCAAACGAATTATCAAATCACTAAAGGTGGCCTGATATACTAGTACATTTTAGAATTCGTGAACAAAGAGCTACCGCTGCGCCGAGGGAGGGGGTGTTGATCGAGACATCGAGTCTTCCGATTTTTTTTTTTTTGATTTTTGAGTGATTAATTTTACAGTTTCCTACGAGTTAAAATTTTTGGGTTGAGACTCAATGATTTGAACTATATATTTTAAGATTTCATAAAAAATTCGACAATTCTTGAGTCGAAAAAACTCGTATTTCCATTAAAAAATCAGTTGACTTTTATATAACTTTTAGCCAAAATATTGTTGATATGATTTAAGCATTGATAAGAGAGGGGAAATCCTACTCTGAGAAAGACAGAGGTGGAAATCTGGCTCTAGAGTGATATTTTTCCTTGGGAGAAATCCTACTCTAGAGCAAAGATTCCGGGGGGGGGGGGGGGGAGGGGCTGGATATGGGGGAAATCCCTCTGCAACACCGGTATGTAATTACCGCGTGTTGAGTCCTATTACAGGGGAATACAATTAGCGAAGATGCTTTCGCCACAACGCAGTTGTTTAAACTGATCATTGATCGTATAAAGCATTATTGAAAAGGTTCTGTTCTCGAACTATACGTTTGGCCATGATTGACTTGAGGCGGAAATGAAATTCTCGGTATTTTGATCGAGCACGATATCTCATCAAATGCATCATCGTACTTCAAATTGTCATCCAGACTTCATGGAATCTTGCAAATTTAGCATAGATTACATTGATGTCAATAACCAAAGTGGTCTCAGAGATGTGCAATCGATAAAAAAAAGCCCTCTTTCCAAAGAGAATGTTAAAAAAAGGAAGAAAGAAAGCTTCCTAAAGCACAGTTACTAGTAACCTGGGCGCCGATAAGCGTGTCTTCTTGATCGAACCGTGGCAAATTGAAATGTTCTTAATTTTGTTATCAATATTGACTGGATTCTATAAGCCTCTACTTGGACTTAAGTCTAAGAACTTAACTATAGGGGTACTTGTACCAATGACCGGAAGCTGGTCAGGGGGCAAGGCATGTAAGCCGGCTCTAGAGATGGCTCTTGAAAGGGTTAACAGGGATCCAAGAATTCTACCAGAATATCACCTTAATATGGAGGTCAGCGATAGTCAGGTAGGTCATAGACATTGATACCTTGTCATTGGTCATCTACAAACTACACATAAGTACTCTGTATTAAAAAGACGCTTGACTTTCTCATTATGCCTATGTAGTTTTTGGAGATCAGGTCTTCCAACAATCTGTCTAAATTGTTCCCTGTTATTAGTAGACATGTTCTTTGTACTCATTTGCTGTGGCCTTCAATTCGACATTTAGATACATTGCACATCGACGACGTTTTATCAATTCAATTCCATTTATACGTTGATTCGATATATTATTTGAACTCAAAATAAAAGACATCATCTCTTTCATATTTGGATTTTTACTAGAGCAAGACATTGATGGCAACCTAACAAAAAATTATGATAAACGTGATAACTTCTACTTTTCTTTCAACTTCCCCTATTTATGTAGCAATATGCCATTATCATCTGCGTCTCCCCGTCGATTCTATAAGCACATGGCCATAGGAACCGGGTGGGGGGGGGGCGTGCCCCCCCCCCCAATAATTTTGCCGATATATAAATAACTATAGAAAACAAAGTTAGAATAATCTAACTGTGTCTCGGGACAAGCCCTCACCACAATTAGAATACGTCCCATATAGCCTACTTGCAATGTAGCAAATCGGAGTGGATTCACTCCGAAATGATTTTGAAGAATACAAAAGGAGTTGCACTGAAAATAATTACCAAATTAATCATAAAAAACCTTTTTGAGATGGTATATGTCTTTTAACCTAAAAAATAATCCATATAAATACGAAAATTCAACTCATTTCCTCGCTTCAAATTTAACGCCATGTTGACATTCGGAACTCTCTGGATTGTTCATAGAAAATGCACAGAGTACGAGTTGTCGCCCGTGTTTATTTTGCAACATTGCCAATACACGGAACGAATTCTATCGTTAAACCGGGTCCGTAGGAGAATATCATTTTAACGATAGAACGTTCTATCTATAGAAAACATAGCTACTATATGCTTGTGCCCCCTCAATAAATACGTCTGATCACCTTTTTTTTGTTTGTCAAGGAATTTTTGGTAGTTGATAGTGCCCCCTCAACTGAAAATGTATGGCTGTGCCCCCCCCCCCTCCCCCCCAAACTGAAATTGCTTCCTACAGGCCTGAAGCAAGAGCATGTTCTATGTACAAACAATGTCTAAAACGAAGCAACTTATTGACAAAGAAGTTGATAATACATGGACATCAACAATCTCTTTTAAAGTCAACATTTTGCAAATTCTATGGTCGGTACAATAACCTTGTTTGCAAGTACTATTGTTTATCAAGCGTGGACTGACGTCTTTCGTACAAATTGTTAGGCCACTATTTTCACTCTGAATTTTCTACAGATTTTTCCGGCAACCGGTAAACAAAAGACCCTTACTCTTTTAAGGCACCTGCTCCTACCTCTGTTTTTAGAGGTTCATGTGGCTCTGCTCATAAAATGTATTGTTTAAATGGACTTCTGAGAATCGTCACTGTTCGTTCTCTTCACATTTCATAGAAATGCTGCTCACGTGATTTTATATCAATATCTAGAACATTCTTTTCTCACAAAACTGGAAATGTCATTCTTTATCTGCCTTGCAAGCAATGTAATGATGTTTGTACATGACAGAGTTGGAAGACTTGTTTTGTAGTGTAAACCAGGTGTTGGGACAAGTTTGTTTTACGATTTCCTGTATTCTGAGCCTCCTAAGATGATGGTTCTATCGGGTTGTAGTGTGGTGTCCACCTTCATATCACAAGCTGCCAAACTGTGGAACATAATTGTTGTGAGTAGATTGTCTTACAAACCTCCGACTGTAATGAGATTTTAATAGTGATATATTTGTAGGCGTCTTCATTTCAGAACTTTTTAACTTGGATTGGGGTGTCGATAATCTGGTCATTAGTCTCTTGAGGGCAGTAAAAAAACAGATTCAAAAACAGGAAGCAAAAACAAAGGAAAGGAAAGAGAGGAAAAAGCATAAAAATCTATAAGAAAAACAGAAGCTTTTATTAAGGGACGGTCCAAAGCAAATTAAACATGAAGACAACAGTACTCGTACATGTTGTATGATGATAATGTAGCACTAACAGACATGCTACAGAACTACTCGCCGTTACTTTGATACTCCCCATCAGATCACCAGGTTACGGATCGAACCCTCTGTTACCGTTGTACTTTTATGTAAAATTGTAAGCAGTCAATAATTTTTGACGCCTGTAAAGAATTAATACCAAAACTTGGGGAGATCTGAGTTGTAAAGAACGAGGGCGCTTTTGATTGGCATTCGGCAGGAATCTGGGCGCACTTGAAAATGAAAATTTCATTGCTCTATCAAACGAAATTTTAGCACTCTTTTGATCATTTGGGTTCCTGTGAAATAGGAAAGGGAAATATTTTCCCGAAATTGTATTTTGATTTGCTAAAAAATGACTTGAAAATAGGCTAGATGATTCATTTGGTACAAAATGTCACATTTTTAAACACGTTTTTCTAAAAATTTGCTATCTCTGGGTCATCTCTCCATGATTTTCAAACGTAATTTGTATGAATTTTAATTCAAAGAAACAAACAATCATTTGTAAAAAATGGAGAGAATACCCAGAGACCATAAAAAATGAACTTTTTCCGAAAAAATTCCAATGTGTAAATGCGGTGCTTTAATGTCGTTTTAAAAGCCAAATTGTACGTGTAGCCGTGATAGCTCAGTAATATGCGTCACCCGTTCAATGCAAATGGAGTCGGAAACTTTTTGGTTCGATCCTCGCATGGAGCGTTAATATTTTTTTAATGAAAGCAATAAATTCTTTTGTCAGTTTAATATTTTTGTCCTGATTTATTTTAAAATGGATATATTCTGGTTCTGTTGCATCAAGAGCGAAAGCAATTCTTCCAACCTACTACATGTAATACTTTAATATACACATGTACTTGTAATTGCATTTAACTATACCCTTATTATCTTGTAGGTGTTTATTATTTATGTGAAGCATTACTATCTTAAAGTTTGATTATTAAGATAAGCGGACCTAAATATTACAATTTGACATGTTATTTCATACTAAATATAACATTTTCCTATGTGCGTAGCTTTGTAAAGCCTGTCCAGCTGTGGTCAGCCAACCAAATCGTGGACATTTAAACTATAAATGTTTCGTACACATGATTCCTGCAGATCACACGCCAAACACCCCCATCTTCTTTTCAAACGGTGTCTATGGAATTGAATGCAATCTCTGTGGCCTTATACATGTATATGTTGGAAAAACTAAAAGCTTATACAAACCTAGCTCAAGCAGAGAATGTCGGGGTATATGTTTGAAATAAATCAGGGGAGGGGGGGCATCAAAATCTTCATAAACATTTCAATTCCCCCACCATTAATTCTATTCTTTCTATGAGGGTTCAAATTTCGGAAAATATACAATACCACAAATAGCCCTACTTTACTCCATTCATGCAATAGATAACGAGAATAGTAGATTAGGAAATTAGGAACTGCATTTCTGTTTGGTTGCAATGACCACGTCAATAATGTAGGGAATCGTTCAAGCCCACAATGTGCCTATGTGAATGTGATTAGACTTGTACACCAAGACGAAAGCGAAGTGATGGACATCGTTTATACAATAATCCAAATATACACGATGTTTCATTTGATTCGCCGGTTTTATGCATTGTATAACGTTGTTCAACTCTCTTTTACTCGGATATAATTTCCCAGATTTCCTAATTTCCCTATTCATATTTCCCGAGTTTCCTTATTTCTCTATTCTATGATATATATATATATATATATATATATATATATATATATATATATATATATATATATATATATATATATATATACATATATCCCGGGTTTCCTAATTTCCCTATTCTATATATATCTCTGACAGTTAGGTTACGGATCCAGCTCTCCTTCACTCTCTGACAGACGACGGTTTCCAAGTTTCTTCAGGACACATCCATCAGCCACACTACACAATCCGGCGAGAATCAAAATATTCCAGAAGTTTGGGTGGAGTAGGATAGCCACGATTCGACAAAAGGAAGAAGTATTTTCGTCTGTAAGAAGTTCTATTGCCATGCACGAGAATTCATTAGTTCATAAGTTTTCATTAGACGTTCATAAAGTTGTTCCATAAATTTTCTGCCAAAATAACTTCTTATGAAGAGTGAGGAGAAACAGTAAACTGCAGCAATTATATACTTTTTTCAGACAGAGGAAGATCTTGTAAAGCGTATTAAAGCTGCTGGTATGGAGATTGTAACGAGACAAGAATTCTTATCGAACCCCTCCAATGCGGTGGCAAATCTTAAGGTATGCTTACAAATGTGTTTCAATTTAAGATTTGTCAAAATTAGATTTATCACTAAGAAAATTATTAAAGAAACATATTACATTAGCCCGAATAGTTAGACGATAGTGCAGTCGGTGAGATGTTAGACCACGGTGACTATCACCATACAATAAGAAAGTCCCGGTGCATCCATTATACTTTATGTTAAATAAGTAAACGTTTGAGTACTCATACAAGAGAGTGGGTAGACCTTATTGCTCCCTTTTCTCTCAAAGAAAATCAAAGTACTGAAAGTTTTGAAAGTAAGTAGCGTAGCGCCCTCAATGCAACAGCGCAAATGAATACACAGATTTTTCACAAAAATGATTAAATAAAATAAACAAAAAAAAAAAAAAAAAAAAAAAAATGGAAAAGAAAAGATGTCGAAAGTTCAGTAATAGATCAAAATTAGATAGGGTTTATAATTTAAAAAAAAAACTAGATTTAGAATTTCAAGGGCGAATTTCATAATATTGCCAATTCAAAACTATAGCAAATCATAAAATATGTTATTTATTAATTCCCTTTAAGTTAATAATTTAAAAAAAAAACAGATTTAGCGCGTCGTACTAGCACTATAATTTCAAAAGAATCAATAATTAGATGTAATAGCATTTTAAATAGAAAATGTTCAATTTTTGAAGTTGGATATACATGTACATAGAATCTATTTCGCATTTATGATAATAAAAACTGTCTTACTTGTGAAATAAATTCTAAAACAACTACCAAAACATTGAATTTTCTGTTTATTACATTTTCTTTGGTTTTTCCTTTTGTCCATAATAGCGGCCACTTTGTTTAGTAAAATTCAAAACAATATTAACTGTCATGAATATAAATATGTAGGTTTATTTGACAATTGCTTTATTCATAACAGGAAATGCTTTTTGTGGAGCAGTAAGTTTTGTCAAAACTCGGCAATTTTTAAAAAATAATATTTAGTAGATCTACGGTGGTTAAAAAAAGAATATTCTAAGGTAATGTCCTGATTAAAAACCCTTAAATTCCATGAGCTTCCGGGGGCTTTTGAAAACATCCAAGTACTATTAATTAGAATTTTTAGTGTAAATGAATACATTTGTCAAGGAACCTTGTTTTCGAAGGCACGTAGTGTGTGTGTGTGTGTGTGTAGGAGGGGGTGCAGGGGCGGCTTGAACGAGAATGCGATTAGCCAGTGGAACAGATTGAGAGATGGGGACGTATATATCGAAGGAATCAAATTAGAATGAATGTGTGCAATACGAATAGACATTACATATTTGTGTTTTATACAAAAATGTGAATATGTATTTTATGCTTACAATATATGTATTTTATACAGATATTGTAATATATGTATAATGTACGTGATGTATGCCTGTTTTTTTTAACAGAGACGGGATGCGAGGATTATTGTTGGGATGTTTTATGAAAATCTGGCAAGAAAAGTTTTCTGTGAGGTAAAAAATTACATGTACTTATTTTTTTTTATCAGTGTATCTTTTACCCTAAGTTATTCTTTTGGAAACAGATGTTTTATGCTTGGAAAGTAGGCATATAAGAACAAACTGTACGGCAAACGTTACGTGTGGTTCCTTGTTGGCTGGTACCCTGATAAATGGTATGAAAAGCCTGACCCAGAAGTGGACTGTATTCCGGTTCAGTTGAAGTTAGCACTGGAGGGGCACTTCACGACTGAAGCAGAGATTATTCACCAAGACAGACTCGCCAGAACAGTTTCAGGAATGGTAATTTATCAAGGATTTGTTCTTTTGACGTTTTGGAAACATATTCCAATATAGAAATACCGTAGGAAGTGTAACGTGTCTTATTTTTTTATGCAACCATAGACATCAGCAGAATTTAAAACTGAGCTAGATAGAAGGCTGAATTACAGGACGGACGTTTCGGGTTATCCAGAGGCTCCACTTGCATTCGATGCCATCTGGGCCTTGGCTTTAGCGCTGAACAAGACGGAGAAAAAGTATGTGCCTCAGAAATGTTCTATAATTGTTTTAATGTGTACTTTTTGAAAACCTTTTATGGTGCATTTTATTATAGACTAATACATATTGGATCTAGTCTTCAGAACTTCCAGTACAGTAGAGAGGATATATCACAAAAGATTTACTCCTCAATGAATGCTACTCACTTTCTTGGTGTGTCGGTAAGTTCCAGCTCAACTTGAAAAATGTTATTTACTTGATATAATCAAATGAAAGCTGAAAGAATATGAAGTCCTATTTCTAAATAGGGCATCGTAGCGTTTTCATCTGAAGGAGATCGCATTGCGTGGACAATGGTGGAGCAAATGACAAGTGCGTATGTAGATCGATTTTTAGAATAAAATTTATGGCGGTCGTTTTTAGAGTTAGATAGCATTAAATAAAGGAAACTAGAATATGTATAAAAAATTGGAGTACCTATATAATATGTAAAATGATACGAATACTTTGCATGCATCATAGATGGAACATATAACACCCTTGGATGCTACCATCAAATGTCGGACAACCTTTCATGGCTTGGTGTTGAAAGGTGGATTGGTAAGTGAAAATATAAATGGGTGTGTCCATCAGATATCAATTCCAGTATTTCAGATTCAAAGCTTTTTACACTCAACTCTATTTTTATTTTTCAGGCGGACACCCTCCTCCAGACCACACTCGCATTATTACGTCACCAAAGGTTATTCCTTCAAACGTATTCCTTACCTTCACTTTACTTGCTGGAGGGGGCGTCTGTTTTGGGATCTTTTGCTGCATCTTTACTTTCCTCAATAGATATCGAATGTAGGTTTTTGACACTTAGGTTTTAAGAAATTTTCTGACCACAAAACTGCCTGGTACAAAATATAGATCAAACATTTATGGACAATAATTTCTGTAGGTGCATCGTAGATTCTCAGCCGGTAATGAACGTTTTAGTGATACTGGGTTGCATTATTTCCTTGATGGCAGTTCCTCTTTTTGGACTGGACCAGAATTATATCTCTCCTGAAACATTTACTGTCATTTGTCAGCTGAGGGCTTGGTGTCTTCTGGCAGGGTTCTCTGTAGGATATGGAGCATTGTTTTCAAAAGTTTGGATGGTTCACAGAATAAATACAAAAACAAAAGGAAAGGTACATTTATATGAAGGATACTAGCGTGAATGTTCTTCTGGATTTTATTATCTATTTTATTTGGGGAGTAAAGGTGGGTTTTTTTTTGTAATTGCATCTTATGAATAAAAATGGATGTAGATGCGGGTCTTAAAACTCTCGAACTTATACACTCATATGCTATTTTTTTTCTTGTTTCTAGAATTCAACTACATCTTTTGTAGACGATAAATTCATCGGAATTGTATGCGGTATTTATCCTTATCCAGACAATAAATGTAATTATTCTGACATCTCTGCAAATTAAAGACCCACTGTTTCGACAGTTGCTCATATTTGATCTTGAAGTTCCCACCAACACTGATGAGGACATAAAACTCCGCCCCCAACTAGAGTTTTGTGATGCAAAACAAATGAGCATTTGGCTAGGTGACGTTTAATTTTTATACTGTTTAATGTGTGTGTGTGTGTGTATTTATTGTTCCTCCTGTTGTCCTGTACGAGGACCATACTGTAGGCAAGTTTAGACATACGGCGTATGTCACAGGATGGACCGTATTTCATGCATTTTTTTCTGTGCCAATTTATGAAGGAAAATAGTATCTTATGTAAAATAAAGCTTAACAAAGATAATTAATTATTCAATTGCAGGCGTAACACTTGGATTCAATGGAGTAATTTTACTGTTTGGTATTTTTCTGGCCTTTGAAACCCGGAGTGTTAAACTCCAGAACTATAAAGACTCCCGATCTGTTGCCATTGCGATCTACAATATCATGGTGAGACAATTTATTGATGTTGGATAAAAAAGTGGTCTTCTCAAAGAAGTTGATTTTAATCAAACTAATTCAGTAAATATGGTTTATTATAGGTACTTGTTTCCATTTCTTTACCGTTATGCTTCATTATCAGCAAGCAGCACGTTGCGAAGTACGCTTTCGTGGCCGGGTGTGTCCTTCTCTCCTGCTACCTGTCAATGGGTTTTCTCTTTCTTCCAAAGGTATTACAAAGCAAAAGAAAATATAATTCATTTCAAGGGTATTTAAATGTACTTTTCTTGTATACTCTTCTCGGTATTTGGTTCATCATGCAGTTGTATTTTCTGATTTCCTTCCACAAAGATCCTGGTCATTATGAGATCTACAGAATCTGCACGAGATGTGAGATTTCTAGAAGACAACCAAACTCAGGACGGGGAGGAATGTAGTTTACACCAGAGCCTGGAGAGTGAGAATGAAGACCTGAAGATCTCTATACAACAGGTGAGTTCGTGACACGAAAATTCGACCATCATTGGTTTGCATTCTTTTTTTTAATTGTAAATATGACTGTTTTTTTTTAATTACAGATAGAGAATAAATTGGTTGTTTTGAATAGACAATTAATACAGAAATCGTATCAGAGAGTTTATTTATCAGTGCGACAACGAGAGAATAGGGCATATATGATCTCCAGGTTAAATAGTGACGAAGACAACTCGTGCTGATTTATAGATTTAGCAAGTACTGAACACATAGTACATGTAATTAAAGAGAACTTTGTTTATAGCTGGGTAAAAGTTCTTTGGTTTATGTACAGTTTTTAGATCATAAATAAAGCACCCATTGCATCTCGAGTGTTTTCCTTATTATTGCATGATTTAAATGCCGTTCGATGATCTTTCGACATTATTGGCTATAAATTTGTTCTGTTGTATTCCTCCCTCTACTTAAACCAGATTGTTCTTCACGCAGTTGCCTTTCCATCCCATCTTGAATCCTTTGTGTAATTTTTCTAGAGAACACAGCTGTATTTGGCACAAATAAAATGTGATGCCTCTGTATAATTATCACATACCGATCAATCGCCTTTCTTTGGAATCTTCACATCAGGCCTTTATTTCACACCGATGGTATAGTTCGTTAAATTCCAAATAGTTACAAAGAGCTTTTCCAAGTATCTTGCTGTTGTTTCCGTGTCTGTTTAATATCTCAGTTCTTATCTCTTGAGCTCTTCCAGCTTTTCAATTCTTAAATTTCTTTGTAGCCTTTACAGTTTCTTCCTTCCAGTATCAACCTCATCTACTGCATCCCCTTCGCTTTCAACTTCTAATGGGTGTTCATGTTGTGGACAGTTTAATACTAGTATTTCTTGAAAGTGCATGCTCCTTCCATCTTTTCTTTCTTTCATATTTGCTGCTTAGATCTTACCTTCTTTGCCTTTTTTGGCGGTTGCTACATGTATGCCTTTCCTCTCATTACTTGGCGCATTAGTTAACTCGTACACTGTTTTCATGTGGCCATTACTGGCTGTTCTTTCTGCTTCGGTAATGTACTCAGCCTATAGTTTCTCCTGTTATTCTTCACACCGCGTTTTATCTCTTTGACGATATATTTGCCTCTTAATTTTTTTTTTCAATCGTTCAGATTTGCTGTTGATAAGTTAGAGTTTCAGCTGTTTCCATTCCGAATCTCTGCTTATCAATGGTTTTGTTCCTCTTTCTTCACTCCAAATATGTTGCCTGCTGTTTGATGTAGCCTTTTGCCAAGCTTTTCCAAATATCTTCCACGATTTCCAATTCCTTTAGCACTACTTGGAAGCTGTTTTTCAGCTCCACTGTGAATGCTCTCTTTTTCTCCAGCTGGTGGGGATTTGTGATTTCTCTCTACGTGTATATCTGTGTTTTGTGTCTGTTTCTTTACTTTTATGCAGATCTTACTCTGATCACTGGCTGCATCAGCTCTGGTCATCGCTCATGTATCTAAAATGGATGTTCTGTGTCATTTTGGTATAAGCACATGGTAGTTTAGTTTTTGGACTTATCTTAGTTTAAGAGGAAATATTGTTCATGTAATCACTAAGTTGTTGATCTCACACATACTAGTACATAATATACCGGTATAATCATTCTTCATTTTCATTTTGTCTTTCTATCCCATGCTTCCCCATAACATTTCCATCGCCTTTGTTGTTGCTGCCAGTCTTTGCATTGAAATCTCCAATACTGAGCAAAATGTCATATTTTGGAATATTACGAGTATTAATGACTTTCTCTGATTGCTTCATAAATGCTTCCTTTGTCTCTTTTAAAGGCTTTCATTTGTGGTAGAATAAACTACGATCAGGCTTATAAATTTTTAAATAGAGTTGATGTCAGAATCTTTCGTATATTAATCTCTCAATATAAGTTTCCATTCCATCAGGGGCTTCTTGGCTTTCTCCTACTCCCTACTAATGTAATCTATTCCCTCTTTCTGAGTGAGTAAAACATTAGTTTCCCACTTTGCACTATAGTTTTTCTATTTAAAGGTAATCTAATTTTACTTAAGCCAATTATATCAAGTTGGTATCTTTCTATTTTGGTTTGCACAGTTACTTCGGCATGTGGACTTCCGATCGCCTTTCATCTTCCTGTGTCTGGTTATCCTCTGCGTTAATATTTAGCAAAGTGAGAAGGCTGACCTCTCGCTATGTGCTCAGTGTATTTTGGATTTCAGTAATCAAGCAGGATTTACTCTGGTGATTAGCCATGCAGACCCCCCCCCCCCGGACTAGGAGGACCAGTGGTTTTCTGTTGGGGGTTTCCTTCCCTTACCCACACATGTTCTTACAATTTCTCGTGTTACGAAGAAATAATTGTCCTAACGACAAGTAAAGAAATTGCTTGAGTCGAAACGGAAGTGTTGATAACTGCTGTGTACTGTGTAATAGGCAATGGAAATGTTTTTTTAGCTAATGATGTGTTGGAATGGGTTAAAGAGATTTCTAGTATTCATTCTCTAGCGCACGTTCTACTCGAGCAAGTTAAATTCGCAAGACGAATGCTAAGCGCATGGAGTTTAATTAGTCTACTTCAGGGGAAGTTAAAGGGTCCTGGACACAGATTTGAAATAAATATTTTCTCAAATTTTCTATATAATATTATGACTTATATGTTGCTGTAGCATTTCGCACGGAAATATAATAAAAGCGTGTTCAGAAACTTTTTTTATCTGGAAATTATCGAAACTACGAATTTAGGGACGCGTTTGATTGACATATCCTTGCACTTTCACAAAGTAAACTTTATCCTTAATACTTAAGAAAAGTAGAAATTTTGTTGTGTATTAATGAAAAATATAAAACTATAATCCAGAAAATGTGAGATAGCAAAACCAACTCACCGGTATTGTCAGTCCGTGCTCAGTGATGTGTGCAGAGTTTGACAAATTGAACACACCCAGTGAAACGTGAACATTAACAATAACAGAGCTCGTGCCTTATTTACAAAAACAGATGTTTGACGTGATGTAAAGAAGAAAGTCGTTGTCATTAAATTCTAATAATATTCATGTACGTTCAATTCATTTAACTGGTTTTATTTTTTAAATAAGCATAGACATTTAAAATGTAAACAATGCAACTGTGTCCAGGCCCCTTTAAGGTCTCCAGCTAAAACTATTTTACTGGAAATATCAGAAGCTTTTTCTATAGATCACATAAGATTTTTCCCAAAGGATTTGGTGGGAAATATACACAGCACAGAATAAAATACAGGTAGGTACTAGTACAAGCACTTCTAACCAGACACATACTTTTGATTTTCAGTATATTTAGACAGACATAGAGAAACAACAAAAATACACCATCCTGAAACCGAACCCCTATGGTTGGGTCCATATTTGTGCTATATTGACTGGACTAACAAGTTGATGGTAAAAATATTCCTGACACTGTCAGAAGATGGATGCCTTTAGTCTTTAAACAATGGAGGCAACTTCCATTAAAACTTATAAGAATGCTCGGCACAACAATATTGTAAAACATCAAAAATATTCAGTTTTCATATGGAAAAAGATTTTTGAATATAATTCATTCAAGGTTGAGACACGATTGTATCTTAAAATTTCGTTGTAACTTAATAGCTAGTCGGATTTGTTCATGTGGACCATAAGAAGATTCATACCATCTGTTTTTCATTTGTAAAAATTATTTAAAAAAAAAACAAGGCATTCTCTAATGAATAATCTGGTATCATTCAATAGTTATACATTTAATGTTATAGGGTATGGATCCTTCACTGGTGTACAAAATGCAGAACTTTTCAAGCTTATTCGAACTTTTCTAAATGAATGTGGTTGTTTTTCTTAAATTTTTTTTTTTTTGTTAGGAATTATATGTTCTGTTTATTTAATATTTATATTCTGATAGTTTTAAAAAAAAGTTTTATAAGAGGAAACTATCTAAATTTCAGAACTGCGTCTAATCCTTTTGACTACTAGCCTACATTATGTACAAATCAATGAAAATTAAGTTATAAATATTACTAATATTATAGCTAGGACTCTTGATTATTTCCTGTTATAATTGTGACTTCTTTTGCGGGCACCTGTCAATGATAAGTGGTTAAACAATATCTCCTCGCCCCTGCGTCACAAAATATTGTTGATTCTGTGTTTAAGCTAGGATCTATAGATCTTCATAGATCTAATAAAAAACAACAACAGCAGAGTTTTGATTCAGCGAGTATAATAAATATTAATAATATCCAATCGCAGTTTACAAATCAAGTACAAGCTATGTGTGTTTTCGCCCACTATCTCTCTCTCTCCTTTTATATATATATATATATATATATATATATATATATATATATATATATATATATATATATATATATATATATATATATATATATATATATATATATATATATATATATACGCAGCTATGTTAAGGCTTCCCGAAGCTTTTCAATGCGCTCAAAACATAATATGTCATTGCGAGGTCGGTTTTGGTTTTAATTTATAAGGATTGAACTTTAGTACTTCCAACTTATATATAGGGTTTCTTCGGCTATATATCAACATATTTGTTATGATATCACATGACGTTCTTGATCACGTGACGGTCATTTATAATTTTTTGAAGCGTTTCATATAAATCGCTCTGGCGCAGCTGATTAACACAATAATTATTTACATATTGTTATATAAATAAACTCATCGTAACCTTGTGTACCCGTAATGTGCTTGGGAAAAGTCATAGTATTACTTGGGTACAAAATATTTCGTGAGAAATTCAACTTACCTACTAATTTGAGGGTATTTTTCACACAGTATCGTAATCTGTATTAAAACAAAGCCAACACATATTTTTCCCAAGCAAGATTCAGTTAGAGAACAACCTCTTCTTAGAGATTTCCACAAAATTTCTCAGATAAATCCTTATTAATCACCTGCGCCAGACTCTTTTATACACATAAAATATTTTCTACCTCCAACCACGGGTATAAAACGGAGTACATTTCAAAAGTATATTTTTCATAAGCATTTTGAACATGCTGAATTTCAATCAAGGGTAGGTAAGCGGTGTATTTTCAAAAAATTCGGACATATAAGACTTAAAAAACCTTTAACGACCCGTGAATTTTGCAATAGCTATCTAGCATTTTACATGCAGCTTGAAATAAAGTGTAAAGTTCATGACACTCTCCCTGTCATGACACCTCAAGTTGGCAGTGACTTGACGTCATTTTCCATTATGACGTCATATTTTGGTAGTTCAGCGAAGTGAAGGCACAGAGTGCACTGCGATTTTCTACGGGAAGCCTTAACCTACCTGCGTATGTATATATCATACCCGTCTGACACAAATAGTACATCAAAATCTATTATTCCTGTCGCCCATGTGTTTATAAGCGAATGCAATTGTTGACCAGCTCAAATGCAAAGGAAATGTGTAACCTTGGAAAATATATATGTTTTGCAAACAGATTAACAAATGAACTGTTGGATTTATAAATGCTTTATTTATTTATACTTAATATTATACAATTATGGACTCTTTTACTGGTGAATACGGTTTGTTATTCATCAGAAAAATATCAATATTGACCTCGGCTTCGCCTCGGTCAATATTGATATTTTTCTGGTGAATAACAAACCATATTCACCAGTAAAAGAGTCCATAATTGTTTTATTATATAGTACGGATTTGAATAAATAAGAAATTGAAGGCTGCATGACGATACCTTTTTTCATTAACGAACCTCTGTCGTAGAAAAGTAAAAAATAAAAAAAAAACCCCGCAGATTACATCTTATAACTTCGTTTCATTTCGCTGTGTGTAAGACATCGAAATGTTTGGAAAATAATCATGCGATAGGCTTGCCTAACATTTTTCCTGCTCAGATACACAGCTGGCTCCGGTCGTTGTAACCATATTGTTTTCAACGTTGGGGTATTGATTGTGACGTCACAATGCCACTGCACGCGCACTGACCCTCCGGTGAATACGGCTTCAAATCCAGTGAATATGTAGTGTTATGAACCGTTTGCGTTTGTATAGATTATATAGGGGCTATTTATAGACTATATAATAATATACTTTATTATACCTCCACTGCAATTACTCTGTATAAAATTAATACCATAAAACTGTCTATTTCCACGAGAAGAGACTATTTCCCTCATCTGAGGACTACTCCCTGGAAAATCAGAGCTACTCCCTGGGACTACTCCCTCATGAATATTTATTAGTAATTTTAACCAATCAAAGTGTTCAGTGGGCGGAGCGTTTAAGAAATCTCGAGTCTGTGACGTCATGTTATTAGCAATGTAACTATGACGTCAAAACATTTCGACATGCGATGTCAAAATCATACTTGGATTCTAGCGAAATGAAGGCAACGATAATTCTTCGAAATGTCAGTGAAAATACTTTTTAAAAATAATTTAATTGTTTTAGGACACGATGCATTACTTATAACAATGTGTTAAACCGCATGTATTTGTGATTTTGCCTCTACATTGGTTTTTTTTTTTTTTTTTTAAATGTCGGAATGTCTGGTGAAAAAATTAAATCGTCTATGATTGTTTCGGTATAATAAAACAGTTATGGAATGGGAACTCGGGAAATAGCAAATTTATGGTTCCCCGAGGGAGGAAACTATTTCCCTCGGCGGCTTCGCCGCCTCGGGAAATAGTTTCCTCCCTCGGGGAACCATAAATTTGCTATTTCCCTCGTACCCATTCCATAACTGTGTATTATATCTCGCTCATGTAATGTTCTATTGTGTACTATATGTATAATATATTTATACCTATGAGATGTATGTCTCCTGGTTTTAGTAAAATCTGAAAATCTGACACCTAACGTCATTAGGGCACCTGTTAGAGCATTAGGCTCCATAGTTAGGGCACCTGTTAGGAGATAAGACTCCATAGTCAGGGCACCTGTTAGAGCATTAGGCTCCATCGTTAAGGCACCTGCTAGGGCATTTGGCTCCATCGTTAGAGCACCTTTTAGGAGATTAGACTCCATAGTTAGGGCACCTGTTAGGGCATTAGGCTCCATCGTTAGGGCACCTGTTAGGACATTAGACTCCATGGTTACAGCACTTGTTAGGACATTAGGCTCCATTGTTAGGACACCTGTTAGGAGATTAGACTCTATAGTTAGGGCACCTGTTAGGGCATTAGGCTCCATCGTTAGGGCACCTGTTAGGACATTAGACTCCATGCTTAGGGCACCTGTTAGGACATTAGACTCCATGCTTAGGGCACCTGTTAGGATATTAGGCTCCATCGTTAGGGCACCTGTTAGGACATTAATTAGGCTCCATCATTAGGGCACCTGTTAGAGCGTTAGACTCCATAGTTAGGGCACCTGTTAGAGCATTAGGCTCCATGGTAAGGGCACCTGTTAGGATATTAGGCTCCATCATTAGGGCACCTGTTACTACATTAGACTCCATGGTAAGGGCACCTGTTAGGACATTAAGCTACATCGTAAGGGCACCTGTTAGGACATTAGGCTCCATAGTTAGGGCACCTGTTAGGACATCAGGCTCCATCGGTAGGGCACCTGTTAGCAGGCCCGTAGGAAACAATTTCAGTTCGAGGGGGCACAGCCATACATTTTTCAGTTGACTGTTGAGGGGGCACCACCAAAAATTTCCTGACAAACAAAGAAAAAAGGTCATCATCATCTACCAAAAATTCCTTGACAAACCTCGGCAAAAAGGCGTTTCTATTGAGGGGACACACGCATATAGTATCTTTGTTTACTATAGTAATCTATATATCGGCAAAATTATTGGGGGACACAGCCCCCCCGTTCCCCACCCCGGGTCTTACGGCCATGGTTAGGGCATTAGACTCCATGGTTAGGGCACCTGTTAGGGCGTTAGGCTCCAAGTATTATAGCCGCTGCACCATCGTTAGGTGTCATGACACCTTATACATTTAGAACATCTGTTAGGCGCCATAATTAGGGCGCTAATTAGGCTCCAAGATTAGGCACTAATCAGGCTCCAAAGGTTAGGGCCTTTCATACAACAAACTTTTATTTATAACAATAAAATATTTGCATGTAAAAAAAAAAATTACATGATTATATAAAGATTTGCTTGATGTAAACAATATATTCCGTTCATGTTTAAGTAAATTAATGTAAACATTATAGATTATATCATTAAAGCTGCGACTAATAGTTTATTGGTAAAATGTACGAATATCCAATGAACGCTCTACTTTAAGAAATCCATCATGGCGTCGACTCTGCTTGCCGAACCACCAACTGGTGGTTTTTCATTCGAAAACTGTCGTCGGTATGCATATATTGTTATTATAAAAGTCAGAATTTATAGTTAAACGTTTGTTTGATCTTCTTTTGTAGTCCAGCATCTGTATCACACCTTTTATAAGTTAAATAATGATGTACTGCCGGTAGGGTATGACAATGCAATTTTATAAAAGAAAAAAGTGTTTTATTGTCAGCTGGGATTGATGTTTTAGTTGTGCTATTCAAAGATAATGTTATTTCAAGATAAATATTTTTAAAACTACTCTAGAAGGCATGGTAACATGAAATATCTCTCCTTTTAGAATAGTTCGAATTTTCTCTAATATTATTTTCTATGCAAAACACGAACCACCCAATGAATTTGTAGCTAAGCACGCTAAACGCTAAGATTTATGAATTACACTGCGCATTATGTAAAATCAATACATTCAGCTCTTGTGAAAAGAAAAATGTGTAAGACACACTGTTGGGTTCTATCAATAATTTTTCTCCAGTACTGGAGCATTTTGTCAGTGAATTGCATTTCTTATAAATTCTGTCTCCTCAACTGAATCAGATGTGTACATAATTACACAATCATATCATGATTATATTACTTAAAAATCAGAAATAGTGTCAGACCAAGAATATTATTGTTATAGAAAGTTAAGGCCAAAAAAAATAATAGTCTTGTTTCCTGCTACCAGCCTGCAAAAAATAGGATAGGTAGGTAGGAAAATTATTTTATTTTATATTTTTATTTTATTTTTTTTTCTGACAGCATTTTTTGGATATGAACTAATACAAGATAAAATTAAACATGTCACAGGTCAATATTGTCTTTTAAAATTGAATTTCATGTCTTTTTATGCACAACTCAAGTGGTATTTTATGAAAGTCCATATTTAAAACAAGAATTTCATGAAATGCTTGTTTTGTGCTAACACGAAAACTGATTATGGTGACAGAACGATGAAATTCCGGAAATTCTCGATTTTTTTTCTTCCAAAACTTAAAAAAAACTTAAGGGTCGGGTGCAAAAAATAGGGTAGGTCGGGTAGCAGGAAACAAGACTATTATTTTTTTTGGCCTAACTATGCAGTGTATTTTCCCCTGAAAAGGTAAAACCTGAAAACCTGAATCTGGAATATTTGATGTGAACTGACATGAATATCACTCAAATCATAAATGCACTTAGCAAAGGTGGCATGGTTTAAGTTTCAAGATTACTCTTGGATATTTTCATTTTATTTAGAAGTTATTAGCTAACACTGTAAAATCACTTAATTTTGTGTGGTCAAATTTTCGTTGATATAAATTCTTGGGATCTTCATAACACAAATCAATGAAAATTAAATGGCACGGAAATTTAATTAGTGAATTTACATTGTACTTCAATCAGGCATTATGTTATTAGGTTATTGGCACTGTTGTTCTATTTTCAGGAACCAAATGTTTGAAGAAAAGGGAATAAAAGCCCCTACTGCTTACAAGACAGGAACAACAATTGTTGGCATTATTTATAAGGTAAATCAAAATTATTTGTTCTTAATTTGAAGTTCCCTTCATTTTTGTTTTAAAAAATGGTCCCTTATTTAGTATTGGCATTATGGAGTTAAATTTTCATGTTTTACCAATACCAGTGTTTAACAGGTAAAGACAAGCAAACAAATCTCTCCTTCCAGAATAAAGCATCCTATTTTCATGAGGTTACTTTAGATAGAGTAAATGGTTATATTACTTATTAAACAATAACCATCTAGATTCAAAGTAAGAAACAGGAATTCTAACTGCTACACTATAAGTGAGATTTTCATTAATAGATTTTACATCAACATAATCAAAATCACCAATATTTACAATGCTTCAGAACAATATTGATATAATTTGTGAAAATCTACTACATTACACTGATTGCCTGTGCTAAATTTGATAATAGATTTGAAAGAGGGGTATTAGAATTATTTTAGAAAGCCAGGCATATCAGTATTTGTGCTGTATTCTGATATATGGACAGATATCTGTTATTATTTGATACATTGATGGTTATTAATGTAATATAAAAATACACAGTTACAGCAAATCCTGTCATGAATTCATCCAACAATCGCATTCAAAGTTTAGAAGATGAACATCCTTTTCAACCAAAGAAACCTGAAAAATAATCGACCCTGTAATAATGGGTTTTATACATGTGTGTGAATATATACAGTCACACCTCACTATCTTGAACTCGATGAGACCGAGAAAAAAAGATATCCAAGGATTCGAGATATCAGGGGTAAAATACTTTAAAAAGAAGAAGTGGTTGGGGACTTCCAAATGAAATCACTTCAAAAAGTCCATGATATTAGAGATTTTGGTGTTCGAGATACTGAATATATAGCACAATGTATTTTTAATATGTTATTACTGAGTTTTCTACCCATCTATTTAGGATGGTGTAGTGCTTGGAGCTGACACGAGAGCCACAGAAGACACTGTTGTGGCAGACAAAAACTGCAGCAAGATTCACTATATTGCTGATAATATATAGTAAGAATTTTCAATATGTGTGTAATATTTAAAGGACTCATAACTTCAGGTTAATCTGTCATTTGCCTTTTACTAGATATTCCAAGTTAATTCATGAAATGTTAATACATTTCATGTTCAGTTTGAAAAACATTGCAATTTTTTAGGATCTACATATACATGGAGTACATATGTGTTAGATTGTGAATATCTGATTGAGTATTTTCAATCATAATTAGAACTCAGAAACTGCTGTAGCGGTGTTGTATAGAGTTTTTGATTGTTACAGTTGCTGTGGAGCTGGGACAGCGGCAGACACAGAAATGACCACTCAGATAATATCATCTCAACTGGAACTTCACCGACTTAACACAGGACGGAAGCCTCGAGTCTGTACAGCTAACAGACTCCTTAAACAGATGCTATTTAGGTATTGATAAAAATTAAAGTTAATGTCATCTAAACTATCAAACAAAATTTCTAAAAGATAGAAGCTTAAGATAGAAACCCATTGTAGAATGTTAAAGAGCATATATATGTATATTAATCTTTGCACTGCTTTTCAGGTACCAAGGCCATATTAGTGCTGCTTTGGTTCTGGGAGGTGTGGATTCTACAGGTCCACATCTGTACAGTGTGTATCCTCATGGGTCTACAGACAAACTTCCTTATGTAACAATGGGTATGCACATTCCTACTTACCTGAAGTTTTACCAATATACTGATCTAAGATTCCTGACAGCACTTTCAGTGCTTATCTAGCCAAGTTACTGAGTAATATGTAAATTACATTTTTCACCATAGTATGTCTTTCCTAAAAGCATAGATACTGGCAGCAAGTAATTTTCATATCACTGTGTACAGTTTTGATAAAATTCTTTTTATTTGAATTCATAGGTTCAGGATCATTAGCAGCAATGTCAGTTTTTGAGAGGGGATTCAAACCAAACATGGAGGTAAATGTTTACTGTAGCATTATTTGCTCTTGCTTGTCCACTTTTTGGAATATGGACTATATTTCAAGAACCCCTTGACCAATTTTTGTCAAATCAGAGTATCCTTGGCCCTAGGGCTTTCATTTGTACCAATGGATGTGATTCTCAAACAAAAGAGATAAATTGGGAAATAAAAACAAATGTATTGGTTGCTAAAAATCTTCTTCTCAAGAACCACCAGGCAGATTTTTCACCAAACTTATCATAAAGATGAGGATATGTTGTGGAAAAAAATGTTTAAGGCAATACCCTAGGGCAAAGGATGTGATCTCATAGTCACTTTAAAGTTAACCTAAAATGATGTTTTGTAAAACTTTGATATTTTGCCCACAACAATGACTAGGATCATCAAATCTTGGCAGTTGATGCAAAATTAGGACCTCATGTTGTTGACTCAAAAAGCAGGTCAAAGGAACCTACTTTTTGAATTTCACAGGTTTTCATTTTCAAATTCATTCTGATGCATATCTTGGATACTTTGAAGTCTATGATCATCAAAACTCTTCAGTTTATTCATCAAGGGGCCATGAAGTGTGTCAAAAAGTAGGTCATCATGACCTACTTTCAGAATCATTTTCAAAATATTTTAGTTCATTATTTCAGATACTGAGAGGTTTAGAATCATCAAACCTTGTAAGTTGATGCATCATGGGACCTTGATACATATTTATGAAATAGTAGATCACAGTGACCTACTTTTGAATTTTGCAGGTACTCATTTTTAAATTGTATTAAATGCATATCTTGGACACTGTTAAGCCTAGGATCATCCACCCTAGCTAGTTGATGCAACTAAAATGATGGTTCTCAAAATTTGTTTAAAAAAAAAAAGTCATGGTGACCTACTTGTTGAATTTCAAAAAAGTGGATAAAAGTGAACCTTCTGGTACTTTTAGAATTTCATAGTTGTATCTCGGTATTGATATTAAGAGGCTTAGAATCATCCGTGTTAGTTGACTCACTTGGGTCCACAGATATTTTCAACCCAAAAATAGGCTACGTGACCTACTTCTGGAATTTTAAGGCTATATCGAAATCTTTACAATAAAAGGCTTAGAACAGAAGTCATAGGTTTGTACAATTTATCAGAAGAGCAATTCTAGGTAATGAGATTTTTCAGCATTGTACAGGTAAAGCTGACCCTTTCTGAATTATATATGAACTGGAGTCTGTATTACCTTTTCAACCCCCCACCCAGACACCAACATTGAAGAACTGTAAAAAGGAGCACAGGTCCAGTCCTGATGGTGGAGGGGGTCCAGGAACAAAGCCTGAAACAGAACTTACAGTTCTTAACAATAACATTTTTTAAAGTTTACAATACTTATATTACGATGCTAATAGTTAATGTAATTTTCAACAGAAAGAGGAAGCCAAAAAGCTTGTTAGAGATGCAATAGCAGCTGGTATATTTAATGATTTGGGCTCAGGAAGTAATGTGGATGTCTGCGTTATAACTAAAGACAAAGTGGAATATTTACGACCCTATGACGAGGCTAACCTTAAAGGACAGAGGTAAAATCATTATTCTAGATACAAATTCATTGTAATCCTGATTACTCTGGATATTACTGTAGATATATTCCAAATGCTTTTCTAGGTTATTTTGGCACATCACTATTTGTGAAATATCTTTTCACTTCAGGCAAGGATCCTATAGATACAAGAAAGGAACAACTGCAGTGCTGAAAACAGAGGTCAAGAAAATTCCTTTTGACATTGTCAAGACAACAGTAAAGGCGGCAGAACCAATGGAAACTGTCTAAGAGAGGACAACTTCTTTTTTTTGAATAACTATGATGAACTAACTCTAAAGACCAAAATGAATCCTACTAGAAGTGTTTTTCTGTTACAACTGTATATCTTTCAATTCAGAGGATCTTTTGCCATGAACAATAGCAGATTAACACACTGTATATCTTTGTAATAAAACAAACACATCAGTTGACATGTTGTTACAAAAAGTTTATTTATTTGCTACTTTATTAAAATTTTAAGGTGAAAAATAAGTAAAAAAAAAATATGCTGTAGAAAAAAAATTGCTTTGGCACTTTGAATATCACAGACCAAATATTGCACTAGTGTCCCAAGTTGGCTTTACAGTTTACAGAGCTTGCTATCAAAGCGAATGACTTGATCTTCCAGTGGTTTATCTTTTTTCCAAACAGGAGGAATAATGAGAACTTCAGGTCCATTCTTTGGTCGCCAGACCAGCAACTGTGCACTATTTGCGTTTGGAGGCATCAAGGCACATCTTGGTATAGGGATTTTGTTCTCCAACACATCTGGTTGCTTTGGCATTGGATTACTGATCAGCTTGGCTCTTTGACCCAGTGGTTTTGTGGGATCCACTGCTATTTCTAGACTCATATTCCATCGCACGGTTTTCAGAATGTAGGCCTTGTGGTCAGACATGTTCCAGGCTACCAGCCAGACATAAAATGACTGATCTCTGCAGATATGAGTTAGATTTGGTTCAACTTGATTGCGATTGGCTGGATTTCTCCAGGTTACATGAGGATGAAAGTTGTCATTCATTGCAATGGTGGCTGACTGGTACATCTTGCATGGCCCCTCAAAAATTACAGTCTCATTACGAGAGCCATACCATGGATAATGATGGCCATCACAATCACTGATCATGGACTGCTGACCACTGGTCAGTTCTGGAAACTCCCAACTTGTACTTGAAAGGAGAGAATAAATATATTACATCTTAGGACAATACAGAGGTTATGAGCTTAATTATTTTACACAGAAAATTAATTAGGGATGGGTATTGGCTAGAGACTTCGTAATGCAATATATTGCGATATTTTTAACTGCAATATGCATTGCAATATTTCCAACAAAAATATTATATTAACTTCCTTTCACGTGAAATGTACATAACTATGATAAATAACCAATAAAAGATATCTTCTTGATTGAATTACAGTTATGCAACTAAATACACCAATACAACAGCTTTTGTCTTACTGTTTGGCATGATCGCAAACCTTTCTGACAACTTTTCTTTATATTTTATAATAGAATGCCCGAGTCCATGCATTTTGTCGGTATATCGGTATTACAAAAACGTATTGCAATATGATATTTTTTGTCAACATACCGCAATATACCAGAATATCGGTATTATTGCCCAGCCCTAAAATTAATTTTGCCTGATGGAGTTAAAGTTAAATATATCATGGTAAAGTTATAAAAACAGAAAGACTTGTATATCTGATACTTACTATCCTTCATCATAAGTGTTGTGAAACATCATATCTGTGCATGCTTGGATCCAGCCTACTTTCCACATTTGTGTGTCATTCATTGGTGACATCTCTATCGTTGCAGTGACTCTACAATAATTTAACATTTTTCCAAACATTAATGTACATGAAGATTTATAATCAACTTCAAAAAATCTCATGGAATAATATATGATTGCTGTACACTATTTGAGATTCGTGAACAGATTTTTAATTGAAACAATATTTTTATTACGTGATTATCTGATTATTGAAAACCCATGCGTGGATCCAGGAATTTGAAATTTTTTTCAGGATGGGGGTTAGGGTTAGGAAAGGTTGATTTCCTTCTATATATTAATGACTCTCCTTACATTTTATCAAGGGTCCATGTTTTCAGGGTTGGGGGTGTGTTTCCATGTTTTCTAGGGGTCCAAGGTCATCTTTTTCTTACTTTACCGTACAAATCTGAAAACCCCAGAGGGGATCCATGCATACTACCGTACTATGTTACTGTTAAATTTTTATTAGTATCTACGATATAACATGCACTGTAAAATGCATGGGCTTCTTTCACTTTTCCTTTCCCTAGTAATCATGTGCATAAACATGTACGTCTATGACATGTGTAATGCCCCTATGGTTTGAACATATTTTATTGTAGTTTCTAATTACAAAGGGATTGGGCACAAGTTCTAAAAACTTATTTCGCCCTCTCCCTACATGTAAATTACAAAAATTAAATTAAATTAAATTAGGTCACAGTTAAATATGTACATTCAAAATATTCAATATTAGTGAAATTTACAAATCAATGCATTTTTAAAAATCATACATATAATTTTGTATATATTTGTATATATAAATAAATATATTTATAATAATACTAATACTAACATGTAAATCTGCCAGAATGTTTAGTAAAAGTTTGAACAATACAGAAAAGACGTTCATTCTCCACAGCACTCAATGAATCTATCCCCAATAATAAAACATGTGTATCTAAAATGTGAATTTTATCAAATAATAAAAATTTATCAAGAAATTCCTTTCTGGCTTCTTTATATTTTGGACATATAAAAAATAATGATACGAATCTTCTTTTTTGCCACATGAGCATAAAGGACTTGAGATTAAATTACATCTGTAGAGGTCAATATTTAATGCACAATTATGTCGAAGTCTGGTCTGGAGAACATTCAGTCGCCTGTTACCATATTCAAAGTATAATGGTGGGGCAGATTTTTTAATACTTATTTTAGATTTAAAATTTGACAACAGTTGTAAGTTTCTATTTTCAAGTGGTAATGAGTTCCATTCATTAACTACAGTAGGAATAAACGATGACTTACAAGTCTGTAATCTACATTTTGGAATATCATAATTTTCAGAATTTCTAGTAGAATAGCTAGATGTATTGCATCGCATATTGGGAAGTATGTCCCTATTGTAATATAGGCTTAGTTACTTCATCTTTCTCAGTTTCTAGCACAGTTAATTTTAAAATAATATAAGCATAGATATTTTTTTTAGAACAGTATTATAAAGCTGTACGTAGTTACCTAAAATTTGGTGTTCTGTACTTCAGCACAGATGCTGAGCTTTCGTCAATTGAGGTTGGTTGTTTATCTATCTTGGCATGAAAGTTGAGAACTCGAATTTTTTGGTGAACTTCTTTAGAGTTTTCCGTGCCTATAGCAGTTTGTTTACACCATGCTTCCGAAGTATTTATGCCCATTGCTTGATCCATCTCCATTTTAAACTTTTGTTGTAAGATTTTCAATATATCAATGCTAATTCTTTCAAACGAACTAGCTGCAAATAACAAATGAGCCCGTCGCAGAATGTTTGCGCCCGTTTGTTGATTGTATTTTCCCGCTTCCCGAAATACCTTGCGCTCAATATTGTGACGACACAGACGTTAGATAATGTTATTGGTTGGTTATGGATTGGTTAGATATTCTACCGAGAAGATTGTAAATTTTGCAAAAATACCATTATTTTCTTATTTTTGAAGTATTTATTGTAATATCATGAATATAGCAGCATAAGTGAAGTTTGCTCTTTGTAACTAATATAAACAAAAGTGTATAAATAGTAGCATATCCCACAATTCCAATTTCCATTTCCGCATTTAAAAGCGGCACGCTGATTATAGGTGAATGTAGGATAGATTACTGCAAATGACTTCATTTTTCAAATTACTTATTCAGCCTATTTAACCAAGATGTCAGCCATTCAACGAAGAAAAAGGCGACCAAATGGAGGGCATAGGAAAGACACCCCCGATGTAAAAATAATGAAATCCATGGACTCTTTTGGTCGATCGATCTCATCAATAGATTACCAGTTGACTCAGAAATGCAGTATTTGTGCCCGACCAAACTCTCAACTGGGAAGTTTAAGACCCCTGATGAAAGTCCTGGAAATTTCATGTCACGGGATTCCGTGGTTATTAGGAACTGTTGGTTTGCTTTTGTCTGTTCATAAGCATGAACATTTAGAAATCCTTATGAACTTATTAATAGGTAAGAATTCAATACTCTGTGCAGTTTGATTTCTTGAAGACTTTAGACTGCAGAGTCATGAAAGTTATATAGCTCCTATCATTTCATTTGGACTGAAGCTGTTTTTTTTTTCTAATTCGGCAAAAGAACCCTTACAGCAACAAAAAATTACTTGCAAACTACGACCAAGTCCAAAAATTTGAAGCTAAAACACTCCAAATATATTTTTAAACATGTACATAATGACATATATACATTTTCTGGTCATAAGGACTGAGACTTGTTCCCTATAGGTAGAATTACATTATAATCTTTGAAATGATACTGTTCCATGGACCCACTGTTTAACAATAGAATTTGTTCTGTATGTTGGCATAGCAAAACAAAACAAAGGCGGATAATTTTTATTTAGGCTCTCAGAAAGCTAAAATATGATAACATAGTGTGTAAATTTGAAGCACTAAAAAAATTGAGATAATATGTTGAATTTTTGCTTAATATGGATTATTTTTGGGGGTAGAAGACATGTTTAAGCTCAAAAAGATATACTAATTTGGTGGTTATTTTTAATTTGGTAGTTATTTTCAGTGCATCTCCTTTTGCATTCTCCAAAATTGTGTTGGAGCAGATTCGCTCCATGCATTTTGCTAGTTGCTCTATTGTAACTGTGTGGGACATTTCTAACTGAAGTGAGGGCTTAATTGTCCAGAGACACAGTTAAACTAGCTTACTGAGTGTTAAAAAAAGTTACCACATTTAAAAAAAAAATCATATATACTCTCAGCCAAAACAGGATGGGACTAATTTCTTAAATGGTTTATATACCCATTCAGTTTTGGCTATAAGCATTACATGTACTATAATAGCCTATTGGGGATATGATAACCCAGATCAGATATAAACTGATAACTCATTGCTTAGAACACCTGATTAGTAGGCAGGGGTTCTATGTTTGATTCCCAATCCAGCCATAAATTTTCCTCCTTGTTTTCATTTGGTGCTGTTGACCACTCCTAAACTTGCAGATGAAAGTAATCTAGAGAATATAGATTGGGTTGTGGTCTTTGAGGGCAAAGACTCTTGAAGGAGGAGGGAATATTGTCGTTTTGGCTATATTGACCATGGATAGCTCAATGGTTAGAGCACCTGATTCTAGGTCCAGCCATAAAACAGTACAAAATATGAAGAAAACATATTAAATTATAAATATTGAAAATTTGCATGGTCTTTAGTTTTGCAGTAGAATTTTACATCAGAACTCCCATTGACTAGAAGAAAAACCTGATTGATTGCGAGGTAAAAATGTCAAAGGCCATGGTCAGAAATTCATTATCATATATTGCACAAAAAAATATTACTGTTAGACAGGGGTGGTAGCATCATCGGAAACCCACGGTGGGTCTCGCTTCTCTTACCTCGAGGTAAGAGAAGCGAGACCGACCGTGGGTTTCCGACGATGGGGTGGTAGAAGGTCTCTCTCTTTCTGACCAAATGAAAGGAGGAAGAGGCAACAGGCCTTTGAATGAAAATTTCCTTTCTTAATTTGACACAGCAAAAAGTATTCTTCAAAAAAAATATGCAGGGCCAATCCCCCCCCCCCCAACCCCCCAATACTATGTGCTTGATTTTGTTATTTCTTCAAAATTTATTTATTTTTATTGTCACACTTTATTTTTAAAATTTACACATGTATAAATTCCTAACATATTCTTTTCCAGGACTGATAGGAGATCTTATTATTATTGCTGTACTGAAGATGCTTGTTCAGCGAGAACGACCAGCACTTAACAAATCTGATATGTTTGCTACGGTCTCAGTCGATAACTACTCCTTCCCATCAGGTCATTGTTCCAGGGCTATCATGCTAGCTTACTTCTCCTCAGAGAAAGCAAATTTAGAGGCCCCTATACTTGGACTGGTTGTCCTTTGGGCACTTGTGGTTTCCTTATCCCGACTTCTCCTTGGTAGACATTATTTCAGCGATGTAGTGTTTGGAATGATCCTGGGAGCCCTGGAGTTCAAACTTCTGGCCTATTACTGGCTGTCAAAAGAGAACTGCATGTTTGTTTTAGAACCATTTTTTGCACATTTTCATTTGTGAAAGCTGATCATCCATTTTTAATGTTGGTCAGAATTAGTGATTGAAAAAAAAGAAGTAAACATTTCACCTTGGAGATATACATGTAGTACAAACTAGTTCAAATATGCAAGATAATACACATATACTGTATAGAATAATTTGTTTTTAAAATGTCGTATACATGTATGATACTTAATTTGTGCACTAATTGTGATTATTTATGAATTGTTCATATTTGTGATATATTTTTACTTATGGTTTATACACTGCTGAGATTGACTGAGCTCTTGGATCAATTTTTGAACATAATTTTTTTCTTGACTGACAAGCTGTCCTTCACAAATAATATATGACTGATATCAACCATGAAAATGTTGTCAAACTTCTCAACTTATTTTTTTGCAGCTAGCTTCTGCTATGAAATCTGAAAAGTTGGATATATGTGTTGAAATACCAGGTTTAAACTTTAAAGTATTAATGTGCTTACATAGATACAACAAGAAGTATAATATGATAATAGTAGGCACAATAATTAACTTATACTACATAGTATATTCAATGCCTTTGTTGGTATATATGATTTTGAGAAATTGATTGAATCGAAAAACAATAAATTTTTCTGTGTGTGATCATATGGTTTGTTGAGACCTTTTACTTGAAGCATAATTATCATAATAATCCAAGATCCTCTACAGAAGTTCTACTGTTGTCAATCTTTTACATGTTAGATCAGCTAGTACACCACTACACACTTGTGTAATTAGATTGCAGTGTTGTTCACCTTTTGCTGTTAAAGAAAAAATTAAGAAATCAGCTACTGGTTCTTGGTAAATTTAAACAACTAATCACACTTCCAGGTTAAGTTTACTTCACTTAATTTCAGTATCATCAAAAGAACAGTTTGATACTTGTGGTTTAGTTATAGTTGCACCCAGTCATAGTAACTTAATGTTTACTTCACCTAGGAAGATGTCATCAAGAAAGTAATCATCATTAAGAATGTGTGCAGATGGAGTTAAACTTGGGAAATCTATAGCTACTGGTATGTGAAACAAGCATATAAAACTGGAACATATTTATTTGTCTGTACTTTGAAAGGGTTATTCATAATTTGGATTTCACATACAGGTAGAAGGCTTAAGTGATGCACCCTGATATTATGTATCACCAGACTGGATATTATGAGTCTGAAAAATTGCATCATTGTAAGCCATGGTTTTGTGTCCATTCTAATTCCACAAATGTTCATGGCATCTCTCTCTCTCTGTATACATGTATATATATTCATATATCTTACAAAACTTTCACATTTTCAACTTCACTGGAAACATAGCCACATCTCTGGAAACACAGAGCCAATTTCAAGCAATTTTGCCTCAAAGCATAATTATACCGAGTCCTGCTAATTAAATTCTGTAAAGTACATGTATATATTCGTGTGATCTGTCCACTTTAGTCCCAAGTTTTGATTTGTAAGAGAAACAGGTAAAGATTTAACAAGAGCACACCTCAACAAATATTATCTTAAAGTAAAGCAAAGTCCCACACTAATAATCTAGTAGTGTGCATCGATCCCTAGATGCAACATTTATGCAATTTTGGTCCAGGTAAGACTTGCAGTTCCTGGGAATGGACTTGTTCTAAAAACTCTTAACTGGTCACTCATCCAGAAAATGCAGGTCATATCTATCATACAAAACAAGTCTGTTAGTGCGCATCCTTTGATGCATCATCCATACATGTTTGGTCTAGGTAGGCCCTAAAGTTACTTGGGAATGGATCAGCTCCAAAACTTGAACCTGGTCACTCATTGCGAAAGCGTACGTCAGATCCAGCATCCAAAGCAAGTCTGGTAGCATGCATCCTTAGAAGTATCATCAATACAAGTTTGCTCTATAAAGGGCTTGATATTAAGCTGGAATGAACCTGCTTGAAAACGTTAATTTTGTCACTTATCCCAAAAATGGAGGTCAAATCCAGCATCTGAAGCTAGTCTGGTAGTGTGCGACCCAAGATGCATCATCTGTCAAGGTTTGGTCCAGGTAGGCATGAATCAAATTTATACTGGAATCAATACTTGCTCCAAAAACTTAACCAGGTCACTAGTCTGGAAAATGTACATTGTAGGTCAAATCCAGCATCTGAAGCAAGTTGGTAATGTATCATCCATCAAGGTTTGGTCTAAATTATAGTTCCTTTAGAATGAACCAGCTCCAAAAACTTAAAATTGTTCACTCATCCAACTAGATCTGACCAAAAAATATAGGTAAGATCTAGCATCAAAGCAAGTCTGGTAGTATGCATCCTTAGATACATCATCTCTGCAAGTTTGGTCAATATATATAGGGCTTATAGTTGTCCTACTCAAAAACTTTAACCTGCTCCAAAACAACCCGGTCATTCTCTGGTGAAAATGCAGCATCCATGTATTTCTGATCAATATGGGGCATAGCAGTACTTGAAAGAGGTCTGCTTCAGAAACTTTAACCTGGGGCGCTGAGGGTATTGCATAAGCTTCCCAAACTTCGTTGAGGTGATCATGAGGTACAAATTATTGCCACACAAGTACAATGTATTAACAATTTATTCTAAGTTGGCATATTTGTGTACTGATGACAAAAGAAAGCTTTGTGGATGGTAACTGTTTATTTACCATGATTATTCAACATTGATGAATGTGTGGCACATTTTGTCAATAAATTAAGTACTATTTACATAATTTAAAATATAGTTTGGAATGTTTCTCTGGTCTCTAAAATCTACAAAAGACCAGGATACTGTCAAATGATTAGCTAAGATCAAAAATGCCATAAGAAACTAAGCTTAAAAAAAAGAAAAAAAGAGGATAATTTCTATAGCAATACTGTACAGAGTTAGATTTCAGTAATACAGGTATTAAATGACTGTGGAGATGGGTTTAGATCTTGAGACAGTAAAAGTAACTGCTATTCAGTTTCTGTGCTTTTTAATTCATTTTCACAAAAAATCTTAGAACTAGGATAAATATTTTCCCTTTCTCTAAGTAGTATCTTAGTTGTAGTAAGTCACCCAAAATCTTATATTTCTATTTAATTATATAACATTGTAAATATTTTACAAAAAAAAAAAAAAAAATTATTGAACAAAAAATTACGCAGTTATCAATTTTTAATCTTAGTCGTAAGATTTTTTTTTGAGATAAGGGCCCCCAAATTGTGCAACTCAAACAAGAAAATTTTCATTTTGTGCCTTAAAATTAAATAGACAGAAGGAAAATGGAAGTGATGGTTGACCTAAAACAACGTGGACGGAATTCTCCCATAAAAAGCACATGAAGCAAAAAACACGGCAGACTATGTACATGTACATAAATGAAATAATTACTAAAAACATGATAATGTATCGCAACAAATGAATATTAATTTTATCAAGCAGTTTCACATCTGAATAATAAAAAATTATCAACAACTGCAATAAAATACTTATTGTTTATGTCTATTATGCTCTCAATGGATGTCCTTAGTATCTAAGTGTTCTGTTTAAAGCAGAAATGAAGGATTACTGGTGAGTAATGTCTGTAATAGATAGCGGAGGATAATCAATCAGGTTCTTTTTCATTACTAATTCTTGTGTGGGCCCTGAGATTTCAATAGAGTGGTGTATAATGAAAGAGCACATACAAGATTGGCATTCATTTGGATTAACTTGGTGTATCTTAATTTCTCAGTAAACAAAATGTTAAGAAATAATGAGTTTACAACCTGTACCTTGACCTTAATAATAAATCAACATTTAATGTTCATTCAATGATTTTTTTAAAAAGCACACATGGAATTGAGTACACATGTATATTAAAGCTTTACACTCTAGCCTGAGGTGGAGATAGTACAGTAAAACTTGTTTAATCCAGATGTTGTGAATTTCGAATGTTGTGTATTCTGAAATATTGCTTATTATGATGAAATTCAGTAAATACACTGTTTAAAATGTTGTCTAATCCAGAATGCTGTCTGAATTTTGGCTAATTTCTATAAAACCAGTGGTGTCTGGATTAAACAATTTTTAATGTGTTTTGAAATAAATATAATACATGTGCAGAAGAAGTAAAAAAAAAAAAATTAAAAAAAAAAAAATTAAAATGCAGGATTTCATTTCTCATTAATACAGTATGTATCCATGATAAAATGTGTCTCTTGATATTTTCTATTACAACCAAACAAACATCACAGTCATTATATTGAAACAAAACACCAAGACAATATCACACACAAAACTTAGTCATATTCTTTTACTAATTAACAAACACTTAATATAATGTATTACATAAATAGGATTTCTTTGATAGAACATCTTTATTTGTTATCAGATGATGGCCGGCCACCATTTCATCACTCACTCTCTTACACTCAAACATTGCACAATGCAACAACTTTAAAATTTGAAATAAACAACTGAAGCTTTCTTGAACACTTTTTAAAAAAATACTTCAGATTCTGTGTAAATCACAAAATATCATTCAAAATCAATATATATAAATATTAATTTAACAGTTTACACTCCACTTATGGCCTCTGTGAAGACTTAATTGACACTGATAAATTACTGATTGTTAAGTCTGTAAATTTAATGCCCTATGACAAGTTTTCACACAGAACTCCAACCACAGATCTATTAAGAAATAAACATGAAAAGCTACCACTTGATTTGACAATTCTTTTGTAAAATGGATTTTCTAGTTATGATGAAAGTCAACAAAAAAAAAAAATACTGGCATACTTTAAAATTTCACAACTTCATTTTATACTGTATCTGATAAGTATTTAACATGGTTCAAGTGTACAGTACAGTAAAACACGCTTATATTGAAGAGCCAGGGACGGACAATATTTCTTCATTATAAGTGTTATTCCTTATAGCCATTAATAAGTTTACAATATGTTTCAAAGTCACAATGAATAAAATTACTTCACTGTAAGTGTCAATTTGATATAAGCATGTTTGCTGTAAGCATGTTTTACTGTACACCAAATATGTACAGTGTTTGGTCACAGATCATCATGCTGTAAAGAATGAATGAATTGTATGCTTAACTTAATTCTTCACAGAATTTATAATTTATATTAATTAAATTCACAGTCTGTTTCATTTGAAGCTGACAAACCCTTATCAGATCATGTGTAACATTAGTTTATCAAATCTAACATTTGTTCCTGCAGTAAATTACAGTAAATAATATTTTAAAATGACTTTGTCCTGTAATCATTTTCTTTCTGGACATTTAAAGCATATCTTACAACTATGTGTCTAAAATAACAACAATATGTTGTATAAATGGTCAGTGAGTGGAAAGAGAAGAACAAAACTGACGGGTCATGGTTAAATCTCCATCTCAAATGCTGGAGTCACTTAATTAAAGTTCAGCTTGTTAAAGCTTGTGTTGTCTTCACCTGCCAATAATCCATTGACCTACTGGTCAGTAAATTGAGTATTGATGTGGGGGGTCATCTGAGGATTCACCATCTGTTGTTGGGGGACTGGTTGTCCTGGCATGCTCTGTTGCATTATTTGTTGTTGCTGTTGCTGCTGTTGTTGTTGTAGGAACATCTGTTGTTGCAAGTGAGGATCCTGCAGTTGTTGAGCTAGCATTTGTTGTTGTTGTACCTCAAATGCATGCTGTTGCTGCTGCATTTGAACCTTAATAACAGATATCAGAACATGAAAGAAGACATAAATATTATTTCTAGCAAACTTTTAACATTATTTCTACATTAATCCTTAGACTAGTGTATACCTGTGGCGAGAACGATTATAGGCATTAATGCCTGCTGTTTGATCCAATTCATGTTTAAGGAATAAAATATATTTAAACAATGTATACCTGTTGTTGAATACTAAGTTGTGACTGATGTCGGGCATGCATTATCTGTGCTACGTTGTACACATAAGTTATATATACCTGTTGTTGAATACTAGGTTGTGACTGATGTCGGGCATGCATTATCTGTGCTACGTTGTACACATAAGTTATATCTGGCCGTTGCTCTGGGTTTGGGTTGATACACAAGGCTACCAAGTTCCTTAACTATAAAAAAGGCAAAATAATATTTATAAATGGCTATGTTCAAAATCTTTAGCTATTATCCAAAACAGTTTCTTGTATACATTTCAATCAAACACTTGCCTCTTCTGAGTAACAGTCAGCTGGTAAAGGGGGATAATCACATTGATCAATTTTCTTGCACAAAGAATATAGATTCATCTTGTCTCCATAGAAAGGTGATTGAAGAGCAGCCATCTGTATAAATATGAAAATTCACTATTGCAAATAGATATCAATGAAGTTGTATATAACTGACCCATACAGATTGAAAAATAGTTGATTAATATACAGAAAAAATATGTACGTACTCACCTCAGACACACGTCTGATTTAAAGTTGTGCCCACCTCATACAATAGACAGGCCAGTGACCACGTCTGATTTATATATGTATGTACCCACCTCATACAATAGACAGGCCAGTGACCACGTCTGATTTATATATGTACGTACCCACCTCATACAATAGACAGCCCAGTACCCACATGTCTGATTTATATATACCCGGTATATATATACCCACCTCATACAATAGACAGCCCAGTACCAACATGTCTGAATTATATATACCCCGTATATATATATATATATATATATATATATATATATATATATATATATATATATATATATATATATATATATATATATATATATATATATATATATATATATATGTATATATGTATACCCACCTCATACAATAGACAGCCCAGTGACCACATGCTTGATTTAAAGTTGTACCCACCTCATACAATAGACAGCCCAGTGACCACATGTCTGATTTAAAGTTGTACCCTGTTTCATGGATCCTCTCAGGAGACATATAATAAGGTGTTCCCACTGTTAACAAATATTGGAAATTGTATGAAGGTATTTCTTTTCACTCTTAATTGAATTGAAAATAACCACTGGAGTTAAGCAACACCTGGCTCATTGGCCGACCTTTTCAAAGCTGATTGAATGTGGGGACAGAGTCAAATGAAAAGAGCACAGAAACACAAAATATAAGTATTTTAAAATGGATTTTGATTTGAACTATTTAAAAAAAAAACAACAACAAAAAACAAAACTTCACATCTACAGCCCCAGACATTGCAGATTTACAATGATGAGGCCTCTTTGTTGGTGGAGTGTGTCAAATAAATTGACTCCATAATTTGCACTGTACAGAGTAAGAAGCATATATCTATTTTAATTTTTTTCTGAGTGGCTATTAAAAAAACATTGTGGAATTTTTTTTACAAAAGAACTTACAACTAAGACTAAAAATACAAAATAGTTCTAAATTTCTTACAGTTCTTATTCATATTAAAGTTCTTTTGCAAAATGGGGAAGGTTTTGTGCATGGTGTTACAGTTATAGAGGGTTGAATGTTGTAGATTTCCAATGGATTTCATAAAGAAAATTACACTGAATGTAAATATAATGAACTGAATTTCAAATATATATACTTACATAAAATAATGTCAGTTCAATATTCTAAATTTTGAGATCTTAAAAATTTGTTATAAAAATGTAAATTTCATTGTTTTTAACCTCTACAGGACACAAAATCAGTTTGCTATATTCATGAATTCGTTATATCAGAGTTCGTTTTAACTCTAAAATTTTTCAAGGAATTATTACGAATTTCACTGGGAATCTCAAAAAAATTTGCTGTACCCATAAATTCGTTATACATGTACACCTGTTCATACTAAATGAGTTTTATTATAACTAGCTCAAAATACATGTTCTGTACATAATCTGTCAGCTTGTTTTTACCTAGAGAGTGGGCAGCTGTGGTTTTGGAGCTGAAGAATCGACCGAGGCCTAGATCACCCAGTTTGACAATTCCCTCTGCTGTTATAAACACATTAGCTGGTTTGATGTCTGTAACACAGGGACAGTAATATAAACTTCCAGAATAAGAGCATGATACGGCTCAAAACTTATAGGTACATGTATTAACATGTTAAATTTACATTTATAACTGGAATAAAAAAAAAATCAATATGGCATAGGAACAAACCTCTGTGCATAATTCTGCAACTATGCATATGTTCTAGAGCACTACATATCTGGATGAAGTACTTCCATATTGTCTTTTCAGGGATTAGTCTCTTATGTTTCTTGAAATGCTGTGGCAAAAATAATATGATTCATTATTATGGAAATGGTTTTGTACATGTACATGTATCTCTATAAACAAATCTAAACATTTGCACCTAATTTGAACAAATACTCTGTGTGTCTCATTTGGAAGGACAATTCCTGTCAAGGCTTAAAAAAACTTGTTCTACAGCTCTTGCACACAACTGTGGCTAAATTTTAACCACATATAACAAAATGTTACCAAAATAGGAACCACACATAACAAAGTGTTACCAAAAATGAATTCAGATTTTTTTTTAAAGATTTTAAGTCAATAAGGGCCATAATGCAGTGAAACTGGTTAGAATTCAATTAACTGCAAACTTGATGAGCTACACACAGCCTTGCACAAAATTTACATCAAATCTAAAATTTAATCCAAACTTATTTCAGAAAACAGTCTTACAACTTCAAATAAATAAAGTATAAAATACAATTTACTCAATTTTTACTGCTACTCTTAACAGAGAGTGTAGGAGGGATGTTTAACATCTAGAACTATAACATGGAATGAACTTTAAATTTAAATTTGGAATGCATATATTATGAAAAACATGTGTATACCATGTCATATAATGAAAAAAAAAAACAAACCTTGATCATTCTAGAGAGATCTCCCGCATCAGCTAACTCCAGTACAATATTCAGTTCGTTGTTCTCAATAAAGGATGACAAATACTTAATCACATTCAAGTGATTTAATTGCTGTAGTTAAAAAAATATAGATTTGTTTTAATTCTGAAAAAAGGTATATTAGGCTATGTTTGTTTGCCCTTTCCAGACTTGGGAAAAACAAGTTGGGTCTGTAGGTAGGTAAGGAATTTTTTTTTCCATAAATTTTCAACATCAATGTTGAACTTTCATAAATTATTGAAAATGAAGGCATCAATAAAATAAAATCGATGTTGATGGGGATGAGAAAACTTTGGAATGAATTTTAAAAAAATCCTTTCCTGGAGGTTTAAAAAAGTTTCTGAGTCGGGCCATTTTGAGCCAGTCCCTTAGGAGAGAGCTGACAGACATTTTTTTAAAGATGGCCCTACCATATTTCCATGTATACTAAATTTCAAGAAGTATGTTTCTTGAAATTAAGTAGATGTTTATATATGATACTAGGTAAACCTGTACACTTAGTTCTTTAAAATAGCCTGATAAAATGTATTTTCAAAAACATTTCATTATTATACCTATTTTTAACAAAATTTATGGGTACATTCCAAGCAATACATACTTGAAGTAGTCCTATTTCCTTAATGCAGTCCTGTCTGGCTTTTGCATCCATCATTTCAAATATCTAAGAATAGAATTCAACAAGATGCCCGTAAGTCATATTCCGCATTCAAGAATTCCTCATTAAAACCTGTGAAACCCCTTAAGGTGGCACAAATCTTAAAACATAATTTTACACTTTTAATCTTGTACACTTTGAATAATAATGAGTTTACGATCAGGAGTTTCTTATTTTTGTGAGATTGAAAAAAGTCTTAATATACTAGTATAAGGAGGGAAAAGGAAGGAGGGGTTTAAATTTGCACAATTCTGAATGAACACTACATCTGAGTGCTGTAATGTATTGAGTTAACTTCTTGTTGTCTTGCTGTTCTCGAGTAGATTTTTATATATTTCTCACCAATATTTTCAAGTATAAACTTTGACCCTCTACTCCTATCCCATCCTGAACTAACAGTAAACTACAAAATAATGTTTTTTTTACCTGGACTTTCTTCAAGGCAACAACACTGTTGTCTATCTTACATCTTGCACGAAAAACCTCAGAAAACTGTCCTTTTCCAATTCTTTTGTCAATTTCAAAATTGGCCAAACATCCATACATGCTTCCCTGCTCCTGCTGTTGTTGAACTGCATTTGGGTCTAGAGCAAGAGCTGGTTCCATTGGCACAGCCTGAGCCATGTTGTACTGAAATAATTTATAACTATTGTGTAAAGTTTGAACATGTTGAATATGCTATCAAATAAAAGTTACTGATAAATAGTTTAGTTCTTTTTGTTGCATGCAACTTTTTTATTCTCAAGACAACTTCTAAATGTAAAACAAAAGTCAAGAAAGAGAAATGATTGGAACTCTCTGTTGAAGAAAATTTCACAAATTTGGTTAAAAAAAATTGAATTTAGGATTTTGAGACATGTTTTTATTAAAGAAAACAAGGGTTTTGAAAAACATTGAAAACATGATGGTGTGATACAACAAAATATCCAAATAAAATTCCATTTTTAAAAAAATCTCAGAGGTATAAATTTCAGCTTGTTTTCTTAAAAAAATGTAAAAAGTGCACCTCTTATCGATCATCCATTATATTTTTTTTTATTTCTGATTTTCATTATAATGTATCATAGCATTAATTTCTGTAAATATTCATCAAAATGCTTCTTAATTAATATTCATTCATTCATTGATTTTTTCATTCTTTTTCTAGCAGTAATATCCAAGTCTAAGTATATATTAACAGTTGTCTCGTTTTCACTATTTTAGCGGTTTAATCAATTGGATCAGGATCCAACATTCTTAACAATTAATTCATGTTCTGTGAAGTTGTTTGATCATGTTGATGGAGAAAAATTCAATAACACTTTTAATAAAAATTGCTTCCACAAGGTACCTCCAATTTTTGTAAAATAACTGCCTGTTTCTAATCTTTTTGAAAGCCCTGGCAAGATAGCTCATTTGGTTTAGCACTTTAATTGTGATTCAGGGGTCCCAAATTCAAATCTTGATGTGGTCCATCGCATTTATCTCCTTGCCTGTTACATTTCATGTTGTACCATGTCCTCAGTGTGCGAAACTAAACAGGAGAATGAAATAGCCCATTGGACTATCTCATTTTAAAGTGGGATAGACCTTAGACAAATAGGACTGCCCACAAAAACAAGAAAAAGTAAAGATGAAAAATGTGCACTTGTTTTTATTCATACATATTTTTTCGTATTCATAATATTGAAGTACATGTATCTGTTACATTTTCATAATTAACTTGTGAAAATAAAGTATAAAATCAATCAGTGTCCGTGCTTAATGCTTATCACAAAAATCTGCACCGTGTATACATTAAGATTCGTTGTATATGAACTTCATTCAGCAGACCAGTTTATGTTTGTGAAAGACACGAACTCTAAAATCATCTTTGTAGCTTTCCCATTTTTGGACTTTTTTAAATTTATTTTTTTTTATTCACTTTGTGTTTAATGTCATGCTTCCAGCAACCAGCGGTCAGGATTTCCTGCATGACAGATGCACAACAGGAAGCGAGCATTGGATAAAAATAGTACACTGTTCATTTTTCGAAAGATACACAATGTTCTGAATGATGAGATTTAACAATAATTCTTTTAACACAAAATATAAAAATATAAAACTATTTCTCAGAATCATTTTGTTTTTTAAATTACATGTTGAAATTTTTTATTCAATCTCAATTTACACATGGCCGAAATTGGGATAGACAATTCGGTCTATACCAATTCAGATCGGTGTAGCCCGATTTAACTTGAGATAGATTCAGACCATCGAACACTGTGTCCTGGAAGTGACAGGTGAATGACCTGCCATGGAAGACCTGCCATGGAAGAGCCTGGGTTAGTGTCTTTGGGGGCAAAGACCTTTACATATATGGCAAGAATTTAGTGCTGACTTTCACCTATGTTCAATTGTAACCAGTAACACAGGTTACATAGCCTTTTCACTGGGGAGCACTTATTCAGTTTTTCATTGGTTACACTGGTTACAAAGGTTACAGGGTTACACTGGTTACAGTGGTTACAAAGTGATTAGTTCTTATCTTCATTTGTAACCAGTAACACAGCTTCTGGTGAACAGGTCAGCATTTTTCATTTATTCAGTTATTAATTGGTTACACTGGTTACAATGGTTACAGTGGTTACATCTGTATCTACAAGTTCCCACTTGGATTTTATATGATTTGTCACCAAAAGAATATAGTTGTAACCAGTGTAACCTAAAAATAAAGACCTCTTTCAGTTTCAGATGATCTGTAACCATTGTAACCGATTGTCACCAAAGGAATATAGTTGTAACCAGTGTAACCTAAAAATAAAGATCCCTTTAGGTTTTAGATGATCTGTAACCATTGTAACCGATTGTCACCAAAGGAATAGAGTTGTAACCAGTGTAACCCAAAAATAAAGACCCCAGTGCCAGATAGCTCAATTGGTAGAGTATATGACTAGTGATTCAGGGGGCCCAGGTTACAATCATGGACTGGTCTCACCGTCTGTCACATTTTTCTCCTTTCCTTACACTACCAATGCATTTGGTATTTGGTACTTTCAACATATTGAGAGCCACATGCAGCCCTATCTACCGTGGATATACATGTACTTCTTTTTTATTATTTTATGAACATGTCCTTGTGTACTGTACATCAACCTCCTTTTAAAAACACTTACCTTGAATTTTATAGATTTATAAAAGAAAGATAAGTAGGCCTTTGTATAAAAGATTAACAATACCTTTGTTCTTTTTTTTAAATCGGAAATTATATAATTTATATCAAAAAGCAGAAATGAAACTTACGGGATAAGATAGGGGATTGCAAAACTCTGTTCACTTCTGTAATATAATAATCCAGAGTTTCTTTCGGGTAGGAAGTTGAGTGTGCGCATGACTAATGTACCTGACAACACCATTCGGGTTTCCTTTAAGTTTTTCATTACTCCGGAAAATAAATTTAGAAAGATCCCGAAAAACAAATATTGCAATCACTTCAACGCCTTCCTCAAAGAGAAATAGCATGAAATCTTAAAACGTTTCTTTGACTTAGAAATATTCAAAGTGAAAGTTGAGAATTCTCAGTTTTCTTACTTTTCTGCGCGCAATGGCGAGTAATGAAGATCCCCCAGAAAGAGAAGTTAAGGTATTATTTATAAGCAGGAACTACAATATTTATGTCTTTGATTAACTACAATTATGTCTAAAAGCAAATATACCAGACGTTTGTTTTTTTTCCTATAGAAGACAAAAAATAGCATTTATATATTCATGGCTCTATCCACAGGTCTGGTACAATCACTAAATTTAGCTACGTCGCTTGAATTAAATAATAGCTTAATTTACCTACCTGAAGTAGCTTTATTTAGCTACTAAATCAAACTAATTTCTTAAATTAGCATTTTCCCCCAGAAAGTGCATAAAATTGCACCTTGATGCAGTGATAATTTTCAACTTTGAACTCATCTGAAAACAAACCATGAAAAAATCACTCTTGGAGATGTGTCTTTTTCTGCGCAATTGCAATCAAAGTTCTAAGAGTTTTGGAGCTATATACAACAGTTAATTTGTAACCTAACAGTTACTTCTTGAGTGAAATAACAAAGAAACAAGTTTTGGTTAACATGAGCACAATGTGAAGTAATCACACTTATCCACGCCTCATCGTACACAAGGTGGTGGGGTGCACATGTTTCGGGACCCCGACGTTTTGGGACCTGACTGATACGACGTTTCGGGACTAGCGACAAGACGGTTTGGGACTTGGGTAAAAACGGTTCAGGACTTGGGTTAAATTTTTCGGGATTTCAACAAATTATTGTATTATGGTGATATAGTATGTTTTCTAAGCACACATAGCACGTAATTTAAAATTATTTCAAGCTAAATCTGCATTATAATTTATTTATACATGTATATAATTAATTTGTATGTTGTATACATGTATATTTAATATTATCATAAAAAATATACTTCAAGGTTTTATTCACAACAGATGAAGGCAAGTAAAACTTTTAATACTATATTTGGGAGGGGGGGGGGGATTGAATCATAATTTAGAAAAGATTTCTCATGTTGATGAAATTTATTTAAAATGATAATTGATAATTTTTATTCAAGTGATCTCCAGCTACCGTTCAATATGTTTAAAACAACATGTGACTTGTCATAAAATTGTTAAAACAACAATTAGGATCTCTCACACACACATATCCCGACTGATACTACACAAAGGGAAGTGTTAATTGAAGGCGTGTCGGTAATGAGAACTGAATAGGTTGCGTGTCTCATGGTTTCTCTTGAAATTATTTTTTAAAAATAATGATGTAAAAATGTGGGGAAAAATATTATTGCTCATTGTTTTTGTTTATTGGTAAATGAAATAATTCAGATAATATTGATAATAGTAATATCCAATCATAAAAACAAAAAATTTACATGTTTTCAAAATGTCCCGAGTGACATACCTTAAAAAAATGTTTTAAACCTTTTAAATTTCATCATAATATCTATTTAATGTGACCAAGTGGAATTTGAAATTCAAGTTGACCTAGTGACGGAATCATTTTTTTTTTTAAATCTAGAATGTCTTATAAACATTTTCAAAACAAAACATGAATTAAAAATTTGCAAATAAGACATATTTATAGTATCATTTTTGATTTAAAACGTTTTAAATCAATTCCATGAAATGTGTCTTAGAAATAATACCATAATCTTTTTTGAAAACATCTTAAAAATGTTTTTAAATGTTATAATGAGCCAGATAATGTTTTGTGCTTCCAGTAACTAATTATTAATTACTAATTATTAATTCATTTATTTTTTTCAATTAATTTGGTATACAGAATTTAGGAATAAACCAGCTGAAATGAACTTTTAAATAATACAGTAGTTAGAAATTGGAAATAACTTTGGTAAGGTATTTTATGAAATATTTTAAAAGTTTGCGTTTTTCTGGGACACCCTTCGTATATTTAATTTAGTTTAAACCATATTTTATTTGAAAATGACAAGCAGAAAATACAGGCAAGTAGTAGAAAAAATCAAAAAGGATTCGGAAACAAATTTGAAAACTTGTACTAATCCGTTTCCTTATTATTAAGATTAAGATGACAGATCCTTATCAGATAGTTACAAAACACAGTTTGAAGCTGCTTAAAAACTAATATTTGAAATTGGCATACATGTTAAATTAGAAATCATGTCGATTCACACAAATGAATGACGTTCTAATTATACAGAAGAAATCTAATGGATTTGTACAATATGTATGTATGAGAGAGAGAGAGAGAAAAAAAAAAAAGCAACAGAATATGGTTGAACTTACAGGAAATATAATTAAAGAATAAATGCAGGAGCTTTACAGCAGTAACAGATATTAATACAAAGTTGAGAAGAAAAATAACAATGAAAAAAAATAATTATTAAAAAAATATTTATTTTACATTGTATTTATTCTCTCCTAATGTCAGTCGGAATTAAGTTTTGAAAGCGGATGACAATATTATTCACCCAAGCATCAAATCGGGATTAAAATGCATTTTACACGATTATTTTCGCTTACAAATGAAAATTATCAGAATATATACATTTGATAAATCCCATACATGTGAATTTCTGAATTGTAAAATTTCAAAAATGACCTCGATAATTTTATGATTGTGTATTCGATTAAAATATTGACTGAGCTCCTTTGCATAGGATATATGTAAAAAATATAAATGTATATGTAAATATATGTAAAAAATATTCCTAAATAAAAATTAATAATGCGGATTTAAATATTTCAATTATTTTTTTTAATCTAAATACTTTATTTGAAGGAAAAAGTTGACTAACTATTGAGCATTCAAATTCTTCAAGAGTTCGAAGTATCTCAGCCTTTTTAGAACATATTTTGACCAAATACTGCACACGCTCAACATTTTTAGCTCACCTGAGCCGAAGGCTCAAGTGAGCTTTTCTGATCAAAATTTGTCCGTTGTCTGTCGGTGTCGTCGTTGTAAACTTTTCACAATTTCATCTTCTTCTCCAGAACTACTGGGCCAATTTCAACCACACTTGCCACAAAGTATCCTTGGGTGAAGGGGATTCAAGTTTGTTCAAATGAAGGGCCACTCCCTCTTTCAAGGGGAGATAATAAAGAATTAGTGAAAAATTAATAGCATCTTTTAAAAATCTTCTTCTCAAGAACCAGAGGGCCAGGAAAGATGAAACTCATGTGGAAGCATCTTCAGGTAGTGTAGATTCAAGTTTGTTCAAATCATTACCCCTGGGGGTAGGGCGGGGCCACAATGGAGGATCAAAGTTTTACATAGAAATATATAGGAAAAACCTTTAAAAATCTTCTTCTCAAGAACAGCAAAGCCATGATGAGTCATATTTATATGGAAGCATCCTCAGGTAGTGTAAATTCAAGTTTGTTCAAATCATGATCCCCGGGGGAAGGGCGGGGCCACAATTGAGGATCAACGTTTTACATAGATATATATATAGGAAAAACCTTAAAAAAATCTTCTCAGGAACAGCAGAGCCATGATGAGTCATATTTATATGGAAGCATCCTCAGGTAGTGTAGATTCAAGTTTGTTCAAATCATTACCCCCAGGGGTGGGGCGGGGCCACAATGGAGGATCAAAGTTTTACATAGAAATATATAGGAAAAATCTTTAAAAATCTTCTTCTCAGAAACAGCAAAGCCCTGATTGATCATATTTATATGGAAGCATCCTCAGGTAGTGTAGATTCTATTTTGATCAAATCATGCCCCGGGGGGTAGGTTGGGGCCACAATGGAGGATCAAAGTCTTAAATAGAAATATATAGGAAAATTTCTTCTTCTGAAGAACTGCAAAGCCATTATTAGTCATTTTGATATGGAAGCATCCTCAGGTAGTGTAGATTCAAGTTTGTTAAAATGATGACCCCCGGGGATAAGGTCGGGCCACAATGCAGGATCAAAAATTTTACATAAGAACATATAGTAAAAATATTTCTTCTCAAAGACAGAAAAGCTATGTTTAGTCATATTGATATGGAAGCATCCTCAGGTAGTGTAGATTCAAGTTTGTTCAAATGATGACCCCTGGGATAGGAAGGAGCCACAATGGGGGATCAAATGTTTACAAAGGAATACATGGGAAATTTTTTTTAAAATCTTCTCAAGTACAACAAAGCCATTTGTTTTATTGACATGGAAGCATCATCAGGTAGTTTAAAATTCAAGCCCCCCCCCCCCCCCCCCCCACCACCAGTAATCTTTTCAATACTGAACTGATTTGTGCTTTTGTCAAGCCAATGTGCTCAGGTGAGCGATGTGGCCCATGGGTCTCTTGTTTTTTTATGTCGACATTATTTTAATGTGTTATAGGCCTACTAAAATTCTTTTATTTCATGCTAAGCATGTACTGCATTATCTGATTCATGTTTCAAACAAATTTATTTCAAGTCCCGAAATGTGTTAACCCAAGTCCCAAAACGTGTTGTCCCAAGTCCCGAAACGTGTTGTCAGGTCCCGAAACATCACGGTCCAGAAACATCCAGAATTCAGGTGGTGTACAGTTACTCAAACAATGGAAATAAAATTTTCCTTAAAAGTGTTCAAGAGCAGCAATGTCAAAACTATCTCTGCTTTAGATTGCTTTTTAGCTCACCTGAGCCAAAGGCTCAAGTGAGCTTTTCTGATCGAAATTTGCCCGTTGTCTTGTCTGTTGTGGTAAACTTTTCACATTTTCATCTTCTTTTCAAGAACCACTGAGCCAGTTTCAACCAAACTTGCCACAAAGTATTCTTGGGTAAAGGGGATTCAGGTTTGTACAAATGAAGGGCCACACCTTCTTCCAAGGGGAGATCATTATGATTTTGCGAAAAATTAAAGGCATCATCTAAAAATCTTCTTCTCAAGAACCACTCTGCTTGAAAGTATGAAACTTATGTCGAATCATTGTGAGGTAATGTAGATTCAAGTTTGTTCAAATCACGACCCCCAGGCATAGGGTGGGGCCACAATAGGGGATCAAAGTTTTGCATAGTATTACATAAGAAAAATCTTCTTCTCAAGAAGATTGGTCATATTTATATGGAAGCATCATCAGGTATTGTAGATTCAAGTTTGTTCAAATTATGACCCCTGAGGGTAGGGTGGGGCTACAGTGGGTGATCAAAGTTTTACATAATTAATAGGAATATATAGGGAAAGTCTTTGAAAATCTTCTTCTCAAGAACAGCAAATCCATGATTGGTCATATTTATATGGAAACATCCTGGGTTAGTAAAGATTCAAGTTTGTTCAAATCATGACCCCCGGGGGTGGGGTGGGGCCACAATGGACAATCAAAGTTTTTATATAGAAGTATATAGGAAAAGTCTTTAAAAATCTTCTTCTCAAGAATATTGGTCATATTTATATGGAAGCATCCATAGGAATATATAGGAAAAATCTTTAAAAATCTTCTTCTCAAGAAGACCAAAGCCTTGATTGGTCATATTGATATGGAAGCATCCTCAGATAGTGTAGATTCAGGTTTTTTCAAATCATGACCCCTTGGGGGTAGGGTGGGACCACAATGAAAGTTCAAACTTGTAGGGAAAAATGTCACAGTCAAAAAAAAATTATGTAAGCATCCTTAGTTAGTGTAGATTCAATTTTGTTCAAATCCCTTCCCTTTTAAGGGTAGGTCGGGACCACTTATGCATTCAAGCTTTTCAATACTAAACTGATTTTTGCTTTTTACCTAGCCACAGTGTGCAGGTGAGCAATTTGGGCCCTTGGGCCTCTTATATAATATGAAAACCCTACCTTTTCTCATTCAAATTTTATAACCAGTTTAAAGTAATGTTAAAATTTTTGAAATGTAGGTCAAACTTCAAGGTCACAGGGTCAAAAGTCATAGTACATTTAGAAAGGTCTTGTCACAGGTAATATATGTGTGATATGAAAGCCCCATCCCATCTCATTCAAAAGTTATGACCAATTCAATGTAATGTTAAAATTTTTGAAAAGTAGATCAGACTTCAAGATCAAGGTCATGGGGTCAAAAATTATAGTATGTCTTGAAAGGTCTTGTCACAGGAAGTGTACATGACTGTGAAATATGAAAGTCCTATCTCTTCTCGTTCAAAAGTTATGACCAAGGTTAAAGTTTTTCTGACAGATGGACAGACTGACAGACGAATGGAATTTAATGCCCCTCACTTTCACAAAGCAGGGGACAATTAAAGTAATGATTTCATCTTGATTAGATACCCCTGTCTGTGGTCTGTGGGTATCTCCCACAAATACCTGGTTTCCTACCTCTCCACTGCTACATGTATCTCCTGGCATTTTCCTTGCTTCAGTGGTATGCCACATTTCTCCCAAACCAATGACTGCTTTATTCATGTCTTGTTTTCACTTGCCATTTTACATACTCATCTGCATATACCCTGCAACTATTTACCTTTTTCAGGTTTAAAAAAAAACATCAGAGATGCAGTCTCATCAAAGACTTCTGGTTTTACTTGGACCAAGATTTTCATTTACTATATTCTGTCCAACCCTGGGCCCCCAGGGATTATGGATTAATCTTTACAAAAAATTTTGAGTACTTTAGAGTTTTTTAGGCAGAAACATTTATATACTTGAAGCACATGGATACATTGTATTAAAGTGGAATAGACTGAAATAATTTTAGCTCCATTTGTTTCAGGACTTCCGCTTTCAGCAACTATGCAGGATACGCATATTTGATCAGCCAGGAAATCCAATCCAAGGTGTTACACAATTGGTTGCCAGTTCATCACTGTATGGTTTAACATTTCTAGGAACAACAAATGGTAGAGTATTCTGAAATATTTTTTTTAAAGGGGCCTGGACACAGATTTGAAGTTAATATTTTCTCAAATTTTCTGTATAATTTCATGACTTATATGTTGCTTTAGCATTTTATATGGTAATATAATAAAAGCGTGTTCAGAAACTTTTTTATCTGGCAATTATTGAAACTACGAATTTCGGGACACATTTGATTGACACATCCTTGCACTTTCACAAAGTAACTTTAACTTAATACTTCAAAAAGTTGAAATTTTATTATGTACAGTCAAACCTCGTTATCTCGAAATCAATGGGACCGAGGAAAAACTTCGAGATATCAGAGTATTCGAGATATCGAGGGTAAAATACTTATAGAATGAGTGATTGTGACTCCCAAATCACTTCGACATATCCATGGTATTCAAGATATCGGTGTTCGAGATACCGAAGTTCAACTGTATTAAAGAAAAATATTAAAACTATGTCAGATTAAGAAAATTCAGAATAGAAATGTGAGAAAGCAAAACCAACTCACCATGCTCAGTGATGTGTGCAGAGTTTAACAAATTGAACACATCCAGTGAAACGTAAACATTAACAATAATAGAGTGCTTGCCCTGTTTACGAAAACAGATGTTTGACATGATATAAAAAAGAATGTCGTTGTCATTGAGTTTTAAGAATGTTCATGTAATTTCAGTTCATTTAACTGGTTTTAATTTTTTGAATAAGCACAGAAATTTAAAATGTAGACATTGCAACTGTGTCTAGGTCCCTTTAAGACATAGAGGATCAAATAATTCCAGAATTAATTTAAAGTTGAATGCTTGGTATATTGTTTTAGTTATAGACACATGTATAATAACATTTATAAAATTTTAGAAAATTCATCCTCCTGAAATGAAATATGTATATTATAAATGACCAGACTTGCACATCTTCTTTCTAAAAGCAATACTCAATTGTAGAACACTTGATGTTGTTTGTTATTTACCCTCTACTAAACTGATGTTTTAATTTTAGGATTCAAAGTTATTAAAACATCTGACTTGACCGATATAGACAATAGACATGCATCAGAAAGAACAACATTGGTTGTGCCAGATCCTCCATTTAGAGCGAGCATCCCAGTAGAGGGCACTGTGTCCCACCTGTGTTTGAGCTGTGATGAACTGACGTTAGCTGTAGTTGTCTCCCTTGACAGCGTTGTTCAAATATATATGTATGATGTGCGTGGAGTCGCTAATCAGGTCTCTAGATCTTTTTCTTTTTTTGATGGAATTGTACTTGGATTCAGATTTTAACTAATGAAGATTTAAGTATTTATCCAACTCTCTCTGAACTATGTACTGTGTGATTTTTTTTAAAACTATGGATATCTTTTTTAAGAAAATGAGGCATAAAGAATGAGGGCACATTTGATTAGCATTCAGCAGGAATCTGGGCACACTTGAAAAGTGACAATTTCATTGATCTGTCACATGAAATTTTAGCATTTTTTTTGTTGATGTATTGGATTCCTATGAAATAGGAAAGGGAAATATTTTCCCAATATTGTGTTTTGATTTGCTCAAAAATAGCTTGAAAATTGGCTAGATGAGTCATTTTGTACAAAATGTTACATTTTTAAACATGTTTTTCTAGTTATTTGCTATTTCTGAGTCATTTCTCCATGATTTTGAAATGTTAGTTATGTGTATTTAATGTGTATTTTAATCTAAAGAAATGAATTGATGAATGTTGTTTCAGTTGCACTGAGAGCAAAAGCAATTCTTGGAACTTACTGAAACTTTCATATAATTGCATTTAACTATACCCATTAATAGGCTATTATCTTATACATGTAGGTGTTTATTATTGATGTGAAGTGTTACTGTGTTATGGTAACTATTAATATTAGTGGACTTAACTATTACAATTTAACAAGGTATTTCAATGTAAATAATATCTTCCAATGTGAGTAACTTTGTAAGGTCTGTCCAGCTGTGGTCAGTCGACCAAATCATGGACATTTAAACTATAATTGTTTCATACATATAATTCCTGAGATCACACGCTAAGTACGCCCACATTTTTTTTATGTGATACATGTGAATTTTTTTTTATAGTGCCTCTGAATTAGAAAAGTTGATTTAAAAAAAAAAAAATAAATAAGAATAATTTAAACAAAACATGCAAGTAGGTAGCACACATAGATGAGACATTGTTAGATTTATGCTACCCTCCCTCCCCTTGTAAACAGTGAAAAGAAAAAATTACTAGATGAATAAATTATATACAAGTATCAGAATTCTTAAAGGCATTAATAGTTTAGCTTAGTTAGTAATTCCCAAATCCTCATTTAGTACATGTATTCTATATTTATGGGATATACCGGTATTTATATAATAGGGTCAGGAAGCAGAACCTTTTCAGAAAATTCGTATGAGGAATTCTGTACTTGATTTAGCCTGGAATCCGACTCAGCCAACACTGATTGTGGTTTGTATGAGTGATGGTACTGCCCAGCTATTGGAGGTTACAGAAAACCTCAAAATTGTAGCCTCTCTCCCACCAGTTGTGGCGGCTCGCAGTGGTAAGTTCTAGGAACTCATCTAATATTCAGTGCAGGTCCTTAAAATAAATTCTTATTGAAATAATGATTTTCTGTTAAAATTAACAAAGGTTTTTTTCAGTTGTAATTTTATTCTAATTTAAAGCATTTACATGATATTAGTATGAGTACTCAGTGTGTTTTCTTAATAAATGTTTCGTACATGAATTTTAAAATCAAATTACAGTGTGCTGGAGCCCAAAAGGGAAGCAACTGGTGATTGGCACAGGTAATGGGACTCTGATGCAGTTTGACCATGAACTTAAGAAGAAGCGAGACTGGGACAGACCCTCAGTGTTGCCAGAGGACCAGCAGTTTGAAGGTTTGTAACAGATACAGTGTGTGCCTAGCATACATGTACTCCTTGGTGACTAAAATTCTGCAAACCTGTCTAAACTAAATATTTTGGTACATGTATTATAAACTCACTGTAATACATATATGTTTACCTACACAATTTGCCCCATTCATTGCTCACAATGCAGTTTTTCAAATGGTCATGTTGGTACTTCTTTACAGAGTCTGTAAAAGTTTGATGTATTAACATGTTTTTACAAATTTTTATTATTAATTTTGTAGTAAAAGGAGTAGCATGGGTATCTACGTACATGTTTTTGGCTTCGTACTTTTCCTCAGATGGATCTGATAACCAGCCAACAGTCATCTTGACTTCAGGATCGGTGGGTATACTTACTGCGTCTACACCTCTGGTGTGATTTAAGGGGGCTGACTGCGGTTTCTTTTGCACAATTCTTCACACAGTTTATTGAAATAAAGCATAATTATGCCTTTAAAGCAACATAGTTTATCAAATTGAACAAAATTAAGAAATCAGAAAATAAGAAAAATTATTTACATTATTCAAGAACTTTTTGAATTTTTTTGAATGATTTTTCAACTGATAGGTAGATGGACATGATTATTAAGTGGTGTCGTTAGAATAAACTGTAGTTCTTTAAGAGGGAGTCATAAAAAGTGTTATAGAATAAAAGGTCTAAAATATATGCTTTTGAAATTTAAACACAACATTTGAACATCTCACAGTTATTTCTGATTCTTTTTGCATAAAGTCTTCATACGTGTATCTGTCATATTTTGCAGAACTTCATAAAACATGAAAATTTTGCAAATTTTGATATTATTTTTGAGATGCCCCCTCTGGAAACCAGATGGTAGAATTTTGTGTTTCTTACATATAAAGCACAAACTAGTATGATTAATCACATATTTTAATTTGAGCAAAAGTTCTACAGTAACTGTAGTATTTTTGTTATTTGTCTTAAGAGTGGGAAAAAAAGTATTTCCCTTGAAATCTTATAGTGTATTTTTGAGATGGTCTATGATGGTAGATTTTCCTGAAACTTTGCTTGTACACTAAAGTTCGTGTAGGCTGCACATGGTATAAAAGTAAAGAGTTTCTCTATTGTAGTTTTTCCACAAAGAAAACCCTTTCAGCTCCCTTAAATTATATGCTTGAATTTTGTATTATAGAAATAACTGTCTAATTACAATACAGTGCACAGTGGTGAAACCATAGTATTTTGCCAGAAGTTTTGGTACATTTCATCATAAATCTCTTTCATCATTGATTTTCCAGAAGGATGGGGCTCCAGCCTTTATCAACTTTGAAGATCCATGTTATGGAAATGGAGAAGGAATGGCATGCAAAATGCATTTCAATTACATCTCACAGTGGTATTAAAATCTTAAGATCAGAATTTTTATGATCTGATAAAAAGACATATTCCATGAGAAATACATTTTCTCTCGTGGTCTATGCTTATGTCATACATGTATGACATGATGCTTCAGTTTATAATTAAATGCATGTCTTGAATGTGTTTGAGAATAGACTGAGACATGTACCTTTACAATGCTTTCCACATATTGATTTAGATTCATTACATTGAAATTTTATTTACAATGTATTTTATTACGGTATATATTTTTAAAGATTAAATTGAACTCGTTATTTTTAGGGAAATGGTTTTGTGCACATCCAGCACTGCTTGTGAAACAGCTATTGTTGCCAAACACTTTGATAACAAGGTACATTAAATGTGTGTAATAGCCTATTTCACATGCATCCTTTCTCTGAAGGATTGAGTAGTTACAGAATTTATGTGTAGTTTACAAGAAATTCTTAAGCAGTTCATTGAATTATAACAATAAATCTATACAATGTGATGCGTCTTTCAGAATACCTTTGAGCGCTGGACTCTTGATGATGCTGCTCGGGCTGAACTACCCCTGACTGAGGATTATGCTGACACATTTCCTTTGGGAGCTGCTGTAGACCTGTCCTCACAGTATGCCATTCCTGTGGGTGAGTGAAGATATTTTATGCTCAAGGACAAATTCTCAATGTCATCTGCATAGTAACACGGTGATCAACTCCTATTGTCTATCTTCATAAAGTACTGTAAAGTACTGATTAATTTCACGGGTTGTAATTTTCATGTTTTTCTCTAATCGGACACGATCGCGGTTTGTTGAATTCGCGGAATCGGTGTATAATAAAAGTTACCTCCCTTGTCTTTATCTGTGTAATCCATAGCTAATATAGCAAGAACGACATTTATCAGCGTTATGTATTCACTTCACGAACAGGGTAGGTTTATATAAAATGATTAGATTTAGTAGTTAATGGATGATTAATCAAAACAAGTGCGGTTATTATTATAATTTTTTTTTTTTTACTATAAACGTCAAATGACTTTCCTATATGCTTTTACGATGAGTGCATGTGTACACATCTTTCCGAAGGTATACACATCGCAGCGAAAAAAAAAACAACTGGACGCTAATAAATGTATTAATGTAGGTAGACGTAATAACATCCTTCCATATCTTCAGCAAGTTCGATAGTTATTCGAATGATATTTTTTAAATCCAAAATTTCCATAAAAACTAATACGCATAATGCTAATGCAGGTAACAAATACACGTGGTAACGTTACGCACGGGTAATCAAATCCCATGACCCATGTGTTTTGTATCTATTAAAACAGCTTTTTAACAATAAATACAGGTTATTAGCGCTTTTTTGAATTAAAGTAAAGCGTGATAATTAAGATAATTGAATGACAAGTACTATTCGTAATTACTGAATGAGCATGTAGTGTACGTACACGTATATATACCTATCGTAGTCTATTCTCAAATTTCCAAATAAAACATTGAGGTTTAATATTTAAAACTTATTCACTGTTTCTTGAATTCACGGATTTATTAACACCGTGAATATAGCGAATATTAACACCGCGAGTTATTTTCCCCCTATACAGTATATGAAAAGTTGTACTTTATCTTCAGATATACATAAATAATAAAGAAAATTATCTCATGTTATTGTTCAAAATGCAGTGTACAGAATTCTGTGTCAGTTACAAAATAAAAAAGTTTTTATACCACAGTCTGTATTAACTTATCAATTATATTCTACTCATTCTTAGATATAAGCCTTTTTTGTTACAGGAGAAAGGTCTCATCCACCCAGCCCATTGTTCATGCTGCTTTCTACTGACGGAGTACTAGTGACTTACTACATGATGTACAGTCATGCTGAGGCCCCGGTTATCACACAACCTCCTCAACCACTTCCAGCAGGCCCAGTCAGAAAACCACAACCGTCAAACACTCAAGGTAATTTTTATCATAGTATACTTTGAAAACATTGAGAATGTTCACAACAGGTTTTTATGTTTAATTCATGACCGTTTTCCTTAATTTTATTGACAGGAACCATACAGAAAGACACTGCTCCTATAGAGGCAAGACCACAATCTCAGTCTGGACAGACAGTAGCTAGCCCAGCTGTCTCCCAGGGTCAGAGTTCAGATTCTAAGGCCAGTGCTTTTGGTTTTTCTGCCTCTGGTTCTGTAGGAAAGTCTTTGTTTGGAGCTCCAGCTACTCAGGGGTTTAGTTTTACATCATCTACATCCTCATCTAGTGCAGGAGCTGGGTCCATCTTTGGTCAGAATGCCTCAGCAACAACTCAGGTGGGACAAAGTTTCCTGGCATCAGCTCTCACTGCACCAGTAACAACTGCAGCAGCAGCCACTATAAAGACAGGATTTGCTGCTTCTTCAGCTGCTCCATCTCAGTTTAGTTTTAAGCCTCAGCCATCTGCCAACTTCAGTTTTAATGCTACTGTCACTACACCGTCTGCACCTGTTTCCACTAAGTTTGGTGGGACAACAACAGCAATCAGTTCTTCTTTTGCTCCACAGAGCACAAGTGCCAATAACACTGGGTTTAATTTTAGCTTTTCCTCTTCAAGCACCTCATCTTCTGGCCCAGACAAGACCCCTGTTGTATCAGCTGCTCCCATCAGCAGCAAGCCGATGGCAACCCCAACCCCAGCAACCCAGTCTCAGGTTGTATTTGGCACACCCACATCATCTAAACCCTCCACCTTTACATTTGGTGTTTCAGCTTCTTCTGCTGCAGCTTTTGGTGTCAAACCAACTGCTGCATCAACTTTGCCAACATTTGGTGTGTCTGCACCACCAACGGTCTCAACACAACAAGGTTTTGGATCAGTTGCCACTTCAACTCTGCCCAAGTTTGGATTGACAGCTGTAGCGACTCAGGCAGGTGTGACACCAGCTTCACCTGCAGTTAAACCAAATCTCATAGCTGGTACATCAGGGTCTGCAGTGCCAAGTTTTGGATCCACCTCAGTGTCGTCTGTTCCTACTTTTGGAGCAAAATCTACTTTAGCTGGGGTGATGCCATCATTTGGGAATTTGAGATCTGCATCAAATACACCTTCTTCCCAGCAGTCTCAAGCCAAGCCTGGAGCTGGAATAGCATCAACCCAGGGTCCCACTGCTTCATTACAGGGTCTACTCGCTGAAGAGAAAAAAACAAGTATGAGCATTCCAAAGCCCTCCCCTGCTCCCACAGCTGAGAGACAGGAACCCAGTGAAAGCAAACCGGTGACAGGACTAGTGACTCAGAATATAGCTGTAACAGGTCAGTTGATGTACAATAGTGACTCAGAATATATCTGTAGTAGGTTAGTTAATATTCAATAGTGACTCAGAATATATCTGTAGTAGGTTAGTTGATGTACAATAGTGACTCAGAATATATCTGTAGTAGGTTAGTTGATGTACAAGTGACTCAGAATATATCTAGCTGGTCATTTGATGTACAATAGTGACTCAGATTATAGCTGTAGTAGGTCAGTTAATATTCAATAGTGACTCAGACTATAGCTGTTTTAGGTTAGTTGATGTACAATAGTGACTCAGAATATATCTGTAGTAGGTTAGTTGATGTACAAGTGACTCAGAATATATCTAGCTGGTCATTTGATGTACAATAGTGACTCAGATTATAGCTGTAGTAGGTTAATATTCAATAGTGACTCAGACTATAGCTGTTGTAGGTTAGTTGATGTACAATAGTGACTCAATATATCTGTAGTAGGTTAGTTGATGTACAATAGTGACTCACAATATATCTGTAGTAGGTTAGTTGATGTACAATAGTGACTCACAATATATCTGTAGTAGGTTAGTTGATGTACTGAAAGATTTGCTCTAAAAGGGTTCAGTGTTTGTCCCTGTGTACACATACATAGTGGAGACAGATTTGCTAGAGTATGTTACTACATGTACATGTATGTTCAACTTGAAGACATCATTCCCCGTATTTTTTCAGATTCCAGTCAGAAAACGTTGACTTCTAATGCTACATCTGATTCCTTGAATGACACTTTTAGTGCATCTATTGCTGAGGAGGTAAATTAAAACTCATTCATTTATGAATGCAGAATTATTGGTTATTATTTTACTTACAAACTTTCACAAACAAATTCTTTAATTGAAAAATAAGGGTTTAATTTGAGAAAATATTGCAAGTTTTTGTAATGTTTTTTAAAATGTATGCTTTTTTGTATAAAGATTGCTCATTTTGAGAGAGAGTTGCGAGAATTTAAACAACGAGCTGGAGCGGTTAGGGAGACAATCGGCAGTAAGGCAGACATGCAGAGACTCCGTAACAGCACAATAGAGGTCAGCAATTTCTGTGGAGAGGTCAAGGCCAACACTAAGGTAACCAGCAAAATTCTATAGATACAGTCAATGTAATTTGCTTGTTTTAGATAGACTTCAGAACTCAGTTGTACAGTGAAGAGAATCTTTATTCAATTTTCTGCTATTGATACCAAGGTTTTATCGTTTTTTTAATTACTGTTTCAGGGTTGCAAATAACCTTTAAAACCTTAGTGGCCATGTGGGCCCCCAACATTACAAGTTTTACTAGCCCACATTGATATTTTTGGGCCTTTGATTTTCTGTCCACTTATTAAAATAAAAATCTCAATCTTTTCATATCAAAATCTCTGAGATTGCTATCTACAGTCTCTCATTTTTCTGTGGATTTCAACATGACTTGTATGAAATTCCACTTTTAACACATTGAGACCTTGCATAGAAATAATGTTGATGCAATTCAAGGTCTAGAAAATGTTTTATAGGTTAGGAAATGGCGAAATTGAAATGCCATTTACAGTAGAAGCAAATCAGTCGGAATCCAGAAAAGTTCTGATAAAATTTGTACTCACCATGTGGGCAAAAACATACTCTAGATTTGTATCACACTTTTTTTTCAGAAAAGAAACAAATGATTTGTTATTTGATTTACTTTCATCAATCCTGCTTTAATGACAAAATTGTTTTTTTGAGATAGACTAAGGGAGAGAACTGCACTTCAAGTGCTAATCTAAGCAGTTTCTATTGATTTTACAGGGTACTATACATCAAGTTTGATTGTTTGTAGGAACAGAGTAAAGAGATATCGGACTTGAAGGGCCTATGTCTGGATTGTTTCGCTATGGTGGAGGACTGTAAGATGAGGGAGCAGCTAAACACCGACCCTCAGTACGGTCTTATGATGAGGAACAGGGCTCTAGACCCCAAGAGTCTCAGCACAATGAGGGATCTACAGCAGCAACAACAGCTGCTTGACCAGGGCCTGAGGGATGTTGATGCCATATTAGATCAAGAATGGCAGGATTATCAAAGCAGGAAGAAAAAGAAACAAGGGTGTGTAAAGCTGATAGAATAGCTTGATAAGAAATAAGGGTGTATAAAGCCGATAGAACAGCATAATAAGTAACAAGTGTGTGTAAAGCTGATAGAATAGCATATGATAATAAGAAACAAGGGTGTGTAAAGCTGATAGAATAGCATAATAAGAAACAAAGGTGTGTAAGGCTGATAGAATAGAATGATAAAAAACAAGGGTGTGTAAAGCTGATAGAAGAGCATAAAAGAAACAAGGGTATGTAAAGCTGATAGAACAGCATGATAAGAAACAAGGGTGTGTAAAGTTGAAAGAATAGCATGATAAGAAACAAGGGTATGTAAAGCTGATAGTACAGCATAATAAGAAACAAGGGTGTGTAAAGCTGATAGAATGTGTAAAGCTGATAGAATGTGTAAAGCTGATAGAATGTGTAAAGCTGATAGAATAGCACAATACAGGGTTATGCAGTTCCAATACTGGCTACTAGCCCAAGGGCTAGAGGCAGTAATAAAGTTACTAGTCTGAGGTTGCCAATAAAGCTGATCGAATAGCATAATAAGAAACAAGGATGTGTAAAGCTGATAGAACAGCATAATAAGAAATATGGGTGTGTAAAGCTGATAGAACAGCATAATAAAAAACAAAGGTGTGTAAAGCATATCCTTTGTATGCTAATTCAATAATACAGTCAAAATATGGTTTTATTCAATTATAATGCAAAGAAATATATGTACTAGTGTCGTAGTTCTAATTCATGAAAATCACCAAAATATATCTCATTCAAATATAAAACATACAAATAGTGAGAGTGCTAAGGTCTTTTGTGCTAAATTTGGAATATATGCCAAAATACATGCTCAGTAAAGTATATACATGTACAGATTAATTGAGATTAGATTGAGTGCAGAAGTAGTGACCTATTGGAATGATTTTAGTGGAAATAATTACAGCTGGAACTTAAAATAAAAATTTTTGTAAGTTGGATTAAAGCGATCTAAAGGCCTGTGTTTTTATCCCTTGTCATGTGTTGTCCATTAGTTATAAAATTTGAAACAGTTTCAGCTTCTACTCTGGAACCGCTAGACCAATTTCAACCAATTTTGGCATATATGGGTAAAAGGAAACAATTTTTTTTAATTTCGTGGTCCCTGTTCCCCCTGGTCAGGGGCTCTGGTCTTACAAAATGTTAGTGAAATGCACTAGTTCTTTGAAAACTGTCTTCTCTGCTTCTGGGAACTAGGATACAGAGTACAAAGTTGTAATGAGTAAGGGTGTTTTTACCAGATTTGTGAAATTCTTGACCATTGGGGGAAGTGCTGGTGCTAGGCAGGGCTGTATTGATCTTGTAGAGAAATTTGTACTCTACTTTAGAAGTTACTCCTATCTGTTACTCACCTATAATCACTGTCAATAAAATAATTGATAAGTCAATTATATAAAAGAAGTGCACAAGATTTTTTTTTAATTTATAATACAGAAAGTACTAATAGTTTTTCATTTGTAGGCAGACTTGTATATAATATGTAAATAAAAATGAGACAAAAATAACTCATATTTGTACATTAAATGTTATTCAAAAACCAAGAGAGGCCAATGTAAGAGGGATTTTGCTGGGTTTACTAAGTGTATACAGTTTTATGTGCTCAAGCACTGCTGTATTGTTTAGTCTGTTGATAGTGACAAAGAGGAGTGTATTAGCACTGGCAAGTACAGACAAGTAACTAGATCTGTTTTGAGTTGTTGCTGAATACTAGACTATGTTGTTGATCTCGTTTTTGGCATCTATCATTGTATTTTATTATATACATGTACTTCTATAGATCCTTTACAGGGTTGTATTATACTCGGGTTCCATTAAGGCCCTCAGACCTCTTGTTATGAACTTGAACAGTGTGTATATTTTTTCAGAATTAAAAGGCCCACAACTGATGGAATATACCAGGTGATAAAGAGCAACAGAAATTTGATTATTAGAGAGAAGAATCAGTTGTGTGACTTGGAATCACAGCTGAAACAGTTAAAGCTGTACAACAAGAATTCCACATGGAAACATCCAGATTCATCAAGGTCTGTAGAAACCAACAGAGTGGACTATATACTAACAAATCAAGTGTTCATTAGGGCCCCGCAAGGATTTGCGGGTGCCCTATAATAATCACTCTGTCTGTCTGTCTGTCCATCTGTCTGTCCGTCTGTCTGTCTGTCTGTCATTCTTCCATCCACAAATTTTCTGTTTTTTTTCTAATAACTTTTTTAGGGTCAACCAATTAAGTTCAAATTTGGTATGTTGGTTGAATAGGCAGTAAGACATATTTTGATGCTAAGTTTGGGTCTCTATGTCATCCGGTTTGGAGCTGGGGTGGTGGGGTAGATTTCTTAACTTTGTATAAGAGTGAATGGGCAAAGAGAGAGAACTGCTGAGAATGTTCCTATTGTAAACTATGAAAGGCTGCAGTGAGTCTCTTGGGATTAATTAACTTCCTTCTTGAAGAAGATCCAAAGCATTTATCTTTATCTGCCACATTGAGATTAATTAACACCTCTGTCTGCAAATGAAGTTTGTTTTGAAGTTAAGGTCAATTTTGAATGATGTTTTCATTCTCTGAAATGTGGATTTAAATAATGTTCATACTTTATTTTGGTAAAATACACAATGAGTTATCATTTTATTAAATTCTAAAAACAAGATATACATGTAGATAAAGATATCTTTTTTATTACGATTTTATTTTTTAAAATTTTTTTCTGCCTTATGTAAATTCAAGAATACTATTTATTTTAACAGGTATTCAGATAATAACCTCATTCTATCATTGCTGAAAAAGTTCTTATTGTAAACTTAGAAGAAAAGATTTAGAGAGCAGCATAATTAATCCCCTGGGATTGATTATCTTGCTGGTTTGCAGAAAATTTTAGAGGGTTATCTTTCTGTCACTTTGAGATTAATTAACACCTTTGTCTGCAACTGATATTTGTTTTGAAGTTAAGGTCAAGCCTGGGTGATATTTGCATTCACTGAAGGCTGGCATTTTATAAAACACATGCTTCATTCTTCTTTAAATATACATTTAATTTAGTTATAATAGATATATGAGGTTTTTTACTGCCTTATTTAAATACAAGGATACTATTTACAGGTTATTGGATATTTAGCAGTTGCTGTTGCTTATTCTTTATATATATTTAAAGTTTTGTAATCAAGTAAAATTCTCATCCCCTAATCTGCACCCTTATATTTCTACCCCTCGACGGGGCCCTTGCTGACTCATCAGATTTCTAGTTTGATTGCATATTATCTTTGTGTTTATCATAGAGGACCTGCGGAGTTGTCATCTTTGGCAGATTCCTTACTGGAAAGTCCCCCAAAATCTCCAGGAAACAACAAGAATACACCCAGAAATTATTCCCTTATTCCTCACAAGCAGGCTAAACTTAGAGAGTACCTGTCTCGGAAAACAGTTGCAAAGGTCAAGTCAACAAGACCCGGTAAGTAGCTTTCTTCACAGGAATACAGTGTGTTACTTTGTCATATTTTTTTATGATCTACTCAATATACATGTACTTGCCCTCATTTTGTCCATTCAGTTCTTGAATACAGTGAAGAAGCCATTTACAAGTTTTTGAACAGATAAATCTTGCTGAAGGCTATTTAATCAGGTCTAAATCTTTCGTCTTCAACCTTACCTATAAGTTAAGCATCACAGTTTTTGATAAAAGCCCACAGCAGCGCATTTTGTATGAATATTTATATTGTCTTCATTTGATTTCTTTGCTGATTTTAGAGAACTTGTCAATGTCCAGGCTGGCTTCAACAGAAAAGATCCGTCAGGCCCTTAGCAGGCAAAGTTCACCAACCAAAGCACCCCCTCCTGCAGGTTTGTTACGTTGTTAATTCAGCATTTCAATACAGGCATAAACACATGTGAAATTAAAAAGTTTGAAAAGAAAACATTTTCTGTAGAAATTTTAAAAAGTAAATTTTTTTTCAGGAAAATAAAAATGTTTGGTGTTTCTAGTAAAATTTGATGGTCATTTTTCAGAGGTCAGAACTGAGTTGAAGCCTTCAATACAAGGAAGGACGATTTTACGAGCCACCTCTCACAATGGAGCCCGCCAGCTTGCCAGTCAGGGCTTACACCCTCTCAGCCCAGGAAAGGAGACAGGAATCAAACATCAGCTCAACACACAGGTCAAACCAAACAGCTACCAGCAAGGTCTCATGGTAATTATCACAGTACATGTATTCTGGGTTTCATACATGTACCTGGTACTTGAATAAGTTTTCTTTAAAATTTCAAATTATTTAAGAAATAGAAATGAAGTATCATTTTTAAACATTCATTTGGATATATACATGGATATATAAAGCCAGAAGGGTTATATGGTAGATTTGGTAATGTACCAACCCGTATTTATATCCCGATGAATGTTTTAAAGTGATACCTTATTACTTATATTTAGATTTGTGACTGATTTATAACAAATATTTGCATATTATAATGTGAAATCCATGCAATGATATTTTTCCAAACATCAATGGTGTAGATTGAATATGTTGAACACATCGACCACTTATGACGTTACTGTGAAATTTCCTCAATCATTTACGAATTAACAATGCCTTTATGGTCAAGTGACAAACCTGTTTTATACAGGTATAAATACACATCGATCAAATAGTGTTATATAATGGAAAAAATTTGCAAATGTAGATAATTGTATTTGTTCTCAAAATCATTAAACACAATAGAGTAAACAATTCTTTCTTTCAAACTATGTGTTTCTTGCACATTTTGATTTTTTTTAACATAACTTTGTCCTTTCTATTGTTGTTTCTCCTTGGCTACAAAATTTCACAATTTTTTATGCTTGCAAATGTTTGTACCACACAAAAGACTGTTGAAATACAGTTAGCATTTAAGGACGACGGACCTAATTCGAAATTTCGAGCCACTGCGCAGAAAACCGTGCATATGCTTTGAATCAAATTGACTTAATTATCTATTACAAAAGATAAAAATTATACATTTTTAATTCTTTTAAAGATATTCAATCGTTTCCTCTCAATTCAAAAATATTGTAAATATTTCGATTTTATATTCATTTGTTACTTTTATAAATAATTCATTTATTTGGCCAAGGTATTTTCATTGAAAATTCCCCCCAAAATGTGCCCTACACCTGCGTTTGACATGCCCCCCTGAAAAATCTAAGCCGATCACCCATTTATTTTTGGGCATAATTTGCTGGTAAATTGTCTAGTAAACATTGTCCTTTAATATGAACAAAAATTCTATTGCAGAATTTTTTTCAATGATCACTCTTATACCCGAATTCAGGCAGGCAATTTCCATTTACTTCCTTTTAGTAATTATCGATTTCCATCGCCAATTTTCGAAATGCTCCCCATTAAAAATCTATATCGATGACTATATGATTTTTTCATTGATTTTAACTCACCAAAAGTCACTTTACCTCATATTAAAATTTGAATAAAAAATCTATTACAGAAATGAATTAGGTCCATCGTCGTTTTAAAATGAAAATGTCCATAATTAATGAAAATGTCCATATTGTTCCAGTTTTCCAACATTGGAAAGACCTCATCCCCCATGATTAGTTTCCAGCCAAAGGTTCCCCAAAATTGTAAGTTTTATGTTTCAAACATGTATTTCAAACATTGTTGTACATATTTGCTAATGCTGAGCTGTTTAGTATATACATTTACATGTAAAATACATAAAGAAATGTACAATGTATGTTTCTTTGGGTCATATACAGAGTCTGACAATGGTTATTTTTTACTATAGACTTAAATTCTTTTTCTTTGGCAATCATTTTTAGTGAAGCCGTCAGATTCGTACCCGCAGTTTGAGGACATTACACCTACAACATCTTCTGATGTGACTGAGGAGGAAGAGGATGATGACGATGATTATGAGGAGGAGGACGATTATGACGAGGAACAAGACCCGGACAGTGAACACGATTCTGAGCCACTCAATAGGAAAATAGGTCAGTTCAAATTACTTTTCAGGCTTCTGGAAAAAATATTTGGATACTCTTGAGAAAGGATTTTTTTTTTTTATATATTCACTTGTGCTTTGCACAAAAAATATATAAAAAAAAATCCTGTCCCACTCGTGAAATAAATTCCTTATCCAACTACATATTGAATATCTTCTATATATTTATGTCCAGTCTTTACATAATAATTTAACACATATATCAGAATGATTCCATGGTACCTTCCTTATGTGCTATATTGTATAAGTAGAAAATTTAGCGAGGATTTAATTTTGGCATTATTAGCAAGGGTGATGAAATTGCTAAAATCGAATATCGCTAAAAATTTATTTGTAATAGCTTCTTTAGTTAGCATTTCAAAATTGCTAAAATTACTTCTCACTAAAAATAAATATCAATTTTTTAGGATACATCGCTAAATTTTCGTCTCACTAAAATTTCCACTTATACAGTATTTCGTTCCTAACATTACTGTACTAAAAGTACAGTTGTCTGTACTAAAAGTACAGTTGTCACTTTCCTTTGACAGCCCTTAGTTGGGCCATCTCTGACTGTATCGATTTTCTAGTTCATTAGCAAATAAATTGTGTGGCAATGAGATATGGTCCCTTAACTAAATTGTGAAACCGGGCCAAGTTAATTAATCATTTAAAGTTCATAAACTGGTTTTGTGGAAAAAAAAAATCTTCATTTAAGATAGTAACTTGTTCTGAAAACTGAAATAGAGATGTACCAGGGGTATAAACTTCTTTTTTAAAATTTTCTTGTAGCTGAGAGGAAGCCTGCCACTGGTCTACCTACAGCTTTTTCAGTGAAGACTACAAAGCCAGCACTGCTCCCTACACATGGTTTTGGACAGGGTTTGTCAGGGTTTACCAGCTTTTCTGGGGGAAGTCAAACAGCCCCTGTCTTTGGTGGAGGGTTCCAAGGACTCAAGACTGATAACAAAACTCCAACAAACACCTCAACCCCCAAAACAGGTAGGGTTGTGCCAAAATTCAATATTAAATGTGCTATTTAATTTTCAAATGATTAAAATAAGTGTAACTTGTCAAAAACAATGAAAAGATTTTGGTATGTGTCTAGTTTATCACAAGCACCTGTGGTTTCATTAATTTTTGTGGGGATTGTGATATTGGCAAACAATACACTTTTGTTGATGTAATTTTGTGGAATGCTACCTCGTCCTATTCTATCAATAGGTAGTGCTTGATCAGATAAATTTGTAGTTTGTCTCATCCATGAAAACAGTGAAAATTTGTGTTCAACAAAAAATGAACAGACCACAGAAATGCAAATTAAAAATGCATATACTTTGCATCTTTGAACATTCTGTTTAGAATGTTGCACCTCATATAATGCACTTGTGGAAGTTTTCTGTTAATTTTTATAAATACTGAGTGATAAAATTATTACTTTGTAGCTTTCAAGTTTGGAGGTGATGCTTCCTCTGGATTTGGGGGCAAAAATCTGTTTGGCCAGCCGCCCAAGACTGAGGAAAATAAAATGGAAGAATCAAAACCCATTTCTTCACCACTTCTTGCAAAAGGTACTAGATCCTGAAAAAAGATTTGCTTGGTGTAATGAAATGTATGTTTCTATCTCTCAGAAGATTTTCATGACTTACCTCCAAGTACATAATTTTGTTTAGCAGAATTGATTACCTGATATCTTGATATTGAGTTTCATCATAAAATTACAGCACTCTCAACTGAATCTGATGAAGAAGAAGTAGACTTTGGAAGAAGTGATGTCACAAAAGACCAGACCAACACAGACAATAAGGGACCTGAGAAACCAGAAACAGAGTCAAAGTCAGCAACAGCAGAGGCAGAGTCCACCACAGGCAAGACAGCCATGAGTGGACTGTTTGGATTTGGAAAATCACCATCAAGCCAATCATTGACTGACAAATCAGCATCTAAAGGGGTGTTTGGCCAGTCCACGAGTACAGGGTCTAGTTTATTTGGACAACCCACAGGCAACACAGCATCTGTTACAGATGCTTCTGACAAAGCTACACCAACAGCTGGTAAACCATATGAATTGACTAATTTGGTAACTGGGGGAAGTCTGTTTGCACAGCCCTTTGCTCACAGTGGGGGACTCTTGGACAAGTCTACAAAGGAGGAAGAAACAGAAAAATCAGCACCAGCAACAACTGCTGCAACTGGGTTGTTTGGCCAGAGTACAACTTCTTCTGATGGTACTGGGTTATTTGGTAAAGCAAATTCTTCTCAAGCATCTGCAACCAGTGCAGGTGGTGTATTTGGGCAACTAACTACTTCAAATGCTACAACTTCTGAGGCCACTCCCACTGGTCAAGATTCAAAAATGCCTGCTTCAACCAGTGCAGCAGGAGGGATATTTAAGGGGGAAGCTGTGACAACAGTATCATCTAATTCAGGATCAGGATTATTTGAACAAAAGCCAACAACTTCTGGAACAGGACTGTTTGGCCAATCTTCATCTACAGTTTCTAGTGCTGGTCAAGGATTATTTGGACAACAGACAACAGCCACATCTGGAATGTTTGGACAAACAACAGTAGCCCCACCATCCTACTCCAGTTCAGAGTCTGGGTTGTTTGGGAGACCTTTAACTTCTGGCAGTGGTGCATTTGAACAAACATCTACAGCTACTTCCTTTACTGGAACAGGACTGTTTGGACAACAAACATCAACCTCTGGATCAGGATTATTTGGCCAACAAACAACAACTTCAGGATCTGGATTGGGATTATTTGGTCAAAAAACAACAACTTCAGGATCTGGATCAGGATTATTTGGCCAGCAGACAACAACTCAAGGGTCTGAAGCTGGACTTTTTGGACAACAAACAACAACTTCAGGGTCTGGAGGTGGGCTTTTTGGACAACAAACAACAACCTCTGGATCTGGTGCTGGACTTTTTGGACAACAAACAACAACTTCAGGGTCTGGAGGTGGGCTTTTTGGACAACAAACTACCTCTGTGTCAGGATCCTTTGGACAACCAAGCACATCAACTTCAACTTCTGGCTCCGGCTTATTTGGACAGTCAGTCACAATTTCCACATCTGGAGGTGGGTTATTTGGAACAGCAGGAGCTACAACGGCATCCACAACAGGAACTGGATTGTTTGGTCAAGTTTCCTCAACGTCTATCACTTCAAGTTCTGGTACTGGCTTATTTGGTCAAAGTGGGTCAGGAGGGTTTGGTCAGAGTTCTACTGGACCAAAGCCTTCAATGCTTGGAGGACTCCTGTCCGGCACTGAAGATTCTCCTGCAACAGGTTCCACATTTGGTCAGGGAAGTCCAGCAAAGAATTTATTTGGAACACCAACTGGCACCTCTTCTTCTGCTTTTGGCCAGCCAGCACCACTGTTTGGAACCTCTACAGCTGGGACAGGGTTTGGAAATACATCCTCTAGTGGGGGATTTGGCACCTCAGGGGGTGGTCTGGGATTTGGAGGCACTGCCACAACCACTTCTGTGTCAGGATTTGGTCAAACAAATCCAGGAGTGTTTGGACAATCTACAGGAAGCACTTCAAGTCCATTTGGTGGTGGTTTTGGCAGGTAAGATTTTTACAAATGTAACTGATGTGCTCCTCTCTTCACAAATGTAGGTTTTGTGATGAGAAGACATCAAATATACAATTAAACATCATTATTTTGAACTGAAGGCTATGACCAAAAAAAAACTTGGAGGGTTTTGGGGTATTACAGATAAGAATCACAGTCACAATATAGACTGGAGTCACTGGACCTCAGAAATCAATTTGAGATCCCCAGTAATGTTTGATATGAAAGTTTCAAAAAATTGAAGTGCAGTTCTAGGTTACCGAAAAAAAAAATTTATATGGTCAGACTCAATGTAAAATTTGATTTTAGTGCCCCTAGTGGTCAGTCATCTGGCGGTCTGTTTGGTGGTGGAGGAAGTGGTGGGATGTTCTCAGGACTTGGTGGTAAACCCTCAGAGGACAAGGCCAAAACTAATGTGTTTGGATCAGCACAATCATTTGGAAGTTCAGCTACCCCTCAAAGTGAGCATCAGATTGTGCATAATTATAGCAGGTTTATGTAATGGCAACAGCTTTTGTAATTCATTTTTTTTTTAAAGGAACAGAAGAAGTTTACTTTTGTAGGTTAAATTCCATTCAAAGCATAGTTGATGATTTTGAATTTCTGTAATTTTTGCTTACCCAATTTTCACAGTATTATGGTCCTTTGAAAGTGTTATTTACATGTTAATTTTTCACGTGTTTTTGGTCTACCTTTATTTCTACTTATAGCCAACCTGTTTGGTAGTCAGGGTCCTAGCACCTTTAGAAGTGGGGGTGGATCTAGCCCATTTGCAGGTGGAGGATTTAGTGGAGGTGGTTCCAATGTGGCATCTTCGGGCTTTGGCGTAGCTAAAACACAAAGCCCTGGTGGTATGTTTACTCTTTCTGATTTAAAACACTTTTTTATTAGGGATGGCAATCGAATGCAGAATTGCCTATTGGTTAACCACAAGACGTTCCAACCTATTAAATGGTTAATCCTGTCAAAATGTGCATGTTACATGTATATTTTTTACGAGTAATTTCTTTTCCTCTATTCACATATACACCAGAAGACTGAAAAAGATTTTATTATTATTCTGTAATTTGCTTGATCAGAACACTATTTCATTTCAATTTCAATAGACACACACAAAAAAATAGAAAGCCATGAACATACCTGAGATATCAGAGACATTGACAGTATTTCAGACCAGACGTGATAAAAGTTCATTGTGCATTGTCACCAAAATCAGAACTTAGTCTTAATATCACTAAATTTACAATTTTGTGAAATAATATAATTGATTTTAGAAGTAACTGCAAATAAAAAACAGTTTAGATACAAATTATAAACTGTTGTCAGCAATCAGTGTTGATATAATTAATATCATTAAATCTGGGTGCATGGATTTAACATTAATTAACACTTCACAAACAGACAAAGTACCCCCACAATCTCATTTGGGGGGCACCTTACTACCTCCAAATTTATGTGAAATGCCAACTCATCAACATTCAGAGGGTTATTTTTAAATAGAATATCAATTTTGGGGGAAATTGTGTTAAACTTTACACATAATTTTTATTTATTCTGAGTAAGTCATTACAGATTTTCTGACCGAGTAACCAGTTAACCAATTACAGCTTACCATCCCTACTATTTATCCATCCAGAGCAAAAGTAATAAGCAACGTAACAATTATCCTGGCTTCCCATACAGTGAAAAACAAAAGAAAAATGTTATCTTATGTGCAAATAACTTTTTTAATACATTGCACATGTATGTGCACCTAAATACTTGGATATGTACTTATACAGGGTAGAATCATCAGAAGCTGATATTTGAAAACAATTTACAGCAGGCATCTCATTTCTTGATTTAACTACGAGGGGTGATCAAAAAGTTTGCGAACTAATTGAATTACTTCAAAAAAGAAAAGAAATTAGGTTTCAGTGTTCATTATTTTTTAACGTAGTCCTCTCCAATTTAAATGCACATCTGCCACTGTTCTGCCCATCTGGAATCACGTGATACAAGCGGTCACGTGACATGCTCCGTAGCGTTCTGTTCACAGAAGCTAAAAGATTTTTCCGAGTCTTATATTTCTTACCATGCAAGTTATTTTTTATAACAAGAACAATCCATAACTCGGAAATGGCGAAATCTCGGCAATAGGATGAATGGATAAGGATATCCTTTCCCAGAATTAGGATGGTGGCCATCACAACCCGAGTCCTCTGCCTTTGGAGCGTCGTTTATCCAAAGTGGATAAAGTCTGGGCGCCTTTTTTTTATCATATCAAATATGTTTAAAGTCCAAAGAAAATGATATTTTAGGGATTTAATAATTATATTATTGTTAAGATATTCAACTATTTTTCTAACAGTAACTTGGCGATCTTTCATGACAAATTGCTCAACTATGGACACTTCTCTTTCCCAGCCTTGCTTTCACTGGGCAACAGAACCAACATCATTTTTAACCATCTCCCTTCCTTCACTAAAACAATCAATCCAATTAAAGATTGAACTTCTGGCAAGTCTTTTGCCTTCATAAACCTTGTACAAATTATCATATGATACTGCAAAAGAATTTCCGAGATATATGTTAAACTTTACTCGTTGCTCGAGTATGACTGAATCAATCATATTTTGTAACAAGTCACCTACATATTGATGTCATTTTCATATTGTGACGTCACAAACATGGAGCAGAACATTACATTACATATGGTATTTATAGAATGTGTATGACTGTATATGTGCCAAATTTCATTCTGATCTGAATTGTGGTTTTGTAAATATAGAGATAGTTTGCAAACTTTTTGATCACCCTTTGTATGCTTCATGTATGTATATGTACCAGGTACATGGCATGTATAAAATAACTCCAAGTGAAAAAGCCAATATGAGAACAGTCCTCAAAGACAAAATTACCATGTGTGTGCAGTAATGGAGATACATGTGTCTCATAGATGTTTTCAATTCCTATTTAATAGGGTTTGGAGGAAGTCCTAGTTTTGGAGGGAGTCCAGCATTTGGGGGACAAGCATCATTTGGAAGCTCCCCTGGCTTTGGTTCTGCACCAACATTTGGGGGAGGATCAACGTTTGGTAGTGGAGCCTCATTTTCAAATCAGCTAGGATCTCCACAGAACACTGGCAGTGCTGGGGGATTCGCAGGGTAAATTCTTGACATTTTTCATACCTTTGTCCAAAATGAAAAGATTTTAATCTTAATGACTGAGGCAATTGCGAAGATCATTGTATACCATTTCCTAATGATTGTCATTACAGTGTAGATTTTTACATTACCATCTGTAGATGAACATATGGTATGGCCCTGTTTGTCTGTTAAGACAGTGTTCATATAGACACTTCAGTTTTCCGTTTGTGTCATGCTGTAATTTAGGAAAATTAAAACCTTATGATAGTGAGATAAATATAAGTTTTTAGAATTCAGTACATGTATATATATTTACATTTCCAATAAATTTCCCCTATGATTCTTTACAAAATAGAATACAGTTCATTTTCTCATGAACTACCATGGATGAGCATGAATATCTCCATTGTTATGTCATAATACTTTAACTTGACGTCAAAACTATAGTGCAAACTGTTTTGCTTTAAAAATGACAGTTGAATGGCATAATTTGTGGTAACTCATCAGAAAAATAATGTAAATATAAAATATGTATTAAATTTTTGAAAATTCATGAGGTACATGAACTACAATGCTTCACGCCGGCATATTTATCATGAAGCGCTAACGTGTTTCATGAAATATGCCAGCGTGAAGCATTGTAGTTCATGTCCTCATGAATCTTCAAAAATTAAATTCATTTCTTAAATATACAGTATGATGCAATAAATATTTTAGGAATGACTCTAATTCTTGGCCAAATTATTCGAGTATAACCTGGTTTGGGTCAGTTTACGCTTTATAATCCGCGAAGCGGATTATAAAACAGCGTAAACTGACCCAAAACAGGTTATACTCGAATAATTTGGCCAAGAATTAGAGTCATTCCTTATAATTTAATTTTAAAATCATTAAACAACTGTGGTTGTAAAATTTCGTTGCTTTTTATTAATTCAAATTTGCCGCTCAATAATACAACCGTAGTAACGGAAGTTATGGGAAGCGAGGGGAGGTAAAAACTGATACATAGTCCTAGCAGCCATGTTGTTTGATTACATGTGGTAAGATCCGAGTTACTGTTCGAAGTAAAAGGTACATTTATTAAATCTGGAATTTTCCATGAATCCCGAGGACTAGAAATGAGATGATTGCATGGATACAGACGATTCAGCTGGTTGTCAGGGGGGTGTGTCCCCATACCAAACCAGGTTATACAGAAATAATTTGTGTTCCTTTTTGGATATTAACCAATCAGAGGCTAGAATACAAACAAAATTAAATTATTCATACATGTACATATATGTATATATACACATACAGTGTATGTATGAGCATTGGCAAGTAAATACAATGTAGTTCCCATATTAATTTAAAAGCAGCCTTTTTCATCCATTGTGGGAAAAATTTTACATCGAAGTCTTAAAAACAATTGGAAAAAATTGCTGATTTTGGGGGGATATGACATGAATAAAAGAAATTTTAATATATATATGTATTTAAATGTAGCAAGGCCACAATAATTTATATTGATATGGAAACATTTCTAATTTATTTGGATTCAAGTTTGTTAAAATTATGGATGCTGGGGGTTAGGATGAAGCTAAAATTGGGGATCAAATTTTACAAGTCGCCTACATATTGACGTCATTTTCATATTGTGTATAAACCTCATTTTCATATACGTGTATAATTAAAATCTTCTCCAGAAAATGGTAAGGTCCAATTAGTCATATTGATAGTCAACATACATATGTAGTTTGGATTCAACTTTGGTCATGGCACAACCTCTTGGGGCTAGGATAGTCTTGATATGGTGTCAAAATAATTCATGGGAATATAGGGGTAATAAAAATCTGATGGAAGAATGGCAGTGCAAATGGTGACTCAGTAAGCATTTTTGGCCCATGGGCCTCTTGTTAGAATAAAAACCTTAAAAACTTTGTATTATCATTGTAAATGATGTATAGGGCCTAATGAATGGGGCCATATTGTATCTTTGATAATTCTTTGTTATTTTAGATTTGCCTCTGGTTCATCTCCAACCTTTGGGGGTCTGGCTCACAGTGGGGACACAACCTCCTTTGGTGCTTTGTCACAAGCTAGTAGTGGTTTTGGTGGATTTGGAGGGGGTGGAGGAGGGTTTGGATCTAGTTCAGGTGAAACTTTTTTTTCCTAGTTACGTAAAAATTAATTTTAACAATGTTATATACAAGTACAAGCTAATTCAAGGAATTTGTGTCCTTTGCTTAAGAAAAACAGAAGAGGGTGGTAGACCTGAAAAACAGGCAAATGGAGAGAGAGAAAAAAGATCAACCTTGACCTTTAAGCTTTTGGCCTTCAATCAATAAGGTTTTTTTAAGTTAAAGAAAATCATGACCTTATTAAGTTTCATTGCAAAAGCTTACAGAGAACTAATGTTATCATCTGAAACACTATGTATGTACCATGCAATATATGAATTTCTGACCTTGGTCTTTGACCCTTTGACCTCAAAATCAATAGGAATCTTCTTTAAGTCATATTGACTTAAAGTTATAGAATTCCAGTGCAAAACCTCAGAGAACTAAATTAATCACAGGAAACCATATTTTGCAATGTATGAATATCTGACCTTGACCTTTGACCTCAAAATAGGGGTCTTCTTTAGACCATAGGGAATTGTGATATAAAATTTCATTGCAAAAGCTCAAAGTCTTTTTGAGATATTGTCTGGAAACAAAAGTGTTACACACAGACAGAATGACAGACAGTTGGACAGACCCATTACATGTACTATCCTATACTTTCAGTGAAAGCAGGAAACAACAATTATTAATACATGTAAAGATATTTTGTGTAATTTGGAGAATATCATGAACTTTTGTTAAGTGACATTAAATGTCATGACTCCATTTTTCACAGGTTTTGGACAGTCCCCAAGTTCAAGGTAAGAACGTTGTACATGTGTACATATAGAAGTAAAAACAAATTACGAGTAAAACTATGTTTTGAGTTCATGTATATTGCAAAATCTACTGCAATTAGAGTACTTTGTTCATGTATTATACATATATATAATTATAAGCATTGTTATCTAAGTGTTTGAGTGAGCTTTTATTAATTTCTGGTTAGGATAACTTAATTAAATTAACTTGGGCAAACTGACATTTGATCTTTTAATCTTTTGTTTTTGCAGTGGAAATCCCTCATTCACTGGATACAGGTCTTAGCTTCAAAGTATGAACATGAGCAAAAAATAATTTAATAATGGACTGTAATACTAAATACTTTTTCTGTTTTGATGATGTACAAGGAAATGTATTATTAACGGAGTAAAAACTTTGTTGTAACACATATAGAGTACATAACTGTGTAAACAATAAAGGTATGCCAATGTTGATAGCACATGATTATCTGATTCTTTGTTGTTTCAAAACCATGCTACAATATTTGAACCTGACTAATAGAGACTTGTGAGGTAGAAGATTTAAGTGTTCTTCTTTCACTGAAAATGAGTAAACATCAAGAATGACTTTTAAATCTTTAATATTTATGTTACATTATTACAAAACATTTAAACCAGTTTAGGTGGAACATTGTAGATACAAATATTACAAGTAACTGGAAAATTTCTTCAGTTACAATGAGAATTAAATTTCATAGCAATTCAGTGTAAGGTTTGAATCAGATCCTTACTTCATATCACTGACTGCCAGTTATTTAACCTACTCTCAGTAATAAATGGATATACAAATGGAATTAAACCCAATCTTAATGTTGGGAATATATATATATATATATATATATATATATATATATATATATATATATATATATATATATATATATATATATATATATATAGCCATTTAAACTTTATGAACACGAATTGCTGATGAACAACAACAAGAAAACTATGTACCTTCATAAAAAACAAATACCCGATATAAACGGTTTATGAATTCAAAGACTATACATTACATGATATACATGGACATGTACATAGCTCTTGACATTATGCAGTTAGCACTTCAAAAACAACTACAGTATTTCTATATACAGAGTGCATGGAGTTGTACCGGTACATATAAAACTTCCATGTAAAGAGTCCTGCAAATAGGAATTAGCATTTCCTTTAAAAAAAATTTGTGTATATTTATTACCAAGTTTGGCATGACCATTCTTTTTTTTTTTTTTTTTTTTTTATACCCATGCAATGATCTCTGCCAAACCAGGGTTCGACACTAACCTTAGTCCGTTAGTCTCAGACTAATACATTTTCATTCGGACTAATAAAATATGTGGCTAATTAGTCCGAACGGACCAATAAAAATTTCTGAAAAACAATATGAATAAATTACCAATGTCCGATTCTCGACAACTTTTACTGGAAAACTGGTATTTTTAGATTTCTAGCTTTTGGCGGGTAGTCACGCAATGCTGGGTCAATTCAGCGCTTAATTTTTCGACTGATCGATTTGAAGTATAAGGTTTTAGCGATCATGATTTAGTATGACACTTTTAAGAAAGACGTTGGACGTTTTGGATGTAATGTAAAGACAAAAAAAAAAAAAAAAAAAAAAACGGAGACCGGGAATACGATCGTACTTGCTGATTGCAAAATTCAATGAATCTGTGGAATAATATATTTCACGTAAATACTTTGTTTATTTCAAAAAATAATACGTATTTTAATTGTCACGTTAAATTAATGTTAAAAAGCATTGATGTTTCTTTTTTTTTGACGGACTAATAAAATCACGTGCGGACTAGTAAAAGTAATGAAGCACTAGTCCGGCTGGACTAAAGCCTTAAAAAGTTAGTGTCGAACCCTGCAAACTAAAGATAAAACATGATACATGTTTTAGAAATTATTATGATCACTTTCACTACATTACAATACTCATATCAAATGGTTTTTTTTCGCTATCTGGTCAAATAAGCCTGAACATCAACAATATTAACAAAAAATCAAAAATAAATCTAATGCTAAATTGATGAATTTTATAAAGAAATTTGTCAGAGTTGCATTGTAATTTACATTGGCCTGGGCTAAACTATTAAATCTATATAGAGAGTACAATAGTAAGACCAACAGCTGAAAGGTTAAGGTTGATCTCTGAGAAAACACTGTAATTATCTACCAAGCATTGAACATTAAATTATTTATTACTTGGTATTAAATAAATAACACATGTAGTTCGACAACATGTAGCATAATCAAATTGAATACAGGTGATTTCATAAATGTTTTAACAAATCATTACATACATGTACATATACATTTAAAATGACACAAACATGTAATATTCATGCTAAGTATCTGCTGGTTGAAACAACAGCAATTTTTTTTGTTTTGCTCCACATATTGTACCGGTATGTATTTATGGAGAAATGGGACATTCAATGAGCATTCTTCTATTAGATGCAGGAATATGATTTAAAATATGAATCCATACTGAAATTAGATGACTAGTGACTTGTGATGGAAATGATAAAGCTATCGTCTTCCTGAGGTTTTCTTTCCATGTCCTCTGGTTAACCCAATCAATGTGATGCCCCCTGGTTACCCCAATCACTGTGATGGAAGCTGCTCTATAGGGGTGACAAATTTGAAATCTTCTGGGAACAACAGGTGAGCTTTAGGGTACATCAGCTTGTAGGATTGTCTAATGGTCACCTCAGCCACCCCTGCTATGTCTCCAATTTCTGAAAATATCAAATAGCACTGTCGGCCTAGACTAGTTTTAAATTAATACAGTCAAACCTCATTATCTCAAACTCCATGAGACTGAAAATAAACTTTTCGATATTCGAGATATCGAAGGTTAAATACTGAAAGAATAAGTGGTTTGGACTTAATTCACTTTGACATTCCATGGTATTCGAGATATCAGTGTTAAACATACAGAAGTTCAACTGTATATGATACCTGAAAAATAGATATTTCTGATAAGAAGATATTGACAAAACAGTAAAGGGTTAAATTATGTATGCATCTTCTCTGTTCCCTTATTTGAACTTCATGTTTTTTCTTCTGGTAATTGTAAATTTCTCTGGTGAACTAAAAAATACTTGCAAAATTTACACTGTCTAACAAACTGCCAATACTTAGTATTGGGATTACCCAGCAGTTATCTAACTGTCACTCTTTTGTGACGAAGTCAAGGAAGCTCTAAATTTCTGAAGATTTCAAGTGACAACTGAATGATTCAAACAACCAGTATATATGCCATATGTACAATGTATTGCCAAGAGTTTCACTTCAGATAGTAGGTGGTCTAAATGGGGATGTTTCAAATTTTTACTCAACTTCCAAAAAGTAACATTAATCAGAAAGAAATGATTGAATTTACCATTAGAAGAGTTGGCTTTGCGGAAAGCATCAACAAAAATGTAAATAAAGAGGACTATCTCCTCCTAAGTTTCATTAGCATGATGTTACACAAAGACTTCTTTTACACGTACATGTATGTCTTTAAAATCTACAATAATCAGTCACAGATCTCAAGGTGTATTCAGCAGCACATTGTTCCTAGGTAATGAACTATACCTACCTCCACCGCAAAAGAGTTCTGTTAATTAATCACAATATCAAGTATTATTTTATTGTCTATTTTAGTCCCTATATAATCTATACAAATGCAAACAGTTCAGAACACCACATATTCACAGGATTTGAAGCCATATTCACTGGAGGGTCAGTAGCAGTGATTGTGACATCACAAACGACACCTCAAATAACATAAATGATAGCTGTAATGGAAGAAACCAGCTGTGTGTCTGAGCATGAAAAACATTTATATGCAAGCCTATCACCAAATTATTATCCAAACATTTCAATGGGAAATTATGTCTTACACTATGAAAGGAAAACACGAAGTAATAACTTGTAATCTGGACCTTTTTTAATTATCTCTCTTCAACTGAAGTTCATTAAGGAAAATGGTGTTGTCATGCAGTCTTAAATGTCTTATTTATTCAAATTCAGACTATATAATCATTCGCCTTATTTAATATTAGGGATGGGTTATCAGCTGGGAGTTTCATATTGCGATACACTGTAAGATTTTAACTGTATTGCAATATTTTCAAAAAAACGGTTAAATGATCTTTTCTTATTTTATTAACCTCTATTTTCATACATGTAACTCTTATAAAAATATTGTAACAAAAAGTTCTTGTTGATTTCAATGCAGTTTTGCAATGAAATGGAACAGTACACAGCAACATTACTGTTTGGCATGATTAAAAACATTTCTGACATCTTAAATTTCATACTTTCCTTTAGAAAGCCCAAGCAATTTGCTGGTATACTGGTACTGAAAAAAGTATCGCAGTACAATATTTTTTGTCAACGCATCACAATATACCAGATTTTCAATATTATTGCGAGACCCTAGTCAATATTGATATTTTTCTGGGGAATACCAAAACATATTCACCATCGAAAGAGCCCATATTTGTATATTATTCATATTTAATGTCTGTATCTCCTTTGCTGCAACATCAGTGAACAGAGAAGCTTACCCTTCTGGGACTTTTTGTCTGCAGAAGCTTGCGATGCCATGTAAATAGCTGCAGCAGCCACAGAGATAGGACTGCGACTGCAATAAATCAAAAAGGATTGTCTCAGTTTTGTAAAAAAGATTATAAAGGGTTATGAATGCCATGGAGAATACTGATGAATCCTTACCCTGGTGTGAGATCCAGATCCACTGCTTTACGAGCAATGTGAGTAGCTGCCTTCTGTACAGAGTTTGGCAGACCAAGATTGGAACAAAAACGAGACTGAAAAACAGTTAATAAAATATACAAATGAACAATCATCTTTATACATGTATCTGCATCTCAATTCCCAGTGGCAATTTATAAAAAAAAATTGGATAATCATGAGTCTGAAGTATTTTACTGTTATGTCAAAATGTGTTTTGACCTGGTCCTGATTTGACAGTCAGATTGACAGGCAGTTTAAATAAAAACTTCTGAAGTTCAACAATACTAAAATCAAAATGTATGTTCCAGGCACTTTATGAATGCCAAGTATTTTCTACATACATGTATATTGATTTGCTATTGAATATTATTGACTGATTTAGCACTACGAATAATTATGTCAATCACCCTTTTTTCTTCAGATTCAATATTATTTTCAAATGTTCGTAAGCTAAACATAACCTACTTATAGCTTTGATTGAATAGGCTTGAATCATATAAATTTGGAAAGTGGACAACCAGGAACTCCCTTTCATAACAGAATTTCCCTGTATAATAATAATAAGGCCAATCTGAAGTTTCCTGATTGTATATGATGTAACTTCACTTTGATGTGAATGGCATATTACCAAAAAATCATAATATTTTTTCCTAATCAAAGCATAGACTTTATATTTTAGCATAATGACTCATGTTCTAAATTAACAGGATGAAAACAGAAAAACATTTAAACATTCAATTAAGAAAAAAAAAAAATATTTCTACGAGATAATTAGTCCACTAGCATATTTTGATCAAGAATGAACTGAATAATGTTAATAGGTTCAATTTTTTTAAAAATATATCTGTAAAATGCTTCTGGCTTCAGCTTTTGTCATTTCAGGAGATCTACAAGCATCTAAACTTTTACAATTGAAATAGGAATGAAAGGATCAGAGTTCAACCAAACTGTGAATTCTAATGGTGCATTAAAACCTGTTTTCCTATTTTCAAATTAAGACTGTAGTTGTATGAAAGGGCATTAAATAATCACAGTCCCATCAGGTCAATTTGCAGCATGATACATACCATGAAGTCCCCTGTGGTGATCAGTTCTACATTTGTTTCTAGATTCTTCAAGATCAACTTGAACACACGTCCAATTTCCTTCTTGGAAATTTTTGACACAGCACAGATCTCTACAATTTTATTTGAAAGAAGATGAGTGAGAGAACTTAATTTTCTTAATGTGTTTTAAGAGAATCAATTTAATTTTATGAAATTAAGAATTTAAGTTAGAAAATTTTTTAACAGTGAATATGAATGTTTATTGTTCATTAATGAAATCAGTTGACTGGACTATATGCTTGGGTTTATTTCGATGCTACCAACATAATGATTGAATGGGCAGTTCTAAATAAAAGACATTATAATGAGGGGATTGCAATTTTCTGTTTTGTGACTTCTACCTTTGAATGTCCTTGGAACTCCCTCTTGACGACAGGCAATGTACATACATGCTGAAGCAATGGCATCATTACTACGACCTTTCAGGGCTTTACCTTCATGAACTTGTTTGAACAGTGTATTGGCTCTGTCCTGAAAAGTAAAATTTATCAAACTTTAAACTTTCAGTTAAAGATAAATTTGAATTGCTTTATGCTGACAATTGCTTCAAATCATTTCTTTAATATATTCCAAAAGCAAGAGCACTGTACTAGTGTAGTCATTTCATACCTCTGTGGTCAAGAATATGTGGATTACAAAATATGACAATATGCTTGAATAATAACTGATAAACCTATTTACTTCCAATCAACTGAACTCACAGCAATCATTCTTGGTAGGTTAAGCCTGTCCCCCATTTGTCCAATTTCTCTGAATGCATTTATCAGTGCTCTGTCTGAACTGTTCATCTGTAATGACAAAATATATATTAATTGGTACATTTAATCTTAGTTGTATTAATACAGCAAAAATATTATGGCTTTAAAGGAACTGACTGTTCGTCTGTTTCTATACATTGGTTTCCCGTGTTCATCGACCATGCCTTCTGAACCACCCACACCTGTGGCTATCATAGTTGATAGATCCCCGCCTTCTAATAGGGGATTCTACAAAAAAAGGTTAAAATGAGAAATTTTCCACAGAAAACACAGCTAACATATTCTTCTAAATAAACATGACACAAAGTACTGGAGAGTTTCTACCTCAGAAGCTCCAACACGAGAGGGATCCTTGTCCGTCTTGTCATTACTGAAAGTTCTCCACTCTGTTCCAACATCAACAACTCTGCAAAATCAAAAAATGGCTTTCATGTCAATTTTTCTTTAAGTTAAATCTTTAGAATAAAACAATATGCAGAATATTTTTTTCAAATGATCACCATGACTTCTTTTCACCAGAGATTTATGTCTCTGTTTTCACTGATTTTACACATACACAATGCCATATATATTTAAGAATAATGAACAGTCTTACCTGTCGCCGACAACTAGGCCACACTCGGGACAGATCATGTCACCTGCGTGGTAATCCTCCACCAGAAAAGCATCAGGGTGTTCAGGACACATTATCTGAGGAAGCTTCCTATAACAACAATTTATTTAATTATTTGGTTCTAGGATGAACTAAATATATGTGTTTTAATCTTAAAACCCATTGTAAAGATTTAGATCTATATTCTATCTATTCTATTAAGTTTTTCTTCATCTTGTTCAGCTTAAATAATAAAATATCACATAATTTAAACACCCCATTTTTTTTCCACATACTTAGGTTTACTGCCTGAAGCCATCGTTAAGGGTGTTTCTACTTCCCAAACATTAACGTTTTGTATAAATTTCAAGACAAATATATCGTTTCTATGCCTTTTAATCACGAATAATCATTTTGTTGAGCTGGACTCGAATCCATTCTAATAGACCGGAAGTGGTGAAATGATGTTATTTTTCTAATAAGTCGTGCATTTATAGATTCGATTTTGATATTCGACTTTGAGTTCTAGAAAGCTCTCAGTAACATTGCTTATTGAAAAAGTATAGGTATATTTAAACAGGCCCGTAATACGCAGAGGGGATGGGGTGGACGGGGGTGGGTGGGACTTAATATAGACTTTTTTTTCTGAGAAGAGTCATTTAATTTTGCTTAGGACCCCCCCCCCCTTCACACACCATCCTTTCACATTACTACGGAAGCGTATTTAGTGCCACATAATTTTTTTTAAGTTGGTAATTCCAACTTTATTCTTTGCCTTTTCAACTTTAAAGTTGGTTTTTCCAACTTTAAAGTTGGTAAATTCCAACTCAGGTGAGCATGTACTTGTAACGTGAAGCGGTCACCCATCCAAGAGTTATAGACTCACCGTTGCTTAACTTGCCTGAAATAGAGGAAGACTCTACTACATCACTAGAAAAGCTAGCTCACTAGCGAAACAGTATATATAAGTTCCCTATTATGGGAAGATTCAAGAAATTCTGTGGATTTTCTCCTGTTTAGCTTTTGATAGACTGAATTTAATCAAAGCGCAATGTTAACGCTTATCTTTACCCATGAGAGTGTTGCAAGACAAATGATGTCAGTAGTGTTGAGGGAAGGATCCGGCAAAACTTGTACAGATGTAAAATTAAAGCTTTAAAACTTTATTTTCAGAGAACAATATGAGGCCTTTCAATTTTTTTATGCCCCCGCATTGAAGATTCGGGGGTATATAGTTTTTTCCCTGTCTGTCTGTTTGTCTGTTTGTCCGCAAAAACTTAAACATTGCTGATGACTTTTGATTGGTTAGAGCTAAATAAGTTTAACAAATTGAACACACGTAATCTGTTTCTGTAAACAGGGCACGAGCTCTGTTATTGTTAATGTTTATGTTTCACGGGTGTGTTCAATTTGTTAAACTCTACACACATCACTGAGCACGGACTGACAATACTGGTGAGTTGGTTTTGCTTTCTCTCATTTCTACTCTTTATTTTCTGGATTATAGTTTAATATTTTTCATTAATGCACAACAAAATTTCTACTTTTCTTAAGTATTAAGGATAAAGTTTACTTTGTGATTTCAAGTGCTAGGATGTATCAAGCAAACGCGTCCCGAAATTTGTAGTTTCAATAATTTCCAGATAAAATAAGTTTTTTATTTTATTTCCGTTTGAAATGCTATAGCAACATATAAGTCATGATATTATACCGAAAACTTGAGAAAATATTAACTTCAAATCTGTGTCCAAGCACCTTTAACCGTGGCCATAACTTTTGAACGGTTGGTGCTAGGGCTATCATACTTCACATGTGTAATCCTTGTGACAAGACCTTCCTTTGGATACCAACAACTTTGACCCTTTGAACTTGACCTACAAATTTGACCTACTTTTTAAAAACTTCAACATTGACCATATCTTTTGAACGGTTGGTGCTAGGGCTTTCATTCTTCACATATATGTAATTATTGTGACAAGACCTTCCTTTGGATACCAACAACTTTGACCCTTTGACCTTGATCTTGGAGTTTAACCTACTTTTGGACAACTTTAACCTTGGCCATTTCTTTTGAACAGTTGGTGCTAGGGCTTTCATTCTTCACAAGTGTAATCCTTGTGAGAAGCCCTTCCTTTAGATACCAACAATTATAGCCCATTGAACGTGGAGTTTGACCTACTTTTGAAAAACTTTAACCTTGGCCATTTCTTTTGAACAGTTGGTGCTAGGGCTTTCATATGTACTTCACATATGCAATCCATGTGACAAGACCTTACTTTGTATACCAACAACTTTGACCCTTTGTTCGTGACCTTGGAGTTTGAACTACTTTTGAAAAACTTTAACCTTGGCCATATCTTTTGAACGGTTGGTACTACGGCTTTCATATTTCACATGTGTATTTCTTGTGAGAAAGTCTTTCCTTGGGCATCATTTATTTTGACTATTTGACCTTGACCTTGATGTTTGACTTACTTTGAAAAACTTAAACCTTTTCCATATCTTTTCAATGATTGCTGCCAGGGCTTTCATATTTCACAGGTATATTCCTCGGTACTAGACCTTACTTTGGGTACGAGCAAAGAATCTGGGGGGATAAGACGAGCCATGTGCCCATGCCCATTTTTCGGCTATGCAAGAACATTTATTGGAAAAAATTTCTCAATTGTTCGAATTTACTTGAGCATTTTAATGTTTACCGTAGTTTTCAAAACGATATTTATATTCTAAACAAGCTAAACAGTTGACTTTCATTTACTGTCACAAATGTCTAACATGGGTAAGGACTTCTATTAATTAATCTGCATATTGAGTGTTTACACTTATTGTGGAGATATTATAAAAATGTTAACATCGTATATAATGATAATGGTGATCTAGAAGCGCTTTTATTTAAAATAAATAAAACGGGAATAAAAGTATTCAAATATCTATTATAATTTTTATCCGGCATTTTAAATAATTTACTGTAAATAAGTTCATTATTACATATATATATTTTATTTTCAGTGAAAAATATGTTATTCCTATAGACATTTTTTATAAAGTAAAACAAAATTAAAACTAAAAAATTAAAAAAAAAAAAAATCAGAGCATGACTCGAACACTTTCCTCAATAAACGTCCCTTTAAAGAGCTCATCGCTAACCACTAGACCACGGAGTCACACTAACATTTCCATTTAAATAGCATACAGTTCTCTATATTTAGCGAGCGTTTTTGGACTTAGAATTTTTTAAGACCACGGTGAAAATTTAAGTAAGTTAACTTAATTTTTTATGTAGAGTGGGTCTTCATACCAAATTTTTGCAAGTGTAAAAAGCAACATCTTTCCATTGCCTTTCATTAATCGTTCTCAAAAAGATGGTACGATGACCCACTCTATTTAAAAAATGTAGTTATATCATCCAATTTATGTCAGTTTCTGTGAAAATTGAGCGTGATGTCATTTTGTTGTGTTAATCAGAATCATTTTCGCTGTTACAGTATTCAGGTTTTGTCAAATTTATATGCAAATGGTAATAAGCATTACATTAATTCAACAAAAAGTGAAATTTTTGTAAAATGAATTTATTGATTTTTTATCGATCGTTATGTAGGCATATGGCTCGGCTTATCCCCCCAGTTTCTTTGATCTGCATTTGAGAAAGTTTAACCTTCGCTATAAGTTGGCATACGGTGTCATCAGTGTTTCACAAACACATCTTTTTTTTTTGGGGGGGGGGGGGGTGTATCGAATTCCAAAACCAGTCAAGAAAAGCGTGAAAACTTAATGTGATATTTATCCAGGAGATTCATTTGAAGACTATGAAATTCTTAATGAAAAAGTCGTTCATCAGTTGGCACTTGAAAAGTTTCCTTCTATTTCAATTAAGGTTTTAGAGTATCTCCTATCCTAGCGGGGGCGGGGGGGGGGGGGGGGGATGGGCATAATTTCAATATCCTACAATGTTCAGTAATAATAATGAATTTAAAATGAAACATATTATTATAGAAAATGAACGATTAAACAACGAACAAAGTAAAATAAAAAGGAAATTTAAATAATGCATGTAGTTGAGTGTAACATTGAAAATTTTCACCCCCAGAATACCATTGTACCGAGGTGCAGCGGCTACATTAAACCGTAAGTGATAATTTAGAATTACTTCTCGCAAGTCAATGTTGAAATATATAGATATAAATTTCCCTAAAAAGAAAAATTAAGCATTTGGTACGAAAAATCAAATAATTTAAGGCTCTTGAAATGATCATTAGGATCTTACAAGAGAAGTATACAAAAAGTATCATTTGTGCCAGTAAATGTTTCTAATGGCCCCCTTTTTTCCAGGGGAAATTTACAGAAAAAAATTTGTTATTTTTATACTAGGTATAGATAATAAATTATTTTGAGGATATTAAAATAATGATAGTGTTTTGGGGGGAACTTGGATTGTTCATGCATTTTGAAACGTGTCGATTGCTTTTTCGAAAAGTTCCCCAGACTGGTCAATAATATTCATACGCAGCCTAGTCATTGCCGTAAAGTGATAAATTTTAAGAGTACCACTATAAACAAACACTTTTCAAATAAAGAACTTCCTAGGAAGATAATGATTTAAATATCATAAACCAATATAGTTTTGGTTAGAATTTGTTCCTGCTGAGGATTTCATGTTTTCCACAAATCTCTTTTATGACACAGAAAACTGGTAACACATCAAATAGATGAAACTTTTGATAGGTAATATGTTATAAAGATGATATTGAAAGGGATTATACAACCAGAAGTCTCTGACGAGACTGTGGCTCTAATGGTTTTTACTTCGCAAAGGTACAACGCTGTATATAGAAATGTAGCACATGGACTTGACACTATATGGCAACAGTAATAAATAAGATGATGATCCTTGGTTGTTAAGTCTCTTTTTGTGTCAACCTTAATTAGCCTTTTAAAAGATTTTCAAAGGAATTTCTATTTTTAGTGACCATATGGCAACACCTTTTGTTAAAATCAAAACCAATGTATAACGCTATGTTTCTTAGTGAAGTCTACTTGTGTAGAAAGTTTTATTGAAATCGGACCAAACTATAGGAGTAGCATTTTGAAAGAATACCGGGTATTCTTTGAAAATTTTATTTTTTGTAACCATGGCAACACCATTCACTGAAATCAAAAACTTATATATATATATATATATATATATATATATATATATATATATATATATATATATATATATATATATATATATATATATATATATATATATATATATATATATATATATCCCATGTTTACCCCTTTATCCCGTGGATATGACTCATTGGATAATATTTTCATAATCCACAGTTGTGACGTCACAATGGTTTTTGCGTTAGCGCCATGAAGTAAAATAAACTGGAGTCCTATATAAAACAGTGTAAAACATTGGTTGTGAAGTATTAAACATGGGATAAAAAGAATCTCCCATGATTTGTAGTTGGATATGACTTTTATCCAACTCGTTGTGTGTTTTTATCCCCTCGCCAAGGCTCGGGGATAAAAAAAACACACAACTCGTTGGATAAAAATCATATCCAACTACAAATCATGGGAGATCCTATATATATATATATATATATATATATATATATATATATATATATATATATATATATATATATATATAATCATAAAAGAAAAAGAAAATGCGCAGTTTCCAAATTTCATTTAACAAAAGCGCTTAAAGGATTTTACAATCCTTCTTCAGGTGATTTAAATCTATATTCACCAAAACTGAACAAACATTAATTTTTTGATAAGTTCATGTCTTTCTTGTATAATTTTAAAATTTCTTAAAAACTTTGTTTATTGAGACTGAGTAAATCATGATTTATTGTCCAATTCAATTTTCCCGAACTTTTACGTTATACTATGACGTCATGGATTTATTCCTTCCCTGCAAAGACACTCATGACGTCATGACGTCATAGTTAACGTTACCAAGCAAAACAAATCAGTTCAAAGTATGTACACCTGAAGAAGGATTGTTAAATCCAGAAAGCGCTTGTGTTAAATGAAATTTGGAAACTGCGCATTTTCTTTTTCTTTTATGATTATTTTTACTGTGTGACATCATCTTTTGACTACTTTTGAATTATATATATATATATATATATATAATATACAGTCTAAATGGAAAAGATTTTTAGACGACTGTTTTATCTTATGGGATGATGATGTCGACAAATTATCGGAGTTTTACGATCTACTAAACCAAATGAACTCGGATATCAAATTCACGATGGAAACAGATGATACGCAAATGCCATTTCTCGATGTTCTTATATCAAAAGATAATACCAGGTTAAATTAGGAATGACTCTAATTCTTGGCCAAATTATTCGAGTATAACCTGGTTTGGGTCAGTTTACGCTTTATAATCCGCGAAGCGGATTATAAAACAGCGTAAACTGACCCAAACCAGGTTATACTCGAATAATTTGGCCAAGAATTAGAGTCATTCCTTATAATTTAATTTTAAAATCATTAAATAACTATGGGTGTAAAATTTCGTTATACTTTTTATTAGTTCAAATTTGCCGCTCAATAATACAACCATAGTAACGGAAGTAACGGAAGTGATGGGAATCGAGGGGAGGTAAAAACTGATACATAGGCATAGCAGCCATGTTGTTTGGTTACATGTGGTAAGATCGAATTATTGTTTGAATTTAAAGGTACATTTATTAAATCTGGAATTTTCCATGAATCCCGAGGACTGGAAATGAGAGGATTGTATGGATACAGATGATTCAGCTGGTTGTCAGGGGGGTGTGTCCCCATACCAAACCAGGTTATACAGAAATAATTTGTGTTCCTTTTTGGATATTAACCAATCAGAGGCTAGAATACAAACAAAATTAAATTATATACGGATATATACTATAAGCCGACAGATACACACCAATATCTGCATTTCGGATCGTGCCATCCCCACCATACTAAAACGGCTATACCATATAATCTCGCAAGAAGGATCTGTACCATTGTGAGCAATATTAATACGAGGGATATCCGTTTGGAGGAATTAAAATTGTATTTATTGAGCCAAAAATACCCAGAGCAACTGGTAGATAATAGTATTATGAAAGCCAAGGAGTGTGATAGAACACAATTACTTTCAAACACACGACGTGCGAAGGACGGAGAAACTATACCCTTTGTTCACACGTACAATCCGAGAAATAAAAACATCAATTCAATTGTTTATGAATTAAATAGCTTACTTAGAGAGGATGAACAAACGAAAACTACATACAAAAACTGTCGTTTTATCAGCAGTAAACGTCAGCCCAAAAACCTTAAGAGAATACTTTGTTCCTCCCAATTCGCTGACCATAATTATACAGTGTCAAAGTGTACGGACCCTCGCTGCGGCACATGTGACTACATTACAGAAGGGACGAGTTATAGTTTTAACGGGCGTGAATTTAAAGTTAATGCCAACATGTCATGTGATACGAAAGATGTCATATACGCCATCATATGTCCTGGATGCAAAGAATATTATATTGGTGAAACTGGCAACAGTCTCCGTGCCCGTGTACGTGTACATAAGCAACACATCAGTACACCTGAATATAGACAAATCCAGTTAAGTGCACACCTGGAAACTTGTGGAAAAAAACGATTTAACATTTTCCCTTTTTATAAACTCAGATGTGCCAGTGATATCCAGAGACGGGAAAAATTTGTATTCTAAAGCCAAAACTTAATAGTCTCTTATAAACTACCTATGATTTTCCCGAACTTTTTCATCATCATTGCAGTATTTTATCTATGACGTCACAATATAGACATTAAACGTTCCGCTTAGTTTAACGTCATAATCATTGTTACTATGTTACCGTTGTATACATTTTTGTAATGTAAAGCTTCTGAAGATTTTTAATGAAAGCGCTAAAGCTTTACGGAGGATTCTTGTGTTTTCTTTTTATATTTGTTTAATATTGTAATCCGATTACTGAGACTTTATTTCAATTTTGGATATATATATATATATATATATATATATATATATATATATATATATATATATATATATATATATATATATATATATATATATTTAAGAAATAAACAACAATGTTAAAAAGTTCTCTGGGAAATGAACTTGGTTGGTCACGTGATCAAATCCTGTGAAGCCCGAAGGGCTTCTCAGAAGATTTGATCACGTACCAACCAAGTTCATTTCCCAGTGAACTTTTTAACATTGTTGTTTATTACTTTTATTTACATTTGAGACGAATATTCTGAGTAGAACTGCATTTATTACACAAACGGCCCGCCGTATTGCTATGTTGTGACGCGCAATGACCTAGAAGCTGTTTGTTCTTCAGAGTTCGCCTCGCTCCAACATTTGAATATTTACATGGATGTTAAGCCGTCCAGTTCAGGAAATAACTGTTCGTAATGAAAAAACAATGATCGCTACTGAGAATAATCTTACTATTATTGTACTAGTTCTTTATATATGAAGTCAAAAGCGGTGCTATATCGTCTTCAGTTTACATACCTTCAAAGGAATTTCGGGTTAAAAAGGTAAGCGTGATTTTAGGCTAATTAGAAACATTCTTCACACCAAAGAAAGATCTAACAATCATTTGTTGAACGAAAAAAAAATATATGTTTCAATAATTTTATCTTTTTCATCGCTTTGACGGTTCAGACGTTCCGAAACCAGTGTCACTGTGACAGAAATATGTAGACAAGATATCGTCTCGCTGTGTGATTCGGTCACGCCATGACCTCTGACCCCCTAATAAGTTCATACAGAATTGAACATATTTTCTCTTCTATAGGTTCATCTAAGAAAAATATTTGCAAATGTAAATAAATATATATATATATATAATTCAAAAATAGTTAAAAGATGACTTGAAATTGAAAGCGTTGAAAGCTTGGTATATATATATATATATATATATATATATATATATATATATATATATATATATATATATATATATATATATATATATATATATATATATATATATATACACACATACATAATGTGTCTGAGTAGAGTTTATTTGTTTTAAAAATTTTTGATGGAATCAGATAAAAACTGTAGGAAGAGTTATTGTAGCTTTTTTGAAAGATTTCTATATTTAGTTACCATGACAAGACTGTTCATCGAAATCACAAAGCGATATACAGAATTATGTATCTTAGTGTAGTCTACTTGTGTACCAAGTTATATTGAAATTGATCGAAACTATAGGGGGTGTAGCGTTTTGAAAAAAATGTTTACAGACCAATAGCTAGACTGGCAAGATTTGGCAAGTTGTTTACTGGAGGGGGGGGGGTGTTGTCAAAATATTTCACAGTCTGACATTTGTTAGAGTTGATGCACCCCCCACCCCCCGTAAGAAAAATCCTGGATCTGCTCCTGTGTGGAAATTTTTCATGAAACTCAGAGGCACTTAGCATAAAAAGAAAGGTCATTGACCTACTTATTTGAAAGTAGAAAATAGCACCATAATCATAGGTCTACAATGTACAATTAAAGGTTGTTTTTTATTGTCATCAGTGGAAGTCTTTTGCCATCTGAGTAAATGTCATCATCCTCAAGCAGGAAGAATATTTAGGGAATAACTATCTTCTCATTTATTAAATTTGCGACCGTTATTTAATGCTGATTGAATGGTCGCGGATTGAGTTTCACCGGCGACGAGTCCTTTGATATAAAATACATGAACACAAAAAAATAAATGTTGTATAAAATTATACTGTGCTAAATTTAATTTTAAAAAGACACATTTTAAAAAAAAAAGTTTTTTATTTCTATTTTTTATCAATTTATTATTATTATTATTATTATTATTATTATTTTCAAAATTAACATCTCTAAACCAAAATTAAAATAGTTGTGACGTGTATAAACTCAGCAAAAATACTTTAAAACGCGTAATCTTTCAAACCAAAAACTATGTAACGGTACCCCCCCCCCTCCCTTTTATCCTATTCTACCTTCACTTTTCTTTAAAGCTTAAAAAACCATTTACAAAAAAACTTTAAAAACCAACATTGAATATGAAAACGAATCATATGAAGTAGGACTTAATGTCTACTTTCGTTTTACCTTTACGTGTGCCATGTGGTAACATGTAAACAATAAATGCCGTAAAAAGGGTTTTATTAAATATGTCACGATTTGCTAAAATAGGTTTGCCCTTATCGTGTTCAGGCTTTGGACTTATTTTGGGAGTGTGTTATGAACGAAATAAAGGACATTTTAATTTTCTGCCTAGTGAAAAACTACACGGGAATGTTCTGAAAGTGGACGGGCGTTTCAAGGACGATTGTGTAAAAGAACGATTTCTCTCCGATACTTTACAATCTTTCTTTCAGTTTCCCACAGTATATGCCTCTACTCAACTAAGCAAAGCTCGAAATCGCCTGCAAGAAATTCTTACGTTTGGGGTTCCACCCTTTGATCCACTGCGTCCTTTTGAGGATCATGTTGTGTTATACGACCGACGGAACAGGGTTCCACATTGGGTGTTCGAACACATTAGGAAAGAGCACGTCGAAAAGAATGAAAACGTAAAAAGACAGTCAAGTGAGTTTACAGAAGATCTGTCCATTCATCCCTTCTTCAGGGCCACCGATTCTGATTACAAAGGTAGTGGGTACGATAGGGGACATATGGCGGCAGCTAGCAATCACAGACATTCTCAAAAAGCTATGAATGACACGTTCTTCTTCACCAACATTGCGCCACAGGTAATGAAAGGGACCTCCGTATCATTAAAAAATATCAAATAATTGAGAAGTGCCTTAATTAGACATTATAGAGAATAACACGTTAGCATGGTCAGTTAACAAATTTATAAACCTTTTTATGAAGATTTTGAACTGTTCACTGTGCTTATTATCACAGCAACTTGGCAAGTGTAGGTTCCCCTAGTCTAGATACTTCCATATATTTTTGTAAAAGAAGATGGGTGAAAAATGCCTATATCTTCAAATGTGTACATCATATTCACAATTTGTGAATTAATGCCCTGTTCACACGGAGAGTTTAATTCGAATTAAACGTAAGTTACTGCGAATTAAATTTGACCCGCGTTCACACGGAGAATTTAATGCGAATTAGTTTAATTCGAATGAGTTTACTGCGCATTAAATTACTTCGCATCAGCTCCATGTGAACGCTAAGCGAAGCTAATTCGAATTAAATTTTGACACATGCGTAAGGGCAGAAATAAGTCACAGACCACATGTCGATGGTCAAATATAGGTATTTGTGCTATTTTTGAGTGGAAAACAAAGGAAAATGATGTTAATAACTAAAATGTGTACAGACACTATAACATTATATGTCAAATGTATATCTGCTCTGCACAAAATGACGTGATTTGTAAATGACGTCATAATAGCCTTACTGAATAGCCTTGTTGTAGAAATAAAATTTTAATTCGCATTAGTTTACTTCGCACTAGCTGTCGTGTGAACGCAATTTAATTCGCATTAGTTTGATTCGCATCATTTTTACTTCGCATTAATTTACTGCGAATTAAACTCTCCGTGTGAACAGGGCATATAATTCGCATTAGTTTACTTCGCATTAGCTGTCGTGTGAACGCAATTTAATTCGCATTAGTTTATTCGCATCATTTTACTTCGCATTAGTTTACTGCGAATTAAACTCTCCGTGTGAACAGGGCATTAGTATAAATTTATAGTAAAGTTCCTCATCGTCGGAAACCAACGGCTGATTACGCTTCGTTCCTTTCTCCATCAAGTGATGGAGAGAGGAACGAAGCGTAATCAGCTGTGGGTTTCCGACGATGAAAGTTTTTATGACCCTTGACTAATTGGACTTCAAATTTTTCTAGGAAAGGTCTGGATTTTTTGTCATAAAAGTCAGGGCTAGACAAATAGCATTGCCCGACGCCCGCGGGACAACCAATTTTGTTTGGCGGGCAAGTTATTTGATAAGTGGTACCTGCCCGCAGACAAGTGCTTCTCAAGTTAACAAAAAATCAAATGTTGTTTGTTTTATCGCTATTGAAATGTAATGAATCAGAGTAGAGCACCTGTTTTTCGCTGCTGTTCATCACTCAAATACTCAGTCGGAACTCCTCTAGAATTTACCCATTCATGTGTAGTTATATACACAAGACTTAGCAGCTATCGATTCCATGTCGAGGATTTTAGACCTTTTTAGGTATGTGTAAAAATGTAATATTCATGCTGTGAATACAAACGTTTTACACTGATATTAAAATTGGAGCTGTTGACTGGCGATCACAGAAAGTCACGATCGGCATGCAGTGGTGGTTTTCATAATCAACAAGAGGCCCATGGGCCACATCGCTCACCTGAGTAACTTTGGCCATGCTGTTCATTACCAGACTTCCCCACTTGTAATACCTATTGTGGTCCCACCCTACCCCCAGGGGCCAAGATTTGAACAATTTAGAATCTACACTACCCCAGGATGCTTCCACATAAGTTTTAGCTTTTCTGGACCAGTGGTTCTTGAGAAGAAGATTTTTAAAGATTTTTCCTATATATTTCAATGTAAAACTTGTATTTCCTATTGTGGCCCCGCCCTACCCCCGGGGGTCATGATTTTAACAATTTAGAATCTACACTACCCCAGAATGCTCCCACATAAGTTTCAGCTTTTCTGGCTCAGTGGTTCTTGAGAAGAAGATTTTTAAAGATTTTTCCTATATATTTCAATGTAAAACTTGTATTTCCTATTGTGGCCCCGCCCTACCCCCGGGGGTCATGATTTGAACAATTTAGAATCTACACTACCCCAGGATGCTTCCACATAAGTTTTAGCTTTTCTGGCCCAGTGGTTCTTGAGAAGAAGATTTTTAAAGATTTTTCCTATATATTTCAATGTAAAACTTGTATTTCCTATTGTGGCCCCGCCCTACCCCCGGGGGTCATGATTTTAACAATTTAGAATCTACACTACCCCAGAATGCTCCCACATAAGTTTCAGCTTTTCTGGACCAGTGGTTCTTGAGAAGAAGATTTTTAAAGATTTTTCCTATATATTTCAATGTAAAACTTGGATTCCCTACTGTGGCCTAGCCCTACCACCTGGGGTCATGATTTGAACAATTTAGAATCTACACTACCCCAGGATGCTTCCACATAAGTTTTAGCTTTTCTGGACCAGTGGTTCTTGAGAAGAAGATTTTTAAAGATTTTTCCTATATATTTCAATGTAAAACTTGTATTTCCTATTGTGGCCCCGCCCTACCCCCGGGGGTCATGATTTAACAATTTAGAATCTACACTACCCCAGGATGCTCCCACATAAGTTTCAGCTTTTCTGGCTCAGTGGTTCTTGAGAAGAAGATTTTTAAAGATTTTTCCTATATATTTCAATGTAAAACTTGTATTTCCTATTGTGGCCCCGCCCTACCCCCGGGGGTCATGATTTGAACAATTTAGAATCTACACTACCCCAGGATGCTTCCACATAGGTTTCAGCTTTTCTGGACCAGTGGTTCTTGAGAAGAAGATTTTAAAGATTTTTCCTATATATTTCAATGTAATACTTGGATTCCCTATTGTGGTCCTGCCCTACCCCCAGGGGTCATGATTTGAACAATTTAGAATCTACGCTACCCCAGGATGCTTCCACATAAGTTTTAGCTTTTCTGGCCCAGTGGTTCTTGAGAAGAAGATTTTTAAAGATTTTTCCTATATATTTCAATGTAAAACTTGTATTTCCTATTGTGGCCCCGCCCTACCCCCGGGGGTCATGATTTGAACAATTTAAAATCTACACTACCCCAGGATGCTTCCACATAAGTTTCAGCTTTTCTGGACCAGTGGTTCTTGAGAAGAAGATTTTTAAAGATTTTTCCTATATATTTCAATGTAAAAATTGGATTCCCTATTGTGGCCCTGCCGTACCCCCGGGGGTCATGATTTTAACAATTTAGAATCTACACTATCCCAGGATGCTTCCACATAAGTTTCAGCTTTTCTGGCCCAGTGGTTCTTGAGAAGAAGATTTTTTAATGACCCCACCCTATTTTTGTCTTTTCTTGATTATCTCCCCTTGTAAGGGGACTTGGCCCTTTATTTTAACAATTTAAACTCACCTTCCCCCAAGGATACTTAGTACCAAGTTTGGTTAAAATTGGCCCAGTGGTTCTTGAGAAGAAGTTGAAAATGTGAAAAGTTTACAGACGGACGGACGGGCAGACGGACGGACGACAGACAACGGGTGATCAGAAAAGCTCACTTGAGCTTTCAGCTCAGGTGAGCTAAAAACTGTATAATATGTTTTTGTTTTCAATTAAATAAATACACATTATTTTTAAATAAAAAAAGAAATATGGAATACCTCATTAAAGTATTTGAAGAAAAAAAGACTGAAACTTTGACTTTACTAATACCCCAAAAATACGGAAAGAAATCTAAATCTTAAATATAAAATTTTACTACTAAAATATTGAACTGTGATCATGTATGCATATTATGGAGGATATGAAATAACTTTTTTCAGTTGAGAAATTGTAAGTTGACAATGTGAACTTTAATTCTATTAAATGCTCGATATTCATATGCCTTGCAATTGGACATCATCAAATGATTTGAAGTCTTCATTTTTTCTTCTCTTTGCATATTTTTGGGATGTTAAAGTAATACAGAGAAATGTTTAAATTATGTACACGTACATGTATATAATTCATGTAGATATGCGCACTGCACAAACTCCCTGGAACAAGACTTACCCCTATTTTTTCTGTGGAAGAATTAAGTGATTTTGTGTTTACTTTGGTCCCCACGTGGTGTATCAGTTGAGAAATAATTTAATGTTTAACGATAATGCTTTCATTTTGTGTAAATTAAGAAAAAGGTGGGACAAGCATATTTTTTGGTAGGACAAGTAATTTTACGATGGTAACCTGTTCGAGGGCAAGTACTAAAAAATTCTATTTGTCTACCCCTGAAAGTGTATTTTTAGGTATAGTGGCTCCTTGCTCCATGTTTTTTTTTAAAATCAAAATATGAATAATTTTACAAGTATACTTTGATTATAATCTTTTAAAAAATGGACGGAACAATTGCGATATACAGGAACATGTAGTTTTGGAAAAATGATCATGATTGTGTGTGTATGCTATTTCATAGACGAACACTTTTTTTTTAATCTTTGCAAGATTGTGGATATTTTACATAAAGTATTAATTGCGTTAAATGAAAAATCAAGAAATTTTTGTCCCAATAAAGATATTAAAATTTTGCACTTTGTTAGTTGTCGCACAATAGGCATTTTGTTCGCTCATCTTTTTTACGAGGTGGATCCCCTTTCACTCCTATCTCCCATTAAAATAGCATTCCACACTTTTTTTAGATCTGATTCACCACAATAAAGTACATACACAACCAATACAGTGCTCAATTAAGTAAATTGAATATAAATTACACGTATTTTGAATTAAATTATAGGTCGGTAAGGGTTTCAATCGGGACATATGGAACGATCTGGAAAAATACGTAAGAGCACTGGCCAGGAAGCACAGAAATGTTTACGTGTGTACCGGTCCTCTGTATTTACCAAGGTAAAAAATTTTTATATAGGATAAATTGTAGTAACTCTTATTTTATTCACAAAAAAATATTAGAAGAATTTTGGAAATATATTTATATTGACTGGGTTCGAGGTCAACATGCATTTTGTCGACCCCTCGAACCAAACTGTTTGCCTTCGGCTTAACGGCCTCAGGCAAACAGTTTGGTTCTTGTGTCCGACAAAACGCATTTTGCCCGAGAACAGTCAATATATGTTTTGTTATACCTTTATTTTTTGTTATACATGCATCTTTTTCTGGCTTCCATACCAACGAATGCAAATAAGATTTTGCTGATCCCGCCCCCAGTGTGATGTAAGCGGTCCAATATCTCGTCCACAGATCCAATATCTCACTCTGCAGTCAAACGTCGATTTTTTTTTATGACCGCTCAGTAAAACATTAAAATTGTTAGACTGTTTTTAGTTTAGATTTAAAGATATAAACTTATATAAACGCGATTTTTATGTGAAACAAAATGATTACATGATTTGAGAAACATGATGTGTAATAAAAAATAATTACTCTTCGCAAAGTTTTACTAAATAAGTCGTTGTAATTACATAAGAATTACACAAGATCTGCAATTAAGAGTTCAGCCTTTTCATGAATATTGATGAAGGAAGTGCGTAAACAGTATATACACACGTATGTCCGCGGGAAATCATAGACGACGATGTATATTGCATTTGACTACGATTATGGATAAAAGTTTAATATCTGTCATCACAGAGTAGATGGTTTATACTGGTTGTTTTAAAAGATAATTATCTTTAAGCATAAGATGTGTGCCATCAATGTCAAAAGTTATTTGTATACCAAACGGCCTAACTCGTTTTCTTGACGCCATTTTTGTTTATCAATCTAAAAGTAGCGACGGTGTCACATGACGCATGAATTTAAATAGAGGCATTACTTTCCTAGTAGGAAAATAAATGATTATAATTTGAGATCTTTATAACGCGTTCATTTTCAGTTGTGTAATTAACAGTATTTTCGTAACTTTATTTGTTAAACAAAATAAATAAATTTCCAACTTTATTTTTAACTGACGCAAGTTATAGCGTGTATATCTTTAAATATAAGAACTAATTTTTATAGGTATAGCAAATGATATTGATATATCCTTGTATTGTGTTTGGTTTCTTTCAGACTGGAACCAGATGGTAAACTGTACGTGAAGTACGAAGTGATTGGTAAAAACAACGTCTCTGTTCCAACTCACTTTTTTAAGGTCGTTGTCATGGAGAATGAGAAAGGAGAATTTGCTATGAATTCATTTGTTATACCCAACCAGATCTTTCCTAAGAACACACCACTGAAGAATTTTCTGGTTCCCTTGGAATCGATAGAAAGGGCAGCGGGCTTCTTTTTATTTGAAGGAGTTCCTAAACATAGACTTAAAACAATTAATGGAAAGAATGTCTGACAGATTTAAAAACATATACACTGATTAGGTAATTACTTGTTGGTTACTACTGCCTGAAAAATAAATGTTTATATGGTCCTTAACAGCTATGAATTCAGTTTACGAAAGTCCAAAATAAAATACTAGTACACTACAGTTTTCGTGAAGAAACTGAGTGAACCTAAGGAGACTCGAGGGTGTCACATAATACAACAGCCAATTTATTTTCTAATTTATATTTGTACGCTTACAAAGTCGGTCACTTGATTAAGAAAAGAATCTAGAGTTCTGATTCTGTGAGTTTTTTATGCAGGTACAGTGAACTGCCTTTAGATAATAAAAAAAATTAACTGAAATCTACAGTGTATCACTCAATTGGTAATCAAGTATTCTTAATGTTTTAATAGACCAAGATACATTAAGTGAACATGCATTTTTTCACACTTAAGTAAACAAGTCATCAGTATTTAGCTTTCTTTGAACTTTTTCCTGGTGGTAAATGCCAAGCAACTAATGATAATTATCACAATAGTGAAGTCTACTTGTGAATCACATTTTATTGAAATCGGACCAAAATTGTAGGAGAAGCATTTTGAAAGAATATTCTTTGAAAATTTTATTTTTAGTAACGATGGCAACACCATTCATCGAAATCAAAAACTATTGTATATAGTGTGTCTGAGTATAGTCTATTTGACAAGTGTTAAAAGTTTTATTAGAATCGGATCAAAACTGTAGGAAGAGTAGCTTTTTTGATAGATTTCTATTTTTAGTAACCATGGCAAGACCGTTCATCGAAATCACTTTAGCGATATACAGAATCATGTATCTTAGTATAGTCTACTTATGTACCGAGTTATAGACGGACGGACAACGGACACCTTACTATCGCATAAGCTCTTATGGTCCCTGTCCAGTAGAGGCTCTGAGCTTACTCCTTTACTCCTTTATTATTTAGGACCGTTCACGGTAGCTCAGTCGGCAGAGCACTCGCACCGTGATCGGGAGGTCGTGAGTTCGAATCTCGGCCGCGACTGACCTAAGTCGATAAAAAATGGGTAGCAAGTGTTCCTTCGCCATGCGCTCGGCACTTTTGAAAGTTGCGGGTCCTTCGGATGAGACCTTAAAAACCGAGGTCCCGTGTCACGGCAGGCGTTGGCACGATAAAGATCCCTCACTGCTCAATGGCCCTGAGTAAAGGTCAAAATTTGAAGCCCTTCACCGGTATATGGTGACGTCTCTATATGAGTGAAAAATTCTCGAATAAGACGTAAAACAGCAAACAATCAATCAATTTATTATTTAGGATGCCAAATTATGATGTCATATATGACGTCAAGTTACTGAAACCTTGAGCAATTCATGTCGGGGAAAGTTTCATAAAGTTCACGTCTTATTTCAAACCACATGTAAAGTGATAAAATGTTAAATAGTAAAATTCACATCTTTTGACTCTAGTTTTAAGCCTGAGGATGTGTAACTAATATGTTGACGGCGTGACCGTTAGGGCGAGCGCAGATTCCTATTCAGTTTTAATTTTCATCTCTTCAAACCGCACGTGGCATTTGGTACGTCGATCTAGACTCTGACGTCACATGACGTCGTATGTAAGTTGCGTTACAAAATCGAAGCCTGAACAGTGCTAGTTTTAATGAAGAATGTTTCATCTACTGTTTTTTTTCTGCAATATCCATTAAATCAATGTGATTTTATTTTTTTGTTGAACTTTTGTTGCTACCGCGAGAACGTAGTTTGCGGCGAGATGCAATTCGCAAAGCATTAGGTACCACATGTTACTGCGGAAAAAATTCATTTGGATCAATGTGCAAAGTCCGAATTTTCTCTTCGCCCAGGCGTTGCTTTAAGAGCTCGATAATATTATTGAAAATTAAAAACGTTACTTTTTTAAAATTTCTCTAGAATGAAATTAATTTAAATGACCAAAAATGTAATTCATAAAACAATTACAAAAGAATTTGGCTGGGAGATATACCAGCATCAAGGAAAGCTTGTTGACATATAAACTGTTTCTTGAGTAGAAATGCAAGTCACTAAATTAATATGTTTTACGGTGTGACCGTTGGGGCGACCGCAGTTGTATCATCAAAGACCTATACACAGCTTAATTACACTGGATCCGCCTCTTCAAACTTCAAATCGCACGAGACACAGTCTAAACTATGACGTCACATGACGTCGGAATTTACGGAGACAGCCGAACGTCTGGTTGAACGAGACTACAGAGTCTTGTGCAATCATAAATGAAATACGTTGTAGAGTAGATGCAATTATTTTTCTTTTAAGCTCAATGCAAAGAAATAAAAGTAAACGTATCTCTTGGTAAGGAACAATTATCCTTAATAATTTCTTTTGTATGTTTTGTAATAATTTCGCATGGAACCCTGGTTGCGAAGGAATTCTGGGAGTGTTGCACCAAAAAATTTGCTTGACGTATGTATAGATTTCATTCCGAATTTCCTCTGTTCGTACACGTTAGTCTATTGAGCTCGCTTCGCGCTGCTTGCTAATATGTCCGACGGTGAAACCGTTAGGGCGAGTGCATTTCATTTTCTAAAACTCTGCACATCTTCTCAAATGTCATTTTTACATTCTGTTTATTACACTTTTTTCGCGCTTTTTTGGGTATCGTACATATTTTTTTTTAAAACCGTTATTGAAGTGTATATTCTCTAACGTTGCAGACTCCCCATGCATCGAGATCGAAATTCCTAACTTCTCGGATATTTCCGACAAAATTGGAAATACCCGAGTCGTTGAGGATATATACTAAAGATATACATATCTTTCATTTACAGTAAATAGACACTTGAGCAGTAGTTTAGAGTACATATAGAACTGATTAAGAATTTTAAATACGTGTTTATTATATATCGAAATGTACAAATAGATGTCTAGTAAACAGTGTAAATATGCGTTAAAGCGCACTTATTCAGGGAAGAGGGTTAATGAGAGCGTTGATAAATTGATTGTAGCAATTCATTACTTGTATAATCAATATAATTTTTGTAGAAACAATTCATTTCTATTAGTTGGAGATTTATTCCTTCCCCCTGTCTCCACTAAAATTTGTACCCCCGAGTGCCACACACTGAAATTGAAGTCTGCCCCCTTTATTTGAGGTGGACTTCTCGAAAATATTAGAGTGTCTGGAGCAAAATTATATCTAGAAGTCCCTCACATAAGTCAAATGAAGTTGAATGATATATTAGGCACCAATTTTCACCAAGAAACGGTCAAATTTGCGTTCCCGCATGCTCTTACCAGATATTGCAGAAGTGTTCATGTATTTCTAGGACGAATCCCGAGCTGGGAAACGAGTAACAGTAAGCTGGGATATCACTGTGTTCCGCCGTAAGTTAATATAGGATTACTTTCATCTCAAACAATGTAGAGAAGCTAATCAGGTCAACTTACCTCGCAAATTCCGCTTCAAAATCCGCGCCCCCGAATGTCACCATTCCGCGCCCCCATATGTGGGGTTATACACGGTAATGTGCAACACTTAAAAATATAATTGACAGTCACGTGATCAATCGGGTCATGTGATATTGCAACAAATAATTATGTTGATACGTAGTTGAGAGTTCCCACCCATTGTGCAAATTTTCTGTATCTACGTTCATGGTCTACATGGTTTATTCCCACCTATTTATTTCATTTACCCTTCATCGCATTATCAATTTTATTTTTAAACCTTTTCTGTTAAATCTAAAACAGACTATAGGTCACCTCTTTTGTTCTCTCCCTTCCCTTACCCGTACACCCTTCCCGCCTTGCCAAAAACAGTCACCTGTAAGAATTTGAGAATTTTGGCTAAGTGAGAAGACACCGACTACATATTCAATAAATCAGTCATTCTATAAAAGCATGCCCAATTGAAAATTTATGTCGCTTACAAATTTACCGTTGTAATATCTTCGCTATAAATTAAAAGATCGATTTCAACTCTAAGACTTAACATACACACAGTGTTTTGTAATTATTTACAATGAACGTCAAAAAAGTTTTTTGTCCTATATAAAGCGAAATCTAAACACTTCCCGCAAAGAAATACATGGATCTTGAAATATAAGACAAAACTATGACGTTATATAATTTTAACAAAGGCGGAAAAGGGGCAATAAAGGTAACCTGAGACTTTGAATAGTGCAGAGTTCTCATTATTCAGGAGTTTTTTTTAGATATTAAAAATGGGTATATTTTCGAAAAATGACAGAGGAAATTCGGACTGAAATGTTTAAACAAGTTTATTCCCAAACTCAAATCGTTTAATTTTTTTTAGTAAAACTACCCTTTATCTCATTTTAATTAATTATCCAAAGCTTTATATTACTTGCTATATTTTGCTGAGAACGAAAGTCTTGATCATAGTGCAAAATTTTAAGCATGTTATGGCTATCCTTCCTTTTATCCTATAGGTTCTATCTTCATTTTTTGAATTAAAACTTAAAAACCATTAAAAAAAACTTTAACAATCTTATTTAGAGAACTTACAGAAAAAATAGAACAATTTTGCAAATGGAGAAAAAAAAAGGTCAACCTTGATCTTTCAGATTTTGGGGTTAATGCCACATAGATTAATTGGGTAGGGTGGGCGGATTTTATTTTTTATTTTCTATTACCGTAAACATCCACATAACGATCTTTTTATACAAAAATTTCACATTGTAAATGTCAATATGGATATATAGATTTGATTGCTTATTCTTTAAAATGTGTACAGAAGATTCATTTTACAAAATATTTATTACACTGTATTATAATGATTTGATGAGAACGTGACTTTACCTTTTCAATCGTCAACTTCCCTTACTTATGCAGCAATATACCCTTATCACCTGTATTCTGCCTGGTGCAGGCAGATAGCTAACCATTGGCATTGTACAACACATGAGAAGTCAAAGTCACACGAATTAAATTTATTCTTCATGTTGTGTGGGTCATGAGTGTACACAGCATGAGTGTGCGAGTTTGGTAAAAAGCTACAAAAAATATAAACAAATGCTTACAAATAAAGTACAAAGAATAGTTCAAACAGATAAAGTACATGTATTTGAACACAAGTAAAAAAAAGTATTACAAATTTAGTGACCAAAATGGCATGCCATTCTTTAGAGAATGTTTTGAGCTTAAGAAAAACTTATTATCTAAATAGAAACTTTATAAAATACGTTCAAATGATGTGAAAATATAGCTCAAAAATAATATAAAAAGACTTACATAGTGGTTTTAGGCACTCAAAATATGTGATGCATTAGGATTTCTAATAAAAAAAATAGCCACACCAGGGCTGGTCAAGCAGGTCAACAGGAAGTGAGTAACATTGGAGTTAACTCATACCAAAAATAGATACAAAATCATAGAAGTTAAGTTGTACCAGAGATTTACCATGTAAGCTTTTAACAACAATAATAATGATAGACAACACAACCTGCATTTATATCTCTCAGTTGATTCGATACACCAGAGCATGCTCTACGTATGAACAATTTCTAAAACGAGGTAAGTTATTGACAAACAAGTTGATGAAACAAGAATATCAACAGTCTCGTTTAAAGTCATCATTTCGTAAGTTCTAGGGTTGATACAATGACCTCGTCAGCAAATACAATCTATCATTAAGTCAAATGTTGACTGACGTTTTTCATACTAATTCTTAGGCCATTATTTACAGACTGAATTATCGACGGATTTTTCCGTTATTTCCCAATCATGACAAGGAGCACACGGCAGGTGTGACCGGTCGGTAGGGGATGATCACTCCTCCATGACACCTGATCCCACCTCTGATGTCTTAGAGGTCCGTGTTTGCTCTGCTCCTATTTTGTAATGTTTAATGGTCTTTTGAGCTCGAATACTGTTCGTTATCTCCACATATTTCATTGTACACGCAACACATAACTGCTTGTATGAAACTGGGCGCGGATCCAATTACTTTGTGCATATTGGTGCCTTACGTGTTATTCACCACTTCTAATTTTTTTTAATTTAACCAACAAATACTTTTCCTTGCCTGAAAAATGTAATGATCAGAAATAATTCGAGTTAGAAATTAGGAACTCTCCAGAAGAGAGAAGATTACATAAAGTCAATAGCCAATGAAAATCAAGGATACTAATTAGAAAAGGTATAAAAACGCTGTCTTCTCAGTGCAGTCACACACAGGTAGTAGGTCAGTCAAAAAGTTCAGCTGCTGAAGAAAGCTTAGGTTAAGGTGAGACAGGAATTAGACTTGACTGAACAGTCTTTCCTTCCCTATCGTACATTTGAGCAAAGCTTCTGAATAAAGTAAAATTTAGATATAAATAAATGAGCCAGCAGTCGAGACCTAATTGAGAGAATTAAATAGACCCGTAGTGAGACGAGTAAATTGAGACTTAGATTATTACCCGTCCCAAGTTTTTTTTAATTCTTTGTTATGTTCTCAAAAGTTATCTGAGCTTTCCCACGAAACACTTTTTGAGCAAGTAGCTCAGTCTAAATTTAGGAATAATATTTTTGTACATATTTTTTGATTATTTTTGTAACAACCGCTCCGTAACACGCCACAAAAATATCAAAGTTCCACTGTCCTTATAACGTCTATTTTTTGTTCTTGACACGTTCGATATTGTCAAAATTTTGCACAAAACATGGTGTCTAATTTAGCCTTTACTGAACAGTTTTTAAAGATTTACCATGAAAAGTCCGACAACCTTTATTAAAGTAATAAACTCCTCTTTTTGCTCTCTACTAGCTCGTGCTAATAATAGTGCCATGCGACTTTTAATACAAACGTTAACTCTAAAACTTTGACCGTGATCGATGCCAACGAAATTCCAGTTGACTTTTAATACCCCCCCCCCCCCCAAATGACCTTAAGGACATACACAACGTAGTTTCAACTATATTGTCTTTTCCCCTGGAGTTGAAGAGTTCCAATACTTAAAGGAACTGTGTGCTACATTCTAATGTCTATATATGCTATTGTACACGTCTTCTTAAACAAGTTTGGATAAACAAGACATCTGGAATGTATGTTTAGTAATTTTTATATATTTTTCTTTGAATTATACAAGAATTTTCATCAATTGATATCTTTTCAAAACTCCTGGTAATGCATGCTGATTTTTTGTCTACGAACATCTGATGGCACTATAATCTTAAATTAAGAATATCTTGAAAAATTATCAGTAGGTGAGGTACGTTGCGTATGTCCTTAAAAAAGGGGAAAGGGACATTTTGAGAGTGGCGGGTGGAGCTATAGGGAGATTTCATTGCAAAAGCTCAAAAGCTTCTTGAGATATTGTCTGGAAACGAAAGTGATACTCACAGACACAATGTATGAATCTATGACCTTAACCTTTTGACCTCAAAACCAATAGGGAGTTGTGAAAATTTCATTACAAAAGGTGAAAGGCTTCTCGAGATATCGCCCGGAAACAAAAGTGTTAAACAGAATGTTGAATTTATGATCTTCAACCTTTTGACCTCAAAATCAATAGGGGTCTTCTTTGGGCCATTGGGATTTAAAGTTTCATTGCAAAAGCTCAAAGGCTTCTTGAGAAATCGTCGCCAAACGAAAGTGTTACACAAAGGCAGAAATACAGACAGACGGACGGACCCAAATTAATATCCCCCACTTTCAGTGAAAGCGGGGGACAAAAACCTAGATAGAACAAGGATCGAATACAAAAATTAATGACATAAGTAGGACTTAATGTAGACTGGTATTTCCTGTCTCTATCGTACGAAACTGCATCAGGCAGGCAGGCCAGTCTATAGTTTCGTACGATAGAGACAGGCAATACCAGTCTAGCCAGTCTAGGACTTAATGTCTACTTTCGTTTTACGTTTAAGCTACGTGTGAACAATATAAATATCCAGTGAAAGGATTCTATCAAATATGTCACGATTTGCTAAAATAGGTTTGCCTTTATCGTGTACAGGCTTTGGACTTATTTTAGGAGTGTGTTATGAACGAAATAAAGGACATTTTAATTTTCTGACTAGTGAAAATATTCTGAAAGCGGAAGGGCGTTTCAAGGACGATTGTGTAAAAGAACAATTTCTCTCCGATACTTTACAGTCTTTCTTTCCCACAGTATATGCCTCTTCTCAATTAATCAAACCTCGAAGTCGCCTGCAAGAAATATTTACGTTTGGGGAGCCATCCTTTGATCCGTTGCGTCCTTTTGAGGATCATGTTGTGTTATACGACCGACGGAACAGAGTTCCACATTGGGTGTTCGAACACATTAGGAAAGAACACGTCGAAAAGAATGAAAACGTAACCAGACCAAGTGGGTTTACAGAAGATCAGTCCATTCATCCCTTTTTCAGGGCCACCGATTCTGATTACAGGGGTAGTGGATACGATAGGGGACATATGGCGGCAGCTAGCAATCACAGACATTCTCAAAAAGCTATGGATGACACATTCTTTTTCACCAACATCGCTCCACAGGTAATAAAAGGGACCTCCATATTAAGAAATATCCAATAAAATAGCGACAGAATTGAGAAGAGAAGTTTATGACTTATAGACATTTGAGAATGACATATGGTAGCATGAGCAGTGTAATAAATAAACCTTTTTATGAAGATTTCGAGCTGTCATCACAGATACGAGGATTGTCCTAGAAAACGCGAACATTTCGTTTTTGTTTCACTATATCAAACGTCAGTGTATTATCCAGTGTATTATCCAATCAAAATGATAAAAGGTATCGAAAAATCGCGAAATCTTTGAGTAGGCAATTTCCAATCCTCCATCATGAATTTGTTGTCATTTTTGTCGTCTACCAAGCGCCTCTACCATCGGATAAGTATCCTAGTCTTCCTTGAACATCTTGTATTAGGTATATATCAGTTTGCGAGACACCACATTGTGTCGTTCCATTTCTTTTTCCGTATGGACAGGAGTCATACCCTGCTCCATACAGTACTGAATGATAACGTCATTTATTATATATTTGTTCAATAATACAGGATTTTTGCATCCCTGATATGAACACAAGCACGTGCCCTGTATTACACACCCTGTATCAGCACCCTTTATTTTACCCTTTATCACACCCTTTATTACACAATTCCGGAACATCTCTGTATTTTTCATTCGGAGTATCTCGGATCTTTTTTTCTATTAATTGTGTATGAAGTTTATTTAAACTGTAAATTTTCATCAGATATTTTATGCTATTCAAAATAATTGTTTAATTTATAATTATTTCATTTCTTATCGCTGTATGCATTGCCTTTGGAAAAAAAATAATGAGAAAGGAAATTTAACGAAAAAGGGAACATATTCAATTATTAAGAATTAATTAATTTACAGATTTATATATGATTTTTTGACACTGTTTTCAAATATATAATAAAAACAACAATATATGGCAAAATCTGTATCACACTCCATATCAACCCTCGACCAATATCAGCCCTCTGGCCTTCGGCCCTCGGGCTGATATTGGAGTCTCGGGTTGATATGGGGTGTGATACAGATTTTGCCATGTATTATTCTCTATATAATTGCCATAAATGATGTTTTAATAATGATTTTTCACACGATGGTACTCCAAATCGTAGACTTTTTATCGATGTAAAATTTGTCACATTATATTTCAGTACAATCTGGTAATAAAGATGACATTGATGGCGATGCTATTTTTTAAAGTAAAAAAAATTGCCGCACGCCAACCAACGATCATCCTCACAATGTCAGGGTTCCTGAGTCAACACATTGCCGTTGGACAACGGCAACGTGTTGACTCAGGACCCCTGCTGACGTAGTGAGGTTGACCAACGATATTTAACATCCTTAAAATGCCATTTCTGTACGAATATGACAATATTACTTCAAAATATAAAGTAAAAATTAAGGAAAATATCATTTCCCAACAATGTTTAAAAAACAAATAATTTTGGTCGGGTAGTTTACGAAATATTCAAAGTTCTACTTAATCTGGGACAACCCTTGTACTTCCATTTATTTTTGTAAAAGTTTTTCGAGATGAATCCCTTCTTCCTCCTTTAACCGCTGCCCCCATTTAGTTCGCATTCTTCACTTCACCACAATTATAGTACGCACACGACCAACAATAAGTTAATTAAGAAAATGGAATCTTAATAACGCGTATATTGAATTAAATTATAGGTCGGTAAGGGTTTCAATCGGGGCGTATGGAAGGATCTGGAAAAATATGTAAGAGTACTGGCCAGGAAACACAGAAATGTTTACGTGTGTACCGGACCTCTGTATTTACCAAGGTAGAAAATCTTTATATATGTATATGATAAATTGTAGCTATTTTTATACTTTAATTCACAAAAAATATTAGAAGAATGTATGAAATATATGATATTGATATATCCTTGTATTGTGTTTGGTTTCTTTCAGACTGGAACCAGATGGTAAACTGTACGTGAAGTACGAAGTGATTGGTAAAAACAACGTCTCTGTTCCAACTCACTTTTTTAAGGTCGTTGTCATGGAGAATGAGAAAGGAGAATTTGCTATGAATTCATTTGTTATACCCAACCAGATCTTTCCTAAGAACACACCACTGAAGAATTTTGAGGTTCCCGTGGAAGAAATAGAAAAGGCAGCGGGCTTCCTTTTATTTGAGGGGGTTCCTAAACATAAACTTAAAAAAATTAATGAAAATATCTGACAGACTTAAAAACATAGATACTGATTAGGTAGTTATTTAGTTACTGGTTGTTGGTTACTATACTATCTTGTACTAAGTGCGGATATCTGAACGAGGATAACTATCATTTTTTCTTAGAATGCCCTGCCTATAATAATCAGAGAATAATACTTTTTGACAGTCTTCAGAGAATAATAGAATTAGAAACCCTCTTTCCTGATCAAATTTTGAATAATTTGGTGATAGGCAATTACCTGATAAAACTAACTGTTCAATTTTTGAACCAGTCCAACTAAATATCAAGTTTTCAAAGCGATTTTGATATTATTAATTCATATTTAAGTTTTAATATTAATTTCCTAATATTTTTGGTATTTATGCTTACTTCAAATCTCAGCATTTCCATGTACAAAAGTTGTATTTTTTCTTGAATATTTGTCTTTTGCACTTTCGTTCTTTTTTTTCTTTTTTTTTTTAAATTATTATCCAGTGTTTTTGCTTGTTCCAGATTTATTTATTTTTTATTATTACTATTATTTTCTTCTCTTTTTTTTTGTTTTTTTCTGCATATTTGTTTTTTGCACTTTATTTGTTTACTTTTTCTATTTTGTTGTTTGTTTGCACTCTTTTATTTTTTCATTATATATTGTATAGTGAGTATACATGCTAATTAAGGAGGCTCATTACACCCACAGTTTATTTTAGATTTCGCTACAGCACCAGTTATTATGAAGATTTCAAATATCCAAATGGAGGTTATGATAGGATAAATATTTTTTAAAGATTTTTTAATCTTTTTTCTGATTTTGGTTAAATGTTCTATTTCAAGTTTCTGATTGATGGTATTGCAGAAATCTCAGTGTCAAGTGATGGATATCATCTTCAGTTATGTAGGCAATATAATAACACTTCATAATAATCAACATTATTTTTTTAAGAAAACATAATTTTCTCCCAAAAAAGAATCAATGTGATTTTCTTAATTTTTGCATGAATAATTTGGAAAATCAGTTATAAATAGACAAGGAATGTATATTTATGAATAACAAGTGACAAATTGAATGAAAAATGTTTTAAGGAAATGAAAATTCAAATTTAAATAATAACTGGAATAAAAAGTCCACTTGCAAGAGTTATCTTTCCTAAATCCCCCTGACTCAAAACACTCAGGAACGGTTGAACATATCGGACTCAGAATAAACTAAAATTTCAAGAATAAATATACATTTTTTAAAGAAAAGAGACAAGCACACAAACCAAAGAGTACAGTACTCTAAAAGCGCAAGTCAATTATAATTCATTTCAACGAGGTTGTAGATTTCAACTCGAATTTCCTCTATACGTACATGTTGTCAGTGGTAGAACTTGCTGCTTTCGCCATGACATTGTACACTACTTGGGTAGCGAAGATTTGACTGTCATTCTCTTTGGTCTCTACCTAAAAATAACCCTTCTTCATTTGTGATTTATAATGAATCCGTTATCTTGTTCTCATTGTTTACAACAGTCAACACCGCATGTAGTCTATTTTTAGAGCGTTTTAAAGATTTAGATCATCAGCAAAGCGAACCTGTACAATTCGTCCCCAGGAGAAAACGGACGAAACAATGGAGGTTTCTTTTTCTGTGTAGTACGTCATCAAAAAGTGGTGTAATGAGCCTCCTTAATAACTCTTGTTTATATATCTCTCCTTTTTTCCCATTTCTAGTTAACAAAAGAAATTAATGAAACTTATTATGAATTATTTCATCATGATTGTAAATCATTATCAATTCTTAACATTTGTAACCCTGATCTTTTTGGAGAGGACTTGTATAGGCCATGCCTGATGTTCAATCAAATTATGTAAACTAACTTTACATAAAGAAATAGTGATTAAATTAAAAAATTAAAATTAAATTAAACTATACTATCTTGAAAATAAATGTTTAAATAGTCATTTACAATGTTATGAATTCAGTTTAGGAAATTCCAAAATAAAATACACTACAGTTTAGTAAAGAAAGTGAGTGGACCGAAGGAGACTCGAGGGTGTCACAGAATACAATAGCCAATTTATTTGTACGCCTCAAGATTTTAAGAGCAGATCATGTGAACATTAGGTGTGACTCATGTGTCTTCATGCGTGTTCAAGAGGACAATGTAAGTTGATATAACTCAGTTGCGTCCATTCCTATTAAATATGAAGAAATATAAGAAGTAGATTTTGTAAAACACGTAAAGTATCAATCTCCTATGCAGAGTTGTCGTTCGTTTCTCTCTCAGAATGTATGAGCCGATGGCAGAGAAGGGTAAAGTATATCTCAATATAATCAACAAAATTACACTGCTTGACACTATCTACATGTATAATCGTTCTTAAATATTATATTTGAAAAGCCCAAGTCACTGTTAATTTATTTAAGCACTTTTGTGTACATCAACAACCTGTCCCACTTCCAGGCTGAAATGGGTACTTTTGGCGCCTCTATCGTTGGAGAGCTACAATCTCGAAACTTGCGTGTTCTGAATTCTCAATGTAAAGTGTATTTAGCAATGGTATTCGAAGTTCATCATTAAAGTTAATCATATTATATAGGAAAAATTTTCCAATTTGAAATATATTTTCAGGAAATGTGAATAAAGTTCCATTTATGCATTTTCTAAATTGAAAATTGATCAACAAATATATTATAGGATAAAAAAACTATAACTATCGAGGCATTTGGAGAAAATTGTATTTTTATATATTTATACAGTATTTTATTCCTTTTACTTCAATTGTTATAAAATACATATTGTTAAAAGCTTGTGCTATCATTGCATCATTGCGAGACTTCACAGATCACTTCTAATTTAATATCATGCTAAATAGCATTGGTATCTTAGGCGAGATAAATGGAAATTCTATTACTCTAAAAAAAAAAGAATTTTATTTTTGTACTTTTGTGGGGTACAAATGTCAATTTTTTACAAGACTGATTTTAGGACTTCAGAGAACCTTGAATCATATGGAGATACATGAAATGAAAATTGTTGCACGAAAAAAATTCAGTTTCAAGCTTTATTTTGTGGCTTTTTAAATTAAATAATAAATTTAAGAGTTATCGTAACTGGCTGAGGAATTGATATCCTTAAGTAAACAAATGATCAATATTTAGTTAAAATTTAGTTGAAAATTTTCCGAGTGGCAATTTTCAAGCACCTTAAGTTGAAAATGAAATATTCAGATTTTAGTTCAGACTTTTACAAAAAAATTCATTTCTTTACTTATTTTCATGAATGTTTATAATTTTTCCTTTTAATAAGGTGGAAAATAAGAATTTATTTCTTTACTTTTTAAATAAAAATCTCATTAAATATATTGAAGAAGAATATTACTGATATTAGTCCCACCTCGCATTACATGTATTTATTTCTAGAAATTACAAGATTAAAAAGTAGTTATCCAGAATTTGGACTAAAATTCCTGATTATAATTAAGTTTACAGATTGTCTATACTGTTAATATTTCCTGTATAAAGTAAAACCTGGTAATATTGTCCATTTTCTGTTATTAGCCTGACCCTATATTCAATTATGGCGGCAAAAATATCAACAAGGTATGGATACCATGGATACATTCGAAATATTAAACATTTATCACTACTTTATAACTCTTTCAAATGGATTTGGTAATAAAATTAAAGTACAATGAAGCGCATTGAAGTGGAAAAATTTTCCATTTGAATGGAAGGTTCTGAGCTTTCTTTAGAACGTTAATTGTCAAATAATCAAATGACACGCCAATTTCTTTAGTATATCAATCATTTCCAAGTGTCCCTTCACTGTCAGCGGAATCTTATCGTTTAAAAATTCAGTGCAAATGGTAAATATATGAACCCGCGACGTGAGGATCAACTCCTTACTTCGCGACTCTAGAGCAGACACTCTAGCCACTGCGCCACCCGGGCGGCACTTCGGTGTTTGAGAAAATGCATATCCTATACAAATGCCATTAGTAAGCCGCCCTTTTGGGAAAAAGAAATGAACTCTTTCTTTTTCTCATTTAGTTTATTGTCAAAGTTGAATTTTAACTAATAAAATGTTAAAATAAAATGTTTTCCCTACCTACCTACCATATTTACTATCGAGTTGGAATAGGAGACACACTATTTATTTAACACCGATAGTTGCGGTTCCTATACGGTGGAGGTACAATTTTTCAGAATCATTGGGCAGTTATTTCCTGGCCAGCATCATGGTTTCCAGATATGCTTTTGGAACTGGTGCATATTCTCATAGCTATTTGGGTTTGGACCGATTACTTTACCGCAAAAAAATTATTGATAAATACTGACAACATCGCTTTAGTTCATATTTTAAATTCCCAGACCAGCAAGTCTCAGAGGGTCATGACATTATTAAGGCCATTAATATTGTTATGCATTAGGCATAACATTCAGATTAAAACTATTCATATTCCAGATTATCAAAATTCTACCGCAGATTCAATTTCTCGATTTCAGTGGGAAAGATTCAGAACCTTGGCTCCTCAAGCAGACAAGATTCCAGCCAGTATACCTCCGGCATTATTGTCTCTCTTAGACCACATGTAGAAAGTTTGCTTGAAGCAGCAGTATTAAATACACTGCTTCAACTTACCAAAAAAAGGCATCAACTCTTTCGAAACCTTCCGTTCTGAATACAATTTTGACTTGTTTTGGCCTCCACCAGTCCAACAGATCATTAACTACATTGCATACCTCCGTGCAAATCAAATATCATATTCAACAGCAAGATGTTACTTAAGCGGTATTAGTTACAAAATTCAGTTAGAAGGGGGTATTGACAACACTAAAGCCTTTATAGTTAAGAAAATGTTAGAAGGTTTCCGTAGGCTAAATCCGGAAAAAGACCTTCGATCCCCAATCTCTCTATAAATGCTACATCAAATGATATCAATTCTACCCACAGTGTACTCAAACACGTACGAAGCCACAATGTTTTCAACTGCCTTTCAATAAGCATTTTTTGCACTGCTGCGCATTAGCGAATTTACTTTCACCAGTAACTTTACACCGGCACTAGTATCCCAAGATGTCACCACTGACGAAGAAAAAATATCTTTGTTTATCAAAGGTTCAAAAACTGACCAACATCGTAGGGGTACCACATTACAAATCACATACAGTTCTCAAACCGTATCTTTATTCAAATACATGCACATTTTTTTGTCAATTCGACGTCAAATACAAGGTCCCCTTTTCTGCCATCTCAATGTCAAACCTCTCACCAAATATCAATTCACATCACTGCTACACAAAGCTGTCAAATTTATTGGTTTAGACACATCCATATTCAAATCACACTCGTTCAGAATATGTGGGGCTACACATTTGGTTGATTGATTGATTGAATGTTGTTTTACGTCCCATTCGAGAATTTTTCACTCATATAGAAACGTCACCATATACCGGTGAAGGGCTTCAAATTTTGACCTTTACTCGGCACTCAGGGCCATTGAGCAGTGAGGGATCTTTATCGTGCCAACGTCTACCGTGACACGGGACCTCGGTTTTTAAGGTCTCATCCGAAAGACCCGCAACTTTCACTTCAAAGTGCCGAGCGCATGGCGAAGGAACAGTTGCTACCCATTTTTTATCGACTTAGGTCAGTCGCGGCCGGGATTCGAACTCACGACCTCCCGATCACGGAGCGAGCGCTCTACCGACTGAGCTACCGTGAACGGTGGCTACTCATTTGTACTTGCAAGGAGTTTCTGAGGATATTAAATCTAAAGGTAGATGGAAATTTAACGTATTCAACTCTTACATTAGGTTTTATTGGTTATGTTTATGCTTGCAACGTTATCGTATTCTAACAGAATACTAAGATTGCAGGTCATACTACTGTTTGGATTATTGGATCATCCATAGTCCATTATGCTGCCCTTTATGCTGACAAGCCATTTGGAAACGCTCATGGGAGGATGTAGAGCCCACAGTTAATCATCTTGTTGACCAAAAGGGACACCCTGATTTTGTATTGATACACTGTGGAGACAATAGTATAGGCACTATGCCATTGCGTAGACTTCAAAAGTATATGAAATTGACTATTGTTAACTTGCAAGTCCTGCTGCCAAACACACGCTTCATATGGTCCCAAATACTCCCAAGAAATTACTGTAGACACATACTCTCAAACATTGCAGCTGAGAAAGCCCGTAAAAGAATTAACAAATCCTTAGCACCACTCATAGTGTCAGTAACGGTGCATATATAAAATACCCAGATCTGCAGCAATTTACATCAAAATTATATCGTAATGGAACACATTTGTCCAATACAGCTCAGGTAACATTTTTGAACACTTTTACTCTGCATTGTACGTAGAAATGCCAAAACTTACCCCCCGACCCTCTTCCGTGTAAATACAGTCTCCTGTCATGGCACTGGGGCAAAATTTTACGGATGTCTTCATGTATCATACCTTATTTATCATACATGAAGACATATGGCCGAATTTTGCTTAAGCCTGCCCCGGATTCTGTTTTCTTCCAGGTCCGTGGCCAATAATTGGGCTTATTTTAACTGACACATTGATAGAATACATTGAGCGATTGAAAATATTGATATACTGATTGATTGTCATGTTGACTGATTGAAACATTCAATGATTGACAACGTTCATTCATATGTTGTTTATTGTGTTGTTTGATTGAAGTATTGATTGTTTGAAATATTGACTAACGGATCAATTTATTGAGTGTTGATCTTCCATCATAACTAACCAAAGTCGATGTAGATCACGCATCTTAGTTTAATGACATATTACATAATACAATAATATAGTGGATTGATATAGTGTTTGTCAAATCTGATTTCAACATATATTATTATTATGAAAGCCATGACAAAGAATCACAGGCATTTGTTTCGTATTCGGGCACCCCTACTTATTTTTACCGGAATTTTGTATCCCATCTAAAGTCTTAATATGTAACGAGGTAATTTTCGAGGAATAAATGAGTTGTTTACAATAAAGAGGCTCGACCAGAGACGTCTGAAACGATTTGTATGACAAGAAAAAATTCTCTCGAAGCGAACGATATCAATTTAAAGTAGATTAATGATTGATGTATTAACAAAATACGAGCTTGAAGCGTGGGTGAATGAAATTGAGTTAGATACCTTGTGGTAAAAATAAGTAAGGATGCCCCGTATACGAAACAAGTGCCTGTGCAAAGACTGCCAATACTGTGTTGTTGATCTATTCTATTGAAATAATAAATCTACACTTTATTTTCAGAAGTATTTAATCGAAAAACAACGCCGGTATAGTCCTTTGAGTATTAGCCAATCAGATTTCAGAGCATGCGCTTGCCCATGTTTTCTAGATCCTCGTAAAGAGACTCACAATAAATACCTATGTAAGAAATCTCAAACACTTTCATTGAAAACTATGAGAGATACAGCCACACGTGCATGCATGTTCTTGCATTCAATTTTGATAGTAGCCTAATGTAGGACCCCATTATACCTATCTATATTCTAAATTTCACCCTGTTTTTTGAAAACTAAGAAAGTTACAACCATTTAAATTTTAAGCCAATCAAATTACAGCACACGTGCATGCGCGTGTATTCACGATATCTCATATATATATATATATATATATATATATATATATATATATATATATATATATATATATATATATATATATATATATATATATATAATGTGCTTTATAAATGAAAATTAATTTCATTACAACGTGTATTGGTAACGATCCTCTAATAAAACTAATGTCCAAATAACTGTATGTCACTTCCATTCTCAGTGACCGTGTAGTGTAGAGCAGCGCCGCGAGAATTCCATTGGTATCGAAAGCAAGTTTTTTGACTTGCCTAGATAGCCGAGCGGTCTAGCGTGCCGTCCCTGTACTGCTAGGAGACAGATTCTGTAGGTCGAGAGTTCAACCCCGGGCTGGGGCGGAAGTGGGTATCCTTATAAAAGTGAATTTCTTTGTGCTTTCTATATATATATATATATATATATATATATATCATATATAGAACCTCCTTATGCATGACTATGTTTTAAATTTCAAAGCATTTGGTAAAAAAAACAAAAAAAGTTATTGAGATTTTTTTGTGTCAGCCAATTAGAGCGAAGCAAGTGTGCATGCGCGTACTTTCTTGCTAATTCAACCACCTCATCTTGTCTACACTATTAATATTTATATAATCAGGTTCAAAGCATATCATCAAAAAATAGGAAGGTTAAAGCTGTTACTGTGTCCCATAATCACACTGTTTATGCAACATCCAAGACATTCCATATGTTTCAAATCAAATCTTGGCCATTAAATAACAGACCAAAAATGAGTCAAAATGAGTAAACTAAGGTAAAAAATAAATTATTTAAAACAATACTTTATTTTCCAAGTATCGCCTTTCAACTAAATAATAGCATTGTGTCATTAGTTTTAGGTCACAGTATCAAGGAAGACAATTTAAATCTGCATGCGTTTAAAATATTACTCATTAACTTCTTGACATTCTCTCTCTCACATACTCTCTCTCTCTCTCTTTCCCTCGCTCTCTTAAAATAGATATTTTATTGCACTTCCATACATGAAAAAAGTGAAGAAAAAATGCAAAAACGACCCATTTCCAGGATTCGAACCCTTTCTCAGGTAAAATAATTTGTTAGGAGTCCACCAGCATAACCACTAGACCATTTCAGACACTCTTTATCTGTGCATTATTTTATGTACACACTTTGCATTTCGTATGGATAATAATTTTTATTCAATTTTTGTGTTTTTCAAAAATATGCTTCTTTGAAACAAAAATCGGAAATGGCAGTTTTGAAGAAAATTCCTGCCTCTTTGTGCATATATCAAATTTATTCTGTTTCAAGGAGGCAATTTTTCGGAACAACGGGGATTCCCTATTTAAAAAACAGAAAATCTGATATATTTTGCTGTGTGACTAATTGACACTTCATTTAATGGTAAATTGGAAGTCAATATGCAGCTTCCAAATGTTGTTCTACACTGTGCTGTATAAACCGTTGTATCTGAAAACAAAATGTGTTTGTGAAACACTGATGCCCCCGTATGGCACCGTATGGCGAAGGTTAAAGTTTCTCAAATGCAAGTCAAAATCCAGGCCAAAAGATAAAAAAATGTTGGTACCCAAAGAAAGGTCTAGTCTCGAGGAATATACCTGTGAAATTTGAAAGCCCTGGCTGCAACTGTTCAAAAGTTATGGCTAAGGTTAAAGTTTTTTAATAGTAAGTTAAACGTCAAGGTCAAAGTCAAAGTTGTTGATATCCAAAGGAAGGTATTGTCACAAGGATCATATATGTGAAGTATGAAAGCCCTAGCACCAACCATTTAAAAGTTATGACCAAGGTTAAAGTTTTTCAAAAGTAGGTCAAACTCCTAGGTCAAGGTCAAAGGGTCAAAGTGGTTGGTATCCAAAGGAAGGTCTTGTCACAAGGATCATATTTGTGAAGTATGAAAGCCCTAGCACCAACCATTTAAAAGTTATGACCAAGGTTAAAGTTTTTCAAAAGTAGGTCAAACTCCTAGGTCAAGGTCAAAGGGTCAAAGTGGTTGGTATCCAAAGGAAGGTTTTATCACAAGGATTACATATGTGAAGTATGAAAGCCCTAGCATCAACCATTTTAAAGTTATGGCCAAGGTTAAAGTTTTTTAAAAGTAGGTCAAACTCCTAGGTCAAGGTCAAAAGGTTAAAGTGGTTGGTCTTGTCATAAGAATTACATATGTGAAGTATGAGAGCCATAGCTCCAACTGTTCAAAAGTTATGGCCAAGGTTAAAGTTTTTTAAAAGTAGGTCAAACTCCTAGGTCAAGGCCAAAAGGTCAAAGAGGTCGATATCCAGAGGAAGATCTTGTCACAAGAAATACACACGTGAAGTTTGAAACCCCAAGCACCAACTGTTCAGAAGATATGGCCAAGGTTAAAGTCTCATAAAATTTTGCAAAAGTGGCTCAAACTCCAAGGTCAAGGTCAAATATGATGGTACCCAAAGAAAGGTCTTGTCACAAGAAATACACATGTGAAATATGAAAGTCATAGCTCCAACCAATCAAAAGTTATTGGCAAGGTTATAGATGACAACAGACAGACAGACAAACAGACAAACATATAAACAGACAGACAGACAAACAGACAGACAGGATAAAAACAATATACCCCCGGGATCTTTTGATCCGGGGGCATAAAAATTAACATCGCTTTCTGTGACTTAAAATTCTTCTTTTAATCTGCTACACATTTAGGGAAAATAACAAAAGGACTGCAACACCCTCTTTGCAGCTCTCCGCCAGCAAGTGGTGGCGTCTCCATATGAGTGAAAAATTCTCGAGAGGGACGTTAAACAATAAATAAACAAACAAACAGTAGTCAAGAAATCCCTCACTTTTATTAGTATATAGAGGGTCTGTAACAAAAACAGTTTATCCAATATAGGTATTTTAACCTAAATCTGAAACAAGTCAACAAATTCTTAAGACATGCATCTCATAAAAAAATAACGTATTATGCCGTAGAAAAATCAACAACTACTTAACTGATTTTTCAACTCACTACGCAAGAAAAAATTAATACAAGTATACTGAGCGAGTAGATCTTAACTATTTCTACAATGCATGTACATTGGTCAGCTTTGTTCAATAACAGCCTTCACGGATAAGGAATTTGGAATGTCTTGGAAAGTTTCATTCAAAGTTCCACAATCTGAGGAGTTATTTGTCTTATTTTTGCTGCACTGAACACTCTCACCAGTTGTTTCCACATTAGCTGAGTGTGCCGGAAGTGACGTCGTTGAAGGCATGGGTAGAGTTTCTATGACACTATTGACTTCACGCCCAGAAATTGTAAGGGTAGAGAGTCGTCCCCGTTTGTAACAGACGCCAAAACTTGAGGCCAGAATTCTGTGGAAATGAGTAAAATTTTATATGCATTTCTTTCTAAATGAATAATACTCCATAAATTCAGAAAAAGAAAAAAAAGTATCCTGTGCTCTACCTAAGACAACCAATTTCCACAAGAATGCATGCACCAATCACAAATATTCTGATGTATAATGACGTCACTGAGTGGGTTATGGCGTATGTGATGAAAGGGACAGACGTGATCACGATCAAAATGAGGAAATTCTGTAACCAGTGACGAGGTTTCAGTCCTCTTGGAAACCAAGACCATCCTCCACTAACTTTATACTGAAACAGAGACACTTCTTTCTTCTTATCTGATTATCAACAACAGTTATTTACTGTTGCATTAATCAATTTGATACTTACAGATTCGTTGCAAACTTTACATTTTAATTCTTTCTGTTGGTCAGCACACTGAAATTGAAGAAATACAATAAGAATCCAAAATATATTTAACTATTAAAAGGTAAAGATAACGAACAGTGATTGATCTAAATAAAAAATCCATAAACAATACAAATATGTGAATAGGGCATAAAACAGGGACCCCTAGAAAATTCCAGAGGTGGGATCAGGTGCCTAGGAGGAGTAAGCATCCCCTGTTGACCAGTCACATCCGCCGTGAGCCCTATGGGTTGATCAGGTAGATGAAACTATCTGTAGTCAATTCAGTACAAAACAAAGGCCTAACAAGTAACCTAAGGCCTAACTAGTCTCCCCCCTCTCTCTCTCTATGTGTGTGTTTACCTCTATCAGCCATTTTCGGAGACATTCATGATGGACAGAAGCTACGTCACCACGACACTGACATGGTTGAATGAGTGTCCCCGCGTCTGTTCTGTCGGGATCATAACAAATCCAACAGTCTTGTTTTAAGCCTGTAGAAGTAACACAGAGCTATAATTTAGTAAATTCTTGATTTTTGGAATTGATCTTGGGCAAAGATTGGAATAGGGACTGATTTATTTATACCTTGTATTTGGTACACCGAACCGTAGTTCTCTTGAGAAACATCCCTCACCGCGTCCGTTTCAGACTTCTCTGACGTCTTCAAACTTTTGAACAAGGTGGTCGGATTTAACACCCATAGGTTTTCTGGGCTGTTAGAAAAGATTAAAATTGACTCTCTAGAGTTTGCTCTACAAGAACTGAGCCCAGATACTTGTATACATTGCTAAGGTTTAAAATTACCTTTTACAATTCCACAGGACACATGGAAACCAAAGCACGACACCAAACTCAACAATTCTAAATCCAATGTCGTAAAAGTTTTGACTTATTATTGGCAAACTACAAAAATCAGAAAAAAACAACATGCGAAGTAGGCCTTTGCTTAAGGAAAGCCACCTTAATTAATGGTCTACATACAAAAAAAAAAAAAAAACAAACAAACAAACAAAAAAACAAAAGAAAACAATAGTGCCACGGATTGTTGTTACTTACTGATTTTTCCAAATATCCCCTTTCACATCTGCTATAATGAATAACGCTGTGACCAGTTGTAAAATCGCCTGTGCAATCAGCCCAAGGCGAGACGCGTGAAGCTGCCAAGTATCCACGCTCCCAGTCCTGCTGTTGAATGCCCCATGTACCTGTAAAATTCCAGATCAGCATTATCATTCTTAAAACGTCTGTTCGGGTAACCTTCGAGCTTTCTGCATGCCAGAATTGCTTACCACAGTTATCAGAATATTTAATCTAGGTCTATGCACTGCCTTGTTGACACTTCATGTACATACATACAACCTCTTGAATATACTTTAAACGTAGAAACGTTGGCAATGTGGAAATACTGATAAAATAACAGTTCTAGAAGTGTAAATACCATGAATTCAAAAAAAAAAAAAAAAAAAAAAAATAGAGCTTATGTGACACGTTTTGCTAGGTATAAAGGGAGGTATTAAAGCATGTCAGCATTTTAGTTTCGAAGGGTGCAACCATGTTTAGGTATACGACAGATTTACGACATGTCGACAAAATTATACTGGGTACTTTATAATTGAATCCACTCTTTTCAAAAGATGTCCTTAGGCCGCCATCTTTGGAAAAACGCAATATATCGTACATGTAGAATTTTCACTGTAGCCTTGCTAGCTTTTTGCTTTATAACTTTGTCAAAATCGTCAACTTTGTATCTTGCATTTTATTACCACAGGACGGAGCTATCCATACATTAAACGCAAAAAAATTAACCACAGTAAATTTACAAGTATTGCCAAATGTATGTTAGTATAAGAATAGAAAAACATTGTTCCTTTCCGTTTTGACCTTTTGGTTGACCCCGCAAAGAGTCATAGCTCAGTTTACTTTTTGCAAAGTGTTGACAGGCCTACTTCAGAAATACAATAATCGAGCTGTGAGAATAGTATAGTACGTATTATGGCTTTTACTCTTTCTCTTCTCCACGGTTATAATCTCATTAATGAAACATGTCTTGATTGTTTAAGTTATTTCTTTTTTTTTTTTTAAAGATAGATAACTTTTAAAAGTATACAGTTTTATTGATGTTGAATAATATTCTGTTGTGGTATAGAGATTGTGTTAGAAATCACTGGCAGTTAAACATAAAAAAACATATTTAATAAAACATTTGAATGATCTTGCATGCTTTTTTGCATGCGTAACGGACACCAGTAAAACAAATTTTCAGACCATGAATAGAGCAAGAATACAAGTACTTTAAAAGGTGTAACATACGTATTTCTGAAGCCCCGTTAAGAGCTACCAGACTTTAGGTCATTTTAAAATCTAAGTTAAAAGCTCAAGTGAGCTTTTCTGATCACATTTTGTATTGCGTCCGTCCGTAAACTTTTAACATTTTTGACTTCTTCTCAAGAACCACTGGACCAATTTAAACCAAACTTGCCAAATAGCATCCTTGGATAAATAGGATTCAAGTTTGTTCAAATTAAGGACCGACCACACTCTCTTTCAAAGGGAAATGATTTAGTATTGGTAAAAATTTCGTGGCATCTTTCAAAAATCGTCAAGAACCACTGGGTCAGATGAAACTTTGGTGAAAGCTTCATTACATAGTGTAGATTCAAATTTGTTCAAACTATGACCCCTGCGGTAAGGTTGGGGCCTCAATAGGGGATCAATGTTTTTCATAAGAATATATCGGAAAATCGTTAAAACTCTTCTTCCCAAGAACAGCAAATTCATGATTAGTCACATTTATATGGAAGAATCCTCAGAGAGTGTAGATTCAATTTTGTTCAAGTCATGACTCCCGGAGTAAGGGTAAGGCCACAACATATGATCAAAGTTTTATGTAGGAATAGATAGGATTTTTCAAAATATCCTTTTCTCAAGAATAACACAACCATGATTTGTCATATTTTTAGGGATTATAGATTCAAGTTTATTTGAATCAAGACCTACAGGGTTAGGAAGGGGACACAAGAGGCAATCAAAGTTTTACGGAATATATAGAGGGAAAAAATCTTCGGATGAAAAACAACTAAACCAGACATGTTGAGCATTGTAGCCCATGGGCCTCTTGGTTCGTTTTACAAGCTCTAGCAGTATAAGACACCTCTAAGGTATGAGTACTGACCTTAAAGTAGACCTCTACACCATACCCGAGGAAAAAGACCACTGCTACGATCATTAGACACGCGAAGCAACAATTACACACCTTGGTGATCAGCTCCTAATAAAAATAATTGTGATAAGTGATTCATTCCGTTTCAATCGAAACTCTATTTCATATCCACTGAAATATTAATTCCTGAGACTTATAATTCTTCTATAATGAGAATAGCTATCTTTCTTTCTCGATCAATATTGATTTCTTATTTCATTATATTAAATTGAAATTATTTCTTCATCAAGATTGTAAACTATTCTATCATGGTTATTTTTTTTGCGTCATTTCCTCTCTAAATCGATTTAACTAACTAACACAACCAATAAAAAATACAACGGAGAGTATATATAGGAATGGATTAATGTGGATAATTGGAATGGATTAAGATGGGGAGTATGGAATGGATTAACATGGATAATTGGAATGGTTTAACATGACATGATATAAACTTTGAAATATGCTCGTACATAATCCACCAAAGAACCCAAGCCCCCTTCCCTGGTAAAATGTAAAATTTCAATTTATCGGGTGGTATTAAATACAAAATTTGCAACATGGCAACTTTTTGAAGTCAAATTATAAATTAAATATATTTTTGGATTGCTATTTTTCGAAAATGGTATATTTCTAGTTGCAGAGTCCAAGTAACAGTTCAAAGAAATCTATTTGACAAACATTGACCAATGGAGTAAGAACTTACGGTTGTGTCCAGATCATCAATGATTTCGGTGGAGACGAGTTGTAGAAAGAGAAGAGCGTACATCAGGAAGTTAAAAGTGAGAAATCCGATGATGGATTTACCCAGAAAACGTGGCTTGTCGAACTTGATGTCGCCGAGATGAAACGCCTGAAATTTAAAGGAAGATTTTTTACATTATTTAATTATTTGTTGGGACGATGATGGAGAACTCCCTCTGTAGCCGATCTCATGCCTTACCTCCGCCCAGAAGCAGATTATAAATGAAAACCCGGAGAGCATGACGGGATAGAACGCACTGGAGAGATTAGAGGAAGCAATGTCTGATATACTCCACTGTAATACCAAAAACATTCAAACTTAATATTTCTGTGAGAGTCACACTCTTAGAAATAAAATTAACAATTTCCCTTTACTTAGCAGTGATATGGTTTTCATATTGTTGACATGAATTTTAAATGGTAGTAGAAATAAATTATTTGGTATTCCTGGATAGACTTTTTTCAGAATCGTTTAAATATAAACACTTATATACACATATATATTCTTATACATATATTACTGTACACAATATATTCATATATTTTTACACATATTACTGTACACAATATATTCATACCTTTGTAAAAAAGTAAATGCATTTGATAGCGGTGGCAAAGAATGTCAAAACATACAGGAGTTTCTGGGCGTTAATTCGGAGAACCTTCTTCACAGACTTATGTTTTTGCCTGATGTACTCATTGTGGATACATAACGCCTGTGTCACAATGAAAAGTGTTCTACCATGTTAATCATAATAACACATAATGAATGTTTAATAAATGTACGTTTTTGTAACTAGAATTTTTAATGCTTTTTAAGTTTACTTAAGGAAAATGTTTAAGCAGAATTGTATATAAAACATGGCTTAAAAAGCTTATTTTCATCTAGAAAAAAAAATCTATGTACTGAAATTAATTTTTATTAGAGGCGACCAAAAGGAATATTTTACTGACTAGCTGAATGATGGCGACTGCACTTAAGGTGGCAAAAATGCTTCCAAATGCCACAAAATAACCCGTGTTTTTGTCTTGACAAAAGTCTCCTGCGTACTGCACCTGGGGAAAAAATTATCCAGATTACAAGATGATAGAATAAATCAGATTGATTCAAACAAAATGAACAATTAATTTCACTTCGATGTATCAAAGATCAGTTATCATAATTTTTTTTATTTAATCGGATTTAAAAGTACATAACCGTGTATTTAAAATTTCTTTATAAATATGGGTTCAAATATTGTAGATTAAAGACACCTATAATATTGAATGAAGGGGAAAAAAATCAAGATTTATGATATTGTGGAAAAGAATATTTCGCTTGAAAAACAACCGATCAGATTACAAGTTCCTTTTCTTTGATTTAATAAGTGGTGTCAAATCGGACGATTTTTAGTAACCGATTTTTCGCTTACTTTTCTGATCGAGTACACAGTAATTTGGATGGTATTTCTCTAAACATCCTTGCTCTTGATTTTTATTCAACAGTAATTGTGATGTATGTTACATTTGTTCACACTAAAGATACATATTTCTATAGCTTTAATAAATTCATAATGACAAAATAAATATTCCGGGGACTTTGAATCCACATGAAAAACCAACACAGTGATACATTTTTGTTTAAGTCCTACTAGTAAAGAGTAAACCGATATTAAATAAAACAGAACAAAATAAAAACCAAAATATACAAATATACAGTATTAAAAAACAATTGCAAATAAAAGAATGAAAAACAAAGGCAGGGTGTGGTTGTAAGGTATGTTTTCCAAAGTATACAGCAAACACCACTCTAAAGGGAATTCTTAAGTAAAATTTTCTGCAATTACTCATTTGGATTAGTAATTTAATAAGACTTTAATAGAAATATGGACATCTCTATACATGTCAAGGACGTTAACAGTACACAAGACTTTGCAGTATCCTTTCAGCACACAGTCAAATACCTGTTGTCCGACACTTACCATACAGACAAACAGACAAACACTTGTGGTCCAACACTTACCATACAGACACACAGACAAACACTTGTGGTCCGACACTTACCATACACACACACATTCCATTGTCACATGTCCCGTGACCCGAGCAGTTGTGCTGGCACCCGTCCCCGTCCGTCATGTCCCTGAGGACTAGTGTAAGCCACTCAAACCTCCCAGCAGTCGTCTGTAAGGCCCTGTCTACAGATGTCGTTAATCCCTTACCTAACAGACTTCCTTCTGCTGTTGAGAATTGTGTAGAATTACCACCAAAAGGAAAACTATTGGAAGAAAGTTTGGTTAAAGGCATCTTAATATCATGTTCTAGTAATGGTGGTATTTGTTTACGGGTACGTCTGAAATTTGCGTTATCTGTTGTCACGTGATTGTCTGCTTAAAGTGAAGATAACGCCATATCGCACTTTCACGTGTATTATAGTATCATACTTATTTTAAGTCTAGTTTATAGTTTGTCAATATTATTTTAATCTTCCTTACATACACGATGACTATTACAAGAAATTGATGATAATTACATGTCCCTTACTACGGTATAAAAAAAAATGGGTTTCTGTGTTCATGTTCGATAATGATCACTTAAAAACACATATTTGTGTACTAAATAGCAACACCTTTGTAAGAAACTGTAGAATGCATATTTTATATTCCAGCTCAGAAAAAAAAGCTTTATGATTGATTTTCGTTCTCTGACCCCGTAATATGGACGAAAGAAAAACAGTCCAGAAGATAACAGCGCAGACATGTTGACGGTCCAAAGTCCATCCTCATCGATATCGTTCGACCATTAGTCTAGACCGCTAATATATGTGTTAGTCTCAAGGGAACCTACATGCACTCCAAATGAATACTTTTAAATGAACATTCAATTTATACAGACCTTATTACAATGTTTATACTGTAGCTGTAAGCCTCGAGGAGAAGAACTGAATCATTGTCTTTAGTACTTACCGAAAACTCAAGTTTAATAGCACCACATGAAAAAAATAAAAATAATGTGAAACACGGGGATAAGGTAATAACATTTATAAATGCTCGATTCAGGAATGACATGAAAGAAAATCTTACATATGACAAATAAGGAAGTAATAAAAGACTCTGATTTCCTGCAACTCTGACAAGCTGTATATAATCTATTCATAAAAAAACATGACCTTATAAATAATGTGTTGCTTATTTACCCATTCAAAAGGACAAATACCCCCAACAGTTAGTCCTTATTAGGGTGCCTTGTTAGATTTAGGATACTCCATCTCCTCTCTAACGAGATGCTAGCAAAATACAGACTATTGGATTTATGCGTTTGCTAAGTCGTTGTTTATGCGTTGTCTGAGCCGAAGGCTCGTGTGCTTTTCTGGCTTCCATCTGTCTGTCTGTCTGTCTGTCTTGTGTTGTCTGTAAACTTCTCATATTTTCCACTTCTTCTCAAAAACCATGGGCCATTTTCAACCAACTTGCCACAAAGCATCCTCAAGTGAGAGGGATTCAAATTTGTTCAAATTTTAAAGTGAAAATTTATTGGTGTCTCTTAAAATATCTTCTTCTCAAGAACCGTGGACCAGAAAAGATAAAACTCATGTGAAAGCTTCATTTCATAGTGTAGATAGATTCATTTCTTTTAAAATCAGAATCTCTGGAAGTAGGGTGGGGCGAAAAAAAAGAGATTTTCTTCTCATAAAATAGCAAAGCTATGATTAGTCATATTTAATATAGAAGCATCTTCAGGTAGAGTAGATTCAAGTTTGTTCAAATTATGACCCCTTTGGGTAGGGTGGGATCATATTAGGCAATCAAAGTTTTACATAGAAATATACTGGTGGGAAATCTTTAAAAATATTCTTCTCAAAAACCGGAAAGCCATGTTTAGTCGTATTAGTATGGAAGCATCCTTAGGTAGTGTAGATTCATTCAAGTTTGTTCAAATCATGACATCCCTCCCCGGGGGGTAGGGTGGGAAAATTTATATGTATAAACATTTCAATACTGTTTTTCTCTACATAAAAATGCTCAGGTGAGCGATTTGGCCTCTTGTTCATTCATGCACATAAGAGTTGCATGTTGGCTGAAGTTTTTTGTTGTTCTAGAAACAAAATCATTCGAATTCATCTAAGTTAGACTACTTAGTGGTTTTATCATGTTGTAAATTTTGAATTTGCTAGGTGGAGGTAAGTGCAAAATTTAGAACATGAAAACTAGTTATCACTTTGTAAATTTTGCATTTACCTCCACCTAGTAAATTCATAGTTAACAACACAATAGTTTTCCTTGGATTAGAGATGTAGTTCTTCATTCTGCTTCTCTCTAATGCTTTTCAATCTTTCTTCGACTTTACCGAAAGAAAATGTTTAGAAACTGAAGAATCTTCTATTTCAAATCTGTGTTGTGTTATATATTGAAATAAATCATTTTAAAGATTTTGTTTTTGATTATGAAATGAATTGGTTTGATAAATTGGTCTAAAATACATGTAGTTTATTTTCACACAAAAAATCTAGAAGAAGAAGAAAATTATCAATTTTTTATACTAAACACAACTTTTCCATATGAGTGGGTCTTCGCTCCATTTTTTTGAAAGATTACAGTGCCTAGATATTGAACATCTAAAACAAAATCCTCCTTAGTGTTCTTGCTCTTCTTCGTCTTTCAACTACAGTTCCGCTGGACACCCCATTACTGGTGATGTTTATATAGTTGAAAATGAAGACCTCAAAGCAATCATTAAAAAGGTCCTAAATACAAGGAGCCCCGATATGAATTGGCGACAGAACTTTATTTCCATTATGAATTCTGTCGAAAATTATGTCAAACGTTGGGATAAATATGAAAAGGAAAACATGATCATTTTGTTAGAATGGATTAAGTGTTTTAAAAATATTTTAAAGATTCGTATTAGAAAAATAAAATGCAAAATGCGAACCATCTACCCTTCCGTTTTAACTAAATCGGAAGTGATGAAAGGGTTAGAGCGACTGCACAAAAATATTTTATAGTTCCAGCATACAAGGCTGGTAACAATATCGTCTTTGTTTGTATAAGGCTCATTATTATAATTGTATTTTAGAAGAACTTAATTTTAATTCTAAAATCCTACATATACTCACAAATCACTTTCCAAAGAAGAAATCCTTCAAAATCATATTTCAGTGATTAATAATCTTAATATACCAGTCAAGCAAGATGATTTCGATCTACCTGTATTGGATTCCTAAACTTCATAAAAATCCTTACAAAGATACATTGCTGAGTCCAGCAAATGTTCTACTAAGTCCTTATCTTTACTCCTTACGAAAATTTTAACTGCTGTAAAGAAGAAACTTAGACGTACTGTGCTACAGCTTATTCTAGAAGTGGTGTAAACCAGATGTGGATCCTCAAAAACTCGAAAGAACTTTTAGAAACTTTAAAATAACCATATTTTTCAAAAGTCTATAACATCAAAACTTACGACTTTTCTACACTTTATTCAACAATTCCTCACGATGAATTAAAATCTAGACTTTTTGTTATCATAGACAACTGCTTCTTAAATAAAAACAAACTCGGAAATTTTTGCATCTTGTGATTGGTCATCAGCAAAATTACTTCGTAAAAAACCACTCTGATTGTTCACACAGGTACTCTGAAGTTGATATTAAAAGGATGCTGGAGTTTCTTTTTGACAACATTTATGTAGTCTTCGGAGACCAAGTTTTCCAACAAACTGTTGGAATTGCGATGGGCACTAATTGTGCTCCTTTATTAACTGACCTGTTTTTTTTTATCCCTATGAAGCAGAATTTATACAAAAAATTCTACACGAGAAGAAGAAAACACAGCTGTGTCCTTCAATTCGACATTCAGATTTGTCGACGATGTTTTATCAACTAACAATAGTTATTTTCATTCGTATGTCGACTCGATATATCCCAGTGAACTTGAACTAAAAGACACCACAGAGTCTGCCACATCTGTTTCATATTAAGATATTTTACAGACTATAGACGATAAAGGCCAATTAACAACTAGATTGTATGACAAACGAGATGACTTTAGCCTTTCCGTCGTCAATTTTCCTTATTTATGTAGTAATATTCCACAATCACCTGCTTGTGGTGCTTATGTCTCCCAACTTATTCGCCACTCAGAGCTTACTCTGAGTACGATCAATTTTTAAAGTGAGGCAGGCTACTCACTAATAAGTTGATGTTACAGGGATTTCAACAGCCTCGTTTGAAGTCAGCATTTTGTAAATTTTATGGTCGTTATAATAACCGTGTTAGCAAATATAACCTATCATTGGGTCGTATTTTGGCTGACTTGTTTCGTACCAATTGTCAAGCCTTGGTTTTTGTACTGAATTGCGTCTACCTGATCAATACATAAGGCTCACGGCGGATGTGACCAGTCAACAGGGGATGCTTACTCCTCCTAGGCACCTGATCCCACCTCTTGAATTTCCAGGAGTCCGTATTTCATGCCCTCTTCACATATTTGTATTGTTTGTTGATTTTTGAGAAGATCGAGATCACTGTTCGTTATCTTTACCTTTTACACTCAAACCATGCGTAAAAACAACCACGCACGAATAATTCTTCGTCGAACAAAAACATGGTGCAAAGACCCACTGTACCTTAAAAAATACACATTTATGCACTTTCAACATTCGTACCTTTCCAAGAAATATATGAAACTAATTCAGTCAGAGTCATATCACAAACATGATTTAATGCTTTGTATGAGTGATATAGCTTAGCTTAGCAGTAAGCATGTTAGTCTCGAAGGGAAAATTAACAGAGGGTTTTTATTGTTTGGATTCGAACCCCAAGAATACAACTTTTTGAAAATCATAGAATCATGGAATAACTTTTGCCGAAACAATTTTCCGCAGAAAAGTTTTGTTTGTCATAGTTCATACTTCATTGATAACTTTATTCTAAATGCTAAATTCACAAATTGAATATAACTTTTATACTTTTGAAACTATAGGCATTTTGCACGCCTTATTCGCCCATCTTATTTAAATTGGCAATTTTTTATGGGATATTTTCTCTTTAGGCTTTTATGATTAGATGTAAACACACATGTATATTGGGAGTCGAAAATAAAATATTCAAAATTTTAGAAACATTATCTTCATCCGAAAAGCATTGGTATTCTTAATCAATATTTAAAAGTTATTCATTAAAAAGGAATCTGCATATATATGAATTGAATTGTGAGAACTAAACCTCTCAATTTTGAAAACAAATTACCAATTTTAAATCCATTTTATATCCTGGCCTTTATTGCGGTGTGTTTCTTCATCTAGTTCTTCTTCTTCTCTTTGATTTCCTTTCAACATGTGACTAGTCCTTTACTCAGATCTAATACTACTCTGGATTTAAAAAAAAATTATAGATCTAATTAATTTCCGAGTGAACAAATCCATCCATTGCGACATGCCTATATTAAATCAATATTAATTAAAGTCTGAGAATCGAGAATATCTTGACTAAAATTCGACATTGTGAGATTATTTTGATGCCGGTACAATAATAACAGTGTGCATACATAGACAATCGATTTACTGTAGGTGTACATTTTTTTAATCGACATTCAAAAACAAGCATATCAGCTGTACTCCTTGGTAATACAAATTGAACTCAGATGATATGATAAACTTAAAATGAAACGAGAAAGAGAGAGAATCTGATACTGCAGTTGTCCATACACTAAAACAGAAATTTATAAATAAATAATAACAACAACAACCAAAACAAGAGGTCCAGGGGCCACATCGCTCACCTGAGCACTCTGGCTAGGAAAAAAGCAGAAATCAGTTCAGTCTTGAAAAGTTTAAATATAAAACTGGTTCCGGGGGGTGTTAATTTGAACTAACTTGAATCTATACTTCATAGGGATCCTTTTGAATTAATATGACAAATAATGGCTTTGCCGTTCTTAAGAAGAAAATTTTGATTGATATATCCTTTGTATTCCTTTGTATAAGAATGATCCCCTGTTATGGCCCCTCTGTTCTCCTGGGGGGTCATGGTTTGTACAAATTTGAATCTACATTACCCGATGATGCTTCCATTTAAATATGACCAATCATGGCTTTGCAGTTCTTGAGAAGATTTTTAAAGATTTTTCCTATGTATTCCTATGTAAAACTTCGATCACCCATTGTGGCCTCACCCTACCCCCGGGGGTCATGATTTGAACAAACTTGATTCTACACTACTCGAGGATGCTTCCATATAAATAGGACCATTCATAGCTTTGCTGTTCTTGAGAGGAAGATTTTTAAAGATTTTTGCTATATATTCCTATGTAAAACTTCGATCACCCATTGTGGCCTCACCCTACCCCCGGGGGTCATGATTTGAACAAACTTGATTCTACACTACTCGAGGATGCTTCCATATAAATAGGACCATTCATAGCTTTGCTGTTCTTGAGAGGAAGATTTTTAAGGATTTTTGCTATATATTCCTATGTAAAACTTTGATCACCCATTGTGGCCCCACCCTACTCCCGGGGGTCATGATTTGAACAAACTTGAATCTACACTACCTGAGGATGCTTCCATATAAATATGACCAATCATGGCTTTGCTTTTCTGAAGAAGAAGATTTTTAAAGATTTTTCCTATAAATTCCTATGTAAAACTTTGATCGCCCATTGTGGCCCCACCCTACCCCGGGGGTCATGATTTGAACAAACTTGAATCTACACTACCTGAGGATGATTCCAAATAAATATGACCGATCATGGCTTTTCTGTTCTTAAGAAAAAGATTTTGAAAGATTTTTCCTATATATTCCTATGTAAAACTTTGATCGCCCATTGTGGCCCCACCTACCCCCGATGGTCATGATCTGTTCAAAATTGAATCTACACTACCTGAGGATGCTTCCATATAAGTTTCATATTTTCAATCACATTGGTTCTTTAGAAGAAGATTTTTAAATGATGCCATTAATTTTTCACGAATTCATTATTATCTTCCCTTGGAAGAAGGCGTGGCCCTTCATTTAAACAAACTTGAATCCCCTTTACCCATGGATACTTTGTGGCAAGTTTGGTTGAAATTGGCCCAGTGGTACTTGAGATGAAGATGAAAATGTGAAAAGTTTACGACAACGACGACAGACAATGGACAAATTTCGATCAGAAAAGCTCACTTGAGCCTTCGGCTCCTCAAATCGGAACAATCTCAAAAAGATTGAAATTTTTCATCCATGAAATAGCATACATACACCAAAGAGGGAAAAAATGATTTTTTTTTTTTTCATACTAAAACACAATTTTTTTTCACATGAGTTTGTCTTCGCTCCATTCTTTTGAAAAATTATACTCAAAATATGTGTAAAAATTTACCTTCTTTGGTTATCAAACATATGGAATATAGACCCATTAAACCTTTAAAATATACTTTTATGGCACAACTTTAGTATCTTTCCGAGAAATATTTATAGCCCATTAATATTTAGTCAAGGGTCATATCACAAATATGATTTAAATGCCTATATTTGGTATGAGCAGTATAGCTTAGTTGTTAGCGTATTAGTCTCGAAGGGAAAATTGAAACACAGGAATTTTATGGGTTCGAACGTCAAGAAAATCGCTTTTTTTTAAATTATAGAATGATTTTTGCCTAAAGAATTTTCCGCAGAAAAGCTTTGTCATAATTTTTACCTTTCAATGATAAGAACTCTACTTTAAATACTAAATCCACAAAATATTTGAAGCTATAAGCATTTTGCACGCCTTAATTGTTTCCCCATCATCTTTAATTAATTTTTGAATACACAAGTTTCATTGTAATTTAATGAATTCCTCATTGAAATTTACCTGTAACCTTATGTGGTGGATGCCAAATTAGCTCTCTTTGTATCTGTGTTACAACTTCATATTACGAGGGTTATTCGGAAAGTTCGTGGACTACCTTCATAACTTAGGGTCATATTATATCAAAATTTGGAAGAAGTATTTCAACAGTAAATTCAAATGATGTGTATTAAAAATTTTTAAAATATCGTGGTTTATTTCAAACTTTCTTAGATTTAAAAAATGTGAAAATCGGATCACGGAGTAGGTCCAAATTTTATTATTTACAACCAAGACACTAAATAATGTCTGAAGTCATATCTTCTGTAAAATGGCAGAAAAACGGAAAAATTCAATGTTCAAATTAAGAATTGTTTCATCGTTTCTGATTCCAAATTATGACGTAATATTTTGCTTCGTTGAAAAGAAATCAGTTCCAAAAGATAGGTATTCCTCATTGAAAAAAGGCAAAACGATGACGTCGTAGAACGTCACAGAGCGGCTGCGAGTTAACCATACAATTTTGTGTAGTACTCTGGAAAACTCTAGAAAAAAACACAATCATATCATGATTTTACAACCGCATATAGTGATTTAACCACTGCATATAATGATGTGACTACTGCATATAATGATTTTACCACATTATATTATGATTAACCACATCATATAATGATTTCACAACTGCATGAAATGTATGGAGATAACGAACAGTATTCAAGCTCAAAAGTCCATTAAACAATACAAATTTTGGAGCAGAGCAAACACGGACCTCTAAAACATCACAGGTAGGATCGGATGCCATGGAGGAGTGAGCATCCCCGCCATGTGCTCCTTGTCATGATCGGGTAATAACGGAAAAGTCCGTCGACAATTCAGTGTGTAAAAATGGCCTAACAATAAGTACGAAAAACGTCAGTCAGCATTTGACTTAATGATAAATTGTATTTGCTGACAAGGTCATTGTATCGACCATAGAACTTACGAAATGATGACTTTAATCGAGACTGCTGATATTCTCGTTTCATCAACAAGTTTGTCAATAACTTATATCGTTTTAGAAATTGTACATACGTAGAGCATGCTCTTGCGTATCGAATCAACTGAGAGATATAAACCCCGTATGCAGATGATGAAGGTATATTGCTGCATAACGATTGAAAAGTTAAAGTCATCACGTTTATCAAAAAGCTTGGTTGTTACCATTAACGTCTTTTTCTAATAAAATATCCAAATATGAAAACACATGTGTCAGACTCTGTGTTATCTTTTATTTCAAGCTCACTTGGATATATCGTATCGTATCATATCATGATTTAAAATCTGCATATAATGACGTGACCGCTGCTTATAATGATATAACCACATCATATAATGAATAAACCACTACATATAATCAAAAATTGACCTTAATATAGCTAAGGGTTGTAATTTGTAACTGACTCGTAACTATATTTTATAAGTCCGTTGTGTTACTCTGATTTGCAACTCTTTTTTTTTGTATCTCTGATATGTAACTCTGTTTTTGTAATTTGAATTTGACTACGGAATGTACCGTCTACCTGGTCAATACATAGGACTCATGACGGGTGTGACCCATCAACAGGGGATGCTTTCTTCTTCTAGGCACTTGATCCCACCTATGGAATTTCCGGGGATGTTTTATGCCCTCTTCACATATTTATATTGTTTGTAGATTTTTTCCTTAGTTATTTTGAGCTTTATTATTGTTCCTTATTTTTATTTTATTTTTTATTTTAACTTTACCTTTTTCCTGTAGCTCTGATTTGAGAATCTGATTTTCAGCGCTCTAATCTGTGACTCTGATATATATATATATATATATATATATATATATATATATATATATATATATATATATATATATATATATATATATATATATATATATATATATATATGTATGTATGTATGTATGTATGTATGTATGTATGTACGAGGGTTGTCCAAAAAGCTCGTGGACAATGGCGTTTTTGTCAAAATGAATGGTTCAAGGTATGCTTATTGTATATACCAAAATATAAGTCATGAAAATCCAAGTCGGAATAGTTTGGTTTTTATTGTTTGAACTTAATATTTTTGTAAAAATCTCGGTCATTAAAGGTCGCCGATAGTGCGCACGGACCAGGGTTAAAATGCCATGAACTTTTAAATAAAGTGATCTGATTGAAATGATTATTTTCTTTTTAAAACGAGTCAAAGCTGAATAAAAATTTAATATATCACAAATAAAGCAGTTATCGCTATTTTCTGATACCTTTAATATCGCTTACTAAATAGACAATGAAAATATTAAGTGAAAACCGCAAGAAGTATGTTTCAAAAATTGACAGAAAAAGCGACGTCGGCCATAACGGGACAGCGTCCAATCATACAATTATAGTTAATATAGTTGAAACGTCGTCAAAAACAAAATATTTATTCAAACAACTTAAATTTATAGGAAAATATTTAGTCTAGTGATTTGTAATTGGTGTATACGATTTTTCAGCGGTATGTAAAATTTCGGAGACACTACAAGAAGTGGAAAACTACTGTTATTTGATGAAAATAGGATATATTCCTATTCATGACGTTGTTATAAATATAGCGCCGTCGGGCTGGGCTGTGCATCCTGTGTTTACGAAGTGTTAATATTAATGACGCTCGTAAATTATTGTGTATTGTTTTGAATTTTAAAATTTGAATTAATTATAATCTATACATAAATATTATTGCACACATTTGGCAATGTGGCATAATAAAGAAAAATAGGGTTCGTCTATGAACATGCGATAAAAATTCAAAATTCATATTTCTGACGTTATTATGAAAAAAGCGTTACGTCAGAATGGTCCGTGCGAGTTGCATATGGTTTAAGAAGTATTTTATTCATGATATACATAAATGTATATACAATGAATATGGATTGAACAGCAGGCAAAATGGCCTATATAAGTTCTCTCCATTAAAGATCAAGGTACAAATCATGAAATGTTACAATAATATATATCATAACTTTTGCAAAGACATGTATTTTAGACTAATTTTTAAGGAGGATACAATGTACAAAATTGAAAAAAGAGGGGAATTGAACAATAAGGTGGAATAATGAAAGGAAAGAGAGAGAGAGAGAGAGAAAAAAAAAGAGGGTGGGGATAACGGAAAAGGGGAAGAGGCTCAGAGCCATATATGTATATGTACTTTCAGTGTACATGCTGCACATTAATGCTTATTACATTTTCACATTCTAAAATCTTTTAGTATTTTTTATAAAATTATGAACTTGATCAAATAATAACAAATTTTCTTTAAGAGATAGACAATCATAACCAGACAATACAATATTGATATCTCTTGGTATGTCATGATCAATCATATATGTGATCAAAGAGTTCCTGGCAAGATCATAACATGGGCATTGAAAGAAAAAATGAACAGAATCTTCAAAAGAATAACCACATTTTAAGCATTTAGGTGAACCAACTAAGTTATGATTAAACAAATCTGCATTAAGATTACTTGACAAGTTTCTCAACTGACAGTGGAATATATTTAATTTCCTTTGTCCGTAACTGTATAATTTTGATTTTATTTTATCATCAAGATTTTTATTTTGAATACTTTGTTTGAATTTAGCTACACTTGTTGCAGATTTCGTGCTATCTGGCAAATCATTCCATAACTTAATTGTAGATGGTAAAAAACTATTATAATATGCAACTGTTCTAGTGATTGGTATGTGATACAAATTACTATTGCGTAAAGCATAATTGTGTGAAACAGGTAGACACTGTTTAACCATATCATGCAAATATTCAGGTGTATAATTATTAAGTATTTTGTACATAAGTGTAAGCTTGTGTTTAGTTCTTCTTTCACTCAGTGTTTCCCATCCTAATTCTGTATATAAATTTTGTTTCGAAGAATTGCGCCTTAGTCCAGTAATGATACGCCCAGCCTCTACTTGTACACTTTCTAATAGATTACTCTGCTCCTGTGTACAATTATCCCACACTACATTACCATATTCTAAAATAGGTCTAATGAATGCAATATAAATTTTAATAAGGGAATCCCTGTTTAGTTTATATTTGAGTGTGCGAAGAACATTTAAACGTTGGCATGCTTTGTCATATATTTTGGAGATATGTTCGGACCAACCGCCATTGGATTGCATTATAAGTCCAAGGTGACAATGACTTTGTTTCTGTTCTATGTAGTTATGTGTGTGACCAAATGAAATTTGTGGATGTAATTTATTTGACCGTGTAAAATTAACATTTACAGTTTTATTAGGGTTAAAATCCACCATCCATTGTCTGGACCATTGTTTAATTTTTTCCAAGTCATCTATTAAAGAGATGGTAGGGGCTAATGTATCAGAGTCTACAATAACAAACAAAGAAGTATCATCTGCAAATAACCTAATTTGATTTTCTAAATTTACAGTTATGTCATTGATATATACTAAGAAGAGAAATGGTCCTAATACAGAGCCTTGTGGAACACCTGCATTTATACTTTCTCTAACTGAGGAGTACCCTTCTAATAAAACTTTTTGTTCACGATCAGTAAGATAATTTTCAATCCAGTCCAATAAATTTCCTGCAATACCATTTTGCTTAAGCTTATATAATAATCCCTTATGCCAGACCCTGTCAAATGCCTTTGATATATCACAGAATACAAATCTTACATCTTTACCCTGGTCTAAACTGCTTATAATAGTATTGTATATCTCTAGAAGTTGATTTACAGTGGAGTCTCCAGGTTGGAATCCAGACTGATTTTTAGATAGAAGATTATGCTCTAGCATATAGTTGTAAAGATATTTAAATATAATTTTTTCCATAATCTTGCAAAGAATGCTTGTTAAAGCAATTGGCCTGTAGTTTCCTGGCTCTTCAGGACTCCCTTTATTTTTATAGACTGGTGTAATATTTGAGAGTTTCCATATATGAGGAAGCTGTTTATTGGTTAATGATGCATTAAACAATTTTGCTAAGGGTGCAGTAATTGAAGGAATTATATTTTTTAGTATATGTGGAGAAATTTCATCAGGTCCAGGGGGTTTAGATGGGTTGATATTTTTTAATTGATCCTCCACATCTTGGGGTGTGATATGAATTGTGTTTATTGAATATGGTGGACCTGGCCCTTGTGGAGGTAATTGGGGTTCTGTGCTAACATCAATATGTGATATTTCTGCAAAGTGTTTATTGAGTATATTAGCTTTATCAATAGGGTGTATAAAAATTCTACCACTGGATTTTATTGGTGGGGGTTTAATATGTTTTTTAGAGAATTTAGTAATAGACTTTACAATTCGCCACCATTTCCCAGGTGGAATTGTTCTATCTAATATTTGTGAAGTAATTTTTTCTTTATAGACCTGTTTTGATTTACGTACCATACTTATTACTTCATTTCTTAAATGACGGTATTTACTCCACTGGTATTCGTTATTATTTTGTTTTGCCTTGTAATGTACTCTATTTCTTTGTCGCATCTTACATCTGATAGCACTTGTCATAAATGGTTTATCTGAAGGTCGAATGGTCACTACTTTTTTGGGTATATTTTTGTCAACATAATAGTTATATACTTTCATAAAGTTGTCATATATGTCATTAATATTATGAGTATTAAATACCTCCCTGTTCCAATCAACATTTGACAAATCTGTGCATAGTTGTGTATAGTTAGCATTTGCATAATTTCTTATGTATCTTTTATATGAATGTTGCTTGAAAGTTTTAAAATGCAGATCAACACCAACTGGACTATGTGTGCTACAAAAAGGTGTTAAGACATTTACAGTTTCTATTCTTTCAACAGCATTGGTGATAATAAGATCAATACATGTACCTTTTGATGTTGAGAAATTTGTTGGTTTTGTAACGACATTTGACAGAGAAAAATTTTTTAACATGTGTTTAAATGCATTGTTACCATCAGCTAACATATCAAAGTTAAAATCACCTAATAAAAATATTGGTATTTCAATATTCAAAGCACTTTCTATGGATAGTGCAAGCTGATTCACAAAATCTGCTTTTGCACTTGGTGGTCTATATATAACACCAACTAAAAATTTATGATTGCCATTTTCAATCTCAACCCATATAATTTCAATATTGGAGGTAAATATATCATCACGTTTCTTAAAACTAAGGTTATTTTTTACATAAAGCATGACACCACCACCGTGCCTGTTACGGTCAAGTCTAACAGGTTCCTGAAATCCATCAAGTTCAATATCGTTATCAGTAATAGAATGATCTAAATGGCTTTCAGTAATGGCAACAATATCATAATCACATAACTCATTATATATAATGTCAATTTTAGGGAGAAGGCTACAAACATTGTTATGTATAATTCTTATATTGGAGTTCAATTTAGGACCTGGATTGGTTTCAATGCCTCCTATAATAAGTAAATAATATATTACAAAATTATAATATAGGGACATACCTTTAAAAATGCCATCCCTTACACATAGTTTTCCGCATGGTTGTGGGAAATAATATAGGTAAATCTCAGTCATTTGTGTCAAAAATGAAATAGGTATGGTCAAGAAATGCCACAACCATTATAAAATTAACAACTTTCACTTTGCGTGCAATAGAACAAATGTAAACACAGAAAGTGCAGTCTACTGAGCCTTGGGAAGTAGTTAGAACCGAGTTGAAAAAAATTGGTGAAAAAAGGTAGAACATAACAAATAAAAAGTATACAATATAAATACATGTATATACAGTAAAGTTGAAAACCATATTGATGTAGTATATGGCGAATAACAATAGCTATTCAGTGTGTTAAATACATGGCCTGGTTATGTATTTCGTTAATTAGTCTGCTCTGCGTGAAACATACAAGTAACCGTGTACAAGCGCTCCAGTAACCCGGAGTGTTTTCACACGTGGAATAGTGACAGATTTGCACCAAATATGCTGCAAGGAATTTCAACGTTTACGGCCGTCGAATGGTTGATTCGTATCGGCAAAAGTCAATACGTAAGACGTCTAGTCCCTATAGGCAGCATTAGCAGGAGTTGAGGTAAGTGGCACAAAATCTTGATGCAGTTCAGGAGACAAGGGATCACTTGGTGACTCAAGAAAAGTTTGTAGTTTTTGGAAGCCTTCATCGGTCTCTATGGTGATTTTTTTCTTCTTTAATGTCTTGACAATTATTTTCCCATCGTAGGTCCATGCACTATCCAGCTGATTGTTCTTTACAAGTTTCCTGACTTCAAATAGGAGTTTGGCTCTTTTCTTCGTGAGTGCCTCATTGATAAATATTTTGTATCTGTTGGATGGATTTTGATTAAAGTTCTTCAGATTCCGCTTGTTTCCAAACACTCTGGCTTTGTCACGGTAACTTACAAATTGCACTATAATATCTCTTGGAATATTATCATCCCTGGGTGGGCCTACTCTATGAGATCTGCTGATTTGATGTATTTCCATGGGTTTGTCTGAGGGAAGAATGAGCTGATTTGTAATCTTTAGAATAATGTTGTCAGTTTGTTCCCCTTGTTCCTCAGGTATTCCAGAAAATTTTAGGCATGTGCGCCGTGAATACTGCTCCATACTATCCACCCTGTTCTTCAGTTCCTTCATTTCATTGTGTATGTCAGATATTTCTGACATGAAGTGCTCACTAATACACGACTTTATTGTAGGTTTTCCAAGAATAATGTTTATCACTTTCTTGGTGCTTTCCTCATCTTTGGTGAGTTGATCTAGCAGAGAATTAAGTTGGGATAGATCCTGATTAGTGTCATCTATTGAGGTAATATTTCCTGAGGATGTCCCTGACTCACTCCCTTCTCTGAATCTCTTATTACTAGGCTGTCTTGATTGTCCACTAGAGGATACAGCAGAATTTAGACCACTACCTTTTCTGGCTCCTGAACCCTGACCCATGGTTTTGCTTGTAGCAAAGTTCTTGTTATTCTTAGGCTTACCAGTATTTAGAGACATTTTGACATATATCCTGAATATTGGATTTAAAGAGTATTTCAAAGTTTTGTAATCAATAAAAGTTGATTTACTCTTGCAGACCTGTTTTGCTATGGAGGGTCAGGTATCTCCAGTATAACTTCAATACTTTAGATAAACTGAGTAGATGTCAATATGGAGGTACAAAGATTATGAATGAATCACACAAAGAAAACTTTTTAACTCACTTTGTATATCACTCTATACTGGTAAATTAGTGTCCACAGATCATTTATACAGTTGTAGGATCACAAATCCCCTCCTCAAAATTACTCAATTAACCAATAACCATAATATTACACTAGAGCTGAAAAAAGGTCTACTCCATGTTTGACCTTGACCTTTTCATTGCATATATAAAGTATTTACACCTATAGTGTTCAGTAAATAGTGTGCATTGTTTTAATTTTTTGTACATTTACTCAATCATGGTCGATATTAAGATATTATCGTACATGTTTGCCATTGCGGACTTGATAAAGAAAATTAAGCATTTGTCCACGAACTTTTTGGACAACCCTCGTATGTATGTATGTATGTAGTCAGTTTGTGAGCTTACAAGATTGAAGCCTTTATCATTGTAGTAAATATTTCAATGCTTTTAACTTTGATTTGTAACTCTGATTTGTAACTTTGATTTGAAATTCTGATTTTTTTACTCTGTTTTTGTATTCTTATTTGTAGTTTTGATTCGTAGATTTGATTTGTTACTTTAGTTAGTACTCTGATTTGTAAATCTAATTTGTAACTCTGATTTGTTACTCTTATTTGTGACATTGACTCGTAACTCTGATTTGTTACTCTTTTTTGTAACATTGACTCGTAACTCTGATTTGTTATTCTTTTTTTTTAACATTGACTCGTAACTCTGATTTGTTACTCTTTTTTGTAACATTGACTCGTAACTCTGATTTGTTACTTTTTTTTGTAACATTGACTCGTAACTCTGATTTGTTACTCTTATTTGTAACATTGACTCGTAACTCTGATTTGTTACTCTTTTTTGTAACATTGACTCGTAACTCTGATTTGTTTCTCTTATTTGTAACATTGACTCGTAACTCTGATTTGTTACTCTTATTTGTGACTGGGATTTATAGCTTTGATTTGTACTCCGATTAGTAATCTGATTTGTATTCTGATTTATAACTTCGTAACTCTACCTTGTACTCCGATTAGTACTCTGATTAGTAATTTGATTAATTAATAAAGTCTTTTTTATCATTATTATATTGACATAACAAAGTTTTGTATCTTCATTATGTATAGATAAAGGTTTTAAAAACTGAAGAAATTCTTCCGCATGCAAAAACAACTTCACAAGTTATATTTTGTATTTTGCACGGGATATTTTCTCGTTCGCATGACTTACCGGTATTCGCTAAAGATAATCTCTCATTTGTGCGACTTATTTTGTTCGCTAGGCACAATCTACAGATTTTATTTTCCTTTGTAGAGATAGAAAATTAAATAGATTAAGTTCTGGACATTGATTTTTTTGTTTGGATGATAGATAAGTCGCATAATTGAAGCACATTGTTATCATTGTGCCTGTGACGGGAGTTAAACAATTTCTAATGAAAAATAAACCTCTAACAAAAGGCCATAGCAAGTACCCTTTTTGGGTTTTTCTTATAAGACCAAGTTTTGTACTAGACAATTTTCGGTGCTGTACATATTCGAAGGCATATCTATTGGTACCCAACTTTAAAAAAGGGGAGGGGGTATAGATATTTATCAAAAGTGTGATCTTGTTATGTTTGATTCTTTTTATACAGATTTTCACAAGATAACGTTGAAAAAAAATTACCTTATAATTTTAACAACATAATCCTAACTGCACTTACAGTGCGAAAAAGACAAATCGTACGAACAAAATTAGTCGTGCAAGCGAAATAAATTCTTGTGCGAAAGAAATAATTTACATTGTGCGAAAGAGTTTATAAGTCGCCCGAACGAAATGCATGTTTATTTGTTATCAACCTTTGTGTTGACCATCCACAGTCCTAGCAATAAGATGGTCTAGAGAACATTTAGCTTCTGAGTAATGGCACCTTGACTATGGTTAGGAATTATGACAGATCTCCTGGTTACCATCATTGTGCCAATACTGAGTATAACCTCATATATAATTCTCTTCCAATTCTTTTTTTTCCCCATTTTACATTTCTGAGACTCTCAGAATTAGTACTTTTGAACTCTGTGAACCTTAACCTTGTTTAAATGACCTTTGTTCAGGGTCAAAACCAGTCTAAGGGAACATAGGCGTTTAAAATGATTCCATTTTAAAGTTATGTGATGTACAGAAAATTTCAGCTTCAAACAAAATGACCTAGTACAGGATTGATACATGGTTAGGAGAAAATGTTTGTACCTATGTGTGGTATACCTGTATTTTTCCGCTTCAAAGTTATGGTTAAATGAAGAATTTTACTCTTTTTAAACTTTTTGAATTTGTTACCTTCACATTCCTTATGGGACCTTAAATCACTTATTATAAGAGGGCCAAAGTTTAGGGGACCCCGATCTTTCGACTGGCGTCATAATTTCATTAAAATTATTAATTCATTTGAAGATTTCGCCAGACGATGGACTAAATATGAAAAAGAAGACATTGACTCTTTGTCAGAATGGATTAAAAGTATCAGATAGATGTTGAAATCGCACATTAAGCCATTGAGGGACAATATGAAACAATCTATCCTTCTGTCTTTGACAATGCAGAAGTGAAACAAGAATTAGATTACACGATCAGTATGTACTGGTCCTCATGTAACAACATTATCTTTGTTTGTAAGGTTCATTATTTGTATTGTATTTTAGAGGAACTAGGATTTAATTTTGCAAGTGGTAATCAAACTTTTACCCATAGCTCCCTTTCTAAGGAGGAAATTCTTCAAAACCATATGTCAGTTTTAAATATTTTTAATATTCCCAGCAATCAAAATGAATTTAAATTACCATACCATACCTATACTGGATTCCAAACTCCATGAAAGTCCTTACAAACAAAGATACTAGTACATAGCGGGTTCCAGTAAATGCTCTACAAGCCTCTTTCTTTACTCCTCACTAAAATATTTACACCAGTGAACGAGAAACTTCAGGAGTACTGTACAACAGTATATTCAAGAAGTGGTGTAAAATTAGATGCGGGTACTCAAAAACGCCAAGGAACTTTTAGAAAATTTGAAATAAATTTTTTTTAACAAAATCAAAAACATCAAAACGTACGACTTTTCAACACTTTATACAACCATTCCCCACGATAAATTAGAGTCCAGTTTTTGACATCATAGACAGCTGCTTTTTCAATAAATATGGAACTCGTAAATATACTTACCTTGTCATTGTCATTTGCAAAATTATTTTGTTAAAAACATTATGATTGTACACACAGGAACTCTGAAGTTGATATTACAAAAATTCGTGATTTTCTGATTGACAATATCTATGTAGTGTTTGCAGATTCTTTCTTCCAACAATCTGTTGAAATTCCAGTGGGTACTAATTGCGCCATTTTATAAGCAGACATATTTTTTTTTATTCATATGAAGCAGAATTTATTCAAAAACTTGTACATGAGAAGAAAACACTAGCTGTGACCTTCAACTCGACATTTAGATATCTCGACGACGTATTATCAATTAACAATAGTTACTTCCATTCATATGTCGACTCGATATATCTCAGTGAGCTTGAAATACCCGAAAAAAAATATCACAAAGTTTGACAAATCTTTCCTATTTGGATATTTTACTAGAAAAAGACTTTAATGGTAATCTAACAACGAAGCTTTCTGATAAACGTGATGACTTCAATTTTTCAATCGTCAACTTCCCTTACTTATGTAGCAGTATACCCTTATCACCTGCATACGGGGTTTTTTGATTCGATACGCAAGAACATACTCTACGTATGAACAATTTCTAAAACAAGTAAAGCTATTGAGAAACAAGTTCATGAAACAAGGATATCAACAGTCTCGTTTGAAGTCATCATTTAGCAAGTTTTAGGTTTTTGTTTGTTTGTTTGTTGTGTATCGTCCCTCTCGAGAATTTTCACTCCTATGGAGATGTCACCACTTGCCGGTGGAGACATATTGTCGTTCTCTACATATATATTGTCGCTGGCAACAATACGTACCAACCCTCATTGCACATATTGTCATCCATCGGTACATTTTGTCACCGTTGATAATATGTGCCGAAACCTGCACTATAGACGACGAAATATACAGTCACACATCGGCACATATTGTCGCAGGCGACAATATGTACTGTGAACATTTGCATGCTGTATTTTGTCGCCAATGTATTGTTTCGCAGAACATTTACTGGGTTTTTGAAAAGAGAGAGAGAGAGAGACTCACACAGAGACTGACAGACAAACAGAAGGATAGATGGAGATTGATAAGTAAATAAGCAATGGTGTAGAGAGAAAACTTTTTATCAAAAAATTGTGAAGGGTCGGCATGTGTACATGTACACTAGTACGATATCAAAGTATATCAAGATACCGGAATTTGGATAAATCAGCTTATTCTTTTTCCGTTATTCGGTATATATTTTGAGATTGAATATAATTTTTTTGTGTTCAGTAGTAATAATCTGGATTTTTTGTTTAATTCTTATACATTAACCGGTATTATTGGATTTGGGAGATCGACATGATTAAAGTCTCCTCATTAAACCTGCTTCGTTAGAGTTATGTACATTTACAAGTGCTTCTTCAGTCATATTGTTAACTTGGTCTTTTAGTGCACTGCATATAAGTGAGCCTAAAGTGATGAAAGTTTTTTTTTTTTCAAACAGAGATTTGGTTATTGTTTGAAAGTTTTAGAGAGAAAGTGAAACAGAAAGGGATTCCTGTTCTTTTTCATGAATTTATATAAATCATGGACCGTTCACGGTAGCTCAGTCGGTAGGGCGCTTGCTCCGTGATCGGGAGGTCGTGAGTTCGAATCTCGGCCGCGACTGACCTAAGTCGATAAAAAATGGGTAGCAACTGTTCCTTCGCCATGCACTTTGAAGTGAAAGTTGCGGGTCCTTCGGATGAGACCTTAAAAACCGAGGCCCCGTGTCAAGGCAGGCGTTGGCACGATAAAGACCCCTCACTGCTCAATGGCCCTAAGTGCCGAGTAAAGGTCAAAATTTGAAGACCTTCACCGGTATATGGTGACGTCTTTATATGAATGAAAATTCTCGAATGGGACGTAAAACAACATACAATCAATCAATCAATCATATATAAATCATGTAATTTATATATTCTCTTCCCAGTATTACATGTACATATATATATTAAATATAGCATTCAAGCAATTCCATAAATCATTATTAGTACATGTTTCACACCTCGAACAAAGGGGTTTTGCTGCTACCAAATCACTTGGTACACTCCAAGCCCAAGCTTCATGGTTGGATGACTATGCCATTGTGTGCATAATTATTAAACTTATCATTATCAATGATAGGTTACAATCATGGACACAGGGCAAGGTCACTTAACAATGAATGTTGGACCTGATGTGCTAAATAGTCAATAAAACCTACATAATTAGTAAAGGAAAAAATGTCTTTTTTCCCTTGTCTTTCTTTCTGAAATAACCAACTTTAGTCAAAATTAAAACATTAAATAATTAAATTCAAAAAAAAAATCAAAATTAAAACAGAATTTTAAGAAAGGTTTAGTAATTGTTTTCAGGGATCGACGTTAACGGTTGTCCGATTGCCCGGGACAAGTAAATTCTCAGTTCGGGCAAGTGAAACTGTCGAAGTACTTGTCCGATCGGGCAAGTGATTTTTTTTTCATACAAATGTATATATCATTTAGTTTTCATTAATTTGTAAATAGACAATAAATTGAACATTTGATTTCCGCCAGGTACCTGACTGACATCATTCGGAATTCCTTGATAGCGTTTCTAGATTATATCGTTCATTTAAAAATCGGGTTCAGTTTTCTGTTTTCTTTCGTGGTAAAATACGCTAGAACCTCCAACAACTTTGTTACCTACTTCGTACTTATTAGATTATTTATTCACTTACAAATAAGTAACATATGATATATCCTGATCAAATATACGTTTCCTAGCAACTATCTTCTTTTAGCGTTGCGGGTTCACAGATATCTCTGAAAATTACAATTCACAAAAAGATCCTACCGAAAATAATTTTTAAGAATTAAGGATTATTGCTGCATGGCAGTGTGTGTTTTAAAAGAGGTTAAATTGACAAGGACAGTGGTATACATTTAATTACAAACGCATATTATAAGTGTTTTTTGATCACATTTTTTTCTTAGCATAATTTTCTTCTTTCCTAATTTTGGGCAACCAAGTTTTGCATTCGGACAAGTCAAAGTTTGAGATCACTTGCCCGAAAGGCAAGTGAATATGAAAGTTAATGTCTATTTCTGAATATATAGATAATACCCAGAATTATATCTCATCAGATAGTGCAAAAAAAAGTTTACTCACCATCTTGTCTTCGATTATAATTAACAGATTAAGAGGACACAGCAAGAAGTCAAAATTGGATTTTTTACAATGTTCAAATACACAAGGCAAGTCCTATATTGCTCAAGTAGTGTGTAAATTCCCTGTAATTGTTGTAAGCCGAGACAATCCAACCGTATACAGATTTTTTTTTCCTTTTTTCTGTTTTCGTTTTCTGTGGAAATATGTGCTTTTCAAGAACAATTTATCCATTTTACCGCTAAAAACAAATCTTTACTAATGCCCACAAGACTCAATTAAAAACGACATGAATATCTTCATACAGAGATTTTGAATCTATAGAAATGAACCCTTATTGTGTTTGAAAACTACTCACTATAGACCGTCACCTGACCTGTTGCAGACAGGTAGATATACCCCCTGAAGGTATAATTATCACATCTGGGCCTGTACAAAATGGCAACAATCAGGATCAAATCATCATTATCTTGATTAAATAACAAGAAACACACAAAGATTTGTCAAGAAATAGATAGAGACACAAAGGGTTTAATTTCTCGTGTGAAACATGTACTAAGTATGTTGTTAAACTTTTTCCTCGCCATTTGATTTGGTCCCTCGCCTCGCTCGGCACCAAATCTCATGGTGCTCGGGAAAAGTTTACCAACATATACTTATTATCATTATTATCATCATCATTCATACTACTGTAACCTTAACAGTGGAGCCACAATAGTGAGATTTGGCACATATTGTAGTCAGCGACAATATGTACATGTATATCTTGCACTTTGAAGTGAAAATTGCGGGTCCTTCGGATGAGACCTTAAAAACCGAGGCCCCGTGTCAAGGCAGGCGTGCGACAATATGTACCGATAGATGACAATATATGCAAGGGGTGGGGGTGGGGATGTAGGAACACATTGTCGCCGACGACAAAATGTACAAAACGACAATATGTACCGTTGTAATTGTGCTGTAAATAATAGCCTACGATAAAAGTCCGTGTGATTAATTACCAATTACATTCACAAAACTACCAAAAAAATTTAAGCATACCCTAACCGTGAGGTATATGTGCAGTGAAGGTAGGTACAGGTTGTCGTCAGCGACAATATGTAAATAAATTGTTAAAATTTTTCAACTGGCGGCAATATGTGTCGATGGACGACAAATGTGCAGTGAGGGTAGGTCCATATTGTCACCGACGACAATATGTACAAAACAACGATACATGTATGATCCGTCATATACCTTCTGGTCACAGAATACCTCTGATTTAAGTATATATAAGCTTCTTCTGCAATAATTTGTACACTGTAGATAGACCACTTGATTTTTTATATGGATGTTAATTTTTTTTTGGGGGGGGGGGGGGGTAATTCCTGCAGAAATGTGTCTTTAAGTGTGCAAAATATGTATTTCGATTCTGTTGAAATGTATCTGCTGTTATGCTTCAAACACTAAAAAAAAGTACTCGCGAAGGACATTCATCCACAAGACGTAATGAGCGATCTGTTGATAGCAAGATTTTTTTCTTTTACAATTCGATAAAAAGCGGAACGAAAAATGAAATATGATCGTTTCGCTAAATTTGCATTTCGCATGCGATGTAATTTCTCCGCTATCCTACTCTACTGAGTTTTTGTGAGTATAGGTTATGATATAATTCTTATGTAAATCCCCTGTCAAAATGACACGGTACGTTCTCCTTTATACTGACATGACCATTAATTTTATTTGGAAAAATTACATTGACAAATGACAACGTTTGTCTGTAAAATGAAAAGTAGAAATGCAACGAAACTGATCATAGATAATCAGCGGTATGCCTTATATAAAATATATCCCTGTTACATGATAACATGACACGGTTTCGAGAAATTATACTAGCGAGAAATAATTGATTTTTCTGCTGATAATGCCAGGAATTGTCCATTGGAATCCATATGACCACTAAGTTCTCGTGGTAAAAGGAAATCTGGGATTGATACACACAGCTTGTTTAATGACAATGTAATCCGGGCCACTGAACGCCAAGATTGCGTGGAGCAATCAAAGAGAAGCGATATCACCATGGAACTCCTCACAGAACCATGGTTACATCTTCCTTGAGTCTTTTTTGTGTTATACAGATAAATTCCAGTCTTTTCAAGAAAGCGCATATATCTTCACTCTCGAAGTCAATGTTTGTCAAAAAGCTAATATCATTTTGTAAACCCCATCCATCAATGCCAGTCTTCATTCAATACAAGCTTCCCTCCTTTTGTTACATACTGCAGCGACTTTACTGATGTTTAAATTCATATCGAACCAATGCATTGATGGATTATCAATCTGCAATAGAATGGAGGGGGTAAACTTTCTACAAGTATCTGCATGAATATTAACAAATCAAGAAGACCTTAGTTTAAATGAATTTTTACGAGTTTTAGACTTTATAAGCATCCCATTTTCGAATAAAAATAATAAATGCTTCAGTTAAAGTATTAATTGGTTGGATTGTTTTTTTTTCTTTTAATCATAGCAATATAAAAGCATGATGTAAAATTTACATTTACTTCCACCTAATAAATTCTAAATTTGAATAATAGTCAAACATATTGGTCAGTCGTAAGATTTTTGTGCAAATATTTTTAATTCCATTCAGGCATTTTAAAAGAGTTTTTTCTTTAGTCTGCAAGGTTGGATATGAACTGTTAATATTATTGAGGAAAGACAATTTTCAACGACGGTTTACAACACTCAAAACGAACTGCTGACTACCTGTTGCCTCACAAGAATGTTTGTACAAATACATGTACATGCAATTGAACATCGTAGTAAGCCACGTGTTTTGTGTCCAATCCATTTCCACAAACACCCATGGCTAGCGACGATGGCAAATGAACTGAGATTGAAAATGTTTTCAAGAATTCTGTTAAGTGATTCTTTATTGATATTCAGCATTATAAACGCGATCCGAGGAGATAACACGCAAAACGGTGATCGTAGCACTGCAACCAATGTAATTACACGCGCAATGTCATTTAGAGACACGACGCGACAAATGACAAGACTCTTTCACAAATTTCCTTTCATTTTACGAACATTATGAGTCTGTAATGTTGATAAAATTTGTTGAAAAATTGATTTGACGAAAGCACCATTATGGATAAAAACAGAGACAACATTTAATGGAAAGAGCATGCAATCTACGCGATGTATTTTTAAGACATTAATGCTTTAATTGTGAACTAAGACCTAATTTCAAAGCTCAATAATAAGTTAATTACAAATATATACTGTCATTACAGAACCCTCTCTCAGGATTTCTTAAGCCTGTATATCAAATAACACAGATCAAGAATTTAACACCCAGAGAAGTCAACGAGCAATCTCTTCTGTGTGAGATATTGATTAAAATTAAAAGTATGGCTAAATTGAATTTATTTTAAAAAAATAATAAATGTTGCATGTTTGTAGGAGAAACTTGTCTTGTATACGTATTCGAGAGGTATATTGAATTTTAGTCAATAATACGAAGATAAAGGCGATAAAATATCGATTGCATCGAGTTTCGATCTATTTTTCCGATTATCCTCCAAGAATAGACTTTTTTAATGTTGAACTTTAAAAAAAAAAAAGAGAAGATTTTTCTACGATGTGTAGATAATTCACAGAAGTATGATTATATTTTAAACAATATGTGAGCGAAATAGTTGACAATATGACGTTCTTAGCAATATTTATATTATTCAGTTTAAAGTGATTTGTTCTATCACTTTGGCTATACACGTATTTCAAATGGGGAACAAAGATACTAAAGGTACAGGGATTCTGAAAATTAAATAAAAATTAAAACTGCAAATTTGATAGGAAAAGGAAAACAAAGTTAAATAAATTACAGTTTTGCGACAAGGATAGCACAGGCAATAAATGGAATTAAAACAGTCAATTGAATCGCATCGTTTACAGAAAAATTGTCAAATACATATTTCACAAGCGAAATTAAGTGTGTTTTAATAACATGTCATTAAAGGTGATGATGATTGATCAATGGGGGGGGGGGATACATTTCCAAAAACTGTAGAAAAAAGTGTGAATAGGGCTGTAGAAAGAAAAAAAAACGTGAGTAATGCTTATTTTTTTTATATAGATTTTTAAATGCAACAGATTCTAAAGAAAAAATAAGCGGAAACTTAAGTATAAGAATATACCCAGAAACGTCATATTTATTTATAATTTTGAATTCTACATTTAGTATATCCTACATATTTCTTTTTTGTCAATTTCTTAATAAATGTCTCATTTATTGTGAATTTCTAACTTAATATCTGATAAAAGATAGATTTTAGGAGATTCTGGTCAGAAAAGATATCAATCAAGAATGCATTATATGATCTTTTCAATTACTGAGGATGTTATTCTAATGACTCAAAGAAAGAAAGAAAACATTGTATATACATAGAAAATGCCGAGTAGGGACCTACCTAATGTGTGTTCGTTGGGATAGTTTCACCTTTTCGTTGAAACGTTTTATTGTGAGTATTCGAGATCTTTGATAATCAATTTTCTTGAAATCTTTCTTTACCAGTATACTTGTGTAATAATAGAGGATATTCAATGTTTTGTAGTTTGATATGGAATTTATTTCACAAGTGGGACAGGATTTTTTTTGATATTTTCACGAGTGCGAAGCACAATTGAAAATATTTCTAAAGATCCTGTCTCACGAGTGAAATAAATTCCATATCCATGAACTACAAAACATTGAATTTTTTGTTTATTACATTTTCTTTGATTTTCCCTTTGCCTCTGTCTTTTCTAAACACAGTGTCATAGGCTGTGATGTTATAATTGAGCGTTTGAGACGTCATATTAAACTTATAGCAGTTGTGAGATTGAATAGGTAACATGGATTTTAGCAACATATTTGGGAAGAAATTGGCAGTTTTAGTCTCTGTCAAGACGGTTTAGTTACTCTCTATTTAATGGCAGGCCAACAATTTTTTTAACTTACTTTGATATTCTTTCACACTGTGAGAGAATATCACTTTGGTATCCTTTCACACTATGAGAGAATATCAGTTTTATTCAATAAATAAATCACAGTATTTCACTGATGAAAATGTAATAAATTATTTTATGTTTAGAAATTAGTGATCATTGGTTGCCAAAAACAGTGCAATAGCTCAATGTTATCTAAACAAAAAAGGAACGTAGAGAATAGCACGGGAATAAGGAATTTGAAAATATTAATGAAAAGTTGAAAACCAGAACCCGAATAACGGTAAAGCAGATGTGATCTCGAAATATAATTATAACAGTGCCATCGTTGAACAAGAATCTTTTGTTCTGTAAACATGTAACAGGTAATTGTGTTCCCAAGAAAGAACTGCATCATGCCCGATGATAAGGTAATTTACTCATTCATTATGGATCCACATCATTTTTCTTTTTCATAGTTGTGAAATTATTTCTAAACATTGTGAATACTTTCCAAACATTGTGAGCTTTCATTTATTTTCTGTGACATAACCATAAAACAAACAGCGTGAAGACGGTAGAATAGCTTCGAAAAGCGACAAAAAAGAAAGAATAGGAGCTAGAAAGATTTGATTTATTTGGATTTCGTTCTGAACAACATAAATCGGTTTTCAGGTTGTCACTGAATGTCTAGAGAAAAAAACAAAATCAAATATCAGGCATACTGGTATTTAAATAATTCTATTGAACCGTAAGTCTGCATTTAGATAACACTTAAGGACTATATAACTTATATTTTTAATACATGTACTTTACAAATTACACAGAAAAAAATTGCATTCGGTGTGGATAGTAAATATGAAGTATCTCAAATTAGTTTTAGCTGGATAACTATTTTCCATGTTATTTAGTACATTACAAGAGAAGAAATACTATTGCAAATATATTCTTTATGAGATCATGTCACAATCAAACAAAATTAAAAGGATAAGTAGTGGTATCTATTTTGATACATGAAACATGGAGATATTGAATAGTATTCAAGCTCAAAAGTCCATTCAAACAATACAAATCAGGAGCAGAGCAAACACAGACCTCTAAAACATCAGAGGTGGATCAGATGCCATAGAGGAGTGAGCATCCCCTGCCGAACGGTCACACACGCCCTGTGCTCCTTGTCATGATCGGGGGGAAAAAAAATTGAAATCCGTCGACAATTCAGTGTGTAAATAAAGGCCTATCAATTAGTATGAAACGTCAGTCAGCATTTGATTTACTGATAGATTGTATTTTCTAACAAGGTCATTGTATCGACTATAAAACTTGTGAAATGATGACTTAAACGAGACTGTTGAAATTCTTATTTCATCAACGTGTTTGTCAAATGCTTGCCTCGTTTTAGAAATTATTCATGCTCTTGTGTATCGAATCAACTGCAGGTGATACGGGTATATTGCTACTCAAGTAAGGGAGGTTGTTGATTGAAAAGTTGAAGTCATCACGTTTTCATAAAGCTTGGTTATTGGGTTACCATTAACGTCTTTTTTCTAGTAAAATATCCAAAATTGAAACAGATTTGTCAAATTCTGTGGTAACTTTTCAAGCTCACTGGGATATATCGAGTCGACATATGAATGGAAGTAACTATTGTTAATTGATAATATGTCGTCGATATAATTAAATGTCGTGCTGAAGGCCACAGCAAGTGTTTTCTTCTTTCCATGTATAAGATTTTGAATAAATTCTGCGTTATATGAATACAAAAAAGGTCTGCTAATAACGGGGCGCAGTTAGTACCCATGGGAATTCCGACAGATTGTTGGAAGACCTGATCTCCCAAAACTTCATAGATATTGTCAATCAGAAACTCAACATCTTTTTAATGTCAACTTTAGAGTACTTGTGTTTACATTCAGAATGTTTTTTTAACAAAATAATGTTGCAAATGACCAATGACATCTTAAGTGTTACGACAGTACATGTTTTCAACCATTTGAAATCAGTATATACATGATTAAAAGGTGTTCGTTTTGTTTTCCAATTTTTTAATTTAGGCATTAAAATGCTTAAAATGACAAGATTAACCCGGATCAAATAAGTTGTATTCTCAAAATAAATAAATAGATAAAAATAATAATAAAATAAAATGCATAAAATTAAATTGTTTTCATAAGTAATTAATACATATAAATAATTCGTATTTCATTCTTTTTAAATGCTCGGTCTTTAACTCACCAAAGTTAACAGAGTTTTTTGTCCTCTGAAAATTGCGGTTGTGTGATACGGCTTTATAAAACTTTTTTTTTTTTTAATATGTTATGCATTACTCAATAGACAGAATTGCTAAAACATGAGGAATTAAATAATTATATTTTTATTTGATAAAGTCAAATTAAACATTATTTGAAATTGGGATAAACTTTAATATTTGAGTAAGTTTCTACTTATCATTAGCAAATATTTAAATCATATTTTTAAAAATAAAGGTTGGAATGGGGGATTTAAGAATTCAAATATTTTTATATAAAGTATCAGTCACGCAAATAAAAAAATGGGGGCATACATATAATTGACATAAGAAAATTGAATGTTTTTATTCACAAGTTCAAGATTGGTAGATGTTTTCCCCTTTTTCTTTCATAAAGTTGACCTCGGTTAATTTCTCTTTCTTATTGAGATTTTCAAACCAGACCCGCTTTCCCCTCTCTGACAGGAATCAACCACTGCCCCAGTAATAAGTAACAGAGTGTGAAGATCGAATTCTGGGATGGGGTCGATTACTTTCAAAAGTAATCGATTAAATTACAATTACTTTGGTTTTAAAAGTAATCGATTACAAGCTGATTACAGCCATTTTTAAAGTAATCAATTACATCTTATGATTACTCTACATTATAGTTATTTTTAAATAGTTTTTTTTTTTTACTTGTAAGTTCTTTGTTTAATGTTTGGGAGAGAAACTTTTTTTAACAGGTCAATATATTCTAAAATCAATACTCTTCTTACGCACTTTTTATTGCATTTAATCATCATTTACATTTCAAATGTATAGTTCAGAAAGTTTGGTTACATGTCCATATAAAGATGCTCGAGATGGTTAATCTGATTATCTGGTTTCTGTCTTACATACAAGTAAATATCTGTGTTATTGTTGAGAAAAAAAAATTTACATGTGAATAATTTATCAATCAAACTGGTCACAATTATAATTAGAGATAAAAGGATTCAATAGAGAATTGTCATATATGTATTTGACCAGTTTGAAAAAATAAGAGCTACAGTAAAAATTATAGTTAGAGATAAAGGGATTCAATAGAGAACTTTTATATTATGTAATTGACCATATAGATATAAGAGACGAACCTTTGGATTAAACTGCCAATTGTTAGATTTTTTTACTAGAATTAACACTTGGATTGGACAAGCCTTGTTGGTTCACTATTGTTGTTGTTTTTGGTTCACCATTGTTGTTATATACAAAAAAAAAAACAAAAAACAAAAAACAAAAACAAAACTTTAAAATGATCTTGTACATGTTGTAGTAAATTCCTTTATATATTATATATATATTTATATATTAAGCATTGCGTAAAGTGTATAAATATATACTTGTTCTTGCGCTGTTTTTCAAATACATGTAGCTTACGAAAGAAGCTAACTATAAAATGGAGACATTTTTGCAATTACAATTCTAATATTCAAAATGTCACATACAACAATGTAGATACCCCAGCCTTGTTCTCTTGACTCTGCAGATATTCTTATTGTAGTTTATTAATTTTATTTTGTAATACTTGATATTATTATGCTGTCTGAATTCTGTTTCATAGTCTATGCAAATCTGAAACGTAAATAAATGTTTTTGGCATAGACTATAGAAATTTCAAAATATGTATGATTGTGATTCATTTCATTATTTTTTTTCAAAAAAATGCATGATTTGGCTTGTTAATAAATAGAGAATACATAAATGTTTCTCATTTGAGATTTTGACCATAGGAATCAATATAAGTTTTGCGTGAAATTATTTATGGTTGTAATATCATAGACAAAATAACCCGGATAAGCAAAAATTTGCTAAATTGAAAACCAAGCAACAAATCTATAACCTTATCACTTTAGTCTGAACTTTTCAAAGCTATGATTCTACTATAATATCAAATTAAATGTAAAAGAATTTTCAACAAATTGTGTCGGATCAAACATATTGAAATGGATATAAATGTTTGTACCCGTGTATAAAGAAAAATACTTATATCAAAAATAGAATCAATGCTTTTTTCCCTTGTAAATCCCGACTTTTTGGACTATTCTTTCCCTTCGCCGATGTGACTCTGTTTGAAAATGTGCAGACATATATATTGTGTTGTACACAAAAGAAAACTTCCACTGTTATCAATAGAATGTTAATTAGATATTTATTCGGCTTTCCGTCGTGACGGAGAAATATTAATCACTCATGGACTGTTTCCAAGGTAATGATGAAAATATAAATCCTGTCTTTTGTCGATGAAGGGATAATCTCACTATATATTTATGCGTGTGGAGATTAAATAATTAATTCAAATATAATCGATTTAACTATATACAAATAAACATGGTATTCATGTACATTTAGAAACTAGTAATGACAATACGGGAATCGATCGCTCTAGTCCTAAAGACGGTGACCCCGAACAGTAGCAGAAATCTGCTCCCCTGGGGACATACCTCTCCATTTATCATCATGCAAATACCTCAGAATCTCAGTCATTAAACACTGCTTAATGTGATCTATTCTTGTATGTAATTTATTTCTATTAATCAATCAATGGTACATTTGTTTTGTAAACATTGTTTTATTTCACCTCGGAAGCCAAAAAACACAGGGATTCATTCCTCTGTATATGGTTTTGAGTAAGAGAAAAGCCCGATTTGGGGTTGTAGGATAAAAGCCGTTTTTGTGTTGCAAGAGAAAAGCTGTACTTGTACTGCAAGAGAAAGACTGTGCTTGTGTTGCAAGAGAAAACCCGTGTTTGTGTTGCAAGAGAAAAATTGTGTTTATGTTACAAGAGAAAACCTAATCTTGGGTTGTAGGAGAAAAGCTGTGCTTGTATTTGGAAATCCGCAACAAAAACGGATCGCTGAAACCTTGAGCATCAAGAAATTCTTAAATATTTGTTTAATCCAGTTGTTCATTGTCTCCTATTGCAAATTCTTCACACACACTTTATAGGCAGCTAATGGAATGGGAGATAGTACGTTGTCATGGTTATAGGGAAATCAACAGACATCGGATTGGGACCCAGTACTAATACAGAGATGTGGTGCGTTCGATAGCTTAAAAAGGTAGCCGCCGTATTTCTGCTGGATTTGAGTTCTGTGTTGGTCAGTTTTGTAAATTTTCACAAAGGATACATAATTTTTATATTTCAGATAAATTTATTAGAATATTTTATAGAGAGATGTAAAAGCTACAGAATGTGAAGATTTTTATTCCATAACTGGATCATATTAAGGATATTCTGTCTATATTATTGTGAGAATTATGACTGAAGAAAACTATTTTGAGGTAAGTTAAATCAATTTGTATCAGAATTACATATGCTATTTTTTTTAAACTAAATACTGGTTCCCGAAGTCAGAATTTGAAGGTTTTCCTAATTAAGGATATTATACAAGAAGAGAAGGAATCTATCTGCTGTCAATTTTTCATATTTTGTATTGCTTACTTTGTACATCATATCATTGAATTCTTTATTTTTCCACCAAAAGCATCATTTACAATGTAGCTACTCGATGAAAGATCTGCCTAATTTATTGAACTCGGTGAGAGATCTGTTTCATTTTTATTATTGCCTCTTCTAGAGAAAGGGAGTATATTTATTCAGGATTTTGTAAATCATCGAAGAAGGATTATCTTTTATTCCGCTGACTCCTAAAAGTCTTTTTTCAGAATCCGCAATAGAAGACAGCAGGCAATATAAAGAAATTAAATAAAAGAGACAAAACATTATCTAATGCACTTGTATGTCAATATACCACAGACAAGTATATTTTCTGATTGTACGTAACGTTTAAATTTATTCCATCAATACGTGGGAGTCGTGGATGGCATAGCCAAGGGATAGAGCCATGTTTGTGAACCAAAAAAGTTATGTTACGTAGTTACCTTATTTTGGAAATGTTTCAAATAGGAACATGTTGGCGTTTTGGAAATATTAATGGGAAATGTCTCCACTCGCGACAATTAAAAAAATCAAACACGTTTCTGAATATTGTGACTATTTAGTTCATTTTACATGAAGACAATAACTGTCATTAAATGTACTGCCAGAGATTAACAACATGGGGAGACAGTCGTATAGACGGGGAACGTTTGCCCGATATCAAACACTAATTTCTTCTACATGCATGTTAGATCATTTTCATTGGTAAAATTTACTTAAATTGACAAAAAATATAAAGATATTTGCATTTGTTATTCTAAGAATGAAAAACTGCACTTTTTGGAAGGAATGACTTACAATAAAATCATAATCTATGGAATATGCTAGTATTTGCATGTGCATACATATGTATTAAACAAACATTGAATACAATTTTAAAAAGTTTTATTCCACAGAAAATGAATTTTAACAAAATAAAGTTTAACCCTTGTAAACTTGAATTTTTAACCCACAACTGGTTAACCATATACTGTACTAAGCTGAAAGACGGTAAGTTTTAAAGGATAATTAATGTATTTTTTTCTATGACGTATTTCCGGTCGTTAAGAAGCTACAGGATGTTATTCAAGCTTAATGGATGAAAAAGAGGAGTTTTCTTTTTTTTTTTTTCTTCTTATTTTTTGAAAATTGTGTTACAGAATAATTGTTATCTTAAAAGTTTTCAACACCATATATATTAAGTTTATATTTTGGAATTATGTTGTCCCTTAAAATCAAACAAAGTTTTTTTTTTTTTTTCCTCAAACGTAGCAAGGGAAATTAAATTTTAGAACAAAGAATTCTCTGATACATTTATATGGTGACTGGGGGCAATAATGTTTATTTACGGCCATCAGTGACTTTTTTATGGTTGCTCGAGATCTGTGAGTGTAGAAGACTTTACAAACATACATAGCAACAAGTGTTATCAATAAAATACAAAAATATTCAACGAAAGGAAGAAAGACGAGGAAACAATACAACTCCTCAGAAAAAATGATATTTAAATACAAAAGATCCAAAATCAATAAGACCACAGTTAAATCATAATAAACCACGGGATCGAAGAGAGGTTAACTGTAAAAATAATAATCGATCCCGATTTTATAATGTCTACAGAGTAACCGCCATGAAAACATACTGTATACGCTTTAATTAAGAAAAGAGAAACACATTTTATCACAAGGATTACATCACAGTATCAGAACTGATCAATATCTGCCTTTAATTAGTCCTCGATTGATTCAGTGCCGGAAAACCGCCAATATCAACATTATTTCTCGTGATCAGCCAAGGCCAGAATTGAATCGACTACAAAATTGAAAAAGGATGCCAGTTGAATTTAATTAATCCAACAAAATCGCTTTGTTTTGGCACTCTGTGTTTTCATACTTCCAAACATGAGTGTTTGAAATCAGTTCTAACAGTCTACGTACTCTTTACATTCTTTATTGCTTTTAAGATTTTTGTGATCACACAACAATGGCGACAGTTTTTTGTTTTTCTTTTTAACATTTGTTCTGATAGTCTGATTTATCTCATCCCTGTATGATTTAAATGATAGCTGTATAATCGTACAGAGATTTAAGAGCATGTATTCACACACACATGTGGGTGACAATAATCAAAAATAGTCAAAAAACACTTCTTTGTTATTCAATATTAATGCTTTCTCTTGCTCTCGAAAGCTCTTGGTGACAAGAGGCCAACAATTAGAAAATGTAGCATCATTAGGATAGAGTCCTAGTACTGGTGTTTATACACTCTGTAAGCATTGTATCCTAATGGATCCAAGTTACTGTCTTGGGAAACACTGCATTATTGATAAAGATACTAAACATTTTATTCTTTTCAAGTAGACGATTTTGAAATCTCGGTAAAAAAAAAAGAAAAGATTATGCTTCTTCAGTTTCAACAATGTGTGTTTTCCCATGGAGTGCTGATCGAGATATTTTGTATTTGATGATGTTATAACAGCCAAGTCTTTAAATTTTACTTTGTATCTTTTTGATTCTTTTTGTAAGGTTTTAATTTGCTCATCAAAAGATGGTCATCAATGTTTGCAGAGACATCGTAAATCTAGACGATCAATAATTGCCAACTTGTAGATGAATGTGAGATAAAATTCTTCAAACTGTCTTATAGTTTAAAATATTAATCAAGATGAGAAGGTTAATGATACCTAAACTGGAATTTGTAGATAATCTTGCCTCCTGTACCCTTCCTTACTACTTTTGTTATACAGTAGGTTTTGACTTTTTTCCTTCTAGAATGCCTTCAAAACAATGCTTTTTTCACTCCGTGCTCTGTTTAACTATATATTTCCTCCCGCGTTGTGTTCAACGTGTAAAAAGCGCAACCTTTACACTAATAATTTTACTTATTTACATTTGCAAATATTTTTCTTAGATGAACCTATTGAAGAGAAAATATGTTCAATTCTGTATGAACTTATTAGGGGGTCAGAGGTCATGGCGTGACCGAATCACCCAGCGAGATGATATCTTGTCTACATATTTCTGTCACGGTGACACTGGTTTCGGAACTGCTAAGCCGTTAAAGCGATGAAAAAGATAAAATTATTGAAACATATATGTTTTTTTTTTTCGTTCAACAAATGATCATTAGCTCTTTCTTCGGTGTGAAGAATGTGTAGATTAGCCTAAAATCACGCTTACCTTTATAACCCGAAAGAAACTGAAGACGATACCACCGCTTTTGACTTCATATTTTAAGAACTCATACAATAAAAGTAAGATTTTTCTCAGTAGCGATCATAGTTCTTTCATTATGAACAGATATTTCCTGAACTGGACTGCTGAACATAAATGTAAGTATTCAAATGTTGGAGCGAGGCGAACTCTCACGACCAAACAGCTTCTAGGTCATTGCGCGTCACAACATAGCAATACGGCGGGCCGTTCGTGTAATGAATGCAGTTCTTTTCAGAATTTTCGTCTCAAATGTAAATAAAAGTAATAAACAACAATATTAAAAAATTCACTGGGAAATGAACTTGGTTGGTACGTGATCAAATCTTCTGAGAAGCCCTTCGGGCTTCACAGGATTTGATCACGTGACCAACCAAGTTCATTTCCCAGAGAACTTTTTAACATTGTTGTTTATTTCTTAAATGTCAATTGTGGTTAAGATTCAAAACCTATCATGGCCAATGTGTTAACGTCATTGTATATTCTTTCTATTTCTAAAATTAACCGAAAAATACACAACGCACTATAAAATCAAACATGACATCTCCATATTTGAAAGTTATCGTTCGAGACATATCCGGAAGCAAAGAAAATAAGTAATCAGAGCTTACAATTATAATTTTTTTGTTTCTGTGCATATATTTTTTATCCATATATTGTGAAAGCATTGTTTCAGTTTTATTTCATATGAAAGTTAAATCAATTTTTAAACAGGATGGCGGAACCACGCTGTATCGTTCTGCCGAAGGTGGTTTTATTGTTGGTGTAAGTGAAAAGCATAATTGAGCACGTGAATATCTTTTTTTTTATCTTTAATGTCACAGCTTTGAAAGAAAAATGAATGAATGAAAATATTACATCACAATTATCAAGACTATAACACTTGCTGGAAATGTCAGGATTTCATCGGGGACAGAGAATCCGATTCCTATATGACGCTATACAATCATGTAGTACGTCGAATTTCATTTAGCAATCCATTTATTTTGACTTACAAACAATTTTTTCTCAGGGATGTAGGAGGCTATTTTTAAGATTGGAGGCATAAAGTGCTGAGTTTGGTTGAAGGGAAACGATAATAAATAAAATGTAAAAAGAAAGAAAATTCGACCCACAACTGTCAGAATTATCCTCCTTTGAGGAAGGGTAGGGGTGCCAAAATTAGTACTTTAGAAACAAAGAGTACACAGTGTCATATTATCCTTTTTGTCAGGGCGGGGGTTTTTAAAATATTCCATAGAGACCACTGATGTCATGTGACATGAAAAGCAAAAATACTGAAATAGACTACTCCCCCCTTTCCCACCCTCATTCTTACCGATCGACCATAAATCATCAAATAAAATTCTTATAACCTGTATAACTGATAAATTACAATTATTTGGCTGGAGTCTGAATAAAACATTTGCGTCTTTTAAACAGAGTAAGAAATATCAAATTAAAGTAAAACATTAGTGAATTAAAAAAAGTTTACAGAATAAGAATCGTTACATACCTTCAAATTTATCATTAATTTCATCTTTAAAAATACATCTGTAAGAAATTTTAATTTTCGTCTTATAGTAATTCATCTCAAAATGGATACAAGTGGAGAAGAGAAAATAAGTAAACACGATACAGTGTACATGTTTGTCAATTTTTGTACATTACTTTTCATTTTCTACTAACATGCATTGTTCTTTTTTTTATCGTTAGGTACAACTCTTAACGCCCTTTGATTAACCCAATCTGGCACAGATATGAAAACTAATAGCTCTTGCAGAGCAAATGTTTTAAGATGGCTACTAATCATCCTTATTTTACACTAGAATCTGGACATTGAGTCTTTTGTAAATATTGACTACGTATGGAATAAGCCTCAGGAAATATTACATACATATCGTGTTTTGTTCATACTTTATTGACAAGACACCATGGCTATTGAATTAGCGAACGAACAAAAGAAAAATGGGACTTATACACATTTATTTCCATAAATAAACAAAGAAAAGCATATTTACATTTTGAATGATTGGAAAAGAAAAATGAACTCTAATTATCAAAGACAACCAAAATAGCTTTCCTTGCAATTATCCAACATATGGATAAAACTTTTTCAACCTCTAATGAACACAGATCATTGATCAAAATATTCAATTCTTCCCAGTTATCTCATTCCATTCAATATATTCAATCCTCCATGGTATACATAAATTTCGGGAGTTCTATTAATTTTGATATTTGTCAGATTAACTGTCTATTTTTACACTATGTATTGACGCTGAAATGCCACAAAAAAATCAACATTTAATAAGATAAAAATAGCTTGTTACGGAGAATATTATACAACTCTGGCTTACTATTAATATCGAAAATGTCCCTCAATATGATCTAAGTCAGGGTTCTGTTGGCAAAGAGTATAAATTATCGAGATTAACAGAACGTGCGCTTTCAAATATCTCTATTTTTAGTTTAATTCTTTAGGTTATACTTTAGATCACTGACCATTCAAAGATTATTACAATTGAAGAAAAAACCCAAAAACTTTTTTACAATCACCTCATTCATTTCTTTTTTAAGATTTAGGAGCAAAATATCCTGAGTAAGTTGTACTTTCGGTGTAAAACTTTGTAGTTCTGGTAAGAGTCCCTTTGTCATTACGTTAACGAGGGGCATTCAAAACTTACATGGACAACTGACAATGAAAAAGGTGAAGATAACGAAAGGTGGTCAATCTTATACATCCTGTTAAAAATACAAATCGTGAACAGGCCTGGAAACACCAGACGTGGGATCGGGTGCCTAGGAGGAGTAAGCATCCCCTGTCGACCGGTTACACCCGCCGTAAGTCCTCTTTCACTAACGATTATCCCTAGATATGTGGCAGACTCTGTGATGTCTTTTATTCTGACCTTGTCAGCAAATACAATTTATCATTAAGTCAAATGCTGACTGAAGTTTTTCATACTAATTGTTAGGCCATTATTTACACACTGAATTGTCGACGGATTTTTCCGTTATTTCCCGATCATGACAAGGAGCACACGGCGGGTGTGACCGGTCGGCAGGGGATGCTCACTCCCCCATGGCACCTGATCCCACCTCTGATGTTTGGAGGTCCGTGTTTGCTCTGCACCTATTTTGTATTGTATAATGGACTTTTGAGCTTGAATACTGTTCGTTATCTCCATACATTTCATCTGATTTCTCTGGGGTGTTTTGCGTCAACATATGAATGAAATTAACCATTGTTAAATATAAAACGCCCTCCATCTACACTGTATCTAAATGTCGATTAAAGGTCACAGTAAAAGTTTTCTTCTCTTGTAGAAGTTTTTTTTTTTAATTAACCCCCCTGCTTCATAAGGATGTATATACAGGTCGACTATCAAAGGAGCACAATTTGTGTCTATCGTAATTCCAACAGACTATTTGAAGACCTGGTCTCCAAAGTTTACATAAACATTGTTAATGAGGAACTTCACAACCTTTTTAATTTCAACTTCAGCGTACTTTTAGATAGAATCAGAGTGGTTTTTAGCAAAGTAATTTTGTTGATGATCAATCACAAGATATGAAAATTTACGAGTTTCATTTTTATTGAAGAAGCAGTTGTCTTTGATGTCATAAAGTCTGGTCTTTAATTTATCGTGAAGAATGGTTATATAAAGCATAGAGAAATCAGACATTTTGATGCTATTGAATTTTTTTTTTTTTTTTGGGGGGGGGGGTTGATTTTAAATGATGTGGCATTAAAACCAAGTTTTTCTAAAATGCAGTTAAAATACTGTAATGAGCCTTAAACACAAAAGCTATATTGTTACAGTGTAAAATGTGAAGATGTCGAATAGCGAGCAAACTCATAAATCCGGTAAACAAAACGAATTGTTAACAGGGTAAAACACGGACCCCTGGAAATATCAGAGGTGGGATCAGGTGCCTATAAGAAAAGTATGCATCCCCTGTTGGCCGATCATACCCGCCGTGAACACTATGTATTGATCAGGTATGCGGGGTACTCCGTGGTCAAATTAGGGTGTTTTTTTATCTGAAATAATAATTATTATTCATTTAGTCTTTCAATTTTTTTTTATCACTCCAGGTTTACGGATGGTTTGTTCACCTTTTGCCTTTCAGTCGTCTAATACGATTCTCTAATATACATCCAAAACTCCTCATCCATTCTGAAATAAAGTGCCGAGGTCTTTTCCTTCATATTTTATCCATTGCCTGGCATACTCTTCAACAGAATTCATATAAATAGAAATGAAGTTCTGTCGCCATTTGAAGGATTGGGGCTCCCTGGATTTTAAACCCTTTATATAATGATTGCTTTCAGGTCGTCGTTTTCAACTACCTATATTTACATCACCTGTTATGATATGTTCTGAAGGACTAAAGTTGAAAACAGAACAAGAATACTTACGAGGATTTTCTTTAAGTTGGTCAATATCTACGCACTATAAAGTTCTTTTATGATTGAAAAATTTGGTTGAACAGTTGGATAAAGCCAGTAGGAAATGCAGGCTGTAGACCAAACTTAAGATATGGTGAAATGCACGACGGACCGATTGGAAGTTATTATCTTCCATAACACGTAACAAGAAGAAACTGTGATAGACACATCTCTAATCATAAGCATCAGCTTGTATTCTTATGTTGAAGAATCCACGTATATATGGTCTTATGTTAAGCTCTTTTTGAATAGTTCTTTATAGAGTTTCAAGAAAACAGTGGAAATGTGATGTAGACCTGACTGTTCATTGATGTATGGTAAAACTGAATGAAATGAGACATCATCTGTTTATGGTTTATTGTATGATCGATGTCCATGACTACGTCTAGATGTATTGTTAAAATGTCATATCGCATTCACATTGGCACACTTGGGCTTGCTTGAAAGATTCCCAATATTTTTGATGTGATTTGCAGCCATATATGAGAAAGCCGTGTCAAGTTTCCAGTATTCTTCTCGTTGTCTATGGAATAGATACTTACAGTTTGGTTATTTGTGGAATGATATACCCCCCCCCCCCTAATTTTAACCTTCTATCTAACATGTTTTACTAAAAGTTATTAGGCTCAATCAAAAGACATTGTACCAAAAAAACTTTCGTAAATTTATTAACATTTTTAATGAGAGGTTCAGTAGTAATTAATGAATGGCTCTTTCTTAATGCTGAAGACCAAATTTTATAGCCATTTTTTATATTTAAAAATCGAAGTCTATATCAAGATAGAAAAGCAAACAGAATCCTTAAATATGAACAGTATAAATAGGGGATTCCTTTTGTATCTGTTTAGTGCACAGAGCTTTACATTTTATTTTCATTTTATTATTCCACAGGAGGAGGTCACCTGACGTCGTCTTTATTCTTCTGCATTAAAATTTTACCAAAACTGTTTACCCTAGAAATCAGTAACTGTTAGAATTCATTGCATGCTGTATTCTGTCTAGGTAGCTAAATTAATCGGAAACTGTTACATATTCATCATTAAGAGAGGAGACAAAACTTTAAATTGTTGTCCATCGTCTGCTGTGTATTCTGTGTACATAGATGTACATTAGATTATTGAGAGGATTTAATCATCTTGTCTTTTTCTTCCATAGCAGTGTTTCCTCCTTTTCAAACTCATCCATATGAGTGAAAAATTCACTCGTTGTGAACGTTAAACAACAAACATACCGTATGTTTCGTTACCGATGTTGGTTATAAAGAATGGAAGTGGTTTCAACAAAGAAAAAAATTATTCTTAATAACCATGTTCCTTGATTTTTCAGAAAAGTCTCTAAAATGATTGCAAATTTCAGTCTTTTCCAACGATCTCGAAACGCATGACTGAATCAATTTTCTGCGCCGTTGGCTTTTATAGCTTTCAAAAGGAAACGTCATTTGCTGACAGTCGATTGCAAGAAATGGGAAAGGAAAGACTTTGATGCATGGAATATTGAGAAGAGTTCCTGTAAATTATATTGTTTTATTAACAAGTTAAACATGCAAGTATGTTACAGTGTCCATCGAATTCTTGAAAATTTGTCCTTGTCTCTACATTCTATGACGTAAATTGTCCTTTTGTTTCATAGTATACAAATCCCATCTATAGATAAATCCTACACCACATGAAATGTTGTGAGGGATAAATCATTAAGAAACATAGATTTCGTTGTATTTTCCCCTTGTTCTAGACCTCAATAATTGTTTAATGGCTTATGAAATCTGCGCAATACAATTATGTCTTCAAGTGTCAAGGCTTAAGAAAATTAAATCATCTAGATTGAGTGGCAAAAGCTATCTTTCTATACCAATAAAACACTGCCTTAATTAGAAGAGAGTTTACATTTGGTGACGTTATATATATTTATTTCCGGCACGCTATATAGATGATGTCTTTGTAACTACGAAATATTCCACGCTTATTTTTCGTATGTCTACAGTTTGCCAACTGGCATGCTGTATTCTTTTCCATACCAGTAGCAATGGGACTATTGGGAAGTTAGAATTCGAATTTACAGTTGTTGGTATTTTTACTGTTTTGTCTTATATGTATGGATTTCCAACTCCATGTGTTTTCGTCTATCTTTTCTCCATTCTGGCAATACCGTCTTCTGTGCTCGAAATAGGAATAAATCTTGGTTTTATAATATCAAAAATCACCTCAAAGAGAACTGCAGAGGATCATACCAAAGTTTCACTATTATTGGGCTTTTGTTCCATGTCTGTTTAAAACAACAATCGAAGAAAGATTATTGCACACTTGTCTAGATTAATCGACAGTAAGCTTGATGCAGACGAGAGGATATCGTTACCAAGGAGAGCTTGATCCAATTTTTTTTACTCTGATCACTCTGGTGAAATCCATGCAAATTTAACCCTATCTAGAAACTTAGTTATGGACCTGCTTTCTCAGATGCACTCTCTTTGCAAGCTTAGACTACATAAGGATTTTAACTTTCTGGGAATATATTTGCTTCCAAACAGTTATCTGTAAAAGTAAAACATAGGTTAAATGCAGCCCCAGGAACGATACAGAGAGTATGATTTTTTATGCACCACTAAGCATTGATCCAAGTGTACCATTTTTTGGGAACTCCTTCAAATATAGGAGTAGCCATGGCCGTGAAAATTGCATAGAGTCTTCTCTATGGCACGCCGATTGCTTCAAAATTATTTTCTGCACAACGATCACGATTTTATACACGAGCTTGATGAAAAACATACACGAGTAAAAAAAAAATGCACGTATCGGTAAAAATTGCACATAGTTTGAAAGATTTTAACACAAACATAACGAAAAACACACGAATCCGAAATTTTTTACACGATTAAGGGGTATAAAATGCACAAACGTAAAGTCAAAAACTGCACGAGCAGAGGAAACTAAAAATTACACAAACAATTTTACTGCGCATACAGCTGCGCATATCATTATTATGCATATAGAATATTCATTGTGTTCTTGGTTTTCTGTACTCTTTATCTCTTCTTGAATGCTGGGTGTAATCGAGAGAAAATGGCGTTGACGATGATATGCATGTTTGTTTGCTTCTTTATTTCTTTGCTAAAACTCGATCCGATTTCTAGCTAATGCCAATCGAACGAATGAAATGTTTTCTTGTGAACTGTGTGAAAAAATTTAAAAGTTATTCGGAGATATTATATTTTTCTTATATTGACCGAGATCCTAGCCAAAATATGGAGGTATTATATGATGCCGGACATAAATTGTGACAAGAAAGGAATTGCATGTTTGTGTTATAATGCGGGGAAAAAAGTACCATTGCACATGATGCACTCGATTCCGAACTAAAAGTAATACGCTCTATGGTCTTTTAAAATTCTCTAACTTATAGATACAACTTTAACGGAAAGTACTTGTATAAAATAAAATTAACACATGCGTAATAAAACAATTAATAACGTGGATTCTTCATGAAAATGATGGCAGAATTATTGCTGATTATAATCATTAAATTGTAGAATTCATTTTGGTACTTCTCATTTGTACTAATTATGAATTCATTTGGGCAGATTTTTTTTCATAGATTAAAAAGTGGGAATTACCTGACCTTAGATATATACAGTATGTTTTTAAAGTCAAACATAAAAAATATTTTTTTCTAATTATACATGTATCTTTACTTATAAAATATGAGAATATCAATTTTGGTTGGACATCTGTAGCCTACACTGTTATGAATTCCTTCCATGATATCACATATTTTCAGTCATAAACTACTCAATAAAAAACAAGACATTCCTAAGGGTAAGCGTTACCCTCATTCGTAATGGCGATTACTTGATAAATGTTTTCACTTTTAATAAATAGGACCAGATAAAGGGAAAATATATATACTCTGTGTGCTTTAGTACATGCGGTTTTGTGTTTTGTTACTTAAAATTTGTCCAAATGAAATAACAAAACTCTACTCAAACGATCCTGGCACCGGTAAAACATATCATCAGTGGCGGATCTGGTTCATGGATTGATAGAGTAGCAACATCTGAATCTATGTATTTATTAAAGTTTCAAATCGTTGGACCATAATGACACATCAGAAATTTTAAAACATAGTGAATTACTAAATACATCTACGTACAATGTTACAAATAAGAAAAGGGGAATGGATATTATAATAAATAGAAAGAACAAAGAATGTGTTATATCACTCTTAAATAATGCAAATAAATCATGTTCTTTATGGAGCTCGAGGTTTGACAAATATTTTCCAAGACAACAATTTCTCTTTACATTTCGAATTCGTATGCATAAAATTTTAATTATTTTCCGAACACTAAGTTTTTGTAATAGGCTAACACTTTTTTACCCAAATCTATAGTCATTATAAAAAAAAATGACTGTATAATTATAAAATGAAAATAATCTTCAATAATATTCAAGGAACATATTTGATACAAGATTAACTTTTTAAAAGACTATTCATGTGCATATCTAACGTTTTTGAAAAATCAGATTATGAGTTAAAAAGCCTAATCTATGCAATTTGTATTTTGTACGAATACATGTACAAATAATTAAAAAGTTTGCTTTATAGCAATATTGTACATGTGTATCAATGGCATCAACCAGGTCTTGTTTTACTTCGAGCATGACTACGAATAAATATAAGAAAACATATGATGACCTCAAGAAATCTTTGTTTTATTACCGTGTGTTTTTTATTGTCAAAATCTGCACATTGAAAATAAATGTGCATGTGTAGCCAAGTCCCAGCTAATTAAGTTCATCTTGTATGTCTTCTTGAATTTGGTCTTACAATATCGTTACAGTTCAGTTGAATTGCAATCCTGATTTCGATAGACTATTTTATGTACCCTTAAATTCTTAGAAAATATTTCAGGCACGTAGCATCAGGAGGGGTCTGCCCTCCCCCCACTTTTTTTCCAAACATAACCTACTTCTATTGTAAATTTCCACTGAAAAGCTGGTTGCCCCCTCCCTTTGTTGTAGGATAGTTTAAATCAAAGTAATTTGGTATTATAATGTGTTTCGAAAATACTTGTTTTGTTTTTTCAGGTAGGTTGTCAAAAAAAAAAAAAAAAATCTGACTCCCCCCCCCCCCCACCCCGCTTTCAAAAACGATACTACTTGCCTGTATTTTATAATTTTAAATTTTCTTAACACCTTTATATGCATTTTAACTATTCAAAATAGACTACCGCCGATACATCAAAAACAACATAAATTAAACTTTAATTTACATAAGTAAAACGACTGTATATTTTTTCTACATTTTCTTGGAGTTTTTATGAAATCACCACACGCTGCACAAAAGTTAAGACTACATGTACTACATGTACTTTGTTACATACATATACCAAAAAGTGAGATATGCGTTTCAATATTAAAATTTAAGTTGCACAATTAATATTTGCTCGATTTTCTTTACTGTTGACTTCCAAAAAGTTTTCGGTCAAATTCCACAACCCAGATGATCGCAACATTGCTTCAAAAAAAAAAAAAATATGAATTGCTAGTAATATAATCTTTAATCAAAAGGTATTATTGGTGTGTCAAATAGCTATAAATTGATTAGCGTACATGTGTCTTTCGTTCCAGAACCAGCAGGGAAGGATCTCTGTATGAAAAGGTCACGCATGCACATCCTTGATTATTACCAAAAGTACACACAGTAGGTGGTGGAGGAGAAGAGTTTGATTTGTTGTTAACTCTCCTGTATTATATCACATGTTTTTATTTATTTTTATTTAGGCCTTTATGTCATTGTTTTAAACTTTCAAAAGAAATTGCTATATAGAGGAATGACATACTTTTAAAAATCCAACAATTAAACACACAACTGGTAATATGCATCCCCCTTTTTTACGTTATCTATACAAGTATTCTGTGAAGAATGTTTTTTTATTCGGGGTTGTTCATATACTACAAGTTTAAGATTGTGTGCCTGTCAATTTATCTACATGTATAATATACGTTGTACATATATTCTTGGGAGTCTAGCGGAATTTTAAAAGAATCTTTTTTAAAAAGATTACCAACACGTTAATTACTCCTCCTTTTGTAAAAATTTTATAGTATGTTTCAAGCATCCAAACCACATTGAACTGTTCTCTAATGAATATTAATGAAATGTGCGCAATGAGGATGCGTAGCATATTATGTCGATGTTGTATTCTCACTCGTGCAGTTTTCGTTTTTACGTTTGTGTAATTTCCTCACTATATCGTGTAAATATTTTGTTGATTGTGCAGTTTTTCTATAGTTTGTGTAAATTTCAATAGCTTCGTGTATATTTTCCTCACTTTGTGTAAGTTTTTACTTACTCGTGTAATTTTTGTTTTAGGTCGTGCAGAAAATAATTTTGAAGCAATCGGCGTGCCATACTTCTCGACTACATGTAGTTACACATGTAATTTATGAGCATCATGCACGGCTAAGTCAGCTTAATTTTTTTTTTATTTCTAACATAGTATCAAAACAATTTCGGAAGATTTGCAGAATCTGGCATGAATAATTGTCACCCCGATCAAAGTCGGAGGGGGTTGGGGGGGTTGGTGGTATTATTATTATATTACTTATTATTTTATCTGCAGGGGGTTTCGCAGATAGCTTGGACAATCTAAGAGAAAATGCACAGAGTTAATGATCACCTAGTCTAGTTGAACTTGCAACATTTAAGATTTCAATATGGCCACCGTTGCCATGGAAATGGAGAAAATATGAAAATTTTAGATCTCATATTTCTCATCAAATTGTTCAGCATTTTTTTTTTGAAACATTAAAGGGTTATTCCTTGCATAAAGTCAAACTGATTTCTGCAAAAATTAAGAATTGGTTGGACAAACCTTTTCATTGTTCCTATGGGAACAAAAGAGGAAATTTTCTTTCTGTTTATCTTCCTCTAAAGTTATTTCAAACTGCATGATACTGATGTGTGTCTCCCCAAGTTTCTAGGGTTTAAAATTTCCAAAGTTTGCTTCGTTGCCATGGAAACAAAAATGAGTAAATTTCTGAAATTTTGAAATTTGGTAAAATTGTAATTGTTAATTACTCTGCTTTCAACTCAAATATTGCACCGTGGAGGTCAGTTTAGGGTGATATGCTATTGCAGTAGTTAATTCTTTTTCTAGAATTTCATATTTTCATAACAAAACAGTTCCAGTGAGCCTTTGTTTCCTTGTTATTGATAGCTTTCTAATAACTTCAACACATTCTTTGTCTGTATGAACGGAATTAGATGCATTGTACATATACTATTTTCTGTTCTACTTCTGGCCTTGCATTTTACACTGTGATGAATTCTAAGTGTATAATAGAACTTTTTTCTCGGTTTGAAAGGATTTTATCACTTATAATACCTTAATGCCAGATTTCAACCTGTTATTCTGCAATTCATTCTTTTAAAGTGATCTTTATTTTGGAATTTTATTCTGAACAGACCGATGAGTGAAATCACTGATAGATTTCCGTCGAAACAATCCTTGTAAAGAGAAAGAGTGAGCATTCACAAGTAGACTTATTGACCTACTCGTCATTTAATGTTTCATCAATTATCCAGAATCCGATACCGTGTCCTGAAAGGCGACCCACAGGGACAGGACGAATTGGGCTAATATTGTTTTATAGTGAGTTACTATAGATCTCTGAAGTGTATTAACGATACCACAACTCAATTTGGCACAGAAATTTCATAAAGATGTCAGAAAAATTAATGCACTAACTGAGATATTTCGGTATTAAGATGGATACATGAAAGCGAACACAAGTTAGCTTCTCTATGGTGGTATCGGTAGCAAGATCATCATTCTATATGCTCATATTGCATATATGTTCTACTGAAGCTTGGAAAAGAACGCAGTATTCATGATTAACGTCTTAATCCTATAAACTTGTTTTTACTACAGTTTCCTGTAGATATATTGCATTTTCCTGGGTTTGAATTACATTCTGAATGATTTTAAAAATTTCTTACAGAATAACAATTCAATTTCAGTAACTAGTCTTGGTAGGCATTTAATTTGTGTATTCTTTATTGAGGTTAAGAAAAAGAAGTCGATATTGTATATGATTTAAAATTATTCATTTTTATGCCCCGCGATGAATATGGCCGGGGCATATAGTATTTGTCATGTCCGTCTTCCGTCCTTCCGTCTGTCCTTCCGTCACACTTTGCGTTTAGCTCTGTTCAATGCTCAGTTTCAAAGAAACTATCCAAGATATTTTTATCAAACTTCATATGCTGATAGATATTGATGAGAGCTATGGAACTGCATCAACATTTTTTGATCTTGACCTTTCATTTGACCTTGACCTCACTTTTCTTAAATTAGTGTTTAGCTCAATTTTAAAGATACCATTCAAGGTAGTATAATCAAACTTCATATGTTGATACATACTGATGTAAGCTATTCAACTGCATCAACATTTTTGACCTTGACCACTCCTTAGACCTTGACCTCACTTTTCTTTAATTAGTGTTTAGCTCAGTTTTAGTGAAATCATTCAAGGTATTTTTATCAAACTTCATGTGATGATACATACTGATGAGAGCTTTTCAACTGCATCAATATTTTTGGACTTTGACCTTTCCTTTGACCTTGACCTCACTTTTCTTAAATAAGTGTTTAGCTCAGTTTTAAAGATACCATTCAATACAGTGTTATCAAACTTCATATGTTAATACATACTGATGAGAGCTATTCAACTGCATCAACATTTTGACCTTGGCCATTCCTTTGACCTTGACCTCACTTCTCTTAGTGTCAAACTTCATATGCTGATACATACTGATGTAAGCTATTCAACTGCATCAATATTTTTTTACCTTGACCTTTCCTTTGACCTTGACCTCACTTTTCTCAATTTGTGTTTAACTCAGTTTTAAAGAAAACATTCATAATAATTTTTTCAAACTTCATATGCTGATAGATATTGATTAGAGCTAGGCAACTGCATCAACATTTTTTTACCTTGACCTTTCCTTTGACCTTAACTTCATTTATTCTAAATTAGTGTTTAGCTCAGTTTTAAATAAACCATTCCAAATATATTTATCAAACTTAAATATGCTGATACGTATTTGTGAGAAGTATTCAACTGCATCAAAAATATTTGACCTTGAACTTCCTGTGACTTTGACCTCACTTTTCTTAGATTTGCATTTTGCTTAATTTTAAAGAAACTATTTAAGATATATTTATGTAAGTTTATGCACTTATACATAATTTGGCGGGAATTTATCATCTATATCCAACTTTTTAGATTTCAATTTTAAAGAAATTATTCAAGATATTCTCAACAAATTTCATACACTAATACAAATTTTCATGTTGCATTACTAATAAATCCTCGGCGGGGCATTCATGTCGTATGGACATATTTCTAATTTTCTTTCTTTTTTGTTTGTTGTTGTTTCTTTTGTTTTCTTTTTTTTTTTTTGTTTGTTTGTTTGCTTTTTTTGTTTGTTTGTTTGTTTTTGTTTGGTTTTGTTTTTGTTTTTCTTTCCAAGCAAAATTAATGATATATAAATGAAATGTTACTTCGTCCATTGCTATTTATGAAGAACAGGTACTAGTTCTCAGAAAGTCGCTGTTCAAGGGCAAGGCTCTTGACCTCACTCAAGACTTTTTTACGTACATCACTTTGAAACACCATCATACAAATTCGTCTAGAGAGGAAGATTCAAGGAAAAATATACTAATTCAATAAAACAAATGTTTGTATGCATTTCATGTTGACCATCTTTTCACCTTTTGTTTTCCATAAAAGACCATTGAAGGTACTAGGACAATTTAATTTATATGTATTATAATGTAAATCATTTTTAGTTGAAATATTGTCTTTTAACTTTGTATAAATACCGTACACCACAGTATTCTTTTGTTTGGCTGGCTACTTATCGCTGAACAAGGATGTTATTGCTACAAGAGAGCCTCTGTCTGGTTTGCTCCAATAGATCATTTTTTTCAATTGTGATCGGAGTGATCGTAACGGACGTATGTGATTTTATTCATGGTTTCCATCTAATCTGCTTTCATTTTTATGATAATCAATCAATATCTTCATATGAAACGCCAATATAATATTTCAGCTTTAAACTGATCATGTGTCATAAACTGGAACTAAACAGATTTAACTAACAGTCATCGCCAGCGGAGATTTAAATGATAGAAAACATGTTTTTTTAAACATGATAGCATGGCTAAACACATAGTGGGAGTAAAAATTACTTATAATTGACAAATGCAGCGACAAATCGTTTGGCAGAGTGATGTATTGATACTGCTCTGGTATCCCTCTGGATCTCAAATCATTTCTGTTATTAAACTGAATCAGTTTGAATGCAGCGTAGCGTGAAATGGACAGAAGACTGTCAATTTCCGACCTGGCGTGACGTCAGGGTAACGACTGTTGACATCCGGCGGTTTCATGTCTCGTGAGATGCTTCTATTTCATAATATGGCAACTGGTTGACAGAACATTGGCTTCTGTACACTCCACTTTAAAGCAATTTAAGCTCCGCAGTGACTTTCGAAACAAGATTGAGACCGAGCAGAGTGTTTATTTCTTCTGATCGATCATATCATTATTTCTCTGTTATGGTCTCAATAACTGAAATCCAATTCATTTGCATAAATCCGAAACAACAATGTTCAGGCTTCTACATGTAGTGACCATTGATACTAAGCATTCCGGTACTTGTCTAAAACATCGAAAACTTTTTTTTAATTGAAGACAAGAGTGATAACTTATCATTGATATTTGGTGACTCTTGTAAAACAGATGTAGAGTTTTAAACGATATTTACTACATATAAGTTTTATTAAGAATCCTCCTCAATACTTTCCGTGACATATACCTGATGCGATTATTCAAGAATTAAAAATATGGAAAATCGATTGTGTCTTCTCTTTGTTTGCAGATGTACAACAATTATGCTCCAAAACATTCCTTGCAATTGTCGACTTCAACATTTTTGATAGAATTGAATTAAATCAATGAAAGATTGTTCTTTGTGGAATCTGATGATAGTGAAATTGAGAATGATTTAGTAAGGGTTTCATAGATTCTGAGGATTCAGAAATCCCTGTGGGATTACTTACGCAAATCGTTAAGATTTTACTCGTTGGAGAAGATAAAAAAGAAAGCTCTTTGACTAAGATATTGGTAATAACCCATTTGGATAAAAGTTGTTTTAAGTATTTTTAACTTGATATTGATTGGGACTGTACTTAATTTGTTTTTTTTCCAGATGGTGGACAGGCGGTCATGACAAACACAACAGTGTCCCAGGAGAAATTGACGAGTACTAAGGGTGAAGAGGACGACTTAGAGGTCATAGAAAATGGAGGACTCAGTCCCCATCCCTCTCTTAGAGCTGACGATGACGCCTGTTCAGAAATTATCCGCATTGAACAGGGCGAGTCTAAAGGAAGAGAAGGCGAACACCACACAGCTTTGGGGCGAATCGTCCGAACCCTACAGGTAGGGTGTCAGTCAAGTAACCCTCCAGAAAAGGAGTGTCTGGTATTAGAATGACAAGTTACAATATTTTCAATATTTACGATATAAAATGTTAGTATTCAATCAGTCTCAAATTCTACCACGCATGGTATGCTAAATTAATTTAAATTTCATTTTCAATTTTGTTTTTATCGCCTATTTAAATTTAATGCTACACCTTAGTAGTGAGCAGCTTAAATGTAAAACTATTCTGATATGTTTTATCGGAGAATGATTAAGTTCCAGGATCCGTCTTTATCTACTGTATATTCTCAACAACAAACATGTAAAAGACAGCACGTAATCTCGGAGAATTACGGAAAGCAATATCCATTGAGAATATATATGACTATTTTTATAATCTTTTGACTTTTTAAACAGAGCTTTCCACAGGGACGTGTTATAGCTATCAGGTATTCCATAACGTAATTCTCATTACTTCACAATCGACAATTACAGATTTTTATTAACTAAGGTCAATGAATAGCTATGGGGCAGAAGTTAATATTACATACAACAGATCAATATTGAGTCTCGGGGTTTATTATGTAACCAAACAATTACAATTACTTCAATCAAGTAAATTTGATTGAAAAAAAAATCATTCAACCTACTTTTTGTCTTATGATTTTGTGTATTGATCGTTTAAGTTTTGTTTGTAAACATTATAGAAATAAAAACTACCGTTGTTGTAGAGAAATGTTTTCCCTATAGCCAGTCCCCCCCCCCCCCCCCCGAATCTGCATTCAAAAGTAGGACCCCAAGCCACCTGGAAATCTCAATCTAGAGCAAAAAAAAAAAATAATAATAAACCTTTTTATTCTTCCCCAGAGTAGGATTTCACCTTACTTTATATAAATGAATTATAAGATTAAGGACCATTACAAACCACAGCACAATATTTTGACTAAAAAAAAATGAAAGTCAGTTGAATTTTTAGAGTAAAATGAGTGTTTTCTACTCATAATTTGTTCAATTTTAGCATAAATTCTAAACATGTTATAATTCAGATCATGGATTCTTAACTAATAATTTTAACTTTGAAAAGAAATTGTAAAATCAGTAAGTCATAAAACTTTTAAAACTCGATTAACACTCTTGGAATACAGTGGTACATGCAGCTGTATTTGTCACGAATTTACATTTATATCAGCCACCAGCGGTTTAAAGATGTAATTCATGTGCCTTCTAATGATCCAGTATTTTAACTAAAGGCCGGTATGTAGGAAAATATTCTCCTTTTTTTTCTTCTTTTTTTAAATCAGTATTTTATTCTGTAAAGTCAAATTGCATAATTATTGGACATCAGGCATAGGCTATATAAGTCCTCTCCAAGAAGGTTGTTTTTGAACGAGTGTGCAAGAAAAACAAAATTTTCTTTTATTGATCTGTTCCACATACATCTTTTGAGATTTTGGATTGGGTAGTTCTTAGTCGAAAGAAAAAAGAAAAGAAAATGAATAAAACAGCAATTTTTAAAAAGTCATTTTAGCACAGACAGAAAGACGGAGAATCATCATTTTTATGTAGATACGTTTTGCTCTGCAATTAATCCAAAATGTATGTATGTTGTTTGGATAAATGAATATTTCAGTTGGTGGAAAATTGGCTCGTGGGTAAATCGCATTTTATAACTACATATATTAAAATGAGTAGTAATGCCCTCTCTCGGAAAATTAAATTTGGTGGGTGATTTTTTCTTTAGGGGAAATCCTACCCTGGTACCATTTATTCAGTGGGGGAATCCTTATCTAAAGCCTATTTTCCGAGAGGATCCTACTTTAGAGCAGGTCTTCTGCCGTGGGGATTTTAGAGGGGAAAGCCTACTCTACAAGACCGGCATTATGTCTTCTATTAAATTTTACGAACTTTATTAAGATTTTGATCGAATGTCATTGAATCGTTTTCATTTATCCAATATCAGTGTATACGCCGAATTGGGCAATCATATGACCGATGTCAGAAAGTAAACCTTCTGCATTGCAAACCTTCCCCTCGGAATCTAGCTTTCCTCTCGGAATAATTGTTATATAGCAAACATTCCTCCTTGCATAGTATTCATTCCCCCGAATATTTTGCTATTTAGTAAATGTTCTTTATCTAGAATTATGATTAAAGCGGTATCTGGATGGACCATCGTCATAAAAATTTAACATTTACTTTAGCCATTGCAATTATGATTTATTTTTAAAGTCGAAAATTGTCACATTTTGTCAAGTAATGATTGAAATAATTATGGTCTTGAAAAGAATTGGATACTGAGATTTTTTTTACATGCATTATTACAAAAAAAAATTACATAACACAAACAAGATCTGATCATAATTAATTTCACGCAATATAATATTTAACATATAGAAGAACATTTCCTAAAAGATAACTATATTCCCCGAAGAATATAAAATTCGAACCGTTTATGGTTAGTTCGGAAAGTTTACTATACGGAAGAATTACTATATATAGGACCCCCCCCCTCCCCCCCAACTGAGAAAGGTTTACTATATAGTAGACATTCCAGTGGGAAATTTTACTATAAGGGAAGGTTACTATATGACACCGGCGTAAAACGCCGAATTGACAAATGAAATGAATCGGCGAGAAACTAAGTAATGATCCATTAATGTAGATCTACCACTTTTTTTCCTTGCGTCTTACCAGAAAACGTTGAATAAATTCGGAATTCAAACTAATGCAAAAAATCAAGATCATTTCAATTAAAAACCACATTGATATATCAAATTTGAATATACGTAAAAAGAAGGAATGAACAATTCCATTAATATAAAGAAATCTGGGTTGAGATCAAGACACTAAATTGTAGTTCTTAGGTTTCACTGGGTTTGTTTTAGTCATATCCGTTTAGGATTGATCAGCTACAATTATCCAACTCAGGGATTTTCCTCTCTGTGTATTTATTTGCCACTGTATGTAAATCCATATATAAGTATTATGTTTATCTATTTTCTCTATATATTCACCAATTTTTTTTTTTAAAGAAAGTTTAGAACATGCGTAAAATTTTATTTCTTATGATGACCATTTAGTAAGCATTTTTTTAAGAAGGATAAAGATTACATGGCATGTTTTTATCATGATTTTTAACTATTTGCCGTGCATGTAATCACAAAAAAATCTATATTGCTGTATTTAAATACACACATTCTTATACAGAAAAACATACATGTAAACTTAACAGAAACATTGATAAAGGTTTGTATTAATCCCTTTATGACAGAATCAGGTGAGTACAATTAACAAACCGAAAAATTCCATTCTTTGTCTCCTTTTCCACTTCTCTACAATGAGGTGCATACTGGGATAAAAGCTGCTATTAACTTAAAAGGATTCAGTAAAAAGGGTTTCGATGTTTTGTTAATTTAACATGTGGTCCCTTATTATTAAAGATATTGCATTTGATTTCATTTGGAGGTAGATGTTCGATATAGAGGCGACGCTACACAACTTCCCCCAATCAGGCGCTCATTAGCGCAGTCCGGATTCCAGAAGCCCGTGGCAGCCTAATGGCACGTCTAATTGTAGTTTCTAAGACCCGCAGAAATAACAAATTTTGAATAGCGATGGAATTGCCCTTAAATGTACATTTGTGCAGATAACGATTGTAATTAAGTGAATCGTTTCCCGAACATGACTGAAAAACCTCGGAGTCTAGAGAATAGAGTCATCGGTTATATTATTTGGTACCAACTCATATATGGAAACGACTAGAAAAAGCAAGGTTGAATTTCAAAGGCAAAATTTGAATGACAGAAAACGTTCAAAATAACGGACAATAGTTTTACTATGCAAAATTAATGAAATATTTCAATCTATTCCTTTATAATCCAACTACTACTTTAATAAATCATTATTTATTTAATTCCGAACGAAGTCGTGGGGGTGGGGGTGGACATATTGCTATTGTTCCACCTGAAATCCTAATGAAACTTCGTAGTAATGATAATCAGCAATGTAAGGTTTGCATGCACCGTTCAAAAAGACTTCCTTTGTCATGATTGAAAACGGAGAAAGGTCAGTTCGGAGTGACATACGATAATTGCTTGCAAAAGCAAATTTTCTATCTTTTTTGAAAAAGTAATCAAACACCGAGTCCAATGACCTCATACAAGAAAGCCATGTCAAAAAAAAAAAAAAAAAAAAAAAAAAAAAACCATCGAACTTCGTAATTCAAAATCTCGGATTCTATTCAACATTCAAGATTAATAAAACATGGTTCCTCAAAACTGTTTCTTTCGAAGGTATAATGCTACCTTGCAATCTGTTGGCATCATGGATCGCAATACATGTATATAATAACCCGTCATCTCTATAAAACAATGCGAGGTATTTGTTCTTAGTTTACTGAGAAAGACTGTGTCAAATTATATCGTAAATCAAGTCTCGCACATTACTGGACAGCGTAGGTTATAATTAAAGTGACTTAAGGCCAGCGATACATAAAAATAATCCCTGAAACCCTGCCATTCTTTCTATATGTCGAGGGTACCCATCTCTAATATGCATTTCCTCCTTTATCACTGAATTAAATTTATTGAGACTTTCACAGAGTCTGTATTACACAGTGCCATTGAGCACTTCCTATTTTTAGGTCACCTGAGTCACTCAGGTGACCTATTGCTATCTGTTTTCGTCCGTCGTCGTGCGTCGTCCGTCGTGTGTTAACATTTGAACATTTTCAGCTTCTTCTCTGAAACCGCTGAATCAATTTCAGCCAATTTTAGCATATGGCATCTATGTGTGAAGGGGAACAAAATTTGTGAATATCATGGTCCCTGCCCCCCTTGGGCCTGAGGGGTGGGGCTAAAACCACCAAAATTAATGCAATCTTTAAAAATCTTCTTCTTTACTCCTGGACATCAAGCAGTCAAACTGTTGGCATGATTGTAATAAGCATTGAGCCCTCTACCAAAATTGTGAAATTCATGGCCCCAGGGTCAGGGGTTCTGGTGCTAGGGTGGGGCTATATAGGTTATAGAGTGAAAGTGCATTATTACTTTGAAAATCTTCTTCTCTACTCCTAGGTATTATTGAAACAAATTAAATACATAGTTATGATAAGCAAAAGTAACTCTACCAAAATTGTGAAATTCATAGCCCCAGGGTCAGGGGTTCTGGTGCTAGGAGGAGGGGGGGGGGGGCTACATAGATCATATAGTGAAAGTGCATTATTACTTTGAAAATCTTCTTCTCTACTCCTAGGTATTATTGAAACAAATTGAATACATAGTTATGATAAGCAAGAGTGACTCTACCAAAATTGTGAAATTCACAGCCCCAGGGTCAGGGGTTCTGGTGCTAGGAGGAGGGGGGGGGGGCTACATAGATCATATAGTGAAAGTGCATTATTACTTTGAAAATCTTCTTCTCTACTCCTGGGTATTATTGAAACAAATTGAATACATAGTTATGATAAGCAATGGTGACTCTACCAAAATTGTGAAATTCATAGCCCCAGGGTCAGGGGTTCTGGTGCTAGGGCGGGGCTATACAGATCATATAGTGAAAGTGCATTATTTCTTTGAAAATCTTCTTCTCTTCTCCTGGGTATTATTGAAACAAATTGAATAAATAGTTATGATAAGCAAAAGTGACTCTACCAAAATTGTGAAATTCATAGCCCCAGGGTCAGGGGTTCTGGTGCTAGGGCGAGGCTATATAGATCATATAGTGAAAGTGCATTATTTCTTTGAAAATCTTCTTCTCTACTCCTAGGTATTATTGAAACAAATTGAATACATAGTTATGATAAGCAAGGGTGACTCTACCAAAATTGTGAAATTCATAGCCCCAGGGTCAGGGGTTCTGGTGCTAGGGTGGGGCTATATAGATCATATAGTGAAAGTGCATTATTTCTTTGAAAATCTTCTTCTCTTCTCCTGGGTATTATTGAAACAAATTAAATACATAGTTATGATAAGCATGGGTGACTCTTCCAAAATAGGGATTTTCATGACCCCTGTTTCAGGGGTTCTGATGTTAGGGCCGGGCTCTATTTATTATGTAGTGAAAATGCATTAATGCTTTAAAAATTTTCTTCTCTGCTCCTGGATATTTTTGAAACAAAGAAAGTACATTGTAATGATAAGCAATGATGCCTCTCCCAAAATTTTGAAATTCATGGCCCCATGGACAGGGGTTCTGGTTATAGGGTGGGGCTATATAGATCCTATAGTGAAGGTGAATTTTTTCTTTGAAAATCTTCTTCTCTGCCCCTGGCAACAATGTACTTGAAAGGTTAATAGAATAAGAGAATTATGCAAGAATTTTTATTGTATAATACAAAAAGTATTTTCATATTTTTAATGATCAGGTAGACTTGTAAGTAATAGATAAATAAAAATGGAACAAAAATAACTTGTCTTAAATGTTCATCAAAGACCAAGAGAGGCCAATGTAAGAGATTTCAACAAGAAATTAAAATAGTACAGAAGCACTGATGGGTTTTTAATATACTGTATAGTGAAAGTGATAAATGGGGAACAGATTAGAACCTAATTTATAAACTGTCAATGAATACTAGATTAATTATTTTGTTGATCCTGATCACTCTATTTTTCTTGCTTTTGGGCAACAAAGCTTCACCTTTCAGTTCATTTTGTACTCTATGGATCCTCTTAAAATCCTCCTAAATTGTTGTATTATACTCAGGTGACCGTTAAGGCCCTTGGGCCTCTTGTTCATTTCGATCGGACATATGTTTGGGGTTTATCACAGCAAAACCTGGACACTGCCATTCTTTCTATATCATTGCGGGAATACCCATCTCTTATCCGCAACTCCTCCTATACTACTGAATAACATTTATAGAGACTTACAGAGTCTGTATTACATAGTGCCATTATGCACCCCCTATTAAGTATTTCATGTTCTGATCTGACAGATATTTTGGGTTTCCAATAGCACAAATGGACTTTTCCATTATACTCATATGGAAACAGAGGATATCATTTTGTGAGCTCATGTGCTCACAGTACCTCTAGTTTTATATTAAAGTTGTCCTTTCGTGACTTATGCATCCATATGCTTAAAGATGGTTCTGGATAGGCGGAGGGCGTTATTAATTATTAATTTTTGCCTTTTTAGTATAGCTTGGAGACATTATACAAGAGCGTCATGACATTCTGTGAATTATTTCATAATTGACATATCCTGGGGACTTTAATCAATGCTTGAGGATACTACGAATAACATTTCGAATATGTGAAAAAATTTGTTACTGATGCTGTCATAAATCGTATAAATCATTTTTTTTTCTGGGTGCTTTATTTGAATGTCATTGATTTGGATTTATAGCACATTATGAGTGATGCAACACCCAGAGGCTAGATTAATATACAACATGCAGATAATGGGGTTTGGAGGAAAAATTTCACTTTGTGGTTAAATGACTCTCCTTCAAACAAACAACTCACTGACTTATTAACGTCGTTCAGCATAAGATCATATAGCCATGTATTGAATTTTCATTTTATTTTATTTCAATTCATTTCAAAGAGAGGGAGTAAAAATCCAGTGCTTCAAATACATTTCTTTTTTTCTGAAATGGGAAAATGCGAAAGGGGGGGGGGGGTACATATTGTGATGAAATGCACGTAATTTAGAGGTTTGTGGGTTTACGTGGATTATTTATGTCAGATACATCTCAGAGGGGTTAAAAAGAGGAAAAAAATCAAGAATTTCCGGACATACTATGGGCATGTCTTTACGACTATGATCAAATTGAATCCAGAACTGAAGACTTATCCTAATAACATATTGGTTACACTGAGAAAAAATACTGACAGACCATTAGACTCTTGAACTCTGCAATGGACACTACTGCTAATTTTGTTTTTTGTGCGATTTCATCTGTATAAATATAGCTGTGATATGTTCTTGTTTTTTACATAAAATCCTGTTAATTAATTGATTAAAAACTTTTTCCCGAATGATTTTAGGTGATAAAACAATGGGCCTCCGGACGATGGCGATCGCGCACCCTCCCCGCTCGGCCGGACTCCTTCCTAGAGCGGGTTGCCATGGGAGGAGCAGATGTTAAAATTGCTCAATCAGACAGAAAAGTCAGGAAACCGTCCGATATCAGGTGAGTTTAGAATTGAAAGTGAGAGAGTGGGTAGATTTCTCTCAAAGCACAATGGGAATCCCGATTAAATACACATGTATATATATGTATTTAAAGATCTTATAATTTCATTATTTGGCAAGCTGGTTGACTGGGGAGGGGGGTAATAATACAATTGACTTTCTTATAAATTGTTCTTTCACTGTGCACAGATACAATTTGTATTATTTTATAGACACAGCAAAACGAGCTTTTTTTTCATTGTATTAAATATCATATCACCTATACTATATAGGTATTAAATTTAATTTAGTTTTTTACTCAGATTTTTGGGTCATTATGTTTCTTGTTCATTGGCTTATCACCCTTATAGAAGTATTTGTTTAATTCCCGTCATTGATTTCAAAAATAAGACTTTTTATTTTAATATCGGAAAATTCTGTTAAGACTGTTCACCAGAACTTAAAAATAATGCGAATTAATGTGTGAAGTGGAAAAAAATGAACGTGTATCTTTTTCATCAATGACACAACTTAAGTATGTAATGTAACAATTTTGATGCACCAGATGCGCATTTCGACAAATTATGTCTCTTCAGTGATGCTCATGCTGAAACGTTGGAAATCCGAAAGTATAAAAGTTCGTCTCTCGAGACTACTAGTATCTCGATTGAGCATGACGTCTTATTGACATAAATTCTGCGAAGTGTGAGTAAATCATGGTAAATTCCATTAAAGTTTGAAGTATGATTGGCATGCATCTTCAGTAAATCAGGCCAATACGCTCTTGAAATTAAGTATATGTACTAGATATAAATCTTAACCCATCATTTCCATTAAAGGGGCTTCACAGAAGCTTGTATAATTCACTAACAGTAAATCCGGATTTGAGGAAGATACAACCATCCTGTAGGCTACTGTCAGCCGCCCCGGCAATAAAAGGAAATCTACGACTGGGGCGCTTTTACAGCACTTCAGAATTTAATTAATCAAGCGATTTAATGCAAATCCAACAGTTTGGTTTCAATGTCGTAGGAACACCAAAGAAAAGGCGATGGAAGTGAAGGTTTGTCATTGTATCGATCGGGTCCGGGGTTAATCCATCATACCTTTCAGTCAACAATTTCACTAAGCAAGCAAAGAAAATAGGCTGAGACAGGAAATTAAAGCTCCACAAGCAGAGTCAATCGCGGCAATTATCATATAAAATATACATCCAAGGGTCTTCATTCTATACAAAACAGCCGATTATCGGAGAAGAAGGGGTTGCTCAAGGAAATACAAGTTTTGTAACGAAGACTAATGAAATAATATCCCTTTTACATCTGAATATTGCTAACGAAGAAGGGTCAAGGAAAGCACCAAAAGTAATAATAGTACATTGTAATCTAATACAAATTGATCTTCAAATGATAGAGACTGAAACTTTTTCGTTGTGAAAATTTTTTGTGTAGCTCAGATAGACAAGTTTTTGTTCTTCCAATTTCGGGCCCAGGGGGCATAACAGCAAAAACAGTTTACGAAGAAAGAAAAGTTCAAAAAGATTACTACATGAACTGTAGATGTAGCATATGGTGAAACAGGTACATATGATATGCAAATATGGTGTATACAAAAGTATATGTTAAATAGTTAATTAGATGCGTTTTTTTTGTAATTTTATGACATCACCTCTTTTTCTTAAAGGTTCAATTCTAAATACTCACTCCATTGGTTAATTATTGTATATCATCTTCTAGCCAAAAGCTGTCATGATTTAGAATTCAAAAAACCAGATTCTTGCTTGGCAATCCAATCCAATGCTAAACTATGAACCTTTTTTTATTCCTTTAAAAGAAAATATCTGCGAGTTTTGCGACCTTTTTTTGTCGCAAAAAGTATTTGCGGTGAATCATTTTTTTATGAAGAATATTTTCTCTGTCACTCAATTTCAGATTGACGAATGGGGAATAAAAGCTGTCGCTAATAATTGTTGGTTTGCAGTATATACTAGTATATTGTTTTCTTTGTCCTGTATCTGCATTTAGATGATATTTGTAAAACATGTTCCATCTCAATCATAACAAAAATGATAAAAATGTTTTCAAATCAACCATTATCAGAATTGTTTCACTTAATAACGGAATACCAGTTTAATTTCTGATTGCTGAATGACATTTGAAGTTTCAAACTTTAAATTATTTATCTTTCTTCGTAAGTCGATAACCGTCTCTTTGATACTAACATCTCCGCACTACCCAAACATATCAGAGTACTCCCAAGATAATCATGGCGATTGTAATTAGTTATTTTTTATTTGAATCATATTCACTTTTCTTGTGCTATGACCAACTTTCTTTGTGTAAAGAGAACATTATCTGCGGTCTTTATAAAAATATTTTTAAATGCTTTAATTCATATTTGACATTTAAAGATTCATCTTGCCTCTCTTATTCATTTTAATTTTGCTTCAATGCTAATGACTTTTTACAAGAAATCTAATTTATGATTAAATTGCTAATGTATGTAACTGGCTTACCATTTTAGAGTACATGGGGCAAATCTGACAGGAATGGCCTTTTTACTGGACAGTTTTATAAAGGAAATTGGTTCTTAATCCAAGTGAGGGCTATCACTCTTATCAGAGGGTAGTTAGACCTAAGTCGTCTTTCAAGAAAAAAAAAAGTACAAGTACCTAATAAACGAATAAAAAAATGTGCGAGTTACTCTAATACCAATGAACGAATAAACTTTAAAGGGAAAGGGTGTACTTCCATTCCGGAAGTTTATGAAATTCTTGCGCATACAAAGAAAACGTAAGCTTATTCACCATACAACTATATACATGTAAATGCTTGAATCTCAAAGTAGATGAATCAAAAAAGCTTCTTAGTACTTTAAACGTTATGACAGATTTACATGAACCCACCAGTTCATACGCAACAAAGGTCCGTCGCGTCAAGCGTGCGCAAGTGGTTTCATTTGCCGGATGTCTCGCATGGAATCAACTGTGATCGACAGAAGCCGATCAAAAAAATATATTATGGATGAAAATTTTCAAACACAACAGTACAAAAAGTTGAATGAATTATACAGAAAAAAATCATTAAAAGTTCATAGTGCACAATCGTAATTACTAAATGTAAACTACCTTTCAAATCGCTTCTTTCAGCACATTGCATGCATGCTTCATTACAGCATGTGCAAATACATGTACTGAATTTTTTTTTGTAGGTATTGGAAGACATTTGTAGTGGACCCTTCACAGAGCTACTATTACCGTTGGTTATTTGTCATCTCTCTTGCCGTCATGTATAATATTGTCATTGTAATTGCTCGGTCTGTATTTGCCGAGCTCCAGACCGAGTATCTGGCTCTTTGGATGGTCTTGGACTACCTCAGCGATTTTCTATATATAATGGATATGATTATATCCATGCGAACAGGTAAATGAAGTACAAATAGTATGCAATATTTACTGACATTATACTATACTGACGTAATATTATATACTGACGTACATGTATATACTATAATATATACTGACTTTATACTTTCATGTAAACTAAATAAATCTGATTCGTCGAGAAACATTTATTTGAAAAAAGAAACTTTGATGAAATCACGCCCTCCAGGCTAGGCCTCGGTTGACAATGGTTTTCTTGGGGTGAAATTTTTCAGTGTTACTCTCAACTACATGCAATATTAATATACTGTTCTGAAGGTAAAAGATCAAGTTCACATATTTGACTCGTATTCTGGAAATACGGATGGACGGTAGAATTTTTTGCATTAAACCTATTAAACGTACAAATAATTTATGACAAATGTTGGTTGCAAAGTATAGATCACTGGCTCGCTCCTTTAACACCGTTAAAAATAAAAGAAAAAAGCATAGCTGCAGCAACTTAACTTTGTTCACTATACGATTTTTTATTTATTTATTTATTTTTTTATTATTTTTTTTTTTTTGGCAAAATACTTTATATTAAGTAGGCTTCCTTTATTAAGCTTCAGGTAAATGTGATATCATGCAAATACTAGTATTAGAATCGCAGATACTGAGTATATTGGCTACGATCAGCAGAGATAATGCCATGTCTTTATCTATAATAGTCCATTTATGTAGAACTCTAGACAAATGCCTTTGATTGCAGTTCTTCCAAATTTGTCAATCCTGAATACTTTTAGAAACATTCATACTCTAATCTCTATTGGCCAAGACGTTTACATCGCCCCCATGCAAGAACAGTAAAACAACAATGTATCCTATTGATTAGATAATGCTGCTGTTGTCCAATTTTTGATTTAATTTGTAATCATTATCAAAGATCCAAGACAATCGTTTATCATATATTCTCTCAGAGAAGGATTTCTTGTTTCGTAAAATCCAGCATTGTCGTTTAGAAAGCACTGCTTCTGATACACTGTTTCTTTAAGTTTGCTGGGCATATTACTTTTTTTTAAGAAATTAAAATGCATTAGACCGAATTCTTCACTATGTTTGTATCAAACATGACTTAGTAATAACTACCAGACCAAGCTAGATTTGCGGGTTTTATATCTTTATGTAAGCATTTAAGTCTTTTGGAACACATGATCATGAATTTCCTTGATACTAATGCATAAGCAGAACTTAATCTTGCAAATTAAACCAATGGTTATTTGGTTGCTAGGAATTTCTGTTTCCATGGCAACGAGTATCAAATACTGAAGAGATATATTTTCACCATTTTTATTCCTCATAAAATGTGCTTAATCATAAAAAATTTTATCTTAAAATTAAATATTTCAGGGAGCCAACATGGGTTTTTTTTATGTGAAAACTACAGTAGAAAAACTTAAATTTTATATCAAATGTAATTTACATTGATTTCAGTGTACATGCCAAGTTTCAGGAAAATCCAGAGTCTGAGAATTTTTAGGGACATGTCAAAATACAGGTTTCCATGGTTTCCAGAGAGGGCATCTCAAAATGCAAAAAATTTACGAAATTTTTCTGTTTTATGGATAACTACAAAATACGACATATACTTAGTCTAATGATTTAGGGAAAAAATATCAGAAATTAACTGTACTTTTCAAATTCACGTGTTTACAATTTCAATAGCATATACTTTATACTTTTTTCTTTTATAACATTTTTATGACCCCCCTCTGAAAGAAATTCAATTTAACATAACGTCATTAACACACTATTAATCTACCTATCACTTGAAAAATCATTTTAAATCAGTTCTTTAAAATTGGATTCAGATTTTAAAGCCTGTGATTTTTTTTTAAATTTTGTTAAATTTGATAAGTTATGTAAAAATAGTTAGTTTAAAACTGTAAATACGTTTGATTTTACTATGATGCGCAAAGTATTGCGCAATGAAAACTCCAGTTGGTCCTCTTAATTTAATGTCATTAAAAATTCAATTCGATTTCCATGGTTACTAAGCATTAAAAGTGGTAACAATGAAGAAAATTTCAGCCTTTGTTTTTAACTTGAAATTCCTCTTTGCATCTAGTTGAACCTTATGATTATGTGGGATTGACAGCTATTAGTTAAGTGATTTATAAATTACCATAAACAAGATGTGTTTGTGAAACACGGATGTCCCCGTAAAGCAACTTATAGCGAAGGTTAAACTTTCTCAAATGCAAATCAAATATGTTGGTACCCAAAGGAAGGTCTTGTCTCGAGGAATATATCTGTGAAATATGAAAGCCCTAGCAGCAACCATTGAAAACATATAGAAAAGGTTAGTTTTTTCAAAAGTAAGTCAAACTTCAAGGTCAAATTGGTCAAAATTAATGGTGCCCAAGGAAAGGCCTTCTCACAAGAAATACACATGTAAAATATGAAAGCCCTAGCACCAACTGTTCAAAATTTTGGCCAAGGTTAAAGTTTTTCAAAAGTAGGTCAAACTCCAAGATCAAGGTCAAAGTTGTTGGTATCAAAAGTAATGTCTTGTCACAAGGATTACATATGTGAAGTATGAAAGCCCTAGCACCAACTGTTCAAAAGAAATGGCAAAGGGTTTTTTTTTCCAAAAGTAGGTCAAACTCCAAGGTCAAGGTCAATGGGCTATAATTGTTGGTATCCAAGTGAAGGTCTTGTCACAAGGATTACATATGTGAAGTATGAAAGCCCTAGCACCAACTGTTCAAAAGAAATGGCAAAGGTTTTTTTTTCCAAAAGTAGGTCAAACTCCAAGGTCAAGGTCAATGGGCTATAATTGTTGGTATCCAAGTGAAGGTCTTGTCACAAGGATTACATATGTAAAGTATGAAAGATTTAGTCCCAACCATTCAAAAGTTATGGCCAAGGTTAAAGTTTTTCAAAAGTAGGTCAAACTCCTAGGTCAAGGTCAAAAAGTCAAAGTTGTTGGTATCCAAAGGAAGGTCTTGTCACAAGGATTACACGTGTGAAGTATGAAAGACCTAGCAACAACTGCTCAAAAGTTATGGCCAAGGTTAAAGTTAGTTAAAATTTTGCAAAAATGGGTCAAACTCCAAGGTCAAGGTCAAAATGTCAAATATGATGGTTCTCAAAGAAGGGTCTTGTCACAAGGAATACACATGTGAAATATGAAAGCCATAGCTCAAACCAATCCAAAGTTATGGGCAAGGTTAAAGTTTTTGCGGACAAACATTATAGCTCATTGACCTTGACCTTGGAGTTTGACCTACTTTTGGAAAACTTTAACATTGGTCATTACTTTTGAACAGTTGGTTCTAGTGCTTTCATACTTCACATATGTAATCCTTGTGACAAAACCTTACGTTTGATACCAACAACTTTGACCCTTTGATTTTGACCTTGGAGTTTGACCTACTTTTGTAAAGTTTAACCTTGGCCATAACTTCTGAACGGTTGGTGCTAGGGCTTTCATATTTCACATGAGAAGGTCTTTCCTTTGGCACCATTAATTTGACCATTTGAACTTGACCTTGAGGTTTGACTTACTTTTAAAAAACTTTAACCTTTTCCATATCTTTTTAATGGTTGCTGCTTGGGCTTTCATATTTCATAGGTATAATTCTCGAGACAATACCTTATTTTGGGTACCAACATATTTGATTTGCATTCGAGAAAGTTTAACCTTCGCTATAAATTGCCATACGGGGACATCGGTATTTCACAAACATATCTTTTTTTCCCATGGTAACATCACAAATTGACTATACATGTATTTCCCATGAACTTTTAAGTAAATATTAACATGAAGTCTTAAACTTCCTGTATCATCAATGCTTATAGTTCCACTTTGACACAAGTATATGCAATAAGATTCCAAAATTGTCAAAAATTTTCAATTTTCCAATTTTGAGACCCATTGTCTTGGTAAACATTCATCAATGACACCCCGGATTTCTAAAAATTATTTCGTGAAGATAGCCTCTACGCCTGTGTTACACAAAGTTTGGAGGAAATTGTTGATCATGTGTGCCACAACCCTTATATAAAAGTGAAAATCCTTTCAGAGAATGGCTCTTAGATACTAGGGTTTATAATTGTAAGTTCTTATACATAGAACTAGGGAGTAATTATTAACTATACACTGTATCTGGAGAGATTGATTCCTTTCCTTCATTCCATGGTTTTGACTTGAATTGTATTGAGTACATCTTGTATGGATTATTGCAAAATCTTATCCACTACTATCAGTAAAATTTAAAGAATGCATCATTAACCTGATGGATTTTTTGAGAAAGAAAAAGAAACTGGTTATTGTTAAAAGGCGAGAGCCAAAAATGTATTGTTCAAAGAGACATGAAAGTTTCTTTTTTGGTTCCAAATAAAGTAGCAAAAAAAAAAGTGAAGTGTGTTTAAAGACACTTGCTACAAACAAAAAATTGATGTATTGATACTATTTCGAATTATTATGATTGTAAATGATGCAAATAACAAATTCCTAAAATATGAAAAAAATTGTAAACTTTCTCTTATAATTAATTTTATAATTTAATAATTTTGCCACCCTTTTTATAAACCTAAACAATTTTTGTAAAACCACTTTATACATGTTGGAAACTGAATAAAAATTAAACATTTTTGGTTAAATTTATTAATTTTACTTAAATAAACAAATTATTCATTTTCATGATTTTTTAAAGATTGTACCAAGTGGTTTTAAACATGCTCCGTGACAGGATAAGATAATCTGTTCTTCTAAGTCTTGCAGCAATATATTTTGGATACATAATTATACATAGTAACCTTTTTCCTTTTAACTGTCACAGGGTATCTGGAGGAGGGACTTTTAGTTCGGGATGCCACAAAGCTCCGTAAAAATTACACTTCGTCCTCCATGTTTATAGCCGATGTGATAAGTATTCTCCCTACCGATATTTTCTACTTTGCTACCGGCATCAACTACCCAGAGTTCCGGTTCAATCGAATAGTGAGATTTAACAGATTGTTTGAGTTTTTTAATCGAACAGCCACAAGGACTAGCTTTACAAATATGGTCCGTATATTTAACCTTTTATTGTACATACTCATCATCATCCACTGGAATGCGTGTATATACTTTGCAATCAGTAATGCAATAGGATTCGGCAGCGACAAATGGGTATATCCAAATGTGAGCATTCCAAAATACAAACCTCTCACTCGGAAATACATCTATAGTTTCTACTGGTCAACTCTGACCCTGACAACAATTGGTGAAACCCCACTGCCAGACAGAGATGAGGAATATTTGTTCGTGGTGGTGGATTTTCTTATCGGAGTGCTTATTTTCGCTACAATTGTGGGAAATGTTGGGAGTATGATTACCAATATGAACGCAACACGTGCGGAATTTCAACAGAAAATGGACGGTGTGAAGCAGTATATGGAATTTAGGAAAGTTTCGAAGGAGTTAGAGCAAAGAGTGATCAAATGGTTTGATTATCTATGGACGAACAAACAGTCCCTTAACGAGGAGGAAGTGCTCTGTACTCTTCCGGACAAACTGAAAGCAGAAATAGCAATACATGTTCATCTCGACACACTGAAGCGTGTGGCTCTTTTTCAGGATTGTGAACCAGGTATGCTGGTAGACCTTGTGCTAAAACTGAAATTGCAGGTGTTCAGTCCAGGAGATTACATATGTAGAAAAGGTGACATAGGAAAAGAAATGTATATTGTTAAACGAGGGCAATTAGGAGTAGTGTCTGACGATGGTAAACAAATATTTGCAACTTTAAGGGAAGGAAGTGTGTTCGGTGAAATAAGCATACTTAATATCGCAGGAAATAAAAATGGCAATCGGCGAACAGCGAACATTAGGAGTATAGGGTACAGTGACCTGTTCTGTTTGTCAAAAGATGACTTATGGGAGGTATTGACGCAATATCCGGATGCAAAGAAAATACTCATGGATCGTGGTAAACTTATTCTGCGGAAAGACAATTTGCTGGACGAGGATTTAATGAAAAAGTTGGAAGCTCAGCAAGAAACGACAGAACAAAAGCTGGAACGGATAGATGTAAATCTGGACACTTTACAAACAAGGTTTGCTAGGCTCCTCGGAGATTACAATTCCACTCAACAAAAACTGAAGCAACGAATCACAAAGTTAGAGAAACATTTGACACGTGATCATGATGACGTTTCGAACATTTCTGCTCTGGAATGAGGAACGTTTTTGCATCCGTCTATTACAAGGTTCCATCGAGAGTTTGTGTTCGCCAAGATGCCACAGTTCGGCTATACGAGAATTCCTGAGACACTCAAAGCAATGGTCATTTGTAATAAAAACTATCTTACCAAAGCAATACAACCAAGTGATGTCAGGACAATACCCTTAGTACTGTGAATATACACAATAGAAATGCTAATGTTCCCACCAAAGACCATTTACTAATGGACAGTTGGTTAGAATAAACAATAATGTATGTTGGCTTTCAGAAAATACACCAATATTATCCTAAAGTGCTCTAAAAGTGAAAGAATAAATAATTGGAATAACGGAATGAATGAGTATATTACAGATGGACAAAAAAGCGCTGGATCGCTACTCCTGTAAGATTATTTAGAATTGTGATATGCTTTCTATACCAATTAAATAAGTAGAATCAATGTTACATGTAACTGAATGTCCAAATCAATTGCTTTAAAACTTTATAAAAAGTGTACTCGTAGACGACAGTTCTTGGACAAATCTTTTTGGTGAAATCATTTTATACATTAACATTGCAAGCACTGCGACAAAATTTGAAATATTAAGTATCTTGCCTTGGCCTCCCGTGATACTAAATATAAAACTTTGGATAGGCAGAGAGGCAATGCATTTCCTTCTGATAATGATTATATGATCCCCTATGATATTTATGATGACACGTCTATCTACAAATCGTCTCAGTCGCCCGCGTGGCGCAGTGGTTAGAGCGTCTGCTCTAGAGTCGCGGAGTAAGGAGTTGATCCTTACGTCGCGGGTGCGAATCCCACTGTGGGACGTGGAGACCGGTCCTTCGGATGAGACCGTATAAACCGAGGTCCCGTGTCGCAGTAGGTGCTGGCACGAAAAAGATCCCTCACTGCTCAATGGCCGTAAGTGCCGAGTATAGGACAAAATTTGCAGCTCTCCACCGGCAAGTGGTGGCGTTTCCATATGAGTGAAAAATTCTCGAGAGGGACGTTAAACAACATACAAACAAACAAAAAAAAAAACAAATCGTCTCGATGATGTACTAAACACGTGTTGCCAATAATAACCAAACATTTCACTGGCAGAATACAGATTCCTTGAAGGTTTTGTGAGAAAGGTCTTTCCTCGATTACTTAATTATTTCAGTTTCTTCATTATTTTGTTTTCTTAATGTAAAAGAAACTAAGGTTGGATTTATGGACTTTAGGCGCATCTCAGTTGCAGGATGAACAGAAAGGACTTTTTCCCGTTGCCCCCAAGAAAAGTTGTTTTTGTTTGCTTTGTTTTGGGGTTTTCTTTGGGGGGGGGGGGGGGGGGTTAATGTCCCTTCGAGAATTTTTTACTTGTATTGAGGCGCCACCACTTGCCGGTTTAGGGCTGTCATTTTAGACCTCTACCCTGCCCTTGAGCAGTGAGGGATCTTTTTCGTGCCAGCCCCTACTGCGACACGGGACCTCGATTTAAACGGTCTTATTTGAAGGTCAAAAAGTGGATTGGAACACGAGACATTAAGATCAACTCCTTACTCCGTGACTCTAGAGCACACGCTCTAACCATTGCGCCAGTTGTTGTTTTCGACATGTAAATGAATTCAATCCATTGAATACAAAGGAACAAACAACACTTTCTTAGACAGCCGTCCTAATGTAATAGCGTCAGTTCTTATAACCCTAATCAATAAAAAAAAAATGTGGTTTTCTGAAGAACAAGCGTGCTGTTGCTTATTAAAAGCGATGCTATCAAATTGCAACCGTCAGTAAAATAAATAGTTTTCTGGCGTTGTCTAATCACTACCCCTGTCTTCATCACTGATCAAAGTGCACATTGTTGAAAAATAATGACATCTATACATGCTTGCAACAGAATAATACATCACAGCGACCACTGTAAATCCACTCTGAGCCTAAGTGTAATGTCTATTATATTTTCTATATGCTGCAAAAGTTGCACATTGCCTTCTGTGTAGGCTGAAGACCTAATTTATTGTAACAATGAACAAAGCTGGGAAAGTTTGTTTGTATGGTTCCAAACAAAAAACTAAACGTACATCTGTTTATTATTTATCTTTTTTCTGTTGTTGTTATTGTTGTTTTACCTTTAATTATTTGTTTATTTTGGACAGAGAACAATGATCGGGAGCTGGAACTAAGTTATAATCATATCCACATGGTGTTTTTTGAAAAAGATTTTTAAAGTCTTGCGGCAGTTTTTTTACATTTACGAATGTAACTTCAACTCAGGAGTATTAGACACAGAGATCCTTAATAGATGTGTTATCACCCGTTACCACAGTAACATCCATGTCAACATCCTACCTGAGCGATCGTTTTTTCTAAACTTATTTTTTATTCAGACCATCCTTGAATGTTGGTGTTATATCATGTAATTATAAGACGGTATACGGATATCTGAGAGTCTACATCAATATACTAACACAACCCTTGTAATTGGTAATAAACGGTACTTTCTTTAAATCAAAGAAAATCAATTCTTTGTTAACCAAACTTGATCACATAATGCGGCCTTCTGTTTCAGCTGATTAGATCATAAAGTATTATAATCTTCACGGGCATCACTTTGGATTTTAAAAAAATCTATCTCAACACGATAGATTAATGGGATTGAAAGAAATTATATTCCTAAACGTTGGAATACTAAAACACAAACAATACAGAGTTGTTCTATTTGTTTTCATTTGATATAAAAACAACCAAAAAAAGAAAATGCGCAAAACATTAACAAGGACTATCACAGTTTGTTAGAGAAATTTGTAAAATATTCATAAAATGATACCAATATAGCATATTAGTGTACACTTTAAAAGCAACAGTATTGTTACCATACAAGGATAACTTCATGTACATAAATTGTTTTAAAAATATCGATGAATCAACCTATAATGACTCTTTTTTTTTAAATTCACAAATCATACTTCTTTGTTGTAGCTTTTCTCCGATGTTCTGATAATGACAAATCAAATTAGGGTTCACATAGATCATTTGAACGTTTTATTTTTCCAGTCAAAATAGATTGCCTGAGCAGTATTTATCTGCAGTGGAGTTTGAAGTTAAATCAGCTTCTGGTTTAACCGTAGTTGTGTCTGGGCCTGAGTATAAGTAGGAGTACCCCATGTACAGTACCAACAGAAGAAGAGTAAGCACTTGTAGCAGTACCAGCAGGCTCACGGACTTCTGTAGAATGGCATTACTTTCTATTAAGGAATCAACCTGGAAATGACAAAATAAAACTTGAATTTTTCTTTCACTCATCCAGTAAAGGGTCTGATACTACAATAATAAGAGGCCCATGGGCCATAATAGTCACCTGCATTCAGTGACATGGTAGGTTTTCTGCTTAAATTAAGGGGCCAAAATTTACACAACCTTAAAACTACACTTTATGAATATGCTTGAATTTAAATTTGACTCCTTTTAGCCAAATAGTTCTTGATGTTTTTAAAGAATTTTATTTTACATTACAATTTATAATTTGACCCCCAATCATGGCCTTATCCTTGCTTTAATTGGGTCAAGGTTTGAATATACTTAAGTTTACAGAGCCTGGGAATGCTTGCATACAAGTAAGACTATTTGTAGCTGTGTAGTAATTAAGAAGCAGGATTTTAAAAACAAAAGGCAGATGAAACACTGTACAAAACAGGAAAATAAAGTATGTATAGTTTCTAAGGTGAATCAACTGATAAGTTCTATTATCCGAGTCCTCATATTTCAATCTAAAATTTGATACCGTATTGTGCCCACCCCTCCCAACCAGGGGGTATTCTAAAACAAATTCAAATCTGCACTGAGGAAACTTGCAAATCTATAACTACTGTGGCCCCTAAACCCTTCTCTCTTGAAAAGATTTTTAATATCATCCTATTTTTTACTACATGTATATCATTTTATAGACATCATCCTATTTCCAATTAATCATCTTCCTTTGAAAATAAAAATGATCCTTTTATTTGAACATGGCATATCATTCCAAACTTACTAATTATACATGTATCTTATCCTACCTTTATATTCATTATTCATTTAATTGCCGGTAATAGTAGTATTATATATGGTGGTTTCCTCCACTTCTTGAAAATTCACTTCAGATGGTAAAAAGGAAGGTATACTTCTTACATAATTTTACAGGAAAAATGATCTTTCAATGATGATAGAAAACTCTCTTCATACTGTATTGCAGAAGTTTCTCCTGGCTACATTAATGTTTTGAGAAACTTGCAAGTCGATCTTGGAACTCCAGTAATCAAATACTCATTTATAGTTTAGAATTATTATATATACACTGTGGACTGTGTAATTATATATACCAAAAATAATGCCTGACGGAGCTGGCAAAGATATAACTACCTATCATCTTTAATTATATTTCCTTATCTCTCTTAGTCCCTGGAGTAAATTACTGTTCACTCAAGGAAATGAAAGAGTGAACTGAGGGCAACATACTCTTACAAAAAAAAGTTAATATGTCTCAGTAAGTTTTAAGTATTTTGCAATATCTATATAGAGATTCTTTCACTTTATATTAAAAAAAATCATTTTGTTTAGAAAAAAGGTTTTCCCAAGTATTCATCACATGTGTTCTGATGGTGATAATGTGTTATAGATCTGATTCCACTTTCCGTGGACTCATTACACTTTCTGCTGATAGTGACTTGCAGTAAAGGTTAATTACAAACAAACAGTTATTAATTTTTCACTAATGCTTCATGTTCATTTTACTCACTACAGGTAAACAGTTTTGGCCTGTATCCATAGAAACAATGTGAAAAGTGACATGCCCTTGGGACACTTCATGGGAAAGTTAAACAAATGTTGAGATTTTGGAGCTAATCATGAGACTTAAAGAGCATTTGTCATTTTTACCTGATCAATACTTCTATCATTTTCATTTAAGATGACTTAGCAGTCAATTTAATCCAAATCTTCTAATTTCATAAGCAGCAAATATTTTTTTGATTATGTAAGATTTTCTGTAGGTAAAAACCTCAATATCTTTTATTATTATGTATGTCTAACTTTAACAACAGAAGATATATTTTAATTTGGCAAGAAATATGGTACAGGTCATACCAGTTTTACTTTTTTTATTCAGACTCCTTATATTCTACATGTCCCTGTATTCTCAAAGACAATGTGTAATGCTACACCAAGAACACCATAGATGTAAATATCTATCTTTAAAACAAGGCATTTGATTTTTTGCAAATGGAAGTCATTGTAAGACATATGGTTTAATATTGTAAGATGATGTGTCAGTGCAACATACAACTTTGTCAGATTATACCAGGTAATTCCTAATGTTTTTCAGACTCACTTTTTTTAGTTCCCCTATTGTGAACTCCTTATCTATAAGAGTCTATCTTGATGAGTTACAGATCGTTTGCATTTTAATCTGCTTCAGTTTTTTTGAAGGGATCTCACATGTACTCTTAGTATTGCTTAGGCATTCTCAGAATGCTTGCTTAATTTAATTCTTTTCACTTAAACCAATATACAGGGCTTGACATTAACTTTTTTTCCTACTTGTCCATTCGGACAAGTGACCAAGACATTTACTTGTCCGAACTTCAACTTCACTTGTCCGATTTTTTTGCCAATAAAAATCTAATACTGTCAGTTGGAAAACTAAATAAAATCCATTACATGTGTGTGATGTTATTTATAAATACAACAAACACTTAAAACAAAATTTTATCTAGACTTTCTGTCCTGACAACAACATCACTGTTCAGAAACTGTCAACATAAATTCGTAAGTTCCATGCCTTTGAGTATGCATTAAGTGAACTTCGATCCCAATCGAGTGTGAACTCAATTACATGGAGAACCATATCGGGATCAAAGTTCGGTTTTTATGTACTGTTTCCGTATCTAAAGTACCGGTAAACTTTCAAGTCATTCTTTAATTATTTGGAGACTTCTTTATAGTAAAATGCACTTGTCCAATCGGACAAGTGCTCAGCAAAATCCACTTGTCCGTAATTTTTTTTCATTGGTACCGGACAAGCGGACAAGCATTAATGTCGAGCACTGATATAATTAGTGAGTAGTTAAAACCATAGAATGTGACTTTGCTACCATGCCCTTAGTATGACTTTTTTTCTATGTTAAATGGGTGACTAATGTTTTTAGTTGACTAAAATGATTTTTGACTAATAGTACAAAGTAAAATATACACCAATATTTCAGTTTCCAAGAATTTTCTCTCAATATCTATGTACATGTAATAACATTACAAATTTTTCATCTTTGTCTCATCTTAAATCACGGTTCTTGCAGGAGCTCACCACATTCAGTGATGAACAGATGGGGCTTGGTTTGGTAATAATACTTTAAATTTAATAAATGAGGTAGTATTATTTTCAATTGACTAAACTTCAAAGCTTGTTCTTAAATGGATACAGAAAATATTTCCATCTTTCCACCAGAAATATTTACTGTAATAATGATTCAATCTACAATCCCAGAAGAAAACAAAAATTTAGAATTTTCTGGGGATACTCAATATAACAAGAGGCCCATGGGTCATATTGCTCACCTGAGCACATTGGCTAGGAAAAAAAACAAATCAGTTCAGTATTGAAAAGTTTAAAAGGGGGGGAGGGCTTGAATTTTAAACTACCTGAGGACGCTTCCATATAAATATAACAAATGGCTTTGCTGTTCTTGAGCAGAAGATTTTTAAAGATTTTTTCCTATATATTCCCTTGTTCAAAATTTGATCCCCCATTGTGGCCCCTCCAACCCTGGGAATCATCATTTGAACAAACTTGAATCTACTCTACTAGGAGTGAAACGGTTCACCGCGGTATCGATTCACCGCGGTATTTTTTCTCGGTTTGATACACGGTGCAAAATCTCTAATTTTCGGTTCGGTTCATTTTTCGGTCGGGATCGTTATTCAGTCGGGTTTGGCATAAGGTAAAACATGTTACTCAGTATAAATAAGTGTAGAAAATGTAAATGTTTGATGACTGATAGCTTGTAAAATAATTTTTGACAGTCAAATAATTTTAATCAATTTCTTCTAGTCAATTTGCAAATAAAATTCGTAAAATATGTGACTAGATTTAGAAAAAGAAAGCATAAAACAACGTTGAATTTGTTTCCTTCTATCAAAATGTATCGTATCGAAAATAACCGGACCAAGACAAAATTATACAATACGTATCGAACCGTGAAGGAGGTGTATCGTTTCACCCCTATACTCTACATGAGGATGCTTCCAATATGACTAAACATGGCTTTTCTGTTCTTGAAAAGATTTTTTCCTATATATTCCTATGTAAAACTTTGATCCCCCATTGTGGCCCCACCCTAACCCTGGGGGGTCATGATTCAAACAAAGTTGAATCTACACTATCTGAGGATGATTCCATATCAATATGACTTAACAAAGCTTTGCTGTTCTTGAGAAGAAGATTTTTCAAGTCTTTTTTCCTATATATTCCTATGTAAAAGGATGATTCTCTATAAGGTCATTTTCCGGCCTAAGATGAAATCATTTAAAAATGTAATTTTACGTAATTTTAATCTCTCTATTTTATGATTTTGGTGTTTATTTTTCAACATCGATCACAGTAGTCATGTGATATAGAGATAAAATAAGGCGGTCAAATAAAGAAAAAATGAGTGTAGGTCTAATTAAATCATGTTTAAATGCGTGTTGCTTAATAAGCCCATACAAGAAATGAGGTGTCGAAGAGTCTTTCAAGATTGAACTGCCAAGGATGTGAATGAAATGCTGAACACATTTTAAGAGATCTTTTTTGTGATTGAATAAACACTCAGTTGTTAATTAAAACAACTAGTTCTAAATTAACAATAAAAAAAATGAATAAAAGAATCCATTTATGTGCAGGATGAAAATATACATGTAAATACAAGTCGTTTTTTATATATATCAATTGACCAGTGGATTTATAAAATCTAGAATGGTTATACATGTAATATTGAAAATAATAATAAAGAAAGTGAAAGAACATCTTAAAATTCCTTTGCTTTTATTTAATAACTCATGTAAATTATCTATGAATTTAATTGAAAGAAAACGTTAATCAAGCAATAATTTACAAATGGCAAATAATTCAAAGCCAATGTCTCTACCCCTCTCTCTTGCATCGACAGACATTCAAGAAAAAACGCAAAATTTTCAACAGCTCCTTAAATTACTCAAAGATTTTAGAATATGGTCTGACAAATCTGTAACATCAAGGATACACATGAGTCCTATCGGTCATGGAAGTCAAGTGGTTGGCTCTGGGGGCCAAAGGGTTTCTAAATTCCTCCTTCGCGGTCCAACAAAACTAATGCGTTTAACATGGATACCGACCCTCCCTTTGCTAAACAAGCATAAAAGTCGTTGATTTGTTTTATATATATTCTTGTACCACAATAAATATTGGCCAATAGAGAAGCAACATGCATAATTTATTTTTTTTACTCCTCACAAAAGGGGCAAACCACTTTACATGGGTGAAAAATAAAATGTCTTGTACAGCGTAAAAACATACAATCAATCACATGCATTCTATAGTCCCCCTTCCCCTTTGATATTTGGGTTTCTGAGACAGAGCCTCTGTTCCATAAGCTAGTATTGCTACAAAATGTGTATTGCATCCTTAAATCCCAATACTAAATTGATCACTTCAAATAGCAAAATAGTTCGATCTTGTGTCACTCATCAGGGGAAAATAGGAGTGTCCCTCTGAAAGGTGGAGGCGAAATTTCACGTTTGTAATTCCTTATCTATCACAGTTACCTACTATAATAATTATTAGTTAATATACCACAATAAAACAGACGTGTATCTTCCACTACAACTTCGATGGTTTCTATAATTTCAAGTCCATATGTACTAACAGATATATACTCAAAGAAGAATGAAATCTACACTCAAGAATAAAGATTCTAACTATATACTTTATAAAAAGTATTGTTTCTGTATTTTTAGCAATCATTTCAATAGATTTGTAATCATATGTAATCACTAGATTTCAGAACAGTATTTTCCTGACATCCAGTCTTTCCAGTCCTTTGATTTTTGATTTTTCAATTAGAAAAACAATATTTTCGAGTGAAAATAGCATGGCTTACATTCATTCTCTTTTATCAACTAGAAATTGTACTCTAACTGAAATTTTAGAACATGAAATAATCTTAACAAGGTGATATCTTCATTATGAGTAAATAAGCTTTCCCTAAAATTATCATTAAAATGAAGCAAAAAGTTTTTATTTAGATGTCATAACCGCCTTAAACCAAGTTGATACGCTAGTGGTCACTTTTTATATTAATAAGAAGTTTGCATGCAAGTTTTGGTGTTGGTTTAAGGTGGTTATGACATGTGTAGGAGTTGCCAAACGCACCCAACTTCTCCAGTTTTCCCATTGCCCTAATGCTAATGTGGGTCGATAGTACATCATTTTGTGACCCTATATCATAACAGATACTATAGAACCACTAACCAAACAACATTTATAAATAAATTGGATTATTACTCTGATGATTGAAGCAGTTTTTAAGGAAAAAAATATTGCTTGAAATTTTGAAGTCGTTGTATGCTGGAAAACGGCCTTATAGAGAATGTACCTTTGATGCCCCATTGTGACCCACCCTACCCTGGGGGTCATCATTTGAACAAACTTGAATCTACACTACCTGAGGATGCTTCCATATCAATATGACCAATCATGGCTTTGCCATTCTTGAGAAGAAGATTTTTTCCTATATATTCCTATGTAAAAGTTTGATCACCCATTGTGACCCCACCCTACCCCCGGGGGGTCACCCATTGTGACCCCTCCCTACCCCCAGGGGTCATCATTTGAACAAACTTGAATCTACACTACCTGAGGATGCTTCCATATCAATATGACCAATCATGGCTTTGCCATTCTTGAGAAGAAGATTTTTTCCTATATATTCCTATGTAAAAGTTTGATCACCCATTGTGACCCCACCCTACCCCCGGGGGGTCACCCATTGTGACCCCTCCCTACCCCCAGGGGTCATCATTTGAACAAACTTGAATTTACACTACCTGAGGATGCTTCCATATCAATATGACCAATCATGGCTTTGCTGTTATTGAGAAGAAGATTTTAAAGATTTTTTCCTATATATATTCCTATGTAAAACTTTGATCGTCAATTGTGGCCCCACCCTACCCCCAGGGGTCATGATTTTAACAAACTTGAATCTACACTACCTGAGGATGATTCCACATGAGTTTCATCTTTCCTGGACCAGTGGTTCTTGAGAAGAAGATTTTTAAAAGATGCTATTAATTTTTCACTAATTTGTAATTATCTCCCCTTGGAAGAGGGCATGGCCCTTCATATGAAGAAACTTGAATCCCCTTCACCCAAGGATACTTTGAGGCAAGTTTGATTGAAATTGGCCTAGTAGTTCTTGAGAAGAAGTCGAAAATGTGAAAAGTTTACAGACAGACAGACGCCGGACAAAATGTGATCAGAAAAGCTCACTTGAGCCTTTGGCTCAGGTGAGCTAAAAACATGGAACTCCTTTGTCAAGAATCAAGTTATCTGACATATTTACAAGCTTCTGGAATCAATAAAAGTTTAAGCTACAATGACTTTTTGAATGACCTTTGAAATATGACCCTGAATCATGGCATAGCATACATACCAGCCAATTAAGTACAATTTAAAATGTGTAAAAAAGAAAAAAAAAAAGTCATATTGTTGGATGTTAGAGAATTCCACTTGGTTAATGATTTTTTTTAGCCCTACAGCTGCAATGACCTTGACATTGAAGATAGAATTTTGAAGCATGATCTTCATACAACAGCTAAGCAATGAAAATATATGAATTAACAATTCATTCACATAGATGACTTGAGAGATACACACATGGAGTGATCCACTGGATAATAGATTAGCTCAACAGCAATAATGACCTTGAAATCAGACCACAAATCAAGGTCATAACAAATCACTTGGGAACTTGTAAACCTAAGCAAATACATTATACAATTGCATTGCTGTTTTTGAAAGATCAATATCAGGAATTAGCCACCTAAGGAGTACGATATTTACAAAGCCCAAAGGGTGTGGTGTTAGTATCAGGGCTCATAAACATAGGAGGGATTTGACTATATCATATTAAAAAGTGGCTTTCAATGAACATTGTAAGTAAATCTAGTAATTATTCAATCATATAATAATGTGCATTATGACTTTTTTTGTGGTAGGCAAGGCTAAACTGTTCAGATTTGATTATCTTAAGAATGCTAGTGCAAATGAACTAATGCCTGAATGAAAAGAACTAAATGCCTTTGTCTTAATTGCAATGAATTGTTTTGTTAAAGAGAAACTAAATTAAATCTTTCTTCTCATGCACTGCATGCACACAAATGTAAAATTGCACTGAAGTACACATAATAGCATTTAAAACATATCACTGTGTTGTAACATTTTTCTTTTACATGTGACTTCATCAAAATCTGTATATACAATGTTCAAATTAGGGTTGTCAATGAGTGATGGATACTCGAATACTCATCCAAAGGTCCAAGTATTGAATACTATAATCAGTATTTGAGTACTTGGGAGAAAAAACATGAAATAATTCTACTTAGAAATCGCTATTTGTCAAACACATTCTATTTTCAGAGATCTTACATTATCTAACATGGATTCCAGACTATGCACCAAGATTTGTAAACAAGCATGCTGATGTTATTTTAAAATGTATTCATTTTTTTTAATGTTTATATACATAACGTATCCGTCCAGAAATAATTTTAGAATGAAACAAAGAGAACAGAGTGGATTTGAATCTTCTGATTTTTTTTTTGTGTAGTCTGACATTTTGTGTAGTACGAGCAGTATTATACCGGTATATATCATAGATGTGCTAGGCAGTTATTTGCCAATCCCGTTAGCATAATATAAAATCCTGCAAGATCAAGCTTATAACTTGGGGAGAAATGATAGTAACCCAAAAATTCTTGTACAATTCTCTTATTCAATTGACTATCATTAAGTTGAATGCTGACTGACATTTTCATACTTATTCTTAGGCCATTATTTAGGGACCACAAAATTCACCCCTTCATTCATTGATGCTATATTTCAAAATTGGTTGAAAGTGTTTCAGTGGTTCAAGAGAAGCTGAAAATGTTCAAAAGTTTACGAACAATGAGCAACACACAATGCATGATGATGGACAAAAACAGATAGCAATAGGTCACTTGAGTAACTCAGGTGACCTAAAAAATTGATTTTATCACATAAAAATGTGTGTATAACCTTATTGCTGTAAGGATCCCTACCTTTGTAGAGAGAGCTGCAATTTGATCATCTGCTGACAGTATGGATGGAGAATCACTCGTATTGCTGTCTGATTGACGAATCTGGACACATCGTAATCTACAACAGGGATATATATACCTCATTTAAGTCATCTTATTCCACACCATTTATCTGATACTTGGCTGCTTCAATTTAAAATTCATTTTAAGATATCCCACTGTGTGTCCCCTGGCTGTCTCCTTACCTATGCTCCATTATGTTTTCTTTGGGAACAGTTCTCCAGTAGTCTGACAAATTATCAGGAGGATCCCCATTCAGTTCGACAGCCATGATCAAGAACTTATCTTTGTCTACTCCTTGGTGATGTTCTGAAATTATTCAAAGGGACATCTCTGAGTGCAGATTTAAATTAAATATAGTAGTATCCTGTGTAAAGCACACAGTACAAGATCCCCCCCCCCCCCCAAAAAAAAACAGCTACACAAAGAAAAAAAAATAAATAAAAAGTAGATCGACACTTGGGCAAATGGTTTTTACTGGCAAAGGAGAAAAAGTCGGCTAAGTCTTGTATTAAGAAAAAGAGCAAGGTTCTGTTCATAAGTCAAACTTGTAAGGCTCAAAAAATGGGGGGGGGGGGGGGCATGGAATTTCTCCACCTATAATGGCATAATGGCCCAGTTAATTTGGTAGTCTCCCTCAATCCTCTGTTAGAGGAGGAACCCCAAACCACCCTTCTGCTTTTTTTTATATATCCCCTGCTATTTCAATTCTTATGGACAACCCTGCAGGACTTATAAGCAAGCCTTACCATGTGAACCGACCCTAATTCTCCTAACAAAGGGCCAAAGGTCAAAATCTACTAATTACACGATTCCTACAGATTACTGTTATTCTTATCTCATCACAAATAATATAAATAATAAACTCTGATAATATTTAAAGGAAAATGTCATGAAAATAAAAAAAATTTAAAAAACAGGCAAAGAGAGACAAATCCTTTTAACATTTTTTTTAATGTACCTTGATGAAGATGGACATTAATTTTTTCCGTTGTACCTGGTTTAACAATACCAGAACTTGGACGAACTTTGTATTTTTCAGGTGAAGTTGTCTTTACCTATAATAAGTAAAAATTAATATGTATCAAATGTATTCTACAATATATTCTTTGATGAAAGAAATCAGTAGTCACTTCATTTAGATACATGTACAACTTATGTTGAATATGAAAAAAAATTCTCTGACTAGTCATTAACAAATTGAACATCAAAGATTTACATTACTTTCAAATTTTGCTTCCCCCTCCCTTTCCCCCCCTTTTTTAAACATTTTTGCCTTCAAGATTTATGCAAATCTATAGATAGTCTTACTTTCTGAATTTATCTGATATATTTATAATACTTACTTTGTATGCTATTGAATAAGGGAGTGTGTTTTTAAGACAGATGGTATCTTTTCCACCATCATCTGTAATGAACTTTAACTCCTCTGCTGGGCTATTAAATAAAATCCACACATATTAACAACCTTTAAGAATGTGCCTTCAGAGTAAACTTCAATTTATTTTCTTTTGTGATTGAAGCTTCAATATTTTTTCATTTGCTTGTCCAACACTTCTCTTTTTTTTTTTTGGGGGGGGGGGGGGGGGGGGGGGGTTGGAGGGGATAAAATTTCTTCAATTAACCTTGCTTTCTATTTAAATGGATACTATAAATCTTTGATTTCTTGACACCTTTCTCAGCACCTCCTAACTCTGACTGACCTTATGGTAAGAAGTCTGCCCACAAAACTGTTCCCTTCTGGTCGACTCCTCACAGGACCAGCATTCCTGTTGATGTTACTTCGAGGACTTGTAACCTGGAGAATATTATCTTAAACTGTATCCTAAAATGCATCAAACGCACTTCTCTCTATTAGTCCACATACAGCCTAAGCTATACACGAGCACAAATATTTCTTAGTCTGTGCATTTGAATCAAATGTTACTTCTCCCAAAATTTATTGGTCTATTAAGATGTTATACTACTATTTCCACATATTTTATCAACAATAATTTTTTACTGGGCAAAACAGAACCATGCAAGATACATGCATTAACAACTACCATTTGAAAATACCATATGTCATCATAAATTTCACCGATGTCCTTTAAAAGGTAAAAAAAATTTAATTAATCTTATGCTATTAGCCTTTACTTACCACACTTGAGTTACTAATATCTGTAGTTTCTGCACTAAAGCTCTGATACAAAGGAGAATTCTGGTCAGCAAATGTTACCTGAGACAATAAAATTACCCATCATAAATACAACAAAATTACCCGTCATTAATACAATAAAATTACCCATCATGTATACAATAAAATTACCTGTCATATATACAATAAAATTACCTGTCATATATACAATAAAATTACCTGTCATATATACAATAAATTAACCATCATTAATACAATAAAATTACCTGTCATATATACAATAAAATTACCTGTCATATATACAATAAATTACCCATCATTAATAAAATTACCTGTCATATATACAATAAATTACCCATCATTAATATGATAAAATTACCTGTAATAAATACAATAATATTACCTGTCATAAATATAATAAAATTACCCATCATAAATACAATAAAATTACCAAACATATATACAATAAAATTACCTGTCATATATACAATAAAATTACCCATCATAATTTCAGTAAATATCCAATAACAAATTCAATAAAATTAACAGTTATAAATTCATTCAAATTTGTTGTTCTTTCAGTTACAAAAAATGTAAAATATGGTATAAAGTTATCATGTCTTCATCTATCTTTATAAATGTTTTTAAAAAGTCATAGAAACCTTTATAGATACCTTTTTCTTTGTGGCATCATTATTTTGATTATCTTCAGCTTCTCTTTCCTCTGGAGGAATATATTTGTATTTATAAGTATCCTGAAAAATATTCATTTTTGCATTAAAATCACCAAATAAATGCATTTCAAGCTTTTACAAATCACCCAAGCCATAAAAAGATACAGGACCGTGTACAACAACACACATAGGTACAACCATTAATTATTTTCAATTGTTAATTTGAATAATGAGTCCATGGGGAAATAAAAGGATTCTACTCAAATAAAATTAAAAAGTTACTAAAATATGTCACATAGTAATATAGTAACAATAACGCTACTCCCCTTTTGTCTAATAATTTCCATACCTTTTATACCTTAAGTTGCTATTAATTTATGGTATACAGTAAAGTAATTTTAGTGTTTAAGTTAAGAATTATTTTCCCATGTAAACTTACAGTACCACCCATATGTTCTGGTAGGTTTTCTCTGTCTATGTACTCCTGTATGTCATTCTTACTGACAAATTTGAGCTTTTTCTGAGCTTCTGCACTCAACCAAGTCTTCACAATCTTCCAAGCAGCTAGAAATGAAAATAATTATCACTCTTATAGTAATGAAATCAATAAATAAACATATTATACAATCATTGTCAGCAGAGTGTTTATGAAATAAAAATATGTTCCTCTAGCCAAATGCATGTATAAATCCTGTTACAATTAATGTATCTTCACTAATCAAGTGATTCTGATCTGCTGCACACTCCTCCAAACACTTAGCCCATCATACTCACACTATCAAACTTTAGGGGTTTTTTTTAAATGTTTGATTGATATCGCTTGACTGACCAAAAAGTGTATTACAAATCTGTAGGGTTTTTTTTATCATATCTCTGTTTGGGATGTTTCTTGGTGTTATGTTCTAGAGAATAAAAATCACCTAACTTTAAGTTAATATATATATATAATGTGATGTGATATAGACATTGCAAATATATACTTGCCTTGTGTCCTATCAATAAATGATCATTGGATCCATGCTTTTTGAATATTCCTTAACATCTTAAATTTTAAAGCTTTCTTGTAAACACTGAAATTTATGTGTATAGAGGTAGTATTTCTGATACTGTGGCATGAACAATCCCAACTTTAAAATGGTTTGATAGTCCAAGGATTTGTGAGAAGTGTAACATCAGTATCTAGAATTTGTAAAAAATATTCCAATTCCAAGAGTAATGGTAACTTTAATTATCATGATCATACTCTTCTTCATATACTGATAAACATTTACTGTAAAGTGTAATTAAAAATCATTGAAAATAAAGGATAAAAGAGAATAAATACCATTAAATAACCAAGGCATTTCATAAATCAGAAGGTATCCTAAAATAAAACAGCTAGATTACCATGTGTCATCATATTCCAAAACAATTGTTTTTAAATACAGGTAAACTTCGTTATCTCGACATCGACGGGACCATCCGAAAATGTCGAGATATCCGAGGTGTCGAGATATCAGAGTTGAGACTTGACGTCCAAGATTTCACTGCATAACCAAACACATACGGCCTGCCTAATTGAAGACCTACAGGTAATTGAAGACCTACGGAAGACCTAGGGAAGACCTACAAAAATATGGGCTATATACAGCAAAACTAATATGATATTCTGATTTATCATGTCTTAAATATGTATAATACACAAAAAGTTTTATAAAAAGAAGTTTTAAAGTGTATTTTTCAAGCTCGGTTATGGGGAACTATTTCTTCTCTCAGACGACCTATCGCAAGAACGGTAACTCTGGTTGACTTGTAAACAACAACACGTTTATAATTTGGTGAAGTGAATAAGGAAAATAAGAAATACACAAATAAAAAAATCCAAATAATATTTGTTGAGTTTTTCAATCATGTTTATAATAAAGATATAAGTTGAAATATGAATTCTGATGAGATTTATACAGTGTATATAAATAATTCTTTCACATTAGATGTATACTGTCAATATTATATATAGTCAATATTTATTATTTAATATTGCAATTTTTCAAACATGTAATATGTTTTATGGGATAAATATTAAATATTCTAATCTAAAATATTGATATGTGTACTGTGGATTTGCCTTAAACCATGTAAAGTAAGATATCACTCTGAACTAAAGGCTTCAACACTAATGTGTTATATACACATTCTGAGGATATATCCGTGTTTTGATTGCAATTATCAACATACCCCACTTGCTCTGATGAAGTTAATTAACAGTCAACAAAGCAAAGATATATTTTAAAAATTCTTTGAATTATATTATCTTCTTACAGAGACACTCACTGTCTCTGCTACATGAAAGAATTAGATTTCTTAATATAAAATAACTTTTTAAACCAATAAAAAATCAATGACTTTTACATGTGACTAAAATGATAACATTTTGAAAAAAAAAAAATTTCCAAAATGGTCGCTTTTTTCCCTTAATCAAAAACATGTTTATATTACAGTGGCAAGAACAACTAAAAAAAAATTAAATGTTATTTTAAAATAACCTGTCATGTACGCCAAGAAATACTAAATAAAACATTAACTTAAAGAATATTTTTTTTAATATGTAGAGCCAAAATATACAGTAAATCGATCTTGAACATATTTTTATTAAATAATTAAATTGAAAGGAAATGAAAATAGAAGTTCTTAAACTTACACTGTTTGACCTCTCTTTAAAATAAGAACAATATATGTCATGAAAAATAAATATTAACTGAAAATAAATATTAACTGAAATAGGAATATAATAAGACTTTTAAGTGGAATTCTATGAAATATAAATTAACATGACAATTTAAAATCTACAGAATTAATCAATGAATTTATGGATAGCAGCAAGAAATAGTGTAATATATTCTGTCTGTTATTTACATACAAAGTATACAAATTCATTTTATAAATTAAACAAGTAACATGCATGTAATCACTTAAATGAAATGCATGCATATTTTGAATAAATTATTATTTTTTGCTGTTCAGGGTCAGTGAAATACATGAAGATTTTGTAAGTGATTGTGGCTCTGATCTTTAAGAAAAATTACTTCAGATTTTTTAAACTTAACTTTTAACACTCTGTCAAAAGCATAAACATGTTTATTTCAATTATAATATTTAAATTTGTACATTGATATACCCAAATAATTTTGAAAATAAATTTAAAAAAAGAAATAAAGGAATTTGTTGAAAAGAGTCCACTCATAGGATCTGGAAACTTGTGATAACAATTTGATAATTCATTTAAAAACATACATATATTTTATGATTTGATCAAATTATGGTAGTATATATAAATTTATGTACCGGTATATGTGTCTGCTTTGGTTAAGTTTTTTGTTTTTATTTTTATTTTATTTATTTATATTTTTTTTACAAAATAAAATAATATCTATTTGAATATTCCCTTTTATTATTTCATTTTTGATGTATTTATTTTTAAATATCTTCAATGATTCTATTTTTCCTCATTTAACTATTGATTTATTTACATTTTTCTGACATGTTTTGGTGAACAGCTGATTTGTTATTTACGCGAGTTATCGTTCTTGCGTTAGGTCTTCTGAGAGAAGAAATAGTTCCCCATACCGAGCTTGAAAAATACACTTTAAAACTTCTTTTTATAAAACTTTTTGTGTATTTTATATATTTAAGACATAATTAACCAGAATATCACATCAGATTTGCTGTATATAGCCCATATTTTTGTAGGTCTTCTCTAGGTCTTCCGTAGGTCTTCATTTACCTGTAGGTCTTCAATTAGGTATTCCCAACACATACACGTGTATAAACTTATTATACGTACATGACTTCAATATAGACTGTAGGTCAACTTATTTCAGCAATCCCTCTATTTTTATTAAAAATCTAAGAAATTATTTTTAAAAATTTTATTTATGAAACCTGTTCTTTCTCTTTATCGAAATCGTTCTAAATTTTTGTAGTTTTCCATTCAGCATTCGCGTGTTACTTGCTTTTTTGTCAGAACAGGATACGAAATGCGCTCTATAAACTTCGAACCGAACCGTATAAACATGATAAAGTCGACATCCGAGATACGAAAACATATGAAGTGCGTAATTATTTTTTTTTCTTATTTCATTCAGGAAGAATGTGCATTAATATTAATTTTTTAAGAGATTTGTGTATCTAAACTAACGTAGTGATATCACAGATGCATGAATTACGGATGATTCGGTTAATCGTGTCGTAAATCGGATTATTTCCTGTTGAATGCATTTTAACTACGAAATATTATTAGAACATCGTTTAATTCTTTAGTTTGAATTTATTCAATATGTTTATTATTCTTTGTAATTTAGTTATCTTTTTCAGTTTTAAAAGTTATGTTAGGTTTCGACATAAATAAACACCTGTAAATTTAAGCAGAATCGTGCAGATTTATCAGTGATATTACCCAAGCTGAACATTAAGCAATTAACGTCTCAAAGACGCCGAGGGGGGCTTTGGATTCACCTACAAACACAGTCTATAGAATTAATTAAGCAGCGTGCAGTCAAAACATGGGTGTGAAAGGTGTAAATTTTTGACGACGTCGAGATACCCGGAGCTGTCCGTGCGTGACGAGCGACCCTATCTGACAAACAGTTAGGTTCAGTGGAGCAGAAAATTGCCGATGTCGACATATACCAGGTAAATTTTGCTCTTGGGACTGTGAATATACGTCGAGATAACCAGGGTTGTCGAGATTACCGAGGTCGACATATCAGGGTTTTTGCAAATCATTTATATAGTAAATACTGCCGGGACCGCGGACGGACGTCGACATATCCCTGGTTGTCGACATATCCGATGTCGAGATACCGAAGTTTACCTGTATCATTTTATTTTATTGCATTCATTGACCTTAAATGAACATCTGTAAAATTTCAAAACTGACTGAGATCAATAAATGTACCTAATAAAAAATAACCAAATAAAATTTACCAAAAATAAGCCAAAATGTGCACGAATATATATCAAACTATTCAGTTCACTCAATCAATGTCAACTTTTTTAACTGTGGCTGAGGTTGATTTGGCAGATTTTTTAATCAATTTTTTTTTTATAAATAAATTATCCAAAACAAAAACTCATGCATTGCTAAGCTGCATTATACTTACCCAATAATGTAGGATAATATATCTTAAAGGATGTAATTACAAATTTGATCATTTCCATATCCTAAAACAGGAAGAAAAATAAATGAATATTTTAACCAATTAGCACACAAATACTAGATTCCTTGAAACTTTTTTCCAGTTTATAAGTGTTCATCAATGAATTTCCTGTTTTTTGAACACTGGATCTAACAGGAAACTAATCATTATAAAAGGTAGGTTATATATATCTCCTTATCAAATATATAAATAGCTTAGAAATGAAAAAAATTCAGGAGAGCAAGTAGGCCATTAAAATTCAGTACAAAGTTCACCTTTACAGTTCAATGAGATATTGTAATATCAACTTATCTACTTGTAAGTATTAAGTTGCATTTGAAACATAAGTAAAGATTTCACTTCAAAATGTGCTCCTTTTTAAGTATATTTGAAGAATTTATAATATAATTTAATATACCAAATTTGAAAGCCCAGTGTTGGTCATATCAAAAAGCATCACAATCTCATCCTCTGGACTCTCATTGTATGTAGTCTCAAAACAATACGCAAAATACTTTTTTATCATAGGCAACATATTTGGGTCTTTTTTGTGCATTGAAATTTTCAGCCATACTGCAAATAAAGTGAATGTAACTGCAGCATGTATATAGACACACACTATGGTAAGTCTTTGACCATGAACATCTTTTATAATTTACTTCTGGCTGTAATTTTTAATGTAATAGTTGATAAAGTAACAATTTAATGACAGTTTTAGTCCCAAACAATGATTAATATGTATTATCAAATCAGACGATTGGTAAATTGTGTAGCATGCTTGATGAAAACAATAAGAATTTTAATATGGAGGACTTTATACTTATTTTGCGGCCTTCTTTATCTGTGCCGTGGAAGTACATAGCACCAATCTCCCAAAACTCTCTAGGAAATGAGGACTCTGATATATCTATCAATCAAAAAATTTTAAATTTCTTAATGCAACCAGTTCAGTGTGCTTCAGTGTGCTTTTTTAACGGCAACATTTTCGTATTACAGTCAGACGTATAAAGCAACCTATAAAAAGAAAAGCTGAACAGCTTCTAGTTGTTTTCTACATACATGTATTAATTAATACTATAATACTTGTCTTCCTTGTCCTTCAACATAGTTTTGAATCTTCTTGATAAATTATGTAGATTTATTTTCTTTTGCAATTGTGTTCAACATAAATTAAAAAAAAAAAAAAAAGAATTTGATTTACCCTTCACTAAAATGTGCAAAATAAAGACTTCTCAAAACAAAATTATATGCCTAAAGAGGGAAAACTGAACTCTGTAGTTATCATAGTCAAAACCATCCTAAATTGAGGTAATAAATCTTTTACAAATTTTCAATTCATGTCTCTTCGTGTACTTCAGTAACAAAAATGAAATTCTACAAAATTCATTTTTATAAAATTCAAAAGGATATAACTATCCCTCAGGAACGTAATGAACTCAATGAAATATACCTGCAAGTGTTGTAAAAAGCAAATGTTCAAAACCTTTATAAACATTGCAAAAATGAAATGAATTTTTCAAATAAATCACCTCTGGCACCAATCTCTTTCCGCCATTTTAGAGCCTCATGTAACCTATCTGCAGCATCCTGAATTGTTTCAGTCTTTCTTATGAATTGACTGACATAGAGGTCATTGGAGTTTATGTTATCAACATCTCTCTGATCATAAACACCAGTCTTCACCAATTCATCCGCTATAAAATAGTAAAATTAATACATCATTTGTTTATGCCAAATTTGGAATCTATCAAATTTTTTAGGGCATGCATGTACAGTCAGGCAGTCTTTGATGTATAGAAAACATTTTGTGTAATATGTGTATATATTTACATTTCCATATATTTTTCCTTTAGATTCTTTGCAAATTCGAATGATGTTCATTTTCTCATGAACTACCATGGATGAGCAAGAATATCTCCATTGTGATGTCATAATACCATACTTGACGTAAAGCTATAGTGCAAACTATTTTGTTTCAAAAATGATCGTTGAATGACATAAATATGTGACAAGTCGTTAGACAAATAATGTAAATATAAGATATGAATTTAATTTTTGAGAATTCATGAGGCACATGAACTACAACACTTCACGCCTGCATATTTATCATGAAGAGCTGACGCGCTTCATGAAGTATGCCAGTGTGAAGCGTCGTAGTTCATCTCATGAACTCTCAAAAATTAAATTCATTTCTTAAATATATTTCATTTTAATCACACGTTTACTCCTTTATACAGTCGATATAGCTCATAGTATATCGTTTTAATATCCATGGTTGTGAATTATATCAAGTGAAATATTGTGAATTTACATATATATAACAGTAAAACATGAAAAAGCTATGTGTAAGACTTGTAATAAAAAAGAATCTCCCATGGATTGAATTAAGATATGATATTTTATCCAACTTATTGTGTGTTTTTATATAATTATCCCCTGGCCAAGGCTCGGGGCTAAACACATAACTTAATTGTTGGATAAAAAATCATATCCAACCACAAACCATGGGAGATCCTATATATATTTGTTAAAAGTAACATATAGGTCCGATGGGCAGGGCGGTCAAATAGTTAATTTCTATTAACGTTTCTCATTGCTTTGTATAATTATACAGGTTACTACAATAAATCATTCACTTACTTGCATATTGAAGGCAAGAAAGATTCCCTCCAAAAATGTAGCTTAATTTAAAAATAATTCCAATGCGTTCTCTTATCCACAAATTTCAACTTGAAATAGGGATTATAATTTTTACAGATTATTTTATATGCCTCATGCCTCAGATTAATAAATTTCAGGTCTAGCTTGAAATGGTGCTATGTAGCCTGGCATATGGTATAAAATTTTGGAAAATTATGGAAATTGTATGCTAAAACTTGATGTAAACATCAATTTGTATGTAAACATCTATTTGTATAAGTATAAACAAAAACTTTGTGTTCAATCAGGGATGTATATACTATACATAAAACATTTTGGTTCTTGGTTCAAAGTGTAATTTGTTTTTTCTTTAATATAAATAAGAAACAGAGCAAAAACTTTGTTTGGCGAACATAACTAGTATTTGTAATACACAATGTAACAAGAGTTGAAAAGATATATTTATAACCCCCATACATAACACCACTCCACACGATTAAACGGATGCTATTGCACACTATTTATTTATCGATAGACCGAGACAATCTACTCTACCTTTGTACTTTTTATTGTATACATTCCGTAACTTATCGGCTTGTGTTCGGGGACTCTGCAAGAGAAACGATTTAAATAGACATAACATTGAACACTATAAGTAAATAAAGTCTTTACTAAACCATCGTTAATTTTGTAAATCTAACGAAATACAATAACTTAGTAACATACCCCGTCCCCTTCCGCCATAGTAGACTGTATCGTCTGTTGCTTCCCTCCTCAACGCCTACGTAAACAATAAGTGAATCTCGATCCCGATATTAATTTTTGTTGATTTTTTTTGGGGGGGGGGGGGGGTTCCAGCAAGCAATAAACGCAATATATATACCACGGGCGGATTTAGAAGGGGCCCAGGGGGGCCATCCCTTCCCTTTGTGACCAAAATACATAAGAGCTTAATAAATCCCATTTTTGTTGTGGGATCTTGCATTAATTTAACCATAGGCACTCACTGATTAAATTATATCATTATCTTTTCATAGTTAGAACTCTTTAGTGTATGCATAAGTTGAGAACCAGTTTAGAGGTCAGTTATAGTCGATTGGCTATTCTTGGTATACATAGATTTTATTGGTAGGTCACTGAGGTCAAATTCCTTAGTGAGGATAGCTTTTGTTTTTTTTTGAAATTCACTTTGAATCTAGCCATAAGTCAGAGAGCTAGGATTGTTTCCATCTTGGTTTGATACATATATCATATTTGACTGGCTTTTGACCTGATCACAGTAAGTTCTTTATTTTCCTTTACTAACACTTTATATATCATTTGCTTGGTTGAATGAATGAGTTTGAATGAAATAGTATTTGATGAGTAAATGGAAAATGTGTAAATGATATAATAAATTATTTAAATGAATATAAGTATATAAGACACCTGTTTTAAAGTTACACTGATATATGAAAATGATGAGATCTGACCTGAAAGAATTTGTAAATATTGTATATTATAAAAATTAGTAAATACAACTATATGTTGTGTGGACAGGTTCAGATATGGTTGAAGTCAGGATTGACACATGTAGCTGTAACACCTAGATATATACATATGCAGCCTAGGTCCACAACTTGGTATTATTAATATAATTACTCATTTTGAGATTTGTAAACATATAAATTTACTTGAGTTTTATGCGTATGGAGAAATAAGAGTTATTTCCCTTTAATTGTGAATTATGAAGTGATAATAAGTAAATGAATAGGAGGAATATCAGTGTAATATAGATTTTATGCTAATGGAATAATTTGTGACAAAATATACACCTATGTTAATGTTATAAAATATTTATTATGTTTACATGTTTTGTAGGGTTGATATATATCTATATATATCTAATCCATTGTCCAAATTAAAAGAACCCAATAACAACTACAACCAGAGTGTTTTTCTTCTTTGTGGGAAAACCCGGTCAATATTGATATTTTTCTGGTGAATAACAAACCATATTCACCATCGAAAGAGTGAATAATTGTTTAATATTGAAACTATAATCTAAATATTGCATAAATACAGGTGGCTTTGGTTCAATCTTTCATATATTTATTATTTTAAAAGAACGCCTTTCCATTTTTGGATATCACTCCTTTTCGAACAAACAAGCCTGTAGTACGAATGCGAGTGGTGGTGGGGGGGGGTCCCCCACCCCACTTTTTTGGGAGAATAGTCTTGCTGTAGTTTAAATATAAAAAATCATTTATTCATTGCTTAGTCCCTTAACATTTTGTTGCAGTATGGTTAAACTCGGGCAAGTTATTGCATTTAAAAAAAAGTTTTACCGATATGTTAGAAAAAGATTCCCATTTAGGCAGTTTATTTGGGGGGGGGGGTGTTTCTTGTTTTTTATTTGCTTGTCAATTTTATGGGAGGCTGCCCCCCCCCCACTTCAAAATCACCGGCCTGTCAAAGACATAATAATGGCTCTTCAAAAGGCATAATAACGCCTTTTGGAAAGGCGTAATAACGCCTTTTGGAAAGGCGTAATAACGCCTTTTAGAAAGGCGAAATAACGCCTTTTGGAAAGGCGTAATAACGCTTTTTTAAAAGGCGTTATAGCGCCTTTTGGAAAGGCGTAATTACGCCTTTTTTCGCGTTATAACGCCTTTTGGAAAGGCGTAACTACGCCTTTATTTGCGTTATTACGCCTTTTTCCGCGTTATAACGCCTTTTCAAAAAGGCGTTTTTACGCCTTTTTTCGACTTATAACGCCTTTTGAAAAGGCGTTATAACACCTTTAAAATTTTTTTTTTACCGTAGTTTGATCCTAATAGGCTTTTGTACTTTTTAATAGATCTAATCAGGCCCGTAGAACGCGGAGGGGCCGGGGGCACCCCCCCCCCCCTACTTTTTTCTGAGTGCAGTATTATTGCTATAGTAAATTTTCCTTTAGATGCTAATACAGAACAGAACTTTTTATTTCTAATTTAGAGAGTATGAAATTATTACAATAATAAGGAAAAGATGCCCCCCCTTTTTGATGTATGGTCGAGCACTAGCAAATTTCATGATTTGGACGGTAAATCAGCTTTTTTTTAATTTAATTTAATTCAATTATTTTTATTTTATTTATTTATTTTTATTTTTTTTTTAATTTATTTATTTATTTATTTTTTTGCTCGTCAGATAATTTTTGGAAGTTGCCCCCCCCCCACTTTTGGTCAGTTAAGTTCTTTTTTCTGCTTTTCAGATATTTTTGCCCCCCCCCCCCTTTTGAAACCGTTGCTACGGGCCTGCTTATAGTTTGCCATCATTCCATACTGCCTTTTAAAATTTCTCTGAGTAAAACACACACAAAATTAATTTATTGTATGCTTTTAAGCTTTGCTCTTTCAGATATTTTAAAATAAAGGATGACTGCACTTAAGGACATGCGAAAATTGCGAACAGTAGTTGTATACACGCATTATGTTGTGTAAATAGGAGATTAATAGACAACATGTTTAAAAGAGAAAAAACTGTTTCTTCTTACATTCGCCCTCTCTGCTATAACCAAGGGCTGTGGCATGTTGAATATTATAATAACCACGTGATTTTTTGCGTCAGGTAACTGTGAATACTAAATTCCGTCACGTGACTTGTAAGGTAGCATGTTTTGTACTAACTAGGGCACTGTGCTCGAACACGTTGAATTGTCAGGCATCGATTCAAAATATTCTTTACTTACATGGACGTGGTCGTATTGTTCATTTCGTTTTGATACCTTTGTAAATAATGTACTTGTTTCATACAGAATAAAGGGGGGATGAGAAAGAGTAATCTAGCTCGTTTTTATATATGTCATTGTTATTTTTCTAGTCTAATTTTAGAAAAACTCTTATAATGTTAGCTCCACCTCTCATGCATATACCTAATGTTTATTCAAGGAAAGTGTCTATATTTGGAAAACAGTAAGGACAAAAAACATAGAATTATTTTATTGTATCACAGTCTAAAATCATTTTAACATTTAAAATTTGGCGCCAAATTGACAGAATTCTTTAGTAAATATACAAAAGTGAAATACAGTTAAGATATAAAAGCAACAGAAGCGATGGAATAAGACCCAAAATCCAGCGTTAAGTGCAGTTATCCTTTGTAAATTTTTCATGAGAGAGATATTAATAATTGATACTTAATTTTTGCATGAAAGGGTGAGACTTCTTTATGCTAATTTTAGAAATAATAATTATAATTGGCCTTTGTTTGAAATGCAGCACATGGAACAATAATTGCTTCCTGTCATGCATATCTTCATATCATGCAACAGGACCGCGAGTCTTATCGGTACTTATTTTATGTGGGTGGGTAGACCGTCGTCAAAAAACCGGCTCAAAATCTTAAGCAAACATATAAAGCGTGCGGAGTTTCATAAATTCTTACACAGAATGAAGAAATTGACATAATTTATCATAGACCGACCACACCCCCTCTGCCGGAGGTCAGGCACAGAGAGAACAAGCTGCGGTCGGAACGGACGTGCTACAAGGGAGGGGGAATGGAGGACTCCGAAGGTAGGTGACCAGATAGACAAAACTATTGATTTATACAATGACCATCCCTAAAAATGACGAACTAGAGTCAATTATCGATTTTTAAGACCCAAATAATGCTTCGTAAGCCAACAGAAAGATTGGGATAGAAAATAAGCTTGTTTGAGATGACACGCTTAGTCAGGATGAATGGCTGATTCAGATTTTCCCACGGGCAACTACTACATGTAGTGATTAAGTGAAAGCAAATTATCACTGCTGGACAATAAAAAAGAAAAAATTCTTCGGTTCACAGCTATTTATAGTGTCGTCAATTTTCCCCGATTAAATATAATGAAATCGTTTGGCTTAATGAATTTAATATATTTGGTTGGCTGGACAATATTTTAACCCCTATCTTACCCCGCCACCTCCTCAACGCCAATACCGGGACATGGAGCAAGTATGATATTATAGAAAACATAGCTATTGTATGCTCATGTCTCCTAGCTCAATAAAACCGTCCAACAGGTTTTTTTCTTGCTTTGTCAAGAAAGTTTTGCTTCATAGTGCCCCCTCCCCGAACTGAAAATATTTGGGTGACCCCACCTCCCACCCCCGAATTGCTTCCTGCATGGCCGGTATATTTATAACTTTTACTTTGTTAAATGCAGTGAGATGGACTACACGCGCGGAAACATTTATTCAGACTTTTTTTAAAAATATTTTTTAAAATATTTTCTAGACTTACTATAGTATTAATTTTTCCATGTACAACATCTGTTACAACCTACTAGTATTTTTGTTGTTGTTGTTTAAACTGTCAACATAATTTTCCAAAGATATCAATTTCATTGATCGAAAACATTTCCCTATACCTTCCACATTAACGAGCGGTGTCTATACATTTCTCTGTAATTATGTTGTCTTGTTTAGTTTTTCGATGTTGTTATTATTGACTGATTTTTATAATGAAAATTATAATTTTGCGACATCAGATATGAATACCCACTTCTAGATCACATCTTGAAACCATTCTTGGTTTCATTAATTTAAGTGATTGTCTTCGACTCTTTTTTAACCATTTTTTTTTAATTTATTGAAACAACTTATAAAGACATGGTGGTCAACTTTATTTAGGACAAAAGAGCAAGGGGAGGAAGGGGGTCGATTCTGTCCAAATTTCAGCTTGAATGGCGCTTATCAAGGAACTAAATATAACGAATATTAAAAATCATGTCTGTTAGCACGACCATGTAGACTGCTCAGGTCATGTTTTACAAACATTTTATATTTGATGTGAATTTGAGGAACGTAATTATGAAAAATAAGACTTAAAATGTGACAAGACTATTAACTTCATGTACTCTCCGGAGTTTACCGTCATTATTGACAAAACATTGACACACGTACACACACACACACACCCTCTCACACATACACTCACACACACTGCATAAGGTGTTTTTAAAATCTTTCCTGGAGATTGGGAATTGCTATTCCCATACCCAACACCTCCGCTCTCCATCTGCCGATTTAAACAGCAATAAAAGATTTTAATCATAAAATATGCTGATATCAGCGAGGGTAACGCAATCAAGGTAAACATTTCACTTTAGGGTAAAAAACAGTGGCGGATTCAGGACTTCAAAAGGGGGGGGGGCAAAATTAGAAGATATTGCGATAAGCAAACAAACAGACAAAACACACACACTAGAAACAAAAATAAACATACAAAACAGAGAGAGAGAGAGAGAGAGAGAGAGCGTTGGGATTCTTGTCTGGTTTCTGACTAATGAAAATATTGAAGCTGCATGATACATTTTCATAAAGGTCCTTTCTATAAAGATGTTCGGAATTTATAAGATCATATTTTTCTTTCCCTCTTACAAGTCTAAACTGAGTTTAAAATCTAGCAGTGACTATATTTTTGGATGAACAACAGCATAGGAAAATACAAGTTTTGATCAAATTAACTACAGTATACATGTAATATGAATTTAGTTAACACTTTCAACAACCAAAGTCTTAAGGGATTTGCTGAAGTGAATCAAATTCATAATCAGGGACTTAAGTTTTAGAATACATCATATACACAAGATTTTCCAAACAAACGCCATCTTGTTAGCCTTGGTAAACTTTCAATCTATAAACAATTTTAAGCAATAAAAACTTTTCTCTCTCTTATTTAACGGTCAATATTTTAAAATTTCTGTTTCATTTTGTATCGGGTTAGGAAGTCTTATGTGTGTATGAAACCCCCCCCCCCCCAATGAACAAATAATACTTTTTCAGTATATAGAAGTGGGTATAACATGAACGGCATCAGAAATTTTTAATCCTTAATGTCAAAAAAAAAATATGATAATCTTGACGTGACTTTGTCTCTCAAATAGATGGTCAGTTTTAACTGAAATGGTACCATCACTTAGTGACGTCTTCTTCATTGCGTGAAAATTACACAAATTTTAGTTACAATAAATGTGAGAAGAATCCCTCCTCATGTTGCAATACTTTTCAATTAGGAGAGAGAGAGAGTACTCATATGTTATTCTACCATTAATTTCAGGCGCGGATCCAGGGATTTTTTCCAGGGGGTGGAGGTGTCCATCCCAGTCAAAAAAATTCCAGCTAAACTTCTTTCCAAAACTTATCAAACCCAGAAAATTTCTTTAAAAGCCCCCCGCCCCCCCCCCCCCCCCAAAAAAAACTTAAAAACCTAAAATCCATTTCCCAAACGTGAAAAAAAAATGTATATCGTGGTGGTGATGGTGGGGTCTACGTTCTTTTTTTTTGGGGGGGGGGGATCCACAGTCATTTTTTATTTGATTCAATATATACTTTTAATGACTCTGCAAATTCCAGGAGGGAGGGGGTCCAGACCCCCCCCCACCCCCCCTCGACCCCCCCCCCCCCCAGATAAGCGCGTAAATTGTTAAGTTACTGTAATGTTAAATGTCAGGAATCCCAGTCTCATTTCTTATTAAAGAAAAACAGAAAGATTAAATTCTTACACAACTAATCAAAAGTAACTTTGACGGTATATGTAATTTGTAAGTTATTTCTTTTAATGGCAGAAGTTGTAATGATGGCGGCCAAGCGTGATGGACGGTCTGTGATGAGACTAGAGAGAATGTTCCGAAGTGAAATCGACGACAAACTTGTCCACCACGTAGCGGGAGGCCCTCACAAAGGCATCCTAATAGCCAAGGCCGTGGACAGTCAGTTACTTTGAAGACACATATATTTATAGTAAAACCACAATCTTTCCAACGTATTATGCAACTCAAATCTTTTCCAAGAGTTTCTGATTGCAAATGCATACCTACTCAAGTCAGTGACAGAAAGCCACTAGCATAAACCAAAACCTATTCCTTCTGTGTTTGATTAATGCCCATATATTTTGTTTTCAATGTTTAAATTTTCTGCAGTAAATCAGCTTGCACATGCAATGTATGTTGACATTTAAATCGACATTCTTTCTTTTCTATAACTGAAGTTCATCTCAAAATTTGCATTAAGTGCATTGTTATTTTGTAGATTTAAAAGACGTGGAACCTCCAGAGGGGAGGTTGGAGTTTCTAGCATACCTTATCAACGAAGAGCAACAAAATCAATCCGTACAGGTGACAAGCACCCCAATCAATTTTTGTCGACTGAAAATAATTCATTTTACGTCGTTTACTTTAATTAACTATGAATTCATTCAAATAGATTGACTCAGTTTTATCGTGTCAAAAGCCTACCCGATATTTCCCGTTTGATAAATAAGTTAGGTATTCTATTGCAGGATTACTGGACGCTGAGGTTTTGGTTCCGGGGTCAGGCTGAGGGGGTCGTTAAGAAGAAGACGTTTACAGACTACTTCCAGGAACTTATGAATCCTTCTAACTTCCCCAAAAGCAAGCTATTTAATTTTAGTTTAAATATGTAAACGTATATAATTTTTTGTTGTTGTTGTTTAAACACTTCTCATGTCCTAAATCTAAAATTTATGAAAAAATTTAATTGACAAAACGTCCATGGTTTAATTTCTAACAAGAATAAAATTTCAGAAATCTTTGTCATGAAGAAACACATTCACGTAATCGAAATTTAGACTAAAAAGAGATCAACTTTTTGTTCGACAATATGTCCAGTATTTGCCATTCATCAAGGAATTTAACATTCTGCTTAAGATTACATTGGATTCATTAAGAAGGCGCTGGTACTCCTTAAAGTCTACCCTGTAATAAAAAGGGTGGAGCTTGAGGTCCAAGAAACAGAGGATCCGTCCCCAGAGGAGTCCATTCCTCCTATTAGTAAGTCGTTATTAACGTTAAATCTATTCAATTTATTTATTAGATGATTAAAAGATGGTTTTTTAAAGCAAAATTATTACAGAAAATGATCAGTACATATGAAGAGTTGGTTTAAAAGTTAATTTGAAAGCTAAATTATATACAGTCAAATGACAGTTTGAAAGATGGTTGAATAAGAGCTCTGTGGTATTTTTTAATTCACATGAAATTTGTTACATATATATGTAATTTTATGTATTTTTTTTAAGTAATTACTATTGAGAGAGTTTTAATGTATTTAACAAATTCAGTATTTCAAATATTCTTCACACATTTCAATGCCCATTCCAGAAAGTTTTACATCAGTATTTACCCCTGCATCCTACACATATCAACTTGTGCCAGAGGTACAAATCAACAATAAAACCTTCATCACATTTATGGTGAAAGCAGCAGCGGACGCTCACGTCGCACTGAGCGCAGTGTATGGTGACGTAGATCGCAAAACGTTTGAAATCGTCATCGGAACTGACGGAAACACAAAGTCCATAATCCGTTATGGTTCGAATGGACCGGTAATGACTGAATCTATGACGATGAACGTTCTGTCTCCGAGTGATTTCCGTTATTTCTGGATAAGCTGGGCGAACAATAAAATTGAAGTTGGACGTGGAGCTAATTATGGAGTGGGTGCTTTCCTTCAGTGGACGATTCCTCCGAGCAAACAGTTCAATATCAACTGTCTTGCAGTTTCCACCGGAACACCTTCTAGAGGGCAGTGGGAGTTCGCAGAACTTTTGGGTTTGTACTTGTAGAAGTGGGAAAAAATTATTCATTGATCTAAAGAAAAGAATTATTTACAGGGGTTTAATTTTTTTCCTTAATTTATTTCCAGATGCAGAAAAGGACTTTGGGAAAGAGGCCAAGAAAAAAAGAATCAAACACTCTTTGTTGTGGATAGCAAAGAAACAGAAAATGTTACAATGCTTAGAAGACGCATATCCCAATATGGTGAAGACTCCTGATTTATTTAAGTATGAAAATTTACAGAAATATATGATTTACCTACAGAAGATTTTTTTCATCATTAATGACTACAAGTTCTTTTCTCCTTCTTGTCGGTTCTAATTTCTCAGTCCTATTGCTTTTCCATGCAGACTCTGTAAGATCAAGCAGTCGGACACAATGGCAGCCCTGGTTTTCTTGTCGGACATGCAGAAGAAAAATCTTATTAAAGAAGTAGAGGGCGGTTTTTGGATGAGAATTCAGAGCAGTCAGGAAACAGAAGTCAACAAACACGGTAGCCATATTATGCTATTATCTGTCATCAAACACCCTTTAATTTGAATAAAATTACGAAGTTAAAAAATTTTATACGGAAGAAAATTTTGGTGATATTTATTTTATAAGCACCGGTAATGCAAAACCAAAATGATCGCATTTTTCGAACATTAGTTTCTGAAAATACCCAAAGAGAGGAAAGTGAAATCACTTTTAATTTTTGTTGTTTTTGTGGTTGTAAATAAATCTGAACTGCACTGTCTAGGGATACCTGCATAATAACGAAATTAGAGTGCGGTCAATTAAAAATATACCAAAAAACCACTTAGCCAGAATGAGAAAGCATCTTTACATAATGTAGTTTCAGGCTAAAATGGTAACTAGGGATCGGGTGATTCCATTAAAGGTTTTACATTGGAATACATAAAGTGTATGAGATTTTTTTTCCAAAGCGCTCTTTCAGGAACGAAAAGACCATGGTTAGTCAGACTACAAATCCAGTATCTTCATGCAGTGCAGATTTAAAGCTTGATCCACTCATTCCCAAAATGGTTAAAAAATCTGGCCACAATAATGGATCAAAGTTTTGATGGGAATTCAAAGGGAAAAACTCTAAAAATATCCTCAACTGAGAACAATCTATAACTAATATTTTTTTTGTTTATCTCTCCTTCCGATGGGAACAAGGCCCTTCAAATTGAATAAAAATAGTAATCATTGTTTCCATCACCAATGCAAGAATACTCAGTTCGAAGTACTTCTGGAGGAGAAGTCGAAAATGTAGAATTACAAACGCATTGACGACAGACAAACTTCGATCAGAAAAGTTCACGCGAGTCCTTGGCTCAGGTGCGCTGATAAATCCACATGGAAAACGAAAAGAAATATATTGCATATAATGAAGTTCTTTAAACAATGACAATATTTATCAAAGTAATCTCAAACGTTTTCTTTGATGCAGAAGTGAAAATCGTCAAAAACCTTCCTGAGCTCAAACAAGCGGATCAGCCAACCATCGCCATAGTGACGTCACTGTTCTGTGAGAAAGTAGCAACTGATGCAATGATTGAAGAAAAGACGACTTACGTCAAATATAAAACTGAAGGTAATATATAAGCTGGTATTTTATTGGTGCTTAATTTTGAATGAATATGTTTTGAATGAATAGGATACATAGTAGCATATTACTCGTTATTTTCATTGTGATTATCTGTTTTAATAAAATATATTTACATTTCCAATGTCTTTGTCCGAGATAAAACTACTAATAGTAAAAATACTTTATTTCTACATAAATCTACCGGTTCATCGATCGGCGTGGTTTAAAAAAAATCACGTGCGGGCGGGACAAATAGAGACAGAAGCGGAGCTTGTAGCACGTGAATTTGCATAATCAAGAGCATGTAAATATAAGGAATTACTGTCAGATTTTTTGGTTTCATGACGATGATCAATCGATTGGCTTGCAAGATAATTATCACGCAAGCCAATCGATTGATCACATCATGAAACCAAAAAATTAGACAGTTATTCCTTAAATACAAGCTGTATACAGAATTGTGGATATGTTGCCTGTTTTCTGTTTTTGACTGTGAATGATAGAGACTTTAAGCATATATTATATCAGGAATAGGAGCTAGGGAGATCCCGTCTGAGATTTTTAATTTTAAAGATTTCTATACACTGTGTCAGACTCCATTTTTTGGAAACAAAATAGATTTTACATTTACTTTCCGTCATTTAAACGTTAATGTAGAATGGGAACTTGACCCCATATATATTCAAAAATCTTTTTATATCGCTCCAATTTTCCACTATATATGCTTAACTGGCCACTTAAAAAAAAAAAAATAATCAACCAGTAAGTAATTCATTAAAATAAATGAATCAAATGTGTTGAAGATGCCATTACTGAAAACATCATTTTAGAAAAATATACTAGGAACTTTTCCGTGACCTTTGAAAAGTGAGAATTTTTTTTTCAGGACGGGGGATTGTCCTCGCCTTGTACGTCCTCTTTTGACCGGTCCCTTAAAATCTGAATAAAATGAATGGAAATTTCCACGTATTAATTTTACCGTGACTCCTGTCCAAAATATTTATGTACAAATATTCGTCTGTAATTCTTTATAACAATGTTAAGCATTATTACAAAGTAAGAGAAAATTCTTCCTTTTCTCTTTCTATACTCAGTATTCGTATTTCATAAATATGATCTTCAAAAGATAAATTAAAGATGCATATTATATCTTTACTCTTGGATGCAGGCGAATCACAAGTGTACACACTAGGTAGAATTGGTAAGTTTAAAATTGTGTCAACAAAACTGTCCCGCAGAGCTAACTCGGAGCAAGAAACAAGAATTTCTGCTGAAAACACAATTACCAGACTTTTAGGTAAGGGATAATTTACAATTCTTCAATAATTACAATGCATGCATGATGTCAGTAATATTTGTCAAGGTGTCATTTTTCGATATTGCAGGAACTTTCAACAAAGTTCATCACGTAATAATTGTGGGGGTAGGGAGTGGAGTGCCGAATTACTCTGATGGCAATAAACACGTGCGTCTTGGCGATGTAGTTGTATCTGTGCCTTCCAGAAAGAATGGAGCAATCTATATGCACTGTCACAAAATAGAGAAGATGGAGGATGGGGATGGTTATAATTATTCCACCCGGGAATGGGACTGTAGCGATAATTCTTTACAAGATGTTGCGGTTAGTCTGAAGCAAATCATCGAACGAGATATCACTCCTCAGCGTCCTTGGGATCGTTACATCAACGACGCCAAGGGCGCCCTTCAAACAGAGGAATCTAACTTCCATCGACCGCCAATGAAGACAGATAGACTGTTTTACACGGACGACAATGGGACAGAGCTAGAAGTGGAACATCCGGTCGCTGGCAAAGCTTATCGTGTGGGACAGAGTAACTGTCGTCTAGCTGTCATAGCCAGCGGCAAACTCGTCTCCCGAAATCCTTGGCTCCGACAGTCGTTTGCAGAACTGAACGGAATCAGTGCATATGACAGTGACGTCAGTGCTGTTTTAGAATCGTTAGAAGGGAACCGGAATAACAGCTTTATCATCATTCGTGGGATCTCAGATTATTCGAGCGGATCCAGAAAGGAGTGGCAACCTTACGCCTCTCTTGCTGCAGCTGCTTACATGAAATCGTTAATCTACGCCTTGGCGTGAATCATTCCCTTGCTTATTTGAGACTTAAGCTTAGAAATAACTTTGAGAAGATGGGCGAACATAGCGTGCAGAAAACCTATAGCTTCAGATATATAAAAATCACGTACAACTTGTGAATTTAATATTTAGAGTTAAGTTCTCATTATTGAAATTTATGAAATTATGTTAAACAAAACTATTCTCAGGAAAATTTTCTCGGCGAAATTTATTCTTTCATTAAAGAGACACTGTGACAGACAAACGGGAAAATTGACAAAAGAGGAATTTTTGCAAGACACATGCAAATTTTATTCAATTCTTGAGAGTATTAGGTTTCAGAAAATTACAGGTTTCAGAACTTAAAAAATCTTTTATGGAGAAATATATCTAAAAATAATTTTAGTTTGCCCCAACACGAAAGTATTGCTTCACCTCTTCCTCTTTAAGATACGCATGCGCAGAACAGTTGAAGAAGTTACGATGGTTATAAATGTCGGATGACCGAGGCTTTTGATATAATTTTCAAAAAAGATGATCAGAACTTATTCCTCTCTTTTGATTGCTCTAATTGAATGTTGTTTTCAAGTTTCACGCTAAAGATAAAAGGCACATGACCTTGACATTGACGATAACAACCACGCCATAGGTACAACTTTTCTTTTTCCGGCACTTACATTTTGCAGTCTTTTCTTGCTTTTACCGTGCAGTTGAGATCTCAAAACTTCGCCTTATTCATATTTCTCATAAATCTTTAGCTTTATGATACAATTATCTTATAAGAAACACATGTTACTGACTCACTATGTAACTTTAAAATGGTATTTGTGGGGTTCGAACCCTAGCAATAAAAACCCTGAGTACTATTTACTTTCGAGTCACTTTCAAGTGTATTTTTAAGGTATAGTGGGTCTATGCTCCATATTTTTGGTAACCAAAAATGTATATTTTTATGCAAGCTTAGAGGATTAACTTTCAAAAAAAAAAAAATGGAGCGAAGACCCACTCGTATCGAAAATAGAGTTTTAATATGAGAAAATGACTCTTTTTTACTCTCTTTAGTGTGTGTATAATATTTCATAAGCAAATAATTTCAATCTTTGTGAGATTTTTGCAAATTGTAGAAATTTTACATAAAGTATATTTACATGTTAGATGAAAAATCAAGGAAAATTTTGATATAATTGAGATTTAATTTTTCACCTTCATGTTTGTCACACTATGGACTTTTCGCTCGTCATGTTTACCCATCTTCTTTGCTTAATAAAGCTTGCTGAATTCAGATAATTATTTACACTTTCTGTTTTTTGTTTTTTTTTAACTAAAAACCAAAAAGGCGTTAATGAAAATATATTTCTGTAGTTATTTGTTCGTAACCATAGTTATTCTATGAAAGGACACCTCCTAAAACTTTCTAGTGAGCTCGTACTCAAGAGAACCACATAGTGTTTTATCCAATACATACTTAGTATATATACAATATAGTCATATTATATTGATATAGGCATTTTCTTTGTCAAAAGCTTACACGAGGAGATGAGATTCTACATTTTTTTTATTATCGGGTGTACAGTATTTATTTCCAAGCGAACAATAGGTGCGATAGCTATCTGTAAATAGTCCTTGTTCGTAACAAAGAAAAAGTAATGATGATTGCGCGAGAATGTAGGCATTGGAATGTGAAATGCTGTTACTGAGCATGCATAAAATTGTACCTCGAAGGCTTCTTTTAGACAATGATGTAGAATTTCATGATAAACGTTGGAAAAATTGATTTGACCAATTCATTACAACTGATAAGGGTAAGGACGATTAGCAACCCCAGTTGATAAAATTCTTGGGATATTAATAAAAATTAATATTGTAATGTGAAATTTTTATTTATTCTTTCACCGTTCTCTCAAAACGGAACAATTTCCAAAGAACTTCTCTGACATTACAGAAACAATACTTGTCTAGAATTCTTCAGTAGAAGTGAGGTACTTTTTGAATGGTAAAAATTGCCTCCTGAGATCATTCAATTTGCGACATAATAATACGACATTCATTAAATACCTGGTACACAAAACAACAGCACAATGTTCTTATTTCAAATCACCCCTTCTCAATATCCTTTTTATATCTAACAAAAGTGAAACACAGACAGAATGAGACACAAAAAATAAACATCACACCAAGTAAAATATGACAGATGACAATCTGCCATAGCGCAAAATTGAACACCATTCTGTCGCACCAGTTCTTCGGTTCGTGCAATGGCGCCTTGAATTTTGGAACCCCAAGCCCAAACAACCAGAAGTTTCCAAACACAAACCAAACGCACAGAAATAATGTAAGACACACGTGTGTCACCTTAGTCAAAGTCATCAGTTCAGAATCATCGCGTATTGTATCGTCGTCATCATCACGTAACTTCCGGGCCTGCTTGCACATGAGCATTAAGAGTTTTAATCCCCCAAAACATCCGCCCACCAATAGATATATTGGAATTTTGGGTTCTCGTGGACATTCCTCTAAATACTTCACTCCTGAAAGTATACAGTGTAAAAGTGGAGATAACGAACAGTGATCAATTTCATAAATACAGTAGTTAAAAACAAATTGTTTAACAAAGCTAGGGATAAATACCCCCAGAGCTTATTAAATGCAAGCATTATTGAAGATGTACAATATCTATTTTGTATGTCACCATTTTATGCAGTCCTCGATCCTCTCCGAGTATCTAAGTTCATAAAATACATGTACGCTCTGATCATAAGCAAACTTTCCAGTACGAGTTTCTGGAACATCAGAATAATATATCTTTGGTCCTAAAATCTTTACACTTCTAGACTCTCCGAACTCATTTTGGTCATTATAAACATTGTGGTCAGTGGTAATTCATATATAATAATACGATGACCCTGACCTTGACCATATGATTGATTTCGTAAATCACCACACCTCTTTGGTTATGAGCAATTTTGATATCATCCTCAGATTAATAGCCTATTATTTTACAAATCAAAAAGCTAAGGCCCAAGCAAGAATTTTGTTATACATCTTGTTTCAGGGTCCTCATAAACCATTCGTTTCCTTGCGCCAATATAATGATGATCTAATAGAGACTCTGTGGGGAGAATATTTAAGAGAAAGTTCGTTAATTAAAAATTAATCATACTCCCCCCCCCCCCAAATCATACATGTTAGTCACCAAGGAATTCTTGATATTATCTGCTAAGATTTTTTTTGTGCACATTAATGATATAAATAATAAATGCTTTAAAAATTAAGTTGAGGATATTTGATCTTACCTATAATTATCATGGTAACAGGCAAGGCTAAAAGTAATCCGAGAAAAACAGTAGCAGGGACTGAAATAAAATCAAAATATGTTACTATAAATAATGTTCATATCTCCATTAAAAAAAGAATTGGATTTATTTGTAGAATGAAATATATGGAGATAACGAACAGTATTCAAGCTCTAAAGTCCATTATACAATACAAAATAGGAGCAGAGCAAACACGGACCTCCAAACATCAGAGGTGGGATCAGATGCCATGGAGGAGTGAGCATCCCCTGCCGACCGGTCACACCCGCCGTGTGCTCCTTGTCATGATCGGGAAATAACGGAAAAATCCGTCGACAATTCAGTGTAAATAATGGCCTAACAATTAGTATGAAAAACGTCAGTCAGCATTTGACTCAATGATAAATTGTATTTGCTGACAAGGTCATTGTATCGACCATAGAACTTACGAAATGATGACTTTAGACGAGACAGCTGATATTCTTGTTTCATCAACTTATTTGTCAATAATTTACCTCGTTTTAGAAAATGTACATACGTAGTGCATGCTCTATCGAATCAACTGAGAGATATATACCTCGTATGCAGGTGATGAAGGTATATTGCTGCATAAGTAAGGGAAGTTGACGATTACAAAGTTAAAGTCATCACGTTTATCATAAAGCTTGGTTGTTAGATTACCATTAACGTCTTTTTCAAGTAAAATATCCAAATATGAAACAGATGTGTCGGACTCTGTGGTATCTTTTATAGATACTGTACTCTTTGTGGTACTCTTTTTAGAAGCAATGAAAAATCTCAATTTCGGGGGGGGGGGGGGGGAATAGTGAATATGTATGTCATTTTGTATGTTTTTTCTTTATACAGCATTCATTGTTAAATTGTTCACGTAATTAAATTGTTCCCAAATTATTCCCATAATTAAATTGTTCACCTAATTAAATTGTTCACTTAATTTCAATCATTTTAAGGTTCACCATACTCCTGTTCACGCCAATAAAATTCTGCTCTCACGCTAATGATTTTACAAAAGAAATCAAAATACACACAATTTCAGCATACCTTCTGGGGCCAAATTTGACAGAAATAGACTTTGACAAGACAGGTTTACTTAGGAATAAAAGTCATTTATCTCAGTGAGAGTTATCTTTCTTATCAATGGATTAATGAACTTTTAAGACAAACCGGCGCCTATAACAACATTCGAAGTAAGCACTTTTTAAAATATCCACATCACTGTCAGGAATATTTCAAGACATAAATAATGTTATTTATGTCTCTGGAATATTTCTCTGGATTTCAAATTCAACCTTTGGTTAAAAGTGATTGACTATTTCTTCATTACTATTATACACACATGTAAGTCAATAATACTGCTCACCAGTTCGTCCAAAAATGATAAAAGCTCTATGTACAAAGTCGCAAGGATTTCCGGCCTCATCACATGCTTCCACAAGTCCAACATACACAGACAGCGAGTTTCCTTCCGCGGGGTCAGTCCAAAGGACAAAGCTTCCATAGTACTGTGGTTTATCACAAGGACTGTTAATGTTGCTTGACTATAAAACATACACATAAAGCATTAATGCAAAATATTGCTCCTCTAAAATAAGCTTTTTGATAGCTTAAAATAGAAATGCGTTAATTTATTGCTATATAAAACAATTCAAAAATGTAGTACCCGTGTATTCTGTCACGTTATCAGAAAGAATTTCGTCAGATTAATATATTGTACAGAGAATCTTTACTTTGTTCTGAGTAAAGGGACTGGGAGTTCCGAAATTGTGTCGTTGGTCATTTTTAGTGATTTCTCTCTCTCTCTCTCTCTCTCTCTATATATATATATATATATATGAATGTAAAATACATTTTTTCAATTAGAAAAGTAACATAAATTTCTAATTTTAAAAATTAAACAAGAGGCCCAAGGGCCTTAACGGTCACCTGAGTACAACGATTTAAAGGATCCATAAACTGATAAAGGAAGCTTTGTTGCAAAAAAGCAAGAAAAATAGTACGATTAAGATCAACAAAGTAATTGTTCTAGTATCTATCTATCTGTCCCCCATTTATCACTATTACCATGCAGACTTTTAACAAAATGTCTATTACCTCTCATATTGACCTCACTTGGCCTTTGAAGAACATTTAAAAAGATAAGTTATTTTTGTTTCATCTTTAATCTTGTATTATTTCCAAGTCTACCTGATCATTTAGACTAAATAAGTACTTTAAAATTTTGTATTATATAATAAATGTTCTTGCATAATTCTCTTATTCTATTAACCTTTCAAATACATTATCTATAGTGATTAATTTTCAAAGGTGAATGGCAAAGGGGAATAACTTCACTCAGTAGAATACAAATTAATAGAGCGCTAGCCAGGACCAGAACACTTGACTAAATGTTCAAAATTCTGGTAAAAATACCCTTGCACATTAAAACGTTTTACTCTGTTTGCCTCCAGTATGCCCAGGAGCAGAGAAGAAATAATACCTTTTCACTATTTAACACAGCCCTACCCTAACAACAGAACCCATGACCCAGGGTCATGAAATTTACAAATATGGAAGAGGTACTCTTATTATCATAACTATGCAATTACATGTAGTTGAAGATTTTCAAAGAATTCACCCATTTTCACTATAATGTCAATAGAGCCCCCCCCTCCCCCCATTCACAGAAACAAAGGAACCCCTGGGACCACAAGTTTTAAAAAATTTGTAAAAGCATCCTTGCGGATCACAACTATACACTTGTTTCTTTGCTTTATAACCAGGAGTAGAAAAAATATTTTGAAAGAAATAATAAATTTTCATTATATAATCAATAGAGTCCCCCCTCCCTTTCACAGAACCCCCGACCCTGGGGACATGAATTTCACAATTTTGGAAGAGGCACTCTTGCTCATCATAACTATGTGCTTAGTTTATTTAATACCCAGGAGCAGAGAAGAAGATTTTCAAAGAAATAATGGATTTTCACTATATAATCAATAGAGTCCCGCCCTAACACCAGAGCCCCTGACTCTGGGGCCATGAAATTCACAATTTGGAAGAGGCAGCCAAGCTCATCATAACTATGTACTTAGTTAGGTCATTTAATACCCAGGAGCAGAGAGGAAAATTTTCAAAGATTTAATGAATTTTCACTAAATATTCAATTATGGTGCCCCGCCCTAACACCAGAACGCCTGACCCTGGGGCCATGAAATTAACAATTTTGAAAGAGGCACTCTTGCTCATCATAACCATGCACTTCATTAGTTTATTTAATACCCAGGAGCAGAGAAGAAGATTTTTAAAGAAATAATGCACTTTCACTATATGATCTATAAAGCCCAACCCTAGCACCAGAACCCCTGACCCTGGGGCTATGAATTTCACAATTTTGGTAGAGGGCTCAATGCTTATTACAATCATGCCAACAGTTTGACTGCCTGATGTCCAGGAGTATAGAAGAAGATTTTTAAAGATTGCATTATTTTTGGTGGTTTTAGCCCCACCCCTCAGGCCCAGGGGGGCAGGGACCATGAAATTCATAATTTTTGTCCCCCTTCACCCATAGATGCTATATGCCAAAATTGGTTGAAATTGATAGAGCAGTTTCAGAGAAGAAGCTGAAAATGTTTAAATGTTAACGCACGACGGACGTCGCACGACGACGGACAAAAACGGATAGCAATAGGTCACCTGAGTGACTCAGGTGACCTAAAAAGTAACATAATCAGAGAGGTTCCGGCACTCTGGATGGTTAGTTCAATTGAGTGCTTTTTTTCATAAGATTGTTGATTGAGCAATCGTTTGTGTAGGTGGAAAAACCGTGACATCATAAAAACCTAATTGGAACTCGACCTCGAGCTTACCGCCTTCTGACATAAGGCAGGTGTTTTTAGAATAGGTTCTCGAGCTTACCGCCGGCGCGAAAAAATACCGCCGGCGGGTAAATGTATTTCATAAAAATAAATAATATATATCTTGTAAGTGCACTAAAAAGTTTTGAGAAATAACTGTTTATATACATAAATAAAATAAGGAATTTACAGTCTTGACAGATATGCAGTTTTCTGCTCTGTGTAAACATTGCGACAGCGTCTTAGTTAAGGCTGCATTATGACGTCATTTTTGGCATCAATTTAAATCCACATTTAAATCCAACTTTGTGACGTCATTTGGATAGATTGCAGAATATAAATAGGCCCACTGCGTAAATTTATCTTCAAAGCACTTGAATGTCAGACCTGAAGATGGATTACGATAGTGTTCTAAAACGACGTTTAAAAACTCGGCGGCGATTACGACAAAGAAGACGAGAAAAAGAATTAGAAAGCATTATTTATCGACAAAAGAAGAAAGAAAAGAAACTTCGAAGAAAATATTTACAGATTTTACAAAGACACTATCAACAAGAACAAGAAACGCAGGACTCCATCGGATCAGATGTAGGACTCTATAATATTCAGGAGCCCATCAACAAGCAAAATGTTGTGGATTTAATGACCAGCTTTGATAGGGTTAACAACACCTTGAGAGAATTTAGAGAAGAAATGACTAATGAGTTTTCTTATATCAGAGGAAGATTAGCAAAAATGGAAGCGAAAATGAAAAAGATTCAGAACAAGATGAAATCAAAAGAAAATTGCAAACCAAAGTACCGGAACGAAGCAAAAGATCCAAGGAAGAAACCAACTGAGGAAACAAACGCCTGTTACATCTGTAAAGAACTAAGTCACCAGGCGTCAGACTGTCCTAAAAACCAAGAAGATTGGTGCTACAAATGTTGCCAACCAGGACACTGAGGAAATGAATGCCCAGTAAAAGATGAAAACAGCCAGGAAAATAATGATAATCAGCACGAGGACTTTCAGAAAAAATGGGTACCCATATACTGGAACCTTAGATCTACCTGAAAACAAAGAGCGAAAGCAAGGAAAAGATATCGGCGACTGTGACTGAAGAGAGTAGTCCAACATCGTACCAAATTCTCCTCCAGCGAGCAGCTTAAGAAACCACAGAAGAAGAAAAATTAAAGAACATTCAATTTAGAATTAAAATTAATTGTAATTACTTTATATTAATGTTTATTGTTATTAATGTGTTAATAATGTGTTAATAAATGTAGAAAATGGTAGTACAGTGTGTTATTATTCAAATGTAAATTATGCAAATAATTATAGATATGAAAGTAAATTTAAATTTAAAAACACAACAAAACAAAACAAAAATCTTTCATTCTTTCTCTGCAACCCGAAGGATACAGACGTGTTGTTTGATCATCATCATTCAAGAAGATGCAACAACAGTACAGCAATCATGGACTGAATGGAGATTACTAGTATTTCGTAGCGTGAATGGGTATTTTTGGGCATCATTATGTACCAATTACCTGGGAACTTTTACAAAGACCCGCTACTGACAAGCAATATGTTGGCAGTTACATCTTACACAACCCTGATGTCGAAAGGATATTATATCCATTCTGTGTAAAACAGACTCAGTTGATCATTGTTAACGCCACGTTCTACGCATGAAGAAAAATATCAGATTAGCCACAGAAGCCAAAGGAGACATCAGAAAACTGAATAAAAAAGTTGGTGGCAGCTTAAGAAAGTTTCGAGGAGATTTTGGGTTCCCTGATTACCTTACCGGAGAAGAAATTCTTCGCATTGTCATGGCAGACCATTTTTGACAAGAGGAGTGGAACCAGGCCGACAACGAATTAGTTTTAGTTATATATATATATGTGATGTACCACAGGGGTGAAATGAAAATTGATTTGGATTAAGCAACATACATCATGATGTATTATTGTTGCTTGTTTCAATAAAATGTAGAAAAATTAACTGTCTTATTATTATTTGAAAACAAGACTGTTGATTGTTCAAATGTATATATGCTTTGTAATCTAACTATGATGTCAAAATATAAAATGACATAAAAAACTGTAGATCAGGCTGTAATTGAAATCCATGCCCAGAAATTGGCAGGAAAAGAAGACGCTACAGTAGTGTTTATATAGGGTTGTCAAAATCAGCTGATATCTGTAAAGTTTGGAAATTTATGTTTTATTTGTATAAAACAGTCATTTCTAAAGACTTGTATTATAAGATATTTATTGTATATTATTATTTTCAGAAAAATATTCCCCACGATGTTTTTTTTCACGCTGGCAGTAAGGTTAAGAGCCAAGGTCAACTGCACTGAAGGAAAAAAAGTGTACTCAGTTGATCTCACCATCCAGGACTCTATTAAAGAGTAAGGCCAAAAACTTCAGCTGATTGTAAAATGGTCGATCTAACTAAAACGAAATGTTCCAAATCTGCTACCGTTTCTCAAACACCTAACATCATCCCTTTCGATGTCACGTTAGAGCGACCTTTCGATTAGCCTTGAAATCACCACGCCCAAATTTTCCCTAACGAAAAATAATTATAGTTTACTATAGTAAATACTTTGATACTTTGATCTACTATGACACTTTACTCTAGAACTTTTTTTTGAGATTTCAAAGCATAAAATCTCTTAAGTTCGATTACAATGTATCATAAACATGTATCAATATTAATTATCAACAGCCCGCCTCTCAAAATTCAAAAGACTTAAATTAAACTGTCTGGGGTATTTTTTGCAAAGTAGGTCAAAGGTCAAGGTCAAGTGAATTGTAACGCTGATATTTTTCATGATGTTTTATGAAAATCAGTGCACATGCTAAATAGCATAGACTTGCCTCTTAAATGTAAAAAAAAAAATGCTGTATATAGGCACTATTTACTTTTTTTAAAGTAGGTCAAAGCTCAAGGTAAAGGGTCGCTAGGTCGGTAACCATGTCAATTCATAAAATCCATAGTGCCAAGCAATATATTTGCAAAATACCAAGTCCATATCTCGTACAGTTCTTGAGATACAAGGTGTGACAGACGGACAGACAGGTAGACAAACGCTGGGTAAAGTGATCCCTTAAGCTTAGTGCCGCTCTGCTCTGCAGGCGACTCGAAAATGTGTATGTTTGAACTTGAGAACATAAAATAAAACAATCTGAAATCCATAGCAAAATTACTTTGATTTACTATTGTAATAACTTTGATTTACTATAGTAAAAACTTTGATACTATAGTAAACTATAGTTAACTGTAGTATACTAGTATTTTGTTAGGGTTAGCTCAGAGTAGTTTCTATTTCTCTAATTACAACTTAGGTACGAGACATAGGATAATTGGAAAGAACATTTTTCATCATTTGAACATATAAAGACCTACACGATAATATCCATGTGTAAAAAAATATTTAATACTTGCGGGCAATACTACTTAAATACCCGGTACCATTTTCAATTTTATATAAAGAAGAAAGGTATTCGCAAGTCCTATTTTGGTCTTGTGAGTTAAGACGCATCCTAGGAGTCTTATATTAATTACCAGCACACAAGGAAGGTGACAAAATCACTCACATAATGAGTTAGAATTACTAAAGTGTTGAGGTACAGACGGCCGAACAGATGGACAATGTGATTAGGGTTAGGTCTGTATTCGGAGCCCTAACAACGTGACATCATCGATTCCGTAAGATTCACTATGGATGTTTTTTCCCCAAAGTACAACTAAGATTGAGGGGGTTACCAAAAAATTACAGTGATTATTCATACAAATAGATAATGGATTTAAAAGCTTTTTCTGACACTTCTGAAAAGCACGCCATAGAATTGCGTAATGGAACATTACACATACGCACATGACATAACAGACCTTTTATAATAAACGATTGTGGAATCATTTGCAATATCTATTTTCCTATCGATCCCAAACTGAGTATAGATCAAACTAAAACTGATATTAAACAGAAATATTTTGTCACATGGATATGAACTGAATACTGGTATTCAATGGTATAAATATAAACAAAAATATATAAAAGTGCCTGGATCTCGATGATTTCACTTAACGAAAACTTTGCTCGTGACGATGACGTCATCGATATTCCTTGTAAATGAACATCAAGCATTACTGTTCAAAGACCACAATAATTCAAAGCAACCGCGCGAAGAGATACCATTTAACTGGAGTTAATTGAAAGCTTCCTGCAATTGTCGCTTATTTATACGTTTTAATCACAAAGACTCAATAGTAAAATGGCATTTCTTTGAGTGCCATGCTGTCTGCAGGATCAACAAAGAAATATTTTATCATTATTATTCTGTATCACATAATATTTATGACGACAAGTGTCTTATATTTACAAAATGGATAAGATAATTGCTTAACCTTGTTTTTTTCCTGAATAAAAAAGAAATATTAATTTTTAAATACAAATGGGTAAAATAGGTACCAGTAAACCCATTTTTTTATGTTCTAAAATTAACATACGGGTAATGACAGATTCAAACATTGGGTCTTCAGGGGCAACAACTCGTATAGGAAATTAACTCTACCAAAACTTAAATATAAGGAAAACCAATTAGTATTAAGTGCAAAGTTTATTTCTTCATTATTACATATAACAATTAATTTTTACTGTAATCGTTGTATCAAAATCATGAATATTGAGTAAAAAAAAAAAATCAGTATTAAGAAATTGGGAAGGGGGTCCCTGTCCATGGGTACATGTACTAGTGGTACAGTCTCTGCATCTAAATTAAAATTCATTGAGAATTCAATAAAAATATCTTCTCTTTATCGAATTACAAGTGTCACTGTCCCGCCAAAGAAGAAATTTATTTTCATGTTGTGAAATAGAATATACAGTCCAAATCTATCACAATTCGAGACCACATTCTGTCAAATTCCGAGAATTAAATGACACAAATTGAAATCAATCTCTAGCTGAATTGCTGTCGTTGGTAATTCAGCATAGGATGTCAATCATAGCGCTCGAGTTCCGGAAATAATCCGACAATATCTAATTTTAACTTCATAAAGTAAAAACAAAGCTTTGACAGGTTACTTCCGGGTGATTTAATGCGGGAATCCTTTAAAAAATCGCACTTATGGCGTTTTAGCCCGCGTTGAGCTGACGAATAAAATGTATTGTGCTATTTTTATTTTTGGATACTTAGAATTGTCTATTGTCAATCTTTCCCAATCTTTAATTCCCATATAACAAGTGCGGAAAGGAAAGCATACAATAATACAAACATTGCAAACATATTGAGACTTCTCACGGACTACAGCTGCTGTCCTTTAAAGAAATGTGATTCTCCTTATCAACTCACAAGAAGTCTCTATTCCCTGAGGGGATCCGAGGTCATTTTAGATCACTTTGATATATAACATCTTTGAAAATCTCAGGGAGAGACGCTCTCCTCCCGACTGGATCCGTTACTGCATTCAGATGAGGTTCTAATTGTACTCGTTAGGATAGCAATGCGAAAAAAGCTGGTATGACCTTGACCCGTAGAAGCCAATTTGGCATTAGACTTCGAGTGCAGCAAAATTATATTGAATGAGTGTAGTAAGCTACGTTACTATAAGAAAAGGAATCGCCTTCAAGTTCAGCTGTCTTTGGATCTAAGATTGCATTTAGTAACTTCTGTTTCATAGACCATTATGACAAATCGCCGCGTAAGCGGGTTATGTAATTTTTTTCTGCAATAGCTGCCACGTTATAATTAATTCCCGTACTAACAAACAAAGAAAGACATTTTCATTGTTTATATTTATATCTGTATAAAAACATAGTAAAATTAAAATTATATATGTGTGTTATCGTATGCATAATTGATGGAAGAGCCGTTGCTCAAGAAATCTTTGCAGGTGGCTTGCTTAGTGGCGTTTACTGACTGATAAACAGCAATGGTTTTCATAAGAAATAAAGGAAATAATATTCAGTGGATGTAAATATTTTCCCCTTTGCGGAAGATTTAGGTACTGGAAAGACATTATGATCCACATATTGAAGTCTCGGCTTGATATGTAGTTCTTTCATTTTCTCCTTACTCATTTGCATTTATTTAATTGTAATGTATACATAGTTCTAGAATCTAAAGAAAACTCATTAAAAAAAATCATCAGTAGAATTCTCCAATAAGGTACAGTGTATATGGAATTCAAAATTTCTTGAGTTATTAATTAGAGATTAGTTTCTTAATGAACTTTTCTTCAATAATGACATACCATTAGTCGTGGTGAATTGCCTTAGGAGGAATCGTATGCAGATTAAACCTAAAAGTTATTCATTATAAAAGCTGAGATGGATCCCTTATACGGTTCTTTCATATGTAATAACTCGTAAACACCTATGTACACGAGCTGATAATTTCCGTTATTATCCAGTAAATGAAAATCAATTATACACTATTCTTATGATAAGAACACGTCCTGACCCACTATTGTATTAATTATTATCCTATATTAAAATAAGTTGACAATATTGGATACAGGATATTCCATGACATTTCTTTTAAACAACACAAAAACGCCGAGAGGTGCTATATACAGTTCAAGACCAGTTTTTCATTCTTTCGTAATAATGTCGACAAAGATATTATCTGAAATAATCCAAGTTTACGTAATTTTTATGAAAGAACCAGTGTTGCACAACTGAAGAATTGGCCTGTAGAGACCTCAAAACGTTCGGGTTCGACAACAGAAAATACACAGAACTGTTCAATATAAAGATAAGCTGAGACCTCTCATCACAGACAATAATTGCTGCTCTTAAAAATAATGGAAACAGAATTTTTAGATGATGCAAGTAATAAGCAGTTTTACATTCTTCATTCTACGGGGCACTTGCATTAATCAAAAAGCTGCATATGAAGTATTAGAAAGAGAGTGAGAGATGTTTGGATTAAGCGATTCAATTTTAACAGATTCAGCTTCTATTTCACCAACAATAACAATAAAATCTTGACAATTAGAGGCATGTTCAGCTAGGAGTTCAGTTATTTCACGTCTATGGCATAGATTTTTTTTCTAAATTAAACAGTCATGTTAAAATTTATCTAACCTTTTTAAAGTCATTAATAATATTCCTGCCTTGGACGACATGATATTAATCATGAAAATGATCAATGATTTAAGGATGTCTATTCCTCTGAAAATCATCAGTAAATATCTTTACATGCTCACCGAAATATCACTGAATTCAAACCGTAATATGTACCTATCCATGCAATTTTCTTCCAAGTTCAAATTATAGTTCATCATATTACATATATACGAGTATAGTAAAATTTACGAAATCTCAAATATTTTAAGGAAATTCTGTATACAAAAAGCATCAATTATGCATTTTCTAGTAGAAAAATAAATATACATGTAACCTGAAATAAAATACTGCATGGTTTTCATACTTATTATGGATTCGAGTTTTTCCTATTATCTTCATTTCCTACATGTAAATTTAGATCAAAGATTAACAACTCTTGATCAAATTTTAAAAGTAGAACGAAAAGTGATTTTAATTTCAAGCTTCGTGTTAATATTAATTCAAATAAAAGAATTTTTTATAATTATTGTACGGTCATTCTTTACAATACTTCAAAAATGATTAGTGACTAAATTAAGAGAATACTACATTTTATTTTGTAATAATGGAGACAAAAAGGGCCAGCTTCAAATAAATTCATTTCCGTGTGAATTCAAAATTGTTTCCTGAGAATTTTTCTTTTGTCACATGTCCATTGTATCTATAAACGAATTCTTAAACTGATACATATTTATATGCATTACTATGTCATAATATTAACACCTTTCGTAAAACAACACAATCAAAATTGTCATATTTGCTTACATCTAAAATCAAATTTTGGAGATCTATGTTCTCTAAGTCTATTCAATTTACAACTGGTGTTTTGATTACTTTCTTGATTTCAAACACTTCCTGTTTCAGATGTTATAAAGCTTTCATTATCTAGTGCTCCGTCTGCATTTGACGTGTTAAATCGAGCTCGTTTCGTGACGTCATGCGCAAAGAGGTGCCTTTAACGTTCCTTTTCACGACCACGCTAATTAGAAGTCGCCATTTTTTCATATCAAATTCCCTAGCAACAAGAATAGAAATCTTTTCTTCTAATCGAATTTCTATAAATGGCAGGTTTCATCGTGACTTACAGATACTTCCACACCACATCGTCTCAGAGGTTCACGCATACTCACTCAGCAAGCTAAGTATAGAACGAATAAGGGAATTTTAGCAAACTTCCAAAAGACATAGACAGTTAGATTAATAAATAACTATTTTCGTGTAAATAAAGTTCTAAATTTGACTTCTGTCAATTAAATAAAGAGTAAAGTAATTAATGGGAATTTTTCAAGTTTCTCTATTTGGAAGTAATCCATGTCATTTCTCAGGTATCAACAATATTTAATGCATATATGACTATATGACATATAGTCTATGTACATAGAGGAATTTCTTTCTCCTTATACGGATCTCTGAATGATAATGTGACGATCGAAACACTCTTACTGTAGACGAAAGCCTCCATAAAATGTTACCTTCATGTAGGAAGTGTGTCAGTGGCACGGAACTCAAGTCTTAAAGGGACTCGAGTTGTAAAATCATCGGATTCACTAATTTCAAAAACACTAAACTATATTCATTGGATAAATCATATAATTTTTCTAGAAACAAGACTAATGTTGAAAATGTTCGCATAATAAATGATGAATATTTACCACAGGCATTTGTTTTGTCTGTTCAGGGCATCTCTCCTTTCTTTTTTCACAAGGCACCTTACTCAATTTCAGACATACCCTTCAATCTCGTATTTTATTATTAATCTGTGATCATTAGCCTACATTATCTTGATACATTTCGCTTCGAGAAACTTTTCTTTTTTCTAATAAATCGTTCTAGATACCTCTTTATTGCAAACCACTCATTTATATTCCTCCAAAAATACCTCAACACATTTTAGATACATCAACTTCCGGTTTCGTTTAATGGATAAAATACATTCATGAGACTATGAACTGACATTTTTAATGAAACATTCTACTTCAATGTAGCAGATTTAGTGATCGTAATGACATTCAAGTTTTTTGTCTGCATTTTTTTAACTAATATACTTAGCACAATATGTTCCTAGGGTTCCAACTTCGATACATTTCAATGTAAGCATTATCTTTGCTCTGCACGGAAAAGTCTTTGTCACAAGATTTTTAAACTTTTCAAAATGAGTAATTAGCACTCGCTTAGTAATAAATTAACAGAACATGACATGTTTCCTTGTTATTAAATGTAGTGCAGCCGGTGCAATTTAGAATGATAATTATCCATTGCGACTTTAATTTTCAGCCATTTTTAGGAGTACATCAGTGATCATAATATAGAAAATCACAAAAATACTTCTTCAAACATCTTCGTTTATAGACTTTATTAATTGAACAATAGTTAGAAATATCATTCAAAATTTAATTCTCCTTTCTTCAATTGAAATAACAGATTAAATCAACAAATATAGGCAAATGTACTCAATATTTTTCAATGCATTTTTTAAAATTAAATTTACAACACTAAATTTTCAAATATGTATGGTGGCATATTTCTGCCACCATTTGTCAAATGTTTATGTTGACTTGTCAGAGGCTTATGTTGACTTGTCAGACATTTATGTCAACTTGTCAGATAATTATGTCGACTTGTCAAATAATAATCATCACGACCAGTATCTTCGTATCTTCTTATCAAAGCATATTAATGCCACTTACTGACATCTACCTGTCCTGATTTTATCTGACAAAACATAATTTTCTGACAGGTCGACATCATTTCTGACAAGTTGACATAACTTTCTGACAAGTCGACATCATTATCTGAAAAGTCGACTTGTCAGAAATTATGTCAACATGTCAGAAAATTATGTTGACTTGTCAGATAATATATCAACTTGTAAGATTTTTTTATGTTCACTTGTCAGATCTTTATGGTGACTTGTAAGATCCTTGTTTCAACTTGTCAGAAAAACATGTTGTCAACTGGTGGCATAAACTGGGCATGGACACATTTTCATGATGAATTCATAAACACGTAAATGAAATATGGAGATAACGAACAGTATTCAAGCTCAAAGTCCATTAATAATACAAATCAGGCAAAGCAAACCTGGACCTCCAAAAATATCAGAGGTGGGACCAGGTGCCATAAAGGAGTGAGCATTCCCTGCCGACCATTCACAACAACCGTGTGCTCCTTGTCATGATCGGGGGAAAAAAACGGGAAAATCCGTAGACAAATCAGTGTGTAAATAATGGCCTAACAATTGGTTTGAAAACGTCAGTCGTCATTTGACTTATTATAGGTTGTATTTGCTGACAATGTAGTTGTATCGACCATAAAACTTGCAAAATGGTGTCTTCAAACAAGACTGTTGATATCCTTGTTTCATCGACTTGTTTGTCAATAGCTTGCCTCGTTTTAGAAATTGTTCATACATAGAGCATGCTTTTGCATATCGAGACAAAAAAGTGGCAAGTCAACAAAAATATCTGTCAAGTCGACATAATTATCGTACAAGTCAACAAAAAGACCTGACAAGTCATCATATCAATTATCTGACAAGGGGGGGGGGGGGGGAGAACTATGCCACCATACAAATGATTACGAAAAGTGATTAAATTTATACCTTTCCCAACAAACTAATGAGAGAAATGTTTTTTTATCAATACTACTCAGGTTGACCATTTTGCATTTACACAAGATACCAGGTATTAGCTTAGCGCTTCATGAAAAATATGCCTACGTGCAAGTCTGTATAATTTATACACCAATAATTCACATATCTTATTCCTTATATGTACATTTTACATGTTTAAAAGCACCTAAACTAATTATATACTCAATGTTTGAATTTCTCGCTACATTATCTATACTTATAAATTAATAAATTTTGCAAATAAACTCTGAAACGGGTGCACCCGAGTTCTTACTTACTCCTCTAAGAATACACACGATACAAGATGTTGTCCGTAAACTATAATTAGATTTCACTTGCATTGTAAGTATCGTATATTAAATTAAAAGTCAATTTTTATTTTCTATAAACAGCCATGAAATAGCAAAAATGTGAGTATGGTGGCGTTTCCGGTTGGCGGATCTAAGTTACTGGCAATTTTTAATGAAACTGGCAACAAGCAATTTATTTCATTAAACGTCATTACTGAATTATTCAATCAAAACTTGATTTAATTGATATAAAAGAAATAAGTTGAGATAACCGATTAAAAAGGAAAATGTGCAAATCATTCACCGATCGTAATATTGACGGAAGCTTCTAGAACATCATATAGCATCGAGCCCGATGTTAAAAAGAAAATAGCTGCTTTAACATTAAAAAAAAAAGCTTTTGTGTCAATGGTCATTGAAATAATGGTAAATCATTGATAACACTGTAAGTTGTGAATATATTTATATATCGAAAGACTATTACATTTATTTAGTAGGTTTTCCTAACAAATTTATCGGTAAAATTTGTATATTCCTCACTGAGAGCATCGTGGCAACGAACCCAAAGTACAATTTGGACTTCGTAATAAATCTGCTTACATGAAAAGAGAAAATTAATGAACACGGATTGTTCAAATACAATTATGCTGTAAAATTTTGTGCTTTAATCAATACATTTCAGTTTTTTTCTGAATACAGTCTTTTGTATCAAATACTCGGCCTATTCCAGTGGCGGATCCAGACACCCCCCAAAAAAATGATTTATTAAATTTTATGTATATTTTGGACACAAAAGGGAGGGGGGTTGGGCCCCCCTCTAAATCCGCCAGTGTATTCATAGGGCGTTCCAATTTTTACACAGGTACTTGGGTCTTGGATTATAAATATGTATGTACCTTATTGATATGTAAAAAATAAAGGTAAGGTACAGTTTTTACATATCAATAAAGTACATACATATTTATAAACCAAGACCCAGGTACCTGTGAATTTTTACCAAAAAAAAAATCAATTTCTCGGTAAAATGTGCATTTCTTGACGGAAATGAAATAAGAGTATCTGAAGTATAATATCCATAACACAGTATATACAATATCAATAACATAGTATATAACAGGTTTCACAATAAACGTCAATTAATGAAATTGTTATTTAAGTTTTTCAAAGGGGGTGGGGTTGGGGTGGGGTGGGGGTGGAGGCGTACTTCTACTTCATGCGGGATTTTGAACAAAGTATTTCTTCCTGCTATAAGTCTGTAGGCTGTCAGTAGATATATATTACTGGATTTTTTCTGTCGGTAGTGGTATAAATTCAATTCCCCGCGCTTGCGCTGGATTTCATCTAGTTTCGTTATACTTTTATCAACGTCTCTGTAGCCTCATTGTGACGTCACTTAAGCGTGCGTTTCTCCGCGTATATTTCTACGCGTTAGTACATTTCAAAAGTTATGTCCCTTGGCCGACATTTAGAAGAAAAACTCTTAGAATCCTCACAGTAGCCTTTGTAGTTTTCTGGTGTGTAACTTTATCATTTGATTTGAAAAAAAAAAAAAATCTTTGCACTTTGAATATTAATTGCCTCAGGATGAGGCTGCCCATAAATCATCGGAAATTTATCATTTATTTATTTAGATATTTATAAAGGATAAATTTATCGGAGCGCGCCCAAATGTTTGGTAGAAAAAAGCTTTCCCTTTTGACTTTTCGGTTGACCCCGCAACGGGGCACAACTTTTGCAAAGTGTGGATTTCATATTTGGTTAAGTAGAAAAGCACATCAAATGTAAATATTGGCTCTTGATTTCAGTGTACTCGACCTGATCAGGTATTGGTTAACCTCGAACTTCGTCCCTGGCCAACCAAATATGACCAGTTCCGTATAGCTACGAGTAGACTCCATCAAAAGTCCATAATTATATAAAGGAACAAAAACCTCGGGATAACATTTGGAGAGCTTCAAATGTGATCCCTTCTGGAGAATTCTATTTATTACATTTTCAATAGTGAAATACTTTTATTTATTGAATAAAAGTGATATTCTGTCACAGTCCGATAGGATATCAAAGTAAGCAAAAAATAATTTCTGGACTGTCATAAGATAGAGATAGTGACTAAACCATCTTGATAGAGACTAAAACTGCCAATTTCTTCCCAAAAAATTGCTAAAATCCACTTTACGATGTTTTCAATTTCACAATTGCTAAACTATGACGTCATTGCCTGTGACACTGTGTTACGAAAAGACAGACGCAAAAAGGAAATCAAAGAAAATGTAACTGACAGAAAATTCGATGTTTTTTAGTTGGATAGTTGGAATTTATTTAACTCGTGAGACAGGATTTTTTGATATTTTCACTCATGCTTCGCATTCGTGGAAATATCAAAAAATCCTGTCCCACTCGTGAAATAAATTCCATATGCAACTACAAAACATTGAATATCCTCTATTTATCCAGAAGTCCTATATAAGAATGTCTTTGTACATGTAATATATAATTTTAAATCTCAGTATATTAACATACATTTTGGATTATAACATCAGCAAAGTATGAATATGTGTTTTAAGACAATGCTATTCTAAGGACAGTCGTAATTTTAATTATGTGTATGTCGTCTTGGACATTTAAATATAGTTAATTCTATTGTTTGTAGACTTAAACTAATAAAGATATTTAAATACATTCTATTTTATCTTACTAGCTATTGTGATTTAAATAGAAACTGAACTCTTACTTGTCGGCGGCTTGACAAAACATCAGGAGAGTAGCATAATTTTCTTTCACTCTCAAAGCTGAATGCGACACTTTTTGAAGGCGAGGGTTGGGGTGTTAGATACGTCCGTGTGTTTGAGAGGTGCCTACGGGGAGAAGAGGGTGGGACACAGCCTGCCTGAAGTACGGTGGGCGCGGATCCACGTCGACAAGTCCCCCTTCCGCTGGAACGTCGGCGATTCTTCCGGACAACGGTCCCTGTCCGCGTCAGCATGCCGTAAATTATTGGGAACAGCTGATGTTCTGCATTATATCTTAATATGCAAAAGAAATGATACTAGAAAAAGTGTACAATGTATGTATATTTAAAAATCTGTTTTGGAAAATGTCAAGCTATACACTGATGTTTTTTAACGTCGACGGAATATATTATTTTTTCTTTCAAATGCATTAATTTACCTGTGAGAAAAGGTAATCCAGGGGAATCTTCTCCAACCTTAACAATAACCAAAGGGCTAGTGGATCCGTGATTGGCGCTTCTCCTCTGTGTCTATACGGAAGGTGACTGACTGCAATGTCTATTGATTGCCGCTCGAATCTAACGGTAAATAGAAGCTTTATTCTCATTCCAAAAGAAACGTCGTTGGATGTACGTAGCATTTCATTATCTTTGGGTAATTAGACCGAACTTTGATTTCAAACGTCAAAAGCCATTTGAACAAAGTCCTCTTTACGTGATGAAAGAATATTTCTTTTTTATAAAGAACAGCTATAAATGATCTCCTCCTCGACTCAAGTTTTGTATGTGTTTGAACATTTCACGGTTGATCTACGAAAGGGAGAAATTTGATTACTCTTTTAAATTCTATAATTATATAAGTATTCCCATAGGTTACATAATGTGAAAGGATATGTTTATGATGAAGGGTTAGTAAACCTTTCTAAATAACATTGAGTATTAAAATTTCTATGCCCCCGTAAATCGAAGATTCGGGGGCATATAGTTTTTGTCTTGGCTGTCCGCCAGTCTGTTTGTCTGTTAATATATCTGTTTGTCCGCAAAAACGTTAACCTTGCCCATGACTTTTGATTGGTTGGGACTTAGGCTTTCGATATTTCACATGTGTATTCCTTGTGGCAAGACCTTTCTTTGGCTACCAACATATTTGACCCATTGACCTTGGAGTTTTACCCACTTTTGCAAAATTTTATCAAACTTTAACCTTGGCCATAACTTTTGAACAGTTGGTGCTAGGGCTTTCATACTTCACAGATGTATTTTTGTGAGAAGACCTCCCATTGGGATACCAACAATTATGACCCTATGACCTTGACCTTGGAGTTTGACCTACTTTGAAAAACGTTCACCTTGTCCATAACTTTTGAATAGTTGGTGATAGGGCTTTCAAATTTCACAAGTGTATTTCTTGTGACAAGACCTTCCCTTCGGCACCATTAGTTTGGACCTTGACTTTTGACTTACTTTTCAAAAAAACTTTAACCTTTGACATAATTTTTCAATGTTTGGTGCTAGGGCTTTCATATTTCACAGTTATATTCCATGAGACAAAACTTATCTTTGGGTAACAACATTTTTTATCTCTTGACCTTGGAGTTTGACTTGCATTAAAACTTTAACCTTCGCCATAACCTGCCATACGGGGGCATCAGTGTTTCACAAACACATCTTGCTCTCAATGTTGTTTGAATTTCATTTGGATATTAAAGATTATGCCATGTTAACTACCATTTTTGGCACGTAACCCCCCCCCCCCCGTTTCGTGTCACTCAGAATTTTGCAGTAATTCAGAACTTACATCGAAGACTTATCATGCTGATTCTCGGAAAGTACTGTTTTAAGTAATTATATACATGCTATCATTGCTATGAGGGCCACGGGAGGAATACAAATTCAATCAAGTTTACAAGCTCTACAGGTCTCAAATAGGCAAGCTTGTGTTCTGTTTTCAAAAATTAGAGAAATAGAAATTTCTGTGAATTTCTTTTAAAAATGCTACTCAACCTACAATTTTTGGTCCAATTTTAATAAAACTTTGTATACAAATACACTACATTAAAGTCATACAAAGAAATTTGATTTCAATAAATGGTATTCCCATGGTCACTAAGAATAGAAATTTCTGTCTTAAGCTTTGGTCAGATTGAAACATAATGCACCATTCTTTGTCCAGAGTTGTACGTCGTTCCCGCTACGCTCCCACAAAACCTCTGTCAACGTTCGTTGTGCAAGATTCAAGATTGTACAAGTTTTAAACGATGAAAATTTGTAATTAAAATTGTAATTGTAATTAATTATAATAGATATGGATGAAGATGATAAATCAATAGTTTTGAATCTGTCGTACCTTAAACGATTTTTTTCAAAGCTTTAAAGGAACGATCTTGCGGATTAAAGATTAAAATAACTTTGGGGGAAAAAACTTTTTAAGGGATGATAAATTAAAAATTAATCATTTCAAATAATAATATTTACATTTACTGTGTTTTTTTTTCTATTTGATCAACTAAGAAATTGATTTTGCCATTTTCGTAATATGTAAGGAATGTTTTTAAAGTCATTGGTTTAATGTAAATCACACCGGCAGACTTGTCTGGTGGGCATATTTCAAAAACTTGCGCAAACAAAACTTAAGAACATTTCCTAAATACAGTTAAAAATTATTTTTAATGCAATTTTTCACCATTTACAAACTTTTCAAGAATCTAGCAAAACAAGCGTCGACAGAGGTAACGGGAACGACAACTCTCATAGAGAATGATGACACTCGTGTAGATTATACTATGTCAAAACATAGCACTATGTACCGCTTTTAAGCTGTAAAATTCTTTCAAAATTCTATTTCTCTTACAGTTTTGGTTTAATATAAATATACCGGTACCTGGCACAAATTGAGAAAGCATCAAGATATTCCATGAATTGGTTTCTTATCTAGACTATCAATCCTTGATTGATAAATAAATTTATTCACTGTATGTATTTGATAGTTTTATCAGAATATTTCCTATGGCATGTCAAACGTCGCAATCTTCGATCTTTTCCATTTGTATTGTATAATTTTCCATTTATATTCTATAATTCCCCATTTATATTCTATAATTTTCCATTTGTATTGTATAATGTTTATTTGTATTCTATAATTTTCCATTTGTATTCTATAATTTTTCATTTGTATTGTAAAATTTTTATTTGTATTCTATAATATTTCATTTGTATTCTATATTTTTAGCTCACCTGAGCCGAAGGCTCAAGTGAGCTTTTCTGATCGAAATTTGTCCGTTGTCTGTCGTCGTTGTCGTTGTCGTCGTTGTCGTAAACTTTTCACATTTTCATCTTCTTCTCAAGAACCACTGGGCCAATTTCAACCAAACTTGCCACTAAGTATCCTTGGGTAAAGGGGATTCAAGTTTGTTCAAATGAAGAGCCACACCTTCTTCCAAGGGGAGATAATTATGAATTCATGAAAAATTAATGGCATCATTTAAAAATCTTCTTCTCAAAAACCACTGTGCTTGAAAATATGAAACTTATGTGGAAGCATCCTCAGGTAGTGTAGATTCAAGTTTGTTCAAATCATGACCCCCGGGGGTAGGGTGGGGCCACAATAGGGGATCAAAGTTTTACATAGGAATAAATAGGAAAAATCTTTAAAAATCTTCTTCTCAAGAACAGCAACTCCATGATGGGTAATATTTATATGAAAGCATCCTCAGGTAGTGTAGATTCAAGTTTGCTCCAATCATGACCCCCGGGGGTAGGGTGGGGCCACAATGGGGGATCAAAGTTTTACATAAGAAAACAGGAAAAATCTTTAAAAATCTTCTTCTCAAGAACAGCAAAGCCATGATTGGTCATATTTATATGGAAGCATCCTCAGATAGTGTAGATTCAAGTTTGTTCCAGTCATGACCCCCAGGGGTAGGGTGGGGCCACAATGGGTGATCAAAGTTTTACATAGGAATATATAGGGAACATCTTTAAAAATCTTCTTCTCAAGAACAGCAAAGCCATGATTAGTCATATTTAAATGGAAGCATCATCAGGTAATGTAGATTCAAATTTGTACAAATCATGATCCCATGGAGAATAGAGGGGCTATGACAGGGGATCATGTAAAGGAATACAAAGGATATATCAATCAAAATTTTCTTCTTAAGAACAGCAAAGCCATTATTTGTCATATTAAATCAAAAGCATCCCTATATCCCTATGAAGTTTAGATTCAAGTTAGTTCAAATCCCCCCCCCCCCCCCACCAACCAGTTTTATATTTAAACTTTTCAAGACTGAACTGATTTCTGCTTTTTCCTAGCCAGAGTGCTCAGGTGAGCGATATGGCCCCTGGGCCTCTTGCATTGTAAAATTTTTCATTTGTATTCAATAATTCTTTTTGTATTGTATAAATTTCCATTTGTATTCTATAATTTTACAACACAAATCAGAAATTATACAATACAAATGGAAAATTATACAATACAAATGGAAAATTATACAATACAAAGAAAAATTATACAATACAAAGAAAAATTAAAGAATACAAATTGAAAATTATACAATACAAATAAAAATTATACATTACAAATAAAAAATTATACAATACAAATAAAAAATTATACAATACAAATGAAGAATTATTGAATACAAATGAAAAATATAGAATACAAATAAAAATTTTACAATGCAAATGAAAAATTATAGAATACAAATGAAAAATTATAGAATACAAATGGAAACTTTTACAATACAAATGGAAAATTATACAATACAAATAGAAAATTATACAATACAAATGGAAAAGATCGAATATTGCAACATTTGACATGCCATAATTTCCATGCCCATTTTTTCATATACATATAGTGATTAATAGTATTTTGTTTCTTTTAAACATCGGGTCTGATGCCATAACACTGTCGAAATCCCCATCAAGACTATAAGATCGGGGACTGACGAAAAGGATAAACACATTTGTTTATCACTTATTTCTTCTCAATCACAAAAAAAATGATTTCATAATTCACTAATAAAGGTTCATCAAAAAGAAAACATTAAATTAAAAAATTAAATCATCTGCTAATTAGAGGACCGAAAAGCATGAGCTTTGATGATGTTTTCATTTCGGAGTTTATTTACAAAGAATCGGGGGTGGGGGTGGGGGTGGGGAGGATTAACCGACCCATATGCCTACGTAACGACATAAATTTTCTCACAAATTATTTCCCTTTGGAATGATTATAACCATATACATTGAATATTGGGGTCAAAGGCTGGTGAAGGTCTCGAGGGGTGTAACTGATGTCACTAAGTTACACTATCAAAACTTCGAATTAATGCCTACCGTCTCAAATAGGTTCTGCCAGCAAGTCACATGTCACACCTCCCCGTTGGTGGCCCTGGAAATACTTAGGTAGCTGAGTGACAGTGGCAAGAGGCGAGTCTCCAGCGCCTTTAAATAACTGGAATCTGTGACTAGGGGAAGGAAAACCCCAACAGAAAACCACCAGTCCTCCGGGTCCAGGGGGTTTTGCGCAGGGTTAGCAACCCGCCATGTAAAAAGGCAATTGCTACAGAAACGCATACAAGATTTAATCAAGACTTCTCAAATTCTGGAAGAGAAGGTTCTCCAAAAGGAAGACCAAGGACGCCATGTGGTGAAAACCAGAGACAGAAGGAAACTACAAGGCCGAAAACCCTTCTCGGACCCAGAAATATCAATATAGGAACTTGGAACGTAAGAACCATGTACGAAGAAGGGAAAACAGCGCAAATTGCAGCAGAGATGAGAAATTACAATCTGACACTGCTCGGCATAAGTGAGACAAGATGGATTCAATCAGGAAAGTGCAGACTTACTACAGGTGAATTACTCCTCTATTCTGGACATGAAGAATAAAATTCACCGCACTCTCAAGGAGTGGCACTCGTGCTATCCAAAACAGCAAGGGAAGCATTAATAGGCTGGGAAGCACATGGACCAAGGATTATAAGGGCATCTTTTAAAACAAAACATAAACGGATTAAAACAAACATTATCCAGTGCTATGCCCCAACAAATGATGCAGAGGAAGAAGCAAAAGATGAGTTCTACAACAGACTTCAAAGTGTTATTGACACCTGTAGAGAAAGAGATGTTACCATCATGATGGGAGACCTTAACGCAAAAATTGGAAATGATAACACCGGATATGGCGAGATTATGGGAAAACATGGACTGGGACAAATGAATGAAAATGGTGAAAGATTAGCAAACTTTTGTGCATCCAACAAACAAGTTATTGGTGGCACTTTATTCCAGCACAAAAGAATACACAAAGCCACCTGGGTATCACCAGACCAATTAACTGAAAACCAGATAGATCATATATGCATCAATAAAAAGTTTAGAAGATCTTTGCAGGATACCAGGGTCAAACGAGCAGCAGATGTAGCCTCAGATCACCATCTATTGACAGGCAGCATCAAACTGAAGCTCAGAAAAATGAAAACAGAAGGAAACTCTCAGAGAATCAGATATAACACCAGGTTTCTCCAAGATACCCAAATCTTACAGGAGTATAAGATTGCGGTTAAAAACAAATACCAAGTCCTTCAGGAAAAAGGGGAAGTAACAACATTTGAAGACCATTGGAAAGGGATAAAAGAGACCATCACAACAAGCTGCCATGAAATACTTGGAGTGAAAAAGTACCATCATAAAGAGTGGATCACAAATGACACACTTAGAAAAGTACAGGAGAGGAAGGCTAAGAAGGCTGGGGTCAATTCAAGCAGAACGAGAGCTGAAAAAGCAAAAGCACAAAAAGAGTATGCAGAGGCCAACAAGAGAACTAAACAAGGTATTAAAGCTGACAAAAAAAGGTACATGGAGGAACTAGCAACTAGCAACGGAGGCAGAACAAGCTGCAAAAGCAGGAACCATGAAAGACTTGTATGACATCACCAAGAAACTAGCTGGGAAGCGAAGTAAACAAGAAAGGCCAGTGAAAGACAAGGCAGGGAAGCAACTAGAAGGGGAAGAAGAACAAAGAAGGAGATGGAAAGAGCATTTTGAAGAATTGTTGAATAGGCCAGTTCCACCCAACCCTCCTAATATTACACCAGCAGATGAGGACCTAGACATAGACTGGGGACCACCTACTAAGGAGGAAATAAAAATAGCCTTAAAACTTTTAAGGCTATTTTTATTTCCTCCTTAGTAGGTGGTCCCCAGTCTATGTCTAGGTCCTCATCTGCTGGTTTTAAGTTAAAACAGATGAGGAATGGCAAGTCAGCAGGGCCTGATAATATCCCGGCTGAGGCACTTAACGAGGTTCGCTCCTGAGCTTTTGAGCAGATTTTTATCTTAACCTATATTTCAAAAATTCTGCATAATGTTTTAATTCTTACAATAAATTTTGATTCTACGATGCCAATTTAACTATATTCAGTTTAAACTCCATGATTAAATTCCCTACCAAAAGCATTAAGTGGGGAACTATATTTTGTGGCGGAAGGTTTTTATCGAAGAAAATTTTTTTCTCTTTCGAAGTATTTAAAGTATGCTAAGTTTGGATTCCTATTTTTACATGCAGTATGCACACAGAGTTATTTTGTGCAGTGGACTGTTTTATATTGGTCCTATATTATCTACTAAATAAACTGTCATGAATTCTATCATCATATTTGATAAATATAGCAAATATATTGTGAAAATGAAGAAAAAAATAGCCCTAATTTAAGCTTTAAATTAGCACTTTTTAAGTAATATCTCAAAATTAACATCACAGACCCCCACTTTTGATTTTCTTTTCTCAATATATACGATACTTTTAACCATTCTTCTTCAATTCAGTAAAATGTCATTACTTTCAAATGATTTTTTTGCTTGTTAAATTTTTAATGCCAGAAAAATGAAAATGCTTGAGTGCAAAAAGGTCAAATAATTGAACATACGGAGTAATTTGAAAATTTCTTCGTTGTCACAATTTTTAATGTGTCTATTAGAGATGAAATAAGACTGTTTTTGTTCCCATAATTTATTTGAACAAAAAATATTGGAGGAGAAACTTTAAAAATTGATTTATGTGTAAGAGGTATTTACAGTGCAAAAAGGTCAAACTAAATGCTCTGTAGCGCCAAAAGAAGCGCATTGACCCACATTTTTTGTTTTGATTTTTAATAAAGCTATGCGTATAAATTCAGCGGGGAATTAAAATAGAAATTTTACTGAGGAGAGTGTTCGAATCGTGTTGTGGTTTTTGTTTTAATGTAATTTTTTTTATAACATGTGTATTTATTTATTTTATTTTTTTTTTTATTATTATTATTATTATTTTTTTTTTTTTTTTTTTTTTTTTTTTTTGCTTTACTTTGTAATCAAGTTGAAACTTGAAATGTAGCTAAAGGTACAAGTTTTTTTTTTAATGAGGAAAAAAAGCATGTTTATACTAATGAACCCATTAACAGTGAATTATTAAATAGGTGGGATAAAAAGATTTTAGTATGTGTATTGTCTTTTACTTCAAGTGCTTTGTCACCAAGAGCTCACCATGCTAATTATATAGACATTACTAGAGTGCTCCAAGGAACGCATGTGTCGCCTGTTTTGTAGCTTCATTAAAGACGTAAATAAATCTTAGAGTGGTCAACTATTTATTTAAGAAATAAACAACAATGTTAAAAAGTTCTCTGGGAAATGAACTTGGTTGGTCACGTGATCAAATCCTGTGAAGCCCGAAGGGCTTCTCAGAAGATTTGATCACGTACCAACCAAGTTCATTTCCCAGTGAACTTTTTAACATTGTTGTTTATTACTTTTATTTACATTTGAGACAAATATTCTGAAAAGAACTGCATTTATTACACGAACGGCCCGCCGTATTGCTACGTTGTGACGCACAATGATCTAGAAGCTGTTTGGTCTTGAGAGTTCGCCTCGCTCCAACATTTGAATACTTACATTGATGTTCAGCAGTCCAGTTCAGGAAATATCTGTTCCTAATGCAAAACAATGATCGCTACTGACAATAATCTTACTATTATTGTATGAGTTCTTTATATATGAAGTCAAAAGCGGTGCTATCGTCTTCCGTTTACATACCTTCAGAGGGATTTCGGGTTAAAAAGGTAAGCGTGATTTAGGCTTTCTTCGCATCGAAGAAAGAACAAATGATCATTTGTTGAACGAAGAAAAACATATATGTTCCAATAATTTTATCTTTTTCATCGCTTTAACGGGTTAGAAGTTCCGAAACCAGTGTCACCGTGACAGAAATATGTAGACAGATATCATCGCGCTGTGTGATTCGGTCATGCCATGACCTCTGACCCCCAAATAAGTTCATACAGAATTGAACATATTTTCTCTTCAATAGGTTCATCTAAGAAAAATATTTGCAAATGTAAATAATTACTTTTAGCATGATAGTTCATACAATTGCCCGAAAAGAAGGGAAAAAAGTATCCACAGATTGTATTAGACTGCGATAAAATCTGACGTTCAAAGAAAATATGGTTCATCAACCCTCAAATTAATAATTAAATTGAGAGGATTTTGATTAGAAATATTTATTTATCATTTTATTAAAACCTGTTTCCAACAATCCTCCAAAAGAGATTCTAGTATTGTCAGTCTACACGATCCATTGTGGAATACAGATCCCGATGTATTTTCATCGTATTTAAATATAACTTTGTGTGGTAACTGAATATCATACATTTTCAAAGTACAGTATCATGAGCTGATAAACATGTATAAATGCTAATTACCAAAACCCCAAAACTCTCAAAATTCAAAAGTCATACTTTAAAATTACACTGCCCGGGGTATTTTTTGCAAAGTAAGTCAAAGATCAAGTGGATTGCTCATAATGTTTTTGACAAACAGTGCACATGCTCGATAGCGTAGACCTACCTCTTAAATGTCCAAAATATGCTTTATATCGGCATTATGAACTATTATATAAAGTATGTGAAAAGTCAACGGTCACGAGGTTGGTAACCATGGTAATATACAAAAGCCATAGTGCCAAGGAATATATGTGCAAAATATCAAAATCCACACCTCTTACAGTTCTAAAAATATAAGGTGAGACAGACGAACAGCTAGACAGACAGACAGATGCCGGGTAAAGTGATCCCAAAGTGTTGCTCTGCTCTGCAGGCGACACAAAAATATCTAAACAACACATTCTAATACTCAATATACACAGTGTAAAAAGCACTACCAGTTTTAAACGCTATGTATCTGAAAACAGCAAGATCGAATGTTCTTGTTTATAATCCAGACACCGTTTGGACAGTACTTAAAGCTGAACAGGACTCGTAAATTGGCATACGCCATATTTGATCATACTTTCTACGATATCAGCACTGGGATATACCTTTCGCTTCGTTACATCTGACTGCTTTATTGTCAAGGGTAACGGCGTGAAATGGCGACACGTATTCGTTATCTTGCATTGCCTTTGTTTATTAATTTTATTGCAGTTACGTGCATTGTGTTTGTTTGTATACTGCACTGACCTGTGCAACTGTTGTCAGTTGCAAAGTTTTCTTAACTAATCATAATGCAAACAGCTTAAAAGGAATAATGCCCAGTTTTAAAACATGAACATTTTAATCTTAAATGGTAGAATTCCAAATGTAAAAGGCAATGATAACGAACAATGATCGATCTCAAAAAATTTAAACAATACAAATTTGTAAACAGGATATAAAACAAGAACCCTGAAAATTTAAGAAGTGGGATTAGGTGCCTACGAGGAGTAAGCACCCCCTGTCGACCAGTCCAACCCACCGTGAGCCCTGTGTGTTGATCAGGTTAACGAGATAATCCGTAATCAATTTCAGGATAAAACAATGAACTCAATTGATATGAAACAGCCAAAATATCCAAAGATAGTTCTTATTTTCAAACAAGGTCACTAAAACGACATAGAATGTTCGAAATGTTAACTTTTAATGAAATTGTTGAAATCCCTGTGACATCAACTTATTTGTCAGTTGCCTGTCTCGGTTTAAAATTGAACGGAACGTACTAAAAGCATGCTCTTGAGTATCGAATACTGGTACTTTGGGAGACATAAACACTATATACAGGTAATAGTGGTACATCACTATATAATTTAATTGATAAAAACAACAGGTTTTTCTTGAAAAAGGCGTAATTTCGCACACGTTTTTTGCGGCGTAATTTTGGTGACAATGGGATGGAAAGCGAAAAAGGGTAAAACTCATAAAATTTAGGTAAAACATGTGATGAAACCCATCCCACGTGCTTTATGATTGTATACGATTTTTATCCAACCTTATGTATTAAAACTTCACTATCTCTATTCTTTGGAAATCTTGAAAGTTTTTATCTCAGCCCCATCAAGTTCGAGATCACGAGATTTGATGTATAGTCATTTTAAAAAATCAAAACACGACAAGTATTTAATCTAACAAATAATCTATTATCAAGTTTTATTTTCTTTTTTGAAGTCGGGAACACTTGTTTATTCCAGCACGTTGTTGTGGTGCTGATGATGTACACAGAATATATTTAAGAAAAAACATCTGATTGTAATGGATACAAGAGCGTTCATTTAATAGAATGAAATACTTTGACAAACAAGTTCATTTTACCGAGATTACACCCCCTTGAAAGGTGCTTGCAAAAAAAACCCCCATATTTTGTATGTTCATATTAGGAACAATTGAGCTTGGTCGCCTTCAGAGTCTTGAAAATTTATGTAAGTAAGTGTAACAGATAACAAGCCACTAAATGCAAGATACTGGGTAGAAATAGTGGTATTTCGGTGATTGAAATTCACACATATCAATAAATGGTTACTTTTACTACATAATCTACATCAGTTCGATTCGTTCAAACCAGAGTTGATCTTGAACCGGTGTAAGCTTTGAAGATGTTGATGAAATTCTAAAAATGGCAAGTGAAATTCCTCAATAAAGTAGACGAAAGAGGAGGAGATTTCAAACAGAATGCTTTCACAATTTCTGTCAATTTTCATAGATTGCTCGTAAACTCGTTTAGCTTCTCCAGGAATCATTTATCATTGTTTGCTGGTGAACTTGTTAATCTTATTCAGGAACCATTCTTGTAGTTTTGAATTTCATGTTAGAAGAAAAGTGTTGAGCTATACGACAGTTCGAGCACTCTTTTCACATCTAGTCTAAAACTTTGTATAATAATGTTGACAAAGCATCATGATACGATGTTCGTTACATATTCTCAGGAAGTAGCTGTGGTTTACGTCTCATGGCTGATTTTATCGTCTGTTTCTCTATTCTTGCTTTCTTCATCAACTTTTGCAAATCGACCATCATTTCGGCTAGATTTTCCCTACCACATTGTTGGGAGGACTGGCGAATGTGATCAGCATATCTTCGCCCCTTTATCATTTCACTGGAAAACAATGTGCAAAAAAAATGATATAATAAAGGATTTTTATTCTACTGTTAAAAATAATAAATCAAAATTTTTCTTATCTACCTGTAATCAATAGTGTTGTTTCGATCTTTGTCTAAAATTCCGAGCACTTGATCTATGTGTGTATTTGTCAAATGAACGTTCATTTTCTGTAACAAGAACAAAATCAACTTTGTACATGTGTATATAAATGAGTGATATCATCTTTCAATAATAGAAAATCACTCAAAGACTTGTAAACTTACAGCAAAGCCAGCCTTAAGTTCATCACGTGATATTTGTCTGTCATTGTCGGTGTCGAGGGTTCGAAACAGATCAACCAACCGGAAGCCTTCCTGGCGCATGTACTCAAACAAAATCAGAACAGGATTAAAGTCATTCAGATGTCGAGTCCGTCCTATGTGAGTGATCGGTTTAGTGACCAGGTCCCTGTGATGTAATTTGATATTTCTTTTCTCCATCAAATTCCATGCTTGTCTCTGAAACTTTTCATCTATTGGAATGTCCTGTAGCAAAATTTTTAGAGTGATTAGACAAAATCAGATTACAGATAAAGCTAATTCAGTGTCTTTTTCTTATTTTCACTTTGAAATGTTGATGTTAGGGAATCCTTTTATTTCAACTAAAACCCTTTTTGAACAAAAACAAGGTTATGGAATGATGCATTTTAGATCAAAAGCTGCAACATTTTAGGTCTGAAAAGCTCCTGAACTCATTCCAAAGGATTACACTTTTCAACAATGGGAAGATTATGATATATCATTGCCATGTGACCTCGGCCCTGGATCAAGATAAAACCACGCTTTACGGTCTAAAGTGCTAAAGAACGGATGTACTATTATTGACTTTTACAACGTTGTAGCTAGCATCTTTATAAAATCAGCTGCTTCGATACGCTACAGCTTACGATAAGCTGGTTTTAATCTAATTATACGTAGCACGCTATCTCATTCATGATTTTCAAACGTTATTGCACCTAGACCTTGAGAGTAAGTCCTTGAATCATGACACAATCACCATTACTCTTAAGGGGTATGTGATGCACGATTTTCATCTGTCTCTTACCTGTATGTCGATTTCTTCCAGTACTGAGGATTGAGAATTCTCATACACCTTCAGTATGGCTAAGGCACCATCTGTAGTAATGGGGTTTCCATAAATCTATAATATAGAATGGTTAATAATAAATCTATAATATAGAATGGTTAATAATAACTTCTGTTTGGTATCAAAAGAATATATCTAACTGTCTGTAACAGTTAGAATGGTTTTTTTATTTAACTCACCTTTAAATTTTGCAGAGTACTGTTGGATTGTAGGCCTTTCAGGAAATTGCCCAAAGTATGAAACGTTATCCTATTGTGGGAAACGTCAAGAATTCGTAGCGTGTGATTTTTTGAGAGGTTTGTACCGAAAGCTCTGCAGCCATGCTCTGCAAGTCCATTCCATGACAGATTCACGTGTTCAAGCTCCACGTTTTTCTTTAAAGAAAGCAAAATTAATGAAACAGACATTAGATCGAGATTATACAATTTATTGTGATGTAAATAAGTAGTGTTTGACTTCATGAGCATGATTACTGTATACACTCAGGCATCTCATAGTATTATAGATCTTGGTAGCTTATGTTGACTATAAAAGGTATTAATATGTCTGAATGTAGGACAGATAAATAACCGATGAGTAACTTTTGACGAGTCGTAGATGGTAAATAGGGTGTGAAAATTTTCTGTAAAATGATACTTTAATTAATTTTCATTTAATACCGATACTTTGACATTATATGATGATATTCTACTATTCTGATACTTTGTCATTGTATCATGATATTTGTCATACTATTCTGATACTATGTCATATGTGATGATTTTGTCATGCTATGTCGATAACTTGTCATAATATGATTTTCTCATACTATGCTGATTACCATATAACAGTGTTTTTAGCGACAATCCAATTTTCGCTTTCGCATTTTTCAGATCGCAAAAACTTAAACTCACATTAAATTGTTACCAATTTTGTTTATTAGATTACATGGATAACTGTTCTGTTAAACCACCATACTATGCTGCTACTTTGTCATTATGTAATTACATTTTGTCATACTATGCTGATACTTTGTCGTTATATAATCATATTTTGTCATACTATGCTGATACTTTGTCATCATTTAATTATATTTTGTCATATTGTGCTGATACATTGTCATTACATGATTATATTTTGTCATACTATGCTGATACGTCGTCATTATATGATTATATTTTGTTATACTATGCTGATACTTTGGCATTTTTGAACACTGAAAAGATTTTAAGCAGATTTTAAGCATTATTATGATGACATTTGTCATTCTATGCTGATACTTTGACATTATATGATGCTGATGGTTTGCAAAATACCAATTAGGGCATGCAAAAAACTTACACAGCTTCGTCATTTCTATAGGAAACTGAGAATTAAGTTCTTAACAGAATTATGATGTTTTTTTTCAAAAAAGATTTTGATAACATTTAAATAGGTATTAAAGCATGCTTACACAAATAGACTCTGTAATTATACGAGCACCTTGTCGACGTATGTGATTCCAGCTGAGATCCAGGTATTTTATCGTTAAATTTGACGCTGCAAATATTAATAACAATAATGAAAATATAATGAATTGATACTTAAAGGGTTTTTATCACGTATCTATATTTCTTAAAAATAAAGCACTATTATATTCTTGAAACATTTAATTATCGTTTAATTATGAAATAAAGTTGAAAACGGCCGAAATTAGACGATAAAACGCCCGAAATATAGGGTCCTCGAAGCAAAAATCTCCAACAATTAGATAGGGGTCACGTGGTACTGAAACGTCATAGGTGTCAATGGTCAATAGAACTCGTAAAGCTTATCGTAAGAAAAATATTTTGAATAGATTTTTACGCTAAATAAATAAAATACACAATATGGCCGGTTGAAATTTTGACATCGACTATGTTCCTTTGGTTATGGACGGTCAATCTTTTATGTATGAACGTCTAGCAGAGAGAAATAACCAGAAAATATGCTAAGAAGTCACCGAAGACGAAGCCGTTGACAACTCGGGACTTCGACTAAAAAGAATGAATTACTGAAGTTTAACTTCGTAAACATTTATAAATATGGGAATTTTAAATTCTCCTTTATTATTATTTTTAATTAATTATACATAAATAAATCCTGTACATCTTCTATCTGTTCCAGCAGTGAATATCACGTACTAGAAATGGGTGTCGGGTGGTTACGTTCCGATTCCGTGTTCGACCCGCGTGGTTACGACCCAAGTGGTTTCGACCTCCTCTAATATTTATCCCAATATGTGAATACCTGAGTACAGGGGTATACACTGTGCGGTAAACAAATGGATATCCGGTAGCTGTATATTGTATGGCTTCAGAGATGTGCGTGTCAATAGGTAGTTGTTTCCGTATGTGTAGTCAACATGCAGTTAGAAGGTTTCCTAACATTTTTTGTACTATCGCGAAGCATGGATGTTGATGAATTTGTTTAGTAATGAATTATATTTGAACAGTTTTCCATAAAAATTAATCAAATACTTCTTCAAATGTACCGTGATCACATATGCACTATCTAAACATTAATGTAGATTTCTCCAAATTATGATACAAAAATATACGTGGTCGATACAAAAAAAAAAATGTAGACGAAAAAATAAAATGTAAAACTGTTGAAAGTGTTAATTAATATCGTTCCGAAGCAATTAATTGCTTTGGAACGAAACCACTCGGGTCGAACATGGATTCGTGTCGAAACCACGCGGGTCGAACAAGTAATCGGAACGTAACCACCCGCATTCCTAGAAATGACACTCTTCAATGGCGCCGTACGCCATTACGAAGTTAACAACATTCCTACTAGATTCTGTGCGATTTTTTAAAATGCGTGTTTGTCATTTATCATTTTTTTAAAGGTATCTTTCCTTAAAATATTTTATAGGACAGAAAAAAAATTGTGATCGATCGAACATAAACGATTGTTGTGAATGGAGATAAACGCCATCGCATTTGCAGAAAAAGGCCCCCTTTCATCCCTCGAGATATTAGGTTCGTTCGCCCTATCTACCTGTTCGCATGAGTCCGTTCGCGCAGGGTCCGTTCGCCATTATTCTTGTTCGCCCTATATCTCGTTCGCCCTATTATATATACAGTATATAGTAAATGTTAACATTTATTATTAATTTTATTCAATATTTTACGACTTGGTGTTTTTTTTCAAATGTTGTTACAGTATTTTTTTTATTTACCGTAATCTTAATTAAATAATTCAAATTTGATATTTATGCTCTTTAAATGCTTAATTGATTTAATTATACTTAATAATGTCACTGTATTTTAGGGGATCATACAATCTGCGTTATGTTTTGAAAACAATTAAAGGACTGGGACGTTAATTTCTGTTGGTCTGTCGGGTCTTTGAAAGTACAGGTATTTATAGTGTGACCACATGCATACGTCTGTTGTCTCCCGTCTGCAATTTATTAAGTTTCGTGTGATTTAACCAGGGACGTAGCATCGTTTTGGAAAGTCGGGAGGTACATATAATTTATTTTAAAAATCCATTGGTTCAATATTCAACTTTCTGCAATATAAATAAGGCGAACGGACCCTGTGCGAACAAGTTTTAGTGCGATCGAACTCTGGGCGAAGGGGAATGAGGGCGAACGGCGTCAAGGGCGAACAAGTTTTAGGGCGAACGAACATACAACCCTCGAGATATTAGGTTCGTTCGCCCTATCTACCTGTTCGCATGAGTCCGTTCGCGCAGGGTCCGTTCGCCATTATTCTTGTTCGCCCTATATCTCGTTCGCCCTATTATATATACAGTATATAGTAAATGTTAACATTTATTATTAATTTTATTCAATATTTTACGACTTGGTGTTTTTTTTCAAATGTTGTTACAGTATTTTTTTTATTTACCGTAATCTTAATTAAATAATTCAAATTTGATATTTATGCTCTTTAAATGCTTAATTGATTTAATTATACTTAATAATGTCACTGTATTTTAGGGGATCATACAATCTGCGTTATGTTTTGAAAACAATTAAAGGACTGGGACGTTAATTTCTGTTGGTCTGTCGGGTCTTTGAAAGTACAGGTATTTATAGTGTGACCACATGCATACGTCTGTTGTCTCCCGTCTGCAATTTATTAAGTTTCGTGTGATTTAACCAGGGACGTAGCATCGTTTTGGAAAGTCGGGAGGTACATATAATTTATTTTAAAAATCCATTGGTTCAATATTCAACTTTCTGCAATATAAATAAGGCGAACGGACCCTGTGCGAACAAGTTTTAGTGCGATCGAACTCTGGGCGAAGGGGAATGAGGGCGAACGGCGTCAAGGGCGAACAAGTTTTAGGGCGAACGAACATACAACCCTCGAGATATTAGGTTCGTTCGCCCTATCTACCTGTTCGCATGAGTCCGTTCGCGCAGGGTCCGTTCGCCATTATTCTTGTTCGCCCTATATCTCGTTCGCCCTATTATATATACAGTATATAGTAAATGTTAACATTTATTATTAATTTTATTCAATATTTTACGACTTGGTGTTTTTTTTCAAATGTTGTTACAGTATTTTTTTTATTTACCGTAATCTTAATTAAATAATTCAAATTTGATATTTATGCTCTTTAAATGCTTAATTGATTTAATTATACTTAATAATGTCACTGTATTTTAGGGGATCATACAATCTGCGTTATGTTTTGAAAACAATTAAAGGACTGGGACGTTAATTTCTGTTGGTCTGTCGGGTCTTTGAAAGTACAGGTATTTATAGTGTGACCACATGCATACGTCTGTTGTCTCCCGTCTGCAATTTATTAAGTTTCGTGTGATTTAACCAGGGACGTAGCATCGTTTTGGAAAGTCGGGAGGTACATATAATTTATTTTAAAAATCCATTGGTTCAATATTCAACTTTCTGCAATATAAATAAGGCGAACGGACCCTGTGCGAACAAGTTTTAGTGCGATCGAACTCTGGGCGAAGGGGAATGAGGGCGAACGGCGTCAAGGGCGAACAAGTTTTAGGGCGAACGAACATACAACCCTCGAGATATTAGGTTCGTTCGCCCTATCTACCTGTTCGCATGAGTCCGTTCGCGCAGGGTCCGTTCGCCATTATTCTTGTTCGCCCTATATCTCGTTCGCCCTATTATATATACAGTATATAGTAAATGTTAACATTTATTATTAATTTTATTCAATATTTTACGACTTGGTGTTTTTTTTCAAATGTTGTTACAGTATTTTTTTTATTTACCGTAATCTTAATTAAATAATTCAAATTTGATATTTATGCTCTTTAAATGCTTAATTGATTTAATTATACTTAATAATGTCACTGTATTTTAGGGGATCATACAATCTGCGTTATGTTTTGAAAACAATTAAAGGACTGGGACGTTAATTTCTGTTGGTCTGTCGGGTCTTTGAAAGTACAGGTATTTATAGTGTGACCACATGCATACGTCTGTTGTCTCCCGTCTGCAATTTATTAAGTTTCGTGTGATTTAACCAGGGACGTAGCATCGTTTTGGAAAGTCGGGAGGTACATATAATTTATTTTAAAAATCCATTGGTTCAATATTCAACTTTCTGCAATATAAATAAGGCGAACGGACCCTGTGCGAACAAGTTTTAGTGCGATCGAACTCTGGGCGAAGGGGAATGAGGGCGAACGGCGTCAAGGGCGAACAAGTTTTAGGGCGAACGAACATACAACCATCTCTCGACCAAGTCTAGGAAATGTGGAAAAAAATTCCTAAGACCTTTCTTGTGCACATTTGTGCATCCTAAGGCCATAAATTATACCTTACTAGCTGTCAATTATCCATTTATCACTTAATTATTTTATAACCGTAAACAGGTTTAACAGACACAACAAATGAGCTCTTTTTTATACACAATAAGTACTTCGCTTGACCAGAATTGACACCTATGACGTCAGAGCAATGGCGCGTAACATCGGCGATCAAAATATGCATATTGAGAAACTTTGAATCGCTGAAACATCAAAAATATTAATTTTTTAGCAAATATTTTTAAATTTATGATTTTAATAGCATGTAAACTTTGTCATATCAAAAAATTTTGAGACGTGATAAAAACCCTTTAAATTTAAAAAAAAAAAACTGAGGCATCGTAAAATGTAAATTATCTCATTATATGACGCGTACCTATTGCTGGTCCTAAGATACACCCTGTCTCACTGTCGATCAGATTTCCAGATAGATTCAGGTGTTCTATGTAGTCATTCGTCTGAAAAAGTAAGAACCTCTAATGGAATCTGTGTATTTCATTTATTTTCAAATATGCCCCGATATGCAAGCACCGCAATTCTCTAAAAGTTGAAATAACGTGTGGACAACTTACCCTTATAAATTTGGCCATGTCTTCGGCGTTTTTCTTGTCAATGTTGTTTTCTTTAGAAAAAAAGAGAAGATATTTTTGTCGATTAAGGGGAAATACGTTTGTAAAATCTCTTTAAAACGAGATAAATGATTTGGGAAGCAGGGAGGGGGTATCAAATCTGATGGCAATGTTTTAAAGCACTGACATTTTGTGCATTGTTATGTCCAACAAATCCCACAACATCATGAGTAAGAACATCGTCGCAAACCACGACAAAAATGTACGCGCGTCTCCCATTCTGGCGGTTATAGGAGAGAGCTATATGAGGACTAAGGACCTTGGCTTGAAACTCTCAAGCCATGGCTCGTAGTCTGTATATAACTCTCTCAATGAGAGAGTAGGCGAGAGTTATGTGCGGGCTAGGACGGTGGCTTTGAGACAATGTAGGAGAGAGTTATGTGCGGACTACTAACCGTGGCTTGAGAGAGTACGAGAGAGCTATAAGTGAAGACTAGGACCATGGCTTGAGACGATGGAGTAAGAAATCGAAAAACTCTTGGCAATCTTTTGATAATCTGTGACTGGATACTAAGTGATTTGCCATTATAAAATTAATAAAATAAGTCAACAGCCTCAGACTTACTTGATATGTCTAAATACGTTATACTCTTATTCTCCAGGAGAGCCTTGGTGAGTGATTTAAAACCTGTTGCATCCATGTTCACAGCAGACATTTCCTTAAATTAAAAAAAAAGAATGTTTTAGGTACCAAATATACCGGGTATTTACATCAATAGAATATTCTCTCCTTTATTTCTTATGTAAGGTAACCACATTGCTGTTATCTATAGTCAGCTGTATTTCAAAATTGGAAAAATTAAAAGTGAATTATTTTTACTATTTTGTCTATGGCTCTTCCTTCTAGGTAACAGAAGGATCGATATAACATTATATTACCAAACCTAAATAAAACTATATAAATTGTAATTATGCATTATACACTTATTTCATGACCACGAGGTGAACAGTCAAACTGTTGTCCCGAGGTAATGGGTAAGACCTGGGAAACTGTTGTCCGAGGCTGAAGGCTGAGGACAACAGTTTCTCAGGACTTCCCCATTATCGAGGGACAACAGTTTGACTGTTTCCCGAGTCGTCATGAAATGTGTTTTATAACCTAACATACATTGACTCTTTAAAGTAATGATATAGATGTAATAATCAATGGCTTTTAAAAATACATCGACAACAGTTTGTAGCATTTCTTGAAACCAACCTCAACAAGATAAATATTAATCAAACTCTCACACCGATTGATGTAAAATCAGAAAATTTATGGAGTAATATTATTAGGCACTAATAAATTGATGTATACATGTATTGTTTAGTAAACAATATATGATGACTTGAAGGTTTGAATATAACACGCTGAGTCAGACGTTTAAGGCAAAGATCTCTGGCGAGTGAAAGGAGCCTACATTTTCTCAAAATAACCTTCAGAAAAGGTGTTCTTGGCCACTTACTTGAAAGGATAATAATTGAATGTATATGGGTATCGGGATTACTTTTCAAACGATAATTTCAAATTGAATGCCATGAAAATGCCTCGTTTTCTACATAATTCAATATTGTAGCTGTAAAGTACGGGAAATTAATTATGACGTGATAATGGATCATTGTCTGTATCATTACTTTGAGAAAATATTAAGTAGATTAAGTAATAAAACATTTATTTCATGACAAATCGGGAAACATTCAAACTGTTGTCCCTCGATAATGGAGAAGACCTGGGAAACTTTTTACTTCGGCCTTGGTCATCAGTTTCCCAGGTCTTCCGCATTTCCTCGGGACAACATTTCTGTTGATGAATATCCACCTGACTTTGGACATTACTACTAGTCTAGAAGTATATTATGTTTATTGCTTCAGATAAATAGCAATCGGTTTGCATGAAAATATTCAGTGGATGTAAATATATTATTCGACTAGTTTTTAAGACGACTTTAAGAGAAAGAGTCATTTCTCAAAACTCACCAATTTTTCGATGAAAGGATTTTCTGTTATGACGTCAGCAAGGTAGGTGACACCTTTGGTTCCAAGGTTGTTGTTTGAGACATTCAGGGACGTTATACACGCATTGTTCTGAAGTATATCATTTAATATCCATGTTTTAGGACTTTAAAAAAGGTTCTGTCGTTACAAAAATGCCAGTCTTACTTCTTGAAAGTGATTTGCGAAATAAAAACACAAAACATTATACCTGAACACTGTAAAATAAATCCAATGAAAACAAAATATCATTTGATTTTTATATGAAGCATTTATTGATATCCCGATACTCAAACTTGCACAAGTACTCACAATAAGAATAATTGAAATTGCCCGGAAGTCTATTGGCATAAGCTGGTTGTACGATATGTTTGCGTGTGGGTTGTTCAGCTGACGGACGAAGGCATTACAAGGAATAATCCCTAGCTCTTCACACAGCGAGCGATACTGAAGGTCTTCGGTTGTATGAAGTCTTTTCATCCCAATGTTATCAACATCTAAACAAAAAAAAATGCGCTTGTCGTTCTCCTGCATTTTTCAGCTTACACATTGACCATACAATTTAATTTTACATGTAGATAAAAAAGATAAATAAGTAACCGTGTCAGGCCCGTAGCAGTGGTTTTAAAAGTAGGCGAGGGTGGCAATCTCCAAAACTGACAAGCCAAAAGAAAAAACTAAACTGTCCAAACTCGAAAATCCTAGGGGGCTTACTTTTTGGTACATTTTTTCAATACTCAGAAAAAAAAAGTCGGGGTGCACCCCCGCCCCCACCTTCTACGGACCCGTGTTTTGGAGCTTTTTGCAAGAGACCGGATTTCTATGTTCATGACGTGCTCTAATATACATACCATCTAAAACAGTTTCACAGTCTGAACTTTCATCTTCGTATTCGTCGCTTTCGTCTGCGTTTGATGATTTGGACGTCCGTTTTTTCCTTCTCATTTTCATGATGTTATTAACTTTACACGCCACTTTCCTGAATGAATGTTTGTCGTCTATGATGCCTTCGGGGCGGGCGCTATTGGGACGGACAGACAGCTCAGTGGGACGGATTGACAATTCGGCCGGATCTCGTATCAGGCATTCAGAAGAGGGTCTAGTGGGTAAGGTCTTCCGGTTTCTCCCTCTTATCTTTGGCAACTTACCCTGACGAAGCGGGGAGAGTTGACGAGTGTGTACTACCCTGCGCATTTGTCTGTAAGATGAGTAAGACGAAGATATATATTAATAATATTAATTATTTTCTTTACCTTATGTTATATATGCTTAATATATAAAGGAAACTCCAGATTGAGGTGATAAAGGAGTTACCACGTCATTCTGCGAGTTTCATTTATATATTAAGCAGATAACATAAGGCAAAATCAGTTATGTAAATTTGAAAATCCAACATTTTTTGAAAATTATATCGACACTTTATATATTTTTGAAATAGAGTTTATTAATCCCTTCTCTCTTTGAATCATTTAAGTACAAGGCCATGGCAGTCCGTGGATATCTCCGATAAATCGAAACATTAATTTAAACATATTTTTATTTAATAAATCTATAATAGGTCAAGACAAAGACAATAAATAATAATACTTGTACATGATAATAAAAATACTAATAGTCCAAAATAAAGATTCAAAATCAAGTATTATTCCTCAATATTGTATAAAAAAAAAAAAAAGACGATGACCCCCTAATTATGTATAAATTATTTACTTACTGTTCCAGCTTTAATATGAGTATTGTAAAATTGTACACTTATTATAGTATTTAAAATATTACAATATACTTAGATTAGTCTCTTAGTAGATTTAATAAATTCATGTACATATGAAAAAATCGAAACATTCAACTAAGCCTGAATTAAAAACTAATTTCTGATTGTAATTTTCCCTGAAAATATATCGAATTCAACACCAAGAGCTCACTAAATGATACCCCCCTCCCCCCATATGATTATAATGGCAAAGTCCATGTTTTGCTCTTGGAAACCCGAAATAAGTGTCAGATCGAAAAGAAAAATAGGAGGTGCACAATGGCATTATGTATTAAAGAATCTGTGAAAGTATCATTAAATTTTATTAGATGGTATAGGAGGAGTTGCGGATAAGAGATGGGTACCCTTCAATATTATAGAAAGAATGGCAGTGTCCATGTTTTGCTATGGGAAACCCGAAATATGTGTCCGATCAAAAAGTAAAATATGAGGTGCACAATGGCACTATGTAACAAAGATTCTGTGAAAGTTTCATTAAATTTCATTCAATGGTATAAGAGGAGTTGCGGATAAGAGATGGGTACTCCAAAGCGTAACAGACGGACGGACAGACACCCCGATCACTATATACCCTCCCACATTTCAAGCGGGGGGCGGGTATAAAAAAGGCACCACTTGATTTCATTAAAAGGGTTTTTAAAAAATGTACCATTTGATTTCATGATTAAGGTTCTTCCACAAGGAACGATGTATACTTTAACTTGTATAGTGATTCGTAAGGTTTTTTTCTCATCCCTTTGTTGACCAATTAAAGTTATAACATTAAGTATGAATAAAATTGACGTTCTATAATTTTTTTTCGCACATCAACGCACATGTACTCGTATATGTGTCCCATGTCAAGAAATAGTAACCCCTGCATTAATTACAGTCGTCACTATGATTCATTATACTTTTTAGCTTTTTGAAATGACAGAAAATCATATTAGTTGCTTTTTTTTTAAAGGTTGTGTTAACGTTCTTCTCGATTTTGAGTCAGATTTAAGTACATGTAGCTGCATTTGACGATTCATTTGAAAAAGAAATGCTTAGTAGCTAGGATGGATAACTAACTGTAGAAATGCATCCATGTCAGCTGTTCGATCCTAATCAAGCAATAACTAAAATAGTTTTAAACGGAGGATGGATAAGTCTCTGCTTTCATATGATTTTAATAATCATAAACTTGATACCCTTAAAGGTATACACTTATTTTCTATATTTTTCAAACACGACTGACATCTTTCCTTCTTTATTATTTACCTATGTATTTATTGTTTACCTTTAAATAAAACATTTGTCATCTATTTTATTATTTTTCCCTCTAAATGTAAACAATGGTCTGAAATTGTGGACAGAAAAACATTTGTTTTACAGTCTTAAAATTACCAATCATTCAAATAAACTTTATTTTCTTGAAATTATAGTGTCAAAATGTATATATAACACGTTTTCTTATTTAACCTATGTAACTTTTTGATACTAAAATATTATTGAATAATATCATTAAAAATTTGGGGAGGAAAAAAATACCTGTTCATTGCATCCTTTGTAAATCCTTATTTGAATGCACACAATATTTTTTTTAATTAATTGATAAATGTTGTTGTTGACAGTTTTAGAGCACACAAGATCTGACAGGTAGAAATTGCTTATCTAAACATGGTAATCTAGTTAAGCTAACACCTATCGCAAACAAGGGGCAGTAATATTACGTAAGAACAATGGAAACAAAATTAAAGAACTCTTTGTACTATGCTTAATTTTTTAACCCTCTCTTTATATTTTGTTTCTTTTCCACGTTCTTTGTTCGACTTGAGATTTTGTTTGGACTTATTTCCCTGGACTTTCGTGACCACAGTACGAAAAACATTTTAAAAGACCTTTATGAAATTTGAGAAGATGAAGTTCTTAAAACTGATGAAGTAAATAATACATGTAGCAGTATATATATGCAGTAGTATATATAATATATGTAGTAGTATATAAAATATATGTAGTAGTATATGCAAACTGATTTCTAGGAAAGGTTAGAGCATAGAACATTGGGGCTGCTAGAAAATAATTTATTTAGAAGAAATGAACATACATTCGAATTACCAAAGATAATCATTTTCAATAAAATGAAAAATTGGACTTGCAAAATAGCATTGACTATTTATAAATATTTTTTTCATGAATATTCATCAAACAAAACTGAATTTACAGACTATTATTGAAATCATGCTCTCACAACCTTGCCCTAGATTTTTTTTTTTTTAAATCAGAATATTATATAATTTGGTCAAGTGCCTAATTAATATGCAAGTCAATTAACCGGGTTGTGATTGGGTCTGACGTCTGTGGTCGGGAACTATGGAAATATTAACACGGGATGCTTCATGTGTAGACAGCATTTTGTTTTTGTTTTGAACATAATTATTTTATTGAATGAATCAAAAGGATTGGAAAAAAGTTCTTACAGCTTACTGCATCCTCTCCTTAAATATACCAATATGTCATGCAATTGAAATAGAACATAGAAAATGTAAAGTTAACAATCGATATAAGTGAAAATTCTGTTAGATAACATAGCAATTAAAATTTACAGGTTTCATTAATAAATTTATGCACAACAGCAAAAATAATTATATGAGTTTGTAAAGGCAAAACATCAACCATTATAACAAAGTATCAATGGTGACCAATTCGTCAAATATAAATAGGCAGTTATTTAAAAAGATTATTCCTAGTGTTTGGATAATTTCTACAGGCAAAAAAAAAAAGAAAAAAAGAAAAAGAAATGATAAACATCTTCATACTCCCCACATCAACATGAAGGACTGTTGATAATATTACATTTGTGTAGATCATGGTTAAGTATATACAATTATGTCTATTAAATTTGTATATAAAGCTTACCAAATGAAAAATAGATTGGGGGATTTTTTACTTCTATACGAGTAGTTAAGTTTTTACGAAATGCATTGAGTGAGATGGCTTCTATCTTTAATAAATTTCACTGTTTACACGGCATCGGGTATAAAAGACCTTTTAAATAATTCTAATCCGCATCTAGGAGCAGTGAATTGTTCTTTATTGCGGGTATTATATTTTGATATTTTTTTCACGCTTGTGTGGGACAATATCACTCAAGTTTTTGAACTGAACATATTTTATTGCAATATATATACAATGGGATTGGGCACAAGTTCATAAAACTTATTTCGCCCTCTCCCTACATGAGAAGTCTATAAAGTTTGAGTTAAATGTGTTACACAGTTTTAGAAATAAATTTGATAAACTCACAACATGAATTTGTAAACTGCAAGAGAATTTGTGATATACAAATGCAATACATAAATAATTACAATATATCATTTAAATCTGCCAGAGTGCTGAATATATGAATGCACAATGGAAAAAAGATATTCATTTTCAGCAACACTTAGTGAAGTATCCCCCCACAATAAAGTATGGGTGTCAACAATATGAACCTTATCAAATCTCAAAACTTATCGAAAAAATCTTTCCTGGCCTTAGTATAATTAGAACAAGAGAAAAAATAATGATGTGTGTCTTCTACCTTTCCACAAGAACATAATGGACTTGATATAATGTTACATCTATAAAGATCAATATTTAATGCACAGTTATGTCGTAGTCTGGTGTGCAGTTTTTTATTACGTCTTTTTCCAAAACTGAAATAAGGAGGAGTTACTGCTATTTTTTTTTTTTTTTTTTTTTTTTTTTGTGAAATCGTTCTTTTAAAGGCAGAAAGTGAGCTCGAGTTTCTAGTTTCTAGAGATAATGAGTTCCATTCTAGAGATAATGAGTTCCATTCATTAATTACAGTTGGAACAAATGACGATTTATAAGTTTGCAGTCTACACATGGGTAATTTTGAGAGTTTCTTGTTGTATAAGTGGAAGCGTTATATCGCATATCAGGTATAATATCACAGAAATAATCAGGAACTAAATTATTATGAATATTATACATAGTATTTAATCTGTGTAGCTTGCGTCTATCACTTAGCGGCTCCCAGCCAGTTTCGAAATACAAAGACTCTCCAGAAGCTAATAGAGTCAGACCAGTAACAATACGGGCTGCTTGTAGTTGTAATTTCTCCAATTTTTCAGAATCTGTAGTTGAACAACCACCCCATACTACTGATGCATATTCAAGTTGAGGGCGGATAAATGATGTATACATGAGTGAAAGAGTTTTCCGATTTAATTTAAATTTTAGTTTTTTCATAAGACCCAATTTCTTGCATGCATTTGATAGTAAGATTTCAATATGGGATGACTAACTTAAGTTTATGAAAACGTTATTCCTAAATGCTTGTGGGTTTGAACGTATTCTAATTGGTTATCTTGAAAAAGAAGCTTAGGTGGTTCTAGATTCTTTTTTGTGTTAAAAAATGGAGGGGTTAAATTTAAGTAACCACTTTTTTGACCACTCTTCTAGAGATTTAAGATTATTATTTAAATTACTTTCAATAGATTTTACACATTTTGAAGCATACTGTAAACTGTTGTCGTCAGCAAATAATCTACAAAAACTTGACAATTTGTCAGCTACATCATTTACATAAATCAAGAATAACAATGGACCTAACAGCGAACCTTGAGGTACCCCGGTCTGCAAAGGTGCCGGCGAAGATAACAAATTTCTATACATCACTCTTTGCATTCTGTTTTCTAAATAACTTTTTAACCAGAGATACACATTTCCATTAATACCATACATCTTTAGTTTAAATAAAAGCCCTTTATGCCAGAAACGATCAAAGGCTTTAGACAAATCACAAAATATCATACAACAAGATTTCCCTTCATCAATTTGTCTAACAATGTTGTCATACGTTTCTATTAATTGATACACCGTTGAATGACCAGGTAGGAAACCAGCTTGGTATTTATAAAAAATATTATTACAATGAAAATAGCACAGGTACTTGTGGACAGGACCCCCCCCCCCCCCCCCCCGATATTCAACTCCGGGGCTTGTAGGGTATTTTTTTTCACAAATTATATTTATTACACTTATTCATCATGTGTACCATAGGAAAAAATCGTGAAAATCCCAAAATAATCGTTGTACACAAAAAATACCCCACTATACATTATAATGTATAGTGGAGTATTTTTTTGTGTACAACGATTATTTTGGGATTTTCACGATTTTTTTCCTATGGTACACATGATGAATAAGTGTAATAAATATAATTTGTGAAAAAAATATCCTACAAGCCCCGGAGTTGAATATCGGGGGGGGGGGGGGGGGTTCCTGTCCACAAGTACCTGTGGAAAATAGTTGTATAAATGCTTAAATACAATACGTTCCATGACCTTACTAACACAACTAAGTAATGAAACCGGTCTATAGTTAGACAAAACTGTAGGATCATCTTTTTTAAAAAGCGGAATAACATTAGCTATTTTCCAATTGTTAGGAAAAATATTTTCTTTCAATGAAAGATTAAATAGTAAGTATAACGGTTTCGCAATAGAAAATTTGGTAGCTTTTAACATTTTATGACTGATAGAATCTGCTCCAGTGGCCTTATTTGCAGGGAGTATAGATAGAATATCTATTACTTCTTGTTCACAAATATGTATATTATCAAATATGGTGTCACACATAGGAGTTTCTTCAGATAAATCTGAATTTTCATCATCAACACATGAAATTGAAGCGAAGTAATCATTAAGAACATTTATCTTATCATCATCTGAAAAGGCGATCTCGTCACCACCACTTTTGGACGTATATTGTAACGGGGGAATGTCTGTTCTTGGTTTGGTTTTAAAAATTTCCTTAACAAGTTTCCAATATAGTTTTGAATTATTTTTGCTTGTATCATTGAGTTGTGATTCAATATTATTTTGGTAGTTTTCAATTGCATGCTTTTTCATGTTATTAAATTTGTTTCTAATTTGTCTAAAATTTGCCCAGTCAAGCGTTTTTTTTTAGTTTTGAGTGCTTTTTCTCTCAATCTTTTTTTGGTTCTAAGTGTTCTTCTTAATTCCGAATCAAACCAAGGTTTGTCTTTGGGCCTAATCATGACCTACTTTTCAGGAACGCATTCTCTAACACAGTCTAAGTATGTAGTTGTAAAATTTTCGGTAGCCTTATCAATCGATTCAGCATTGCTAATAAGACCTTCCCAATTAGTAGTTTCCACAAGAGCATTAAGTTTTGTTATATCGGAATTTTTATAATCCCATATTTTTCTAATATAAGGTTCACTTTACTTAATACAAGTTTTAAGAAATACATATGTAGCTTATGATCACTAAGTGTATTGTCTGTGTCTATCACGCCTGAGTGGAGAGCTTCTAGGTCTGTGCTGACCAAAACTGGGTCAATAAGAGTGTTCGACCATTTTGTAGTTCTTGTTGCTTCGTGGATTGTGTTTGTCAATTGATAATTCAACATGACATCTTTTATAGGATTTAAACGAGAATGGTCTAAAAAAATTAAGTCTCCTACAATGAGATATTTACTGGATATATCAGATACTTTTTCTATTGACCACAGAAGTTTATCCCAAAAGGATTTATTGCTGTTTGGCGGACGGTAGACACAACAAAGAAAAAATTTACAGGTAGGTTCACTTATTTCTAACCAGACACATTCAACTGACGTAGGTTCAAGGTCACATCGACGGATTGCATGAATGGATGAAGAAATATAAATCAGAATACCTCCTCCATGCGAATTTCTATCTCTGCGAAAAATTTTATCATACCCTTCTAACATAATGTCTGTGTTGCATACATTTGTGTCTAAATGCGTTTCAGTAAAACATAAAATATCAAAGTCTGTAACAAATGCTGCTAAACTCTCTATTTTATGACGAATACTTCTTATGTTTAGATGAAAGATATCTAGCGTTTGTATTTGATCATTAGTAGGGCCTGGATTTAATTCTATATCACCAGATAACAGATGTAAAAGGACGAGGATTAGAAATCAAAAGTGTACATGTAGGATATTTCGTTGAAAAACGGTGCAAAATAGTAACTGTTTAAATCTCTTTTGACAATAGAGTAGTAAAACATTGGTAGATATGAGGCATTAAACAAGGGGAATAACTCTGATTTCATTGTACATCTGCACTTGCAGTAATAAATACCAATGGCGGCTCGATATTGTTCGATAGTATTACCTATCATGAGTTAAAAAGAAATTTGTGACCTCCATAAAAATAAGCAAGTGAGCCGCGGAAAAAAAGATGTTAATACGAGCACATGATTTGGTTGAAGTTGATAACAAGACTGTGAACACATGATGAAAAACAAGAAACAAACAAAAAAAAACAGCAAAACTGAAAAAACAAAAACTGACAGAAAAAAAGAACAGATACCATAAAGGTAGCTTAAGTGATTCAGTCAAAACTGATATATGTACAAAAAGACAACTAATTACTATGAGCACAACTAGTGACATTGTATAAGGAGAGCAAGTGGGAGGTGGTGCATAGTAATAATGTATAAAATGATCACCCTAATTTAATGCTGTTTATGCAGTGGGTAACAATTGTTGCAATGACTGTCAAAGGGATAATGTTACTGTAAGATAAATACTAACAGTTATTTTATTTGTCACAAAGTTAACCGTTTAAGAAATAGTCCAGTTGTTCAAGTGATGTAACCTCGCATCTGTCTCCGTTTTGTTCGAACTTCAAATAAATTCTACCATCGTAGGTCCAAAAGCTATGTACAACTTCGGCATTTTTGGCTTGTATGATTTTCGACACGATTGTTTGTCTATACTTAGTAAGATCTTCTGTGACAAAAATTTTATCTGCGTTATTTTTAAGTTGTTTTTTGGCACTGTACACTTTGTTTTTGATCTTCCAGCTTCTGAATTTGCAAATAATTTGCATTTTGTTATATTTCGGTTTGGACGCCCAATCGGATGTGAGCGATTGATGTCTTCCGGAGTGATGGAAACTCCGATCCCTGCACATATTTTAATCACTGTAGCATCTGTATCTGTGACCATCTCCTCCCCTTCATCTGACCCTGGTACTGGTATGGGCACATTATGTAATCGTAAAGATGTTCTGCGTCCATATTGCTCCAGATTGTCCAGTCCATATTCCAGATCATCGACCCTCTGTTTGAGTTCAGAGTTGCTTTGTTTCAATGATTGTATTTGATCATTTTGTTCTTTAATATCTTTTTGTTGTTCTTTTATGGAGCTTAAGATCGGTTGTATACAAGTCTGAACTATTACCTGAATGTGGGGGGTAATTGCTGAAGCAATGAGAGGAGCAAAGGCCCCTATGAAAGCTTGACTGTTGATTGCTTTAATAATCAGTTCGTTTATCATGGAAGTTTGTAATCCCCCCAAGGGTTTATGTTCAGATGTTGGGGAACCAAGATTCTTTTTGATTGGCTACACACAGTAAATGATAAGGGTGACATTGTTTTGCACAGGAATTTCAAATAGAAAATCGGATTCTCCTCAATTGACGGTCTTCAGTTGGACAAGATTAAAAAGGATGGAATTAAAACGCATGATACTACAATCAATTTTATCTGCATGGAGTGTACTTGAATGGCCAAGTTATAATTATGTAAAATGTATTTGTATAAAACATTCAGTATAGTATAATAAATACCGGTATTGCATGTAGTTGAGTGTAACAAATGTTAAAAATTTTCATCCTCGAAAACCGTTGTCAACTTCGATGCGCCTCGGTTGACAATGGTTTTCTTGGGGTGAAAATTTTCAATGTTATCCTCAACTACGTGCAGTTTGTAAATAATTCTAGATCTTAACCTAAAAGTGATTAAAGCTCACTACTTTCTGTAGTTTTTATTGGATTTTTTCCCGGTAATTCATTGCTATTGAGATCAACAAATTAAAATGGATTTAAGCCTCATTTAAAAAAAAACATATTTGGTGCGATTCATCTGCAATTTTTTTTAAGTAGAGACCTATATATTATGTTGTTCGTCTCTGATGCGAGTGTGTAGATCTATAAAGAACAATAACACAGCTGAACATTTTAAAACTTCAAATTGTGATAGTTATAAATAGGTTTATTGGCTTCAAGGTGACATTGAAACGTGCCTCTCTAGTAATTGTGTGAACGTGCAGATCGATGTCTCGAAATATGTGCAAAAAACAATATCAACTGACTTCGCTCTAGTTGTACCACAAACAGGAAATAGCATGATTATATAAACAAGCAATATTACGGAAACTTGACCGACCACCACGTGCACTAGCGGTGATTGCGTCTGATTATCCTATTTTGTCTGTATTTTTTTTTAAATCATCGGCATTTCATAAAGCTAAATGCCTCTCTGGTTCTTCCTAAGAAAGGAAAGGCTCTAATATGCAATTACTTTTTTTCAGGGATTGAATCGGAAATTTATGACATGACTATGCTATCGTATTTTTAAGTACCGCCCCTTCTCGAAATACACGCACTTCGGAACTTTAGCTTAGTGTACCTGTTTGAGGACGACTGACCATTCTCATAATGGTGAATTTAGGCGATACTTTCCCTAACTTTGAGGCGGAAACAACTGCTGGAAAAATCAAATTCCATGATTTTATTGGCGACAGGTTAGTTACAGAACTTTACTCCTTCAGTAGCCACTGCTAGCACTTGAGGCATGTGTAAGTGTAACACATGTACTAACACATGTGTCAAATTGCTGTGAGCGCTATGTTTTTAAAATGTTGTAAAATTCCGATGTCAGCCAGTTTTACCGATGTAAATGTACAAATATCTATCCTGTGTTTGAATTCGACTGTCAAAAATGTATGAATTTGATTCTAGTGGAAGAATTCATGCTTATCACCTTGCCTCCTTTTACCCGTGTCCTACATAACGAACCCGCCCTACGTAACATCTTTAGCCTACAGACCATTTTTTATAGACTACGACACTGTTTCCAAGATTTATTAGATAAAATATAAACTTATAAGGAATCTCCGAATGATTAATCCAATTACATTTATTCTACGTTGAAAAAAAAGGATCCAAGCTTCAAAACCTTGTGATAATTCCTGTAGCATCCTTAGGCCTTCCCTACAAGGCTAGACCTACACCCTATATACTTATCGGGATAATATATACTTAGTTTATGTGATTTTTAGGTCACTTTTGCTATCTTTTTTGTCCGTCGGCGCGCGTCGTGTGATGAGCGTTAACATTTGAACATTTTTAGCTTCTTCTCTGAAACCACTCAACCAATTTCAACCAAATTTGTCATATAGCATCTATGGGTGAAGGGGAACAAAAATTGTGAATTTCATGGTCCCTGCCCCCCCCCCCGGGACCTGAGGGGTGGGGCTAAAACCACCAAAATTAATGCAATCTTTAAAAATCTTCTTCTTTACTCCTGGACATCAAGCAGTCAAACTGTTGGCATGATTGTAATAAGCATTGAGCCTTCTACCAAAATTGTGAAATTCATGGCCCCAGGGTCAGGGGTTCTTTTGCTAGGATGGGGCTATATAGATCATATAATGAAAGTGCATTATATCTTTGAAGATCTTCTTCTCTGCTCTTGGGTACTAAATAAAGTAACTAAGTACATAGTTATAATGAGCAAGAGTGCCTCTTTCAAAATTGTGAATTTCATGGCCCCAGGGTCAGGGGTTCTGGTGTTAGGGTGGGGCTCTATTGATTATACAGTGAAAATGCATTAATTCTTTAAAAATCTTTTTCTCTGCTCCTGGGTATTAAGAAAACAAAGTAAGTACATAGTTATGATGAGCAAGAGTGCCTCTTCCAAAACTTTAAAATTCATGGCCCCAGGGTCAGGGGTTCTGGTAAAAAGTGGGGGGGGGGGCTCTATTAATTATATAGTGAAAATGCATTATAATTCTTTAAAAATCTTTTTCTCTGCTCCTGGGTATTTAATAAACTAAGTAAGTACATAGTTATGATGAGCAAGAGTGTCTCTTCCAGAATTGTGAATTTCATGGCCCTAGGGTCAGGGGTTCTGGTGTTAGGGTGGGGCTCTGTTGATTAGATAGTGAAAATACATTAATTCATTGAAAATCTTCTCTGCTCCTGGGTTTTAAATAAACTATTTAAGAACAAAGTTATGGTGAACATGGCTGCCTTTTCAGAAATTTTGAATTTCATGGTCCCTGGGTCAGGGGTTCTGGTGTTAGGGAGGGGCTCTATTGATTATATAGTGAAAGTGCATTAATTCTTTGAAAATCTTCTTCTCTGCTCCTGGGTATTAAATAAACTAACTAAGTATACAGTTATGATGAGCAAGAGTGCCTCTTCCAAAATTGTGAATTTCATGGCCCCAGGGTCAGGGGTTCTGGGTTAGGGCGGGGCTCTGCTGATTATATAGTGAAAATACATTAATTCATTGAAAATCTTCTCTGCTCCTGGGTATTAAATAAACTATTTAAGAACATAGTTATGATGAACATGGCTGCCTTTTCAGAAATTATGAATTTCATGGCCCCTGGATCAGGGGTTCTGGTGAAAAAGGGGGGGGGGCTCTATTGATTATATAGTGAAAATGCATTAATTCTTTGAAAATCTTCTTCTCTGGTCTTGGGTTTTAAATAAACTAACTTAGTGCATAGTTATGACAAGCATGGTTGCCTCTTCCAGAATTGTGAATTTCATGGCCCCTGGGTCAGGGGTTCTGGTGTTAGGGCGGGGCTCTATTGATTATATAGGGAAAATGCATGAATTCTTTCAAAATTTTCTTCTCTGCTCCTGGGTATTTTTCAAACAAAGGAAGTGCATGGTTATGATAAGAAGGAATGCCTCTTCCAAAATTGTGAAATTCATGGACCCAGGGTCAGGGGTTCTGGTGGGAGGGGGGGGGGGGCTCTATTGATTATATAGTGAAAATGCATAATTTCTTTCAAAATATTTATTTCTACTACTGGTTATAAAACAAAGAAACAAGTGTATAGTCATGATGAGCAAGGGTGCTTATTCCAGAATTGTGAGCTTATGGCCAATTGGTCAGATGTTCTGGTGTAGGGATGGGGCTTTATTTATTTAATAATATAGTGATAATGCATTTCTTTGAAAATTTTCTATGCTTCTTGGCATATTCGAGGCAAACAGAGAAAAGTTTTAAGATGCAAGGGTATTTTTACCAGAATTTTGAACACCTGGACCATTTAATCAAGTGTTCTGGTCCTGGCCAGTGCTCTATTAACTTGTATTCTGCTGAGCAAAGTTATTCCCTTTGCCATTCACCTTTGATAATAAATCACTGTAAATAATGTATCTGAATGCTTAATAGAATAAGAGAATTATGCAACAATATTTATTGTATAATACAAAAAGTACTTTCATAGTTTTAATGATCAGGTAGACTTGGAAATAATAGATGAATAAAATTGAGACAAAAATAACTCATCTTTTTAATATTGTTCTTCAAAGGCCAAGAGAGGCCAATGTGAGAAATAATAATATGGGGGTTAAAAAATAGACAGTATGTTAATAGTCTGCATGGTAATAGTGATAAATGGGGGACAGATAGATACTAGACCAATTAATTTGTTGATGCAAATCATACTATTTTTCTTGCTTTTGGGCAACAAAGCTTCATTTATCAGTTTATGGATCCTCTAAATTGTTGTATTGTACTCAGGTGACCGTTAAGGCCCTTGGGCCTCTTGTTCTTAAATGTTATCGTACCCCTCTCTGCTGTTTTAAACTCGTCTTTTTTCAAAGATATCAAGATATTTTATTTAGAGTGGCAACTCCGTTTCTGGACTTCTGGAACTTCTCAGACATCAATACGGCACTGCTAAATAAGTATTTTTGATGTCAAGTTGTCGGTGGATAGCAGTTTGTTGTGTTGGCATATAGTGTTTAATGGGACTTGTGTAATACTCAGCAAAATCTAAATGCAGACGGCTGGCCTGTACGCATTAATAATCGATCCCATGGCCATAGAAACGGGGAGGGGTCACGGCGGGCTGTGCCTTGATCCCCCAATAATTTTACCAATATATAGTATTCTGTAGAAAATGCCTACCCCCCCTCTCTCTCTCTCTCTTCTAAAAAAATAACGTCTGATGAACTTATTTTTGGTAGGGCCCCCCAACTGAAAATGTTTGGTTTGCCCCCCCCCCCCCCCCATGAAATTGCTTCCTACGGACGTGGATCATCCGTGTCACTATGGGTTATATCCCTAGTCTATTTTGACATCTTAGGGCGGTATTGTGCGACTGTAACGCATACCTCACAGTTATCAGACAGTGACTTTAAAACTGACCCTGAAATTTAAGCTTTATTCTACTGATCCATAGGTAAGAGGTCACCGGATTCCCTGAATAGTCTGCTGAGTGGACATCTCATAAGAATAACCTATTATCATTTCATTGACAATAATATCCGGTTTTCAAAGATAAAATCTGCTTCAAGGTCTATTTTAGCAACAGTGACTGATCAGTACTCGATATCATGAACATATTATTATTATAATTATATCAATTCAGGCAAAGTATCACATAAACAAAAATGATTGTGACATATGGTGGAGTGCCAGACTGGATTATATATGTAAAATGCACTTTAATTAATCAATTTTTTTTTCAACTGATGAGTTTAATTCACTCTTCAGTTGGTGTATCCTGTTCTCCCATCCAGCGGACTACACCCCAGTATGTACAACAGAACTGGGCAAATGCGTGGAGCTTGAGCCCGAGTTCAAGAAAAGAGGAGTCAAGATGATCGCTCTGTCCTGTGATGACGTTCCAAGTCACGAGGGCTGGTCAAAGGTAAACTTGACTTAAAACCCTCCCCTCCCGGATTTCGGGGATCCGTTGGATGTTGAATTTTGAGATTTTTGCCACTTTCTATCCCTTCTGTGAAATATACAGAAATATACACATTTTTTTCGGCAAAATAAATCAGCACTCTTACCTAAAATCGAGAGGAGGGGGGAATATACTCTATATAACTTTATTCGTTTAAGGACATATTGGACTACTGTAAATGTTCCACAGGAAAGCTTCCATACCCGATAATATCGGATAAGAGCAGAGACTTGGCCGTGAAGCTTGGTATGGTAGACCCGGCAGAGAAAGACAACGCTGGACTTCCTCTAACGTGTCGAGCGGTAAATGGGCAACATTTGACATGATTTTTATAAATCACACCTGTGTTTAACTTTAGGCATTTTAACACAATTCACAGTTTAAAACAATGCAGTCGGACTTAAAGTTTGATTTTATTCCCACTTAAATGAAGTTACACCAAAATAATCTTATCATGCGGACTTGAAATGTGTCGCATTTGTGAGATAGGATGTCACAATCGGCCAAAAATACTGGATTAATATTCAATAACTCCATATGTAATTATTTAATAGGGCTAATTGATAAGGTGTCCTAAAGACTGCAGTTAATAACATTATTTGTAAGGATAATCATAATCTTAACATTCAATTCAATAGAGAAATATTCAGTGTTACTGGGAAAATGTAAGAATTTCTACGCAGTTTGTCCTTGTATTCCACTAACGTTACATTTTTTACTATCATTCATTTAAATATTAATGACCATTCATTATTGCAGGTTTTTATCATTGGCCCTGACAAGAAACTGAAATTATCAATGCTGTACCCGGCAACCACAGGACGTAATTTCGCGTGAGCAGTTTATTTGTTTTCTGTATGTTCACTTCTACATATGAAACGAAGAATTTTTAAAGTTCTGTCTTTTGATCATTGGGTTTTAGGGAAATTCTTAGGGTTATTGACTCCCTCCAGTTGACGATGAACAAAAAGGTGGCAACCCCTGAAGGATGGAAGGTGCGTGTTCGAAGTCTAATTCCTTTCTTCTCTCTCTTTTCGAAAAAAGTGGATGTATCTACGATTCTTATTTTCTTGTACCTTGTACTTTTCAGGACGGTGACAAGTGTATGGTTCTGCCTTCCATTCCTCAAGAAGGCATAGAGAAGGTCTTCCCACAGGGTGTTACCGTCCAACCCGTACCCTCGGGGAAACCTTATCTTAGGTTCACACCCCAACCAAAGTAACTCCACCATCGGGGAAACCTTATCATAGGTTCACATCCCAACCAAAGTAACTCCACCACAACATCCTGTGTATGAACTATTCTGCTAAAAAATACACGTTGTTACTTATTTTTGCACTCGTTGAGACATGTTTCTAACGAATAATGTAATAAATGAATGTGAATTTGATACAAGTTTTATTTTCTCTACATCAACAAAATATTCAAAACAAGAGCACCGCTAAGCGGAGTATACCCTCGCGGCAGGAAATCTTATGAACATATGCATGCATTGTTAAGGCATAAATGAGAAGTGAGGCCAAATTAAACACACACACACACAGACGGACAATGGAAATCATCGTCAAACACTCGGCACCTGGTGCAAATGTCACTGCTCAATGGCCCCAAGCATATATATATTATATATAAAGCACATTTTACAACTCTGAAACTGATAACTGCCATAAGTGAAGAAATATTTATATAGAAAGCACCAATCTCTACTCAGAGTTATCGTTCCCGCTACGCTCCACTAATAATGTTGTAGCGAAGCGTAATACGCCCTCTGGTGTTGTAGCGAAGCGTAATACGCCCTCTGGTGAGAGATTGAGAAAGCACTTTTATAAGGATACCCACTTCCGCCCCAACCCGGGGTTGAACTCTCGAACCTACGGAATCTGTCTCCTAGCAGTACAGGAACAGCTTGCTAGGCCGCTCGGCCATCTAGGCAAGTCATAAACAGGTCGGGTACACTACCTTTTATGGAAGGAACTTTTCAATACGTGACGATGTTTTTGTCAAACCCATTCTCCAATAAATTGAATGAGTCGCAAAGCAAGACGGTCCGCTACGTGTTTACGATTCAATAGCGACATGTGGTTTTCGTCTGTTTACTGTATAATATTACTTGGTCACCGGAAAACCGTAAAGCTTCTTTTTTACTTTATAAGGCTGAAATTGAAAGATTATATTCCGAAGACACTGTTCCATTCTCACATTTAATATTTGAGTTGTTTTAGATTATTAATAGTTGCTTCAAATACCGTACAAACGCTTTATGTTTGAGTGTACATAAATTTTTTTGATGATATCGAGGAGTTCAATAATAATTGCGCACCTTGTACTGCTGTCTAAAACTATGTACATGTATATCATGTGAAAAAAACCCACATTCAATGCTTTATCGACACAATTGCACCTACGTCTCTGTGAACAATAGTTTTCGCTATGTATTACAAGTTGATATAAAGCTTCATAAAGCAAATTTTGTAAATGTGAGCACAGAAAATCTAGTGGTCTCGACCTGATAAAACTTGCTTTCGATGCCGATGGAATTCTTGCGGCGCTGTCCTACACTACACGGTCATTGAGAATGGAACTGAGATACAGTTATTTGAACATTAGTTTTATTAGAGGATCGTTACCGATACACGTTGTAATGAATTAATTTTATTTATAAAGCACATTTTACAACAACTCTGAAACTAACATAACTGCCCTAAGTGAAGAAATATTAATAAAGAAAGCACAAAGAAATTCACTTTTACAAGGATACCCACTTCCGTCCCAACCCGTGGTTGAACTCGACCTACGGAATCTGAAATTTAAAATTATAAACAAAACGGCAATGCAACTGTGCCCAGGCTCTTATAGTGGCGCTGGAGACTGTCTTTTCGTCATTGTCACTCCGCTGCGGACCATTTCATGGGTCACCAAAGCGAGGAGATGTTGAGATGGGAGGCATTTTTCGGCACTTATGATAACTCTTATGACAACAGAATCACTCACATTACCAGCATTTGACCCCATTGATATCTACCTCTCAGGACACGAGAAATATTTGCGGGCAACACATTTTACATACAGGTATAATGACGGTTGAACAGGTTGCCCAAGACACAAGAGCATGGCTATCCAGCAGGTATGATAATTATAGACCAAATCACTTCTATTAATTACTACAAAATCAGGAAAGGAGTAATCATTTTCAATAAGTTGTTAATTGTAGAATACAAGGCTATGATTTACACAGATTTATTATACAATTCGATATGCCATGCATACAACTCCTAGAATGCTTTCTAGATTTAAAGAAAAACTTTCTAGATTTAAAGAAAAAAAAAACAACTGAAGAATCTATTAGGAAACTACTTTAAAGTAAAGGACCGGAATAGAATTACGTGCATTTGGGGGAAAACACTAATGTATTACCTGTCAATCAATCTCTTTTAATCATATGTAGCACAGTTAAGTTTGAACCCTTTAAAAATGAGCGGAAGTCAATGTAAGTGCCAATTTCTATTCATATATGAACTGTATATGTTTCTGAAATAAGATGTACACTGTACACTACTGAAAATGCAATTACGTATTCAAAACTTGAGCATGTAATTTCAAGACACAGTCAAATAAATATATATTCTAAAGCACATTTAACTGTATAATGATGAGTTCTAGAATAAAAACTGTACAATCTTGCATCATGTATTTTGCTTTATATTGTTTATGTATTTTATATATGTTGTTTTATACAATGTGAGAAAAAGTCGAGTTCCAAGAATATTTGCCGAATGGATGCAGATTTATGGCCTTGTAGAATACAGAAAGCAAAGTCCAAACACGCCCTTATCCTCGCTCCATTCCTTTTGGAGTTACTGATGACAAAAGGGTTTTTCTTGGAAGTTTCAAACAGTTATCACAGAGGGTCAGCATGTTCCAGCTTCTTGCTTGGCAGCCATCGGGAAAAGGTACGATGCTCTTTCCGTTCGGCTCCACAGAAGCTGCTTTTGTAGCTGGAAGGCTGTACAATTCACCTGATGACAAATACATGTATATTGGCCTATCACCATTCCTTGGGGTGGAAATGAAAATTGTAGGGGAGGACGGAAAGATGGTATCTCCTGAAACGAAAGGTGAGCTACTCTTGCGCAGTTCTTTACCGTTTCCAGGTTACATCAATGAAGCCGAAAAAACCGGCTGTTATCACTCCTACTGGTTGGTACAAGACAGACGATTTGGGACATATTAATTCTGCTGGTTGCCTTGAAGTATACGGCAGGTTGTCTGACGTGATGGAAATCTCTGGAGCTAAGGTTCTGCAATCCTATCTATAAGAAATTATGAAAAGAAATCCTAGTGTTAAGGAAGTGGTGGTCTTCTCCATAAAAGACGAAATACACTGTGACGATATTCCCTGTGTAGCTGTTGTTAAAAAGGACGGGGTGACCTTGACTGAGGAATCCTTCAAGGATTTTATCAAATAACAGCTCAATATTTCCGAGGAAGTCGTGGATTATATTTATGTTCCGAAGTATATTGTCTTTCACGAGAAGCTACCAAAAACTTCAACAGGAAAGAATGATAGGAAGATGACAAAGAGCGTTTCTTTATCATTCATCAAACAAACCTGAATCACTCTTCTGATAAACCGTACAACCTATCACTTCTATTTGAAGCCTCTAAGTATCCTGTATATTTAGATAAAGCCTTGAAATTCCAAAGGTAGGTCATCATCATGACCTACGTTTTAGATAAGACACTCTGAGAACCCAGGATGATTTTAAGCCAATTAGTACCTGAGGGGAGGTCATGGTGACCTACTTATCACTTGTCATTCTCTGGGGACCCAAGATGCATCAACTAAGTTTGATGATTCTAAGCCAATTAGTACCTGAAATATTTAATTAAAGCCATAAAATTTCAAAAGTAGGTCACGGTGACCTACTTTTCGGTCGACCTACTCCGAAGACTCAAGATGCATCAACTGACAAAGTTTGATGATTCGAAGCCAATTCGTACCTGAAATATTTAATTATAGTCATATAAATCGAAAAGTAGGTCACAGTGACCTACTTTTCAGTCGACCTACTCCGAGGACCCAAGATGCATCAACACTGACAAATTTTGATGATTCTAAGGCAAACAGTACCCGAAAATATTAAATACAGCCATAAAATTTCAAAAGTAGGTCAGGGTGACCTACTTTTTAGTTGTTGTACTCCTAGGACCCAAGATGCATCAACTGACAAAGTTTGATGATTCTAAGTCAATTAGTACCTGAAATATTTAATTAAAGCCATAAATTTTCAAAAGTAGGTCACGGTGACCTACTTTTCAGTCGACCTACTCCGAAGACCTAAGATGCATCAACTGACAAAGTTTGATGATTCTAAGCCAATTCGTACCCGAAATATTTAATTATAGTCATATAAATTGAAAAGTAGGTCACGGTGACCTACTTTTCAGTTGACGTTTTTTGAGGACCCAAGATGCATCAACTTACTAAGTTTTATGAACATAGGCCTTAAAATGTCCAAATTATGCCTCTAAAACGCTTTGAAATCGAAAGCCTGCAAAGTTCAAAAATTAGGTCACGGTGACCTACTTTTTAATAAATATGTTTTATGGCCCCAAGATGCATCATCTTACAAGATTTAATGATTCTAAACCTCTCAGTATTCGAATTAATGAACTTAATTGTTTTGAAAAATTAGCCATAAAATTCAAAAAGTAGGTCAACGTGATCTACTTTTTAGTCGACGTACTCCGAGAACCCAAGATACATCAACTGACAAAGTTTGATGATCATAGGCCTTAAATTGTTCAAAATATGCCTCTAAATAATTTTGAAAAAGAATGGCCGAAAATTTAAAAAGTAGGTCACCGTGACCTACTTTTGAGTCAACATGATATGAGGTCCTTAGATGCATCAATTGACAAGATTTGATGATCCTAGTCCTTATAGAAAGCAAAATATCAACATTTTAATAAAATGTAATTTTTGGTCAACTTTGAAGTGACCTTTTAGACCACGCCCTTTGCCCCAGGGTGATGACTTGAACAATTTTTAATCTTCAACATATCCTCATCCTTTTTTTGTAAGTTTGGTGACAATCTGCCCAGTGGTTCTTGAGAAGAAGATTTTTTAGCAACCAGTACTTTTGTTCCTATTTTCCTAATTATCTCCCCTTGTTTAAGGGTCACAACCCTAGTTTTACTATAAATGGGAGCCCTTGGGCCAAGGATACCCTGTGACAAATTTGACAATAATTGGCCAAGGGGTTATTGAGTTATGGCCCATATTCTAAAAAGTTTACGCACACCGCACAAATGGCCATAGCATTAGCTCTTTGAGCCTCTGGCTCAGATAAGCTAAAAATCGCGATATACTGGTATACCGATAAAATCGCACATCCCTATTCATAAAGTTACCTGGGGTAAGAAATCATGTGAATTATTTGCTAGTGTTCGACTTTACAACATCAAAAAAGGGGGGGGGGGTGCATCCAGTATCTAAAGGAAAATTTACTATAGCAAAATTCTATACTCAGAAAAAAGTGGGGGGGATCTATCCCGTGTTCTACGGGCCTGTTCTACTGTTAAACGGAAATCAAAAGACAAACGATTTATGCAGCGGGAGCCAAGACATCAATTGCTATCTACGAAAGCCTATTAGTACGAAAGCCCATTGAGCTTATTTTCGTAGATAAAAAAATATATTTTTCCCGTTATAACGCGAAACTATCGCGAATAAACGCGTAACTTTCGCGAAACTTTCGCGTTATAACGCGTAACTTTCGCGAATAAACGCGAAACTTTCGCGTTATAACGCGAAACTTTCCCTGTAAAACAGAGACATTTGCATAAGTCTACAGTTTGTTTTACTTTTTAATGATCTAGTTTATTCATTACAGTGAAAAACGAAAGACTATTTTGAACTTGGATTATCACGAGCTGAAATTTTATGTTTTCTCGCCATTGAATGTGTCTTTCCTCTTTCTAAATCTTTTTTGCCGTCACATTTTGTCTTTCTCAATGCTGTTCAATACAAGTGTTGAAGCGTATAGTAGAGGAGCGAAAATACAAGTCTAATTTTAATTAGATTGAACACTCTATGTAGAATTTGAAATAAAAGATCTCAGAAAATTGACAACAATGAGGTAAATTTGTATTTCACGGAACAATTGTGTCACATCACATCATATGTGAAAATTGGATGACAGATATTCGTATTAAATATTTCATCTCCGATAGACTCACTGAAGAAATACAACATTGTATTTTAAGGTTGCACCATTTGGTCATACCATTACTTACGAAAACGTTGACAATTTATTCAAAGAAAGCAACGAGTGGAGATCTTCCTGAGAAAAAAAAATTAGTCTACAGAATTTCTTGGATTCAACAAGTGAAAAACAAGAAAATCTTTAAAGGAATATTCATTTAATTAATTAGTATGGTTTTGAGATTAAATGCAAAATCAACACTAATCTATTCATTTCTCGCATCATTTCTCTTTTACATCTTCTGAAGAAATGTCATTTATAAATTCATAGAAGTCCCCCTCTGCGTTCATGTTTTTTATCTGTCAGTCAAGATCACAGGTTCCTGAGTAACATGACTATAAATGTATAATTTCGCGTTATAACGCGAAAGTTTCGCGTTTATTCGCGAAAGTTACGCGGTATAACGCGATAATTACGCGTTTATTCGCGAAAGTTACGCGTTTATTCGCGAAAGTTACGCGTTATAACGCGAAAGTTACGCGTTTATTCGCAAAAGTTTCGCGTTATAACGCGAAAAATATATTTTTGTTACCTACGAAAATGAGCTCAATGGGCTTTCGTACTATAAGGATCAAACTACGGTAAAAAAAAAAATTTAAAAGGCGCTATAACGCGGAAAAAGGCGTAATAACGCAAATAAGACGTAATTTCACCCTTCCAAAAGGCGTTATAACGCGAAAAAAGGCGTTATTACGCCTTTGAAAAAGGCGTTATTACGCCTTTCTGAAAGGCGTTAATACGCCTTTCCAAAAGGCGTTATTACGCCTTTTTAAAAGGGGGGTCCCATAAAATTGACAAACAAACAAAAAAAACAAGAACCCCCCCCCCCCCCCGAAAAAATAAGTTGCCTAAACTTGAGGGGAAACTTTTTCTAATTTTTCGGTAAAATTTTTTTAAATGCAATGACTTGCCCGAGTTTACCATACTGCAACAAAATGTTAAGGGACCAAGCAATCAATAAATGATTTTTTTATATTTAAACTATAGCAAGACTATTCTCCCAAAAAGTGGGGTGGGGGAGCCCCCCCCCCCCCCCCCCACACTCACATTCGTACTATCGGCCTGTTTGAAAAGGAGTTATATCCAAAAATAGTAAATATCTGAAAGATTGAACCAAAGCCATCTTTATTTATGCAATATTTAGATTATAGTTTTAATATTATAAATTATATTATAAATTATAGTATTTTCTATATTCCTGCACATCTCGCATACAGTTGTTTGCATTTTGCATGCATATTAAAAGAAGTCAACACTCTGCTTTTGAAAATCCAGGATATAGGCAGAACCAGCTTTGGGATTTGCTTACCACGTATTAAAAATTCATGTCAAATTTGAAATATTTTTCTCTCCTCTCGGTAAAAAACAGGCAAAATATTTGCATAGGTATAATGAGCGATTAGCCTTCAACCAAATTTCTGAAATCTGAAATGGTAGAGGCGTCTGGCATTAGAGAAGGACTAAGTTGGTTTAACACTGAAAATATTTTACACATTTAAAAATCTTTTTTCCTGGAAATCTAATCATAATTTAATCAGCCCCCAGGGTGGGCTAAGTAAGTCATGTATTGAAAAAAAGAGGCGTAATAACGCCTTTTTAAAAGGCGTAATAGCGCCTTTTGGAAAAGCGTAATAAAACCTTTTTGGAAAGGTGTAATAACGCCTTTTTAAAAGGCGTAATAACGCCTTTTGGAAAGGCGTAATTACGCCTTTTAAAAAGGCGTAATATAACGTCTTTTTAAAAGGCGTTATTACGCCTTTTGGAAAGGCGTAATAACGTCTTTTTAAAAGGCGTTATTACGCCTTTTTTGCGTTATAACACCTTTTGGAAAGGCGTAATTACGCCTTTGCGTTATTCCTTTTTCCGCGTTATAACGCCTTTTCAATTTTTTTTTTACCGTAGTTTGATCCTAATAGGCTTTCGTAGCTATCCAGCCGTTCTCATTATTGTCTGACATCATGGCGTCAGACAGTACTAGGGTGGCAGAGGATAGTTTTTTTTAATGCCAAACATGTGCCGAGGGGGTACACATATACATGCGATCCATAAAAACATGTACATGGGGACAGTTTTCCAGGGGCTAATTAATTACACTTCATATGCCCATGGCTCACAAATTATGTCAACAAATTACATGTAATCTGCGTATTAGAGTGCACATGTACCAAAAATGCACCTGGGGACTCCCCAAATTTTGGCTTGTTTTTCCAAGATTTGGGCCTCATTCACACCCATACAGCCCACCCCCAGGCCCGAGCGAGCAGGATAAAACACCCAGTAGTCTGTAAATCAATGCAAGCTCTAATAAAAATTCACCAATTGATATGGGGTCATTCACCTTCCCTCTGAGATACACACCTTCTTCTAAGGCCTACTGCTTTTCAGCTGAATTTCCTCTGCAACTGACCACGTGTCTCAGTTTCGCATTTACAACTCTGTATATGATAAGCGTCATAGTGACACCTACATGTTGCACATCATTTTTTTCAGCAAGCACTCTGCTACACTGCAAATGTGTCCCGTAATTATTCTAATCATTTTTCTACATAAAATATCACATCAAACAGGGGATATCTCAATTTTTAAAGAAATTTGACCGGGTCTTTAGTACGAAACTATCCCCTGCCACCTTTAACTTTCAAAGTTTACTTTTCAATTAAAATAACTTTCCATATTTAGAAAGTGCAATCAATTCTGAGTAAAAATATACTAAATAATGTCTTATTTCAATGAAAAATAAAAAAGTTAGAGGCAAATAAGTGACCCCACCAATTGTCGGTCAACCACCTTAACCCCATATTCTTTGTGTTACTTCAAAAATGACCAACTCCTACAATCCAAAAGAAACTATTTCTTATCAAAACAGTGTTTAATGGTAACTTTGATCAATTTCAAATGCAGCTACATATAAAAAACTCAATAAGAATTGCATGCCTTGATGAAATGTACTCACATGTAACACATACTCTCCTATTTTTGATGTTTTGAGAAATCCCATTTTACCTCTTAATTGCTTGAATTTATACATCTACAGCTTGTTTGCAAAAAGAAAACCTAATCTATTTTTCTGGATATTTATTGTAATATACAAAAAAACCCTCTTGCATCAAAGGTTCAAGAAGAAGTGTCCTGGAAATTGCAGTTATCTACTCTACCCCTCCAACCATTACCTGATTCTATTGAAAATATACTGTGGAAATCTGATTTTCCTGACTGTCCTTTTTCTGAGTATATTTCATTCAATTTCAACATATCTGAATGATCAAATACATGCATTTGATTCCCCTGAATATTTAAAGTGATCATCCTGTCCTTACTTGGCATTTGTGAGTAAATTTCAGGTGCTTAGTAGAATCCAATAATTACATGAAAATGTACATATTTTTGATATTTTGTTCATTAAATATGTAAAAAGACCATCTGTTTTGTTCTAATTTAAAGAAGAATATATAATCTATATGAAAATAATGAAAAGTTTAAATTCTATCACATTATAGAAGACAAATGAGGGGGAAAATGAAGGGGAGGGGGGTATTTTTTTTTATGTAATCATCAATAGTAAAATGGGTCTAATTTGAAAAAAAATTAAAGCACAGCAATTCTTTGAATAAATGTGGTTCTGTGAACTGATATTTTTGCATACTGACTCATTCTTTTTTCAAAATAATGATATTTAGTGAAATACATGTAAAAAAGAATAAATTTATGTAATTTCAGTGATATCGCAATAATTAAGCCCCTTTAATTTTAATTAATACTAAGTAATTGCATCAAAATTTGATAAAATATATGTGACAGTGCCCAAACTATTATTTTTAAGCAGATAAATTTTTCTCAGAAAAAAATTGCCTTACTCTGTTAAGATTTGTTATGCTGATGCTTCAAACTCTTTGAAAATGTGTACTGGGAAAGGTTTACCCCCCCCCTTGTGTTTAGGTCTCTCTACCTAAATGAATAAGAGTCAAATGAAATAAATGTGGTGAGTTTTGAAAATGGCATACATCAATAAACTTATTTAGAGAAGAATTAGACTAAATTACATATTTCTGAAAATTGGTGTTTTCTTGAAGGTGGCAGAGGATAGTTTTTTTTAATGCCAAACATGTGCCGAGGGGGTACACATATACATGCGATCCATAAAAACATGTACATGGGGACAGTTTTCCAGGGGCTAATTAATTACACTTCATATGCCCATGGCTCACAAATTATGTCAACAAATTACATGTAATCTGCGTATTAGAGTGCACATGTACCAAAAATGCACCTGGGGACTCCCCAAATTTTGGCTTGTTTTTCCAAGATTTGGGCCTCATTCACACCCATACAGCCCACCCCCAGGCCCGAGCGAGCAGGATAAAACACCCAGTAGTCTGTAAATCAATGCAAGCTCTAATAAAAATTCACCAATTGATATGGGGTCATTCACCTTCCCTCTGAGATACACACCTTCTTCTAAGGCCTACTGCTTTTCAGCTGAATTTCCTCTGCAACTGACCACGTGTCTCAGTTTCGCATTTACAACTCTGTATATGATAAGCGTCATAGTGACACCTACATGTTGCACATCATTTTTTTCAGCAAGCACTCTGCTACACTGCAAATGTGTCCCGTAATTATTCTAATCATTTTTCTACATAAAATATCACATCAAACAGGGGATATCTCAATTTTTAAAGAAATTTGACCGGGTCTTTAGTACGAAACTATCCCCTGCCACCTTTAACTTTCAAAGTTTACTTTTCAATTAAAATAACTTTCCATATTTAGAAAGTGCAATCAATTCTGAGTAAAAATATACTAAATAATGTCTTATTTCAATGAAAAATAAAAAAGTTAGAGGCAAATAAGTGACCCCACCAATTGTCGGTCAACCACCTTAACCCCATATTCTTTGTGTTACTTCAAAAATGACCAACTCCTACAATCCAAAAGAAACTATTTCTTATCAAAACAGTGTTTAATGGTAACTTTGATCAATTTCAAATGCAGCTACATATAAAAAACTCAATAAGAATTGCATGCCTTGATGAAATGTACTCACATGTAACACATACTCTCCTATTTTTGATGTTTTGAGAAATCCCATTTTACCTCTTAATTGCTTGAATTTATACATCTACAGCTTGTTTGCAAAAAGAAAACCTAATCTATTTTTCTGGATATTTATTGTAATATACAAAAAAACCCTCTTGCATCAAAGGTTCAAGAAGAAGTGTCCTGGAAATTGCAGTTATCTACTCTACCCCTCCAACCATTACCTGATTCTATTGAAAATATACTGTGGAAATCTGATTTTCCTGACTGTCCTTTTTCTGAGTATATTTCATTCAATTTCAACATATCTGAATGATCAAATACATGCATTTGATTCCCCTGAATATTTAAAGTGATCATCCTGTCCTTACTTGGCATTTGTGAGTAAATTTCAGGTGCTTAGTAGAATCCAATAATTACATGAAAATGTACATATTTTTGATATTTTGTTCATTAAATATGTAAAAAGACCATCTGTTTTGTTCTAATTTAAAGAAGAATATATAATCTATATGAAAATAATGAAAAGTTTAAATTCTATCACATTATAGAAGACAAATGAGGGGGAAAATGAAGGGGAGGGGGGTATTTTTTTTTATGTAATCATCAATAGTAAAATGGGTCTAATTTGAAAAAAAATTAAAGCACAGCAATTCTTTGAATAAATGTGGTTCTGTGAACTGATATTTTTGCATACTGACTCATTCTTTTTTCAAAATAATGATATTTAGTGAAATACATGTAAAAAAGAATAAATTTATGTAATTTCAGTGATATCGCAATAATTAAGCCCCTTTAATTTTAATTAATACTAAGTAATTGCATCAAAATTTGATAAAATATATGTGACAGTGCCCAAACTATTATTTTTAAGCAGATAAATTTTTCTCAGAAAAAAATTGCCTTACTCTGTTAAGATTTGTTATGCTGATGCTTCAAACTCTTTGAAAATGTGTACTGGGAAAGGTTTACCCCCCCCCTTGTGTTTAGGTCTCTCTACCTAAATGAATAAGAGTCAAATGAAATAAATGTGGTGAGTTTTGAAAATGGCATACATCAATAAACTTATTTAGAGAAGAATTAGACTAAATTACATATTTCTGAAAATTGGTGTTTTCTTGAAGGTGGCAGAGGATAGTTTTTTTTAATGCCAAACATGTGCCGAGGGGGTACACATATACATGCGATCCATAAAAACATGTACATGGGGACAGTTTTCCAGGGGCTAATTAATTACACTTCATATGCCCATGGCTCACAAATTATGTCAACAAATTACATGTAATCTGCGTATTAGAGTGCACATGTACCAAAAATGCACCTGGGGACTCCCCAAATTTTGGCTTGTTTTTCCAAGATTTGGGCCTCATTCACACCCATACAGCCCACCCCCAGGCCCGAGCGAGCAGGATAAAACACCCAGTAGTCTGTAAATCAATGCAAGCTCTAATAAAAATTCACCAATTGATATGGGGTCATTCACCTTCCCTCTGAGATACACACCTTCTTCTAAGGCCTACTGCTTTTCAGCTGAATTTCCTCTGCAACTGACCACGTGTCTCAGTTTCGCATTTACAACTCTGTATATGATAAGCGTCATAGTGACACCTACATGTTGCACATCATTTTTTTCAGCAAGCACTCTGCTACACTGCAAATGTGTCCCGTAATTATTCTAATCATTTTTCTACATAAAATATCACATCAAACAGGGGATATCTCAATTTTTAAAGAAATTTGACCGGGTCTTTAGTACGAAACTATCCCCTGCCACCTTTAACTTTCAAAGTTTACTTTTCAATTAAAATAACTTTCCATATTTAGAAAGTGCAATCAATTCTGAGTAAAAATATACTAAATAATGTCTTATTTCAATGAAAAATAAAAAAGTTAGAGGCAAATAAGTGACCCCACCAATTGTCGGTCAACCACCTTAACCCCATATTCTTTGTGTTACTTCAAAAATGACCAACTCCTACAATCCAAAAGAAACTATTTCTTATCAAAACAGTGTTTAATGGTAACTTTGATCAATTTCAAATGCAGCTACATATAAAAAACTCAATAAGAATTGCATGCCTTGATGAAATGTACTCACATGTAACACATACTCTCCTATTTTTGATGTTTTGAGAAATCCCATTTTACCTCTTAATTGCTTGAATTTATACATCTACAGCTTGTTTGCAAAAAGAAAACCTAATCTATTTTTCTGGATATTTATTGTAATATACAAAAAAACCCTCTTGCATCAAAGGTTCAAGAAGAAGTGTCCTGGAAATTGCAGTTATCTACTCTACCCCTCCAACCATTACCTGATTCTATTGAAAATATACTGTGGAAATCTGATTTTCCTGACTGTCCTTTTTCTGAGTATATTTCATTCAATTTCAACATATCTGAATGATCAAATACATGCATTTGATTCCCCTGAATATTTAAAGTGATCATCCTGTCCTTACTTGGCATTTGTGAGTAAATTTCAGGTGCTTAGTAGAATCCAATAATTACATGAAAATGTACATATTTTTGATATTTTGTTCATTAAATATGTAAAAAGACCATCTGTTTTGTTCTAATTTAAAGAAGAATATATAATCTATATGAAAATAATGAAAAGTTTAAATTCTATCACATTATAGAAGACAAATGAGGGGGAAAATGAAGGGGAGGGGGGTATTTTTTTTTATGTAATCATCAATAGTAAAATGGGTCTAATTTGAAAAAAAATTAAAGCACAGCAATTCTTTGAATAAATGTGGTTCTGTGAACTGATATTTTTGCATACTGACTCATTCTTTTTTCAAAATAATGATATTTAGTGAAATACATGTAAAAAAGAATAAATTTATGTAATTTCAGTGATATCGCAATAATTAAGCCCCTTTAATTTTAATTAATACTAAGTAATTGCATCAAAATTTGATAAAATATATGTGACAGTGCCCAAACTATTATTTTTAAGCAGATAAATTTTTCTCAGAAAAAAATTGCCTTACTCTGTTAAGATTTGTTATGCTGATGCTTCAAACTCTTTGAAAATGTGTACTGGGAAAGGTTTACCCCCCCCCTTGTGTTTAGGTCTCTCTACCTAAATGAATAAGAGTCAAATGAAATAAATGTGGTGAGTTTTGAAAATGGCATACATCAATAAACTTATTTAGAGAAGAATTAGACTAAATTACATATTTCTGAAAATTGGTGTTTTCTTGAAGGTGGCAGAGGATAGTTTTTTTTAATGCCAAACATGTGCCGAGGGGGTACACATATACATGCGATCCATAAAAACATGTACATGGGGACAGTTTTCCAGGGGCTAATTAATTACACTTCATATGCCCATGGCTCACAAATTATGTCAACAAATTACATGTAATCTGCGTATTAGAGTGCACATGTACCAAAAATGCACCTGGGGACTCCCCAAATTTTGGCTTGTTTTTCCAAGATTTGGGCCTCATTCACACCCATACAGCCCACCCCCAGGCCCGAGCGAGCAGGATAAAACACCCAGTAGTCTGTAAATCAATGCAAGCTCTAATAAAAATTCACCAATTGATATGGGGTCATTCACCTTCCCTCTGAGATACACACCTTCTTCTAAGGCCTACTGCTTTTCAGCTGAATTTCCTCTGCAACTGACCACGTGTCTCAGTTTCGCATTTACAACTCTGTATATGATAAGCGTCATAGTGACACCTACATGTTGCACATCATTTTTTTCAGCAAGCACTCTGCTACACTGCAAATGTGTCCCGTAATTATTCTAATCATTTTTCTACATAAAATATCACATCAAACAGGGGATATCTCAATTTTTAAAGAAATTTGACCGGGTCTTTAGTACGAAACTATCCCCTGCCACCTTTAACTTTCAAAGTTTACTTTTCAATTAAAATAACTTTCCATATTTAGAAAGTGCAATCAATTCTGAGTAAAAATATACTAAATAATGTCTTATTTCAATGAAAAATAAAAAAGTTAGAGGCAAATAAGTGACCCCACCAATTGTCGGTCAACCACCTTAACCCCATATTCTTTGTGTTACTTCAAAAATGACCAACTCCTACAATCCAAAAGAAACTATTTCTTATCAAAACAGTGTTTAATGGTAACTTTGATCAATTTCAAATGCAGCTACATATAAAAAACTCAATAAGAATTGCATGCCTTGATGAAATGTACTCACATGTAACACATACTCTCCTATTTTTGATGTTTTGAGAAATCCCATTTTACCTCTTAATTGCTTGAATTTATACATCTACAGCTTGTTTGCAAAAAGAAAACCTAATCTATTTTTCTGGATATTTATTGTAATATACAAAAAAACCCTCTTGCATCAAAGGTTCAAGAAGAAGTGTCCTGGAAATTGCAGTTATCTACTCTACCCCTCCAACCATTACCTGATTCTATTGAAAATATACTGTGGAAATCTGATTTTCCTGACTGTCCTTTTTCTGAGTATATTTCATTCAATTTCAACATATCTGAATGATCAAATACATGCATTTGATTCCCCTGAATATTTAAAGTGATCATCCTGTCCTTACTTGGCATTTGTGAGTAAATTTCAGGTGCTTAGTAGAATCCAATAATTACATGAAAATGTACATATTTTTGATATTTTGTTCATTAAATATGTAAAAAGACCATCTGTTTTGTTCTAATTTAAAGAAGAATATATAATCTATATGAAAATAATGAAAAGTTTAAATTCTATCACATTATAGAAGACAAATGAGGGGGAAAATGAAGGGGAGGGGGGTATTTTTTTTTATGTAATCATCAATAGTAAAATGGGTCTAATTTGAAAAAAAATTAAAGCACAGCAATTCTTTGAATAAATGTGGTTCTGTGAACTGATATTTTTGCATACTGACTCATTCTTTTTTCAAAATAATGATATTTAGTGAAATACATGTAAAAAAGAATAAATTTATGTAATTTCAGTGATATCGCAATAATTAAGCCCCTTTAATTTTAATTAATACTAAGTAATTGCATCAAAATTTGATAAAATATATGTGACAGTGCCCAAACTATTATTTTTAAGCAGATAAATTTTTCTCAGAAAAAAATTGCCTTACTCTGTTAAGATTTGTTATGCTGATGCTTCAAACTCTTTGAAAATGTGTACTGGGAAAGGTTTACCCCCCCCCTTGTGTTTAGGTCTCTCTACCTAAATGAATAAGAGTCAAATGAAATAAATGTGGTGAGTTTTGAAAATGGCATACATCAATAAACTTATTTAGAGAAGAATTAGACTAAATTACATATTTCTGAAAATTGGTGTTTTCTTGAAGGTGGCAGAGGATAGTTTTTTTTAATGCCAAACATGTGCCGAGGGGGTACACATATACATGCGATCCATAAAAACATGTACATGGGGACAGTTTTCCAGGGGCTAATTAATTACACTTCATATGCCCATGGCTCACAAATTATGTCAACAAATTACATGTAATCTGCGTATTAGAGTGCACATGTACCAAAAATGCACCTGGGGACTCCCCAAATTTTGGCTTGTTTTTCCAAGATTTGGGCCTCATTCACACCCATACAGCCCACCCCCAGGCCCGAGCGAGCAGGATAAAACACCCAGTAGTCTGTAAATCAATGCAAGCTCTAATAAAAATTCACCAATTGATATGGGGTCATTCACCTTCCCTCTGAGATACACACCTTCTTCTAAGGCCTACTGCTTTTCAGCTGAATTTCCTCTGCAACTGACCACGTGTCTCAGTTTCGCATTTACAACTCTGTATATGATAAGCGTCATAGTGACACCTACATGTTGCACATCATTTTTTTCAGCAAGCACTCTGCTACACTGCAAATGTGTCCCGTAATTATTCTAATCATTTTTCTACATAAAATATCACATCAAACAGGGGATATCTCAATTTTTAAAGAAATTTGACCGGGTCTTTAGTACGAAACTATCCCCTGCCACCTTTAACTTTCAAAGTTTACTTTTCAATTAAAATAACTTTCCATATTTAGAAAGTGCAATCAATTCTGAGTAAAAATATACTAAATAATGTCTTATTTCAATGAAAAATAAAAAAGTTAGAGGCAAATAAGTGACCCCACCAATTGTCGGTCAACCACCTTAACCCCATATTCTTTGTGTTACTTCAAAAATGACCAACTCCTACAATCCAAAAGAAACTATTTCTTATCAAAACAGTGTTTAATGGTAACTTTGATCAATTTCAAATGCAGCTACATATAAAAAACTCAATAAGAATTGCATGCCTTGATGAAATGTACTCACATGTAACACATACTCTCCTATTTTTGATGTTTTGAGAAATCCCATTTTACCTCTTAATTGCTTGAATTTATACATCTACAGCTTGTTTGCAAAAAGAAAACCTAATCTATTTTTCTGGATATTTATTGTAATATACAAAAAAACCCTCTTGCATCAAAGGTTCAAGAAGAAGTGTCCTGGAAATTGCAGTTATCTACTCTACCCCTCCAACCATTACCTGATTCTATTGAAAATATACTGTGGAAATCTGATTTTCCTGACTGTCCTTTTTCTGAGTATATTTCATTCAATTTCAACATATCTGAATGATCAAATACATGCATTTGATTCCCCTGAATATTTAAAGTGATCATCCTGTCCTTACTTGGCATTTGTGAGTAAATTTCAGGTGCTTAGTAGAATCCAATAATTACATGAAAATGTACATATTTTTGATATTTTGTTCATTAAATATGTAAAAAGACCATCTGTTTTGTTCTAATTTAAAGAAGAATATATAATCTATATGAAAATAATGAAAAGTTTAAATTCTATCACATTATAGAAGACAAATGAGGGGGAAAATGAAGGGGAGGGGGGTATTTTTTTTTATGTAATCATCAATAGTAAAATGGGTCTAATTTGAAAAAAAATTAAAGCACAGCAATTCTTTGAATAAATGTGGTTCTGTGAACTGATATTTTTGCATACTGACTCATTCTTTTTTCAAAATAATGATATTTAGTGAAATACATGTAAAAAAGAATAAATTTATGTAATTTCAGTGATATCGCAATAATTAAGCCCCTTTAATTTTAATTAATACTAAGTAATTGCATCAAAATTTGATAAAATATATGTGACAGTGCCCAAACTATTATTTTTAAGCAGATAAATTTTTCTCAGAAAAAAATTGCCTTACTCTGTTAAGATTTGTTATGCTGATGCTTCAAACTCTTTGAAAATGTGTACTGGGAAAGGTTTACCCCCCCCCTTGTGTTTAGGTCTCTCTACCTAAATGAATAAGAGTCAAATGAAATAAATGTGGTGAGTTTTGAAAATGGCATACATCAATAAACTTATTTAGAGAAGAATTAGACTAAATTACATATTTCTGAAAATTGGTGTTTTCTTGAAGGTGGCAGAGGATAGTTTTTTTTAATGCCAAACATGTGCCGAGGGGGTACACATATACATGCGATCCATAAAAACATGTACATGGGGACAGTTTTCCAGGGGCTAATTAATTACACTTCATATGCCCATGGCTCACAAATTATGTCAACAAATTACATGTAATCTGCGTATTAGAGTGCACATGTACCAAAAATGCACCTGGGGACTCCCCAAATTTTGGCTTGTTTTTCCAAGATTTGGGCCTCATTCACACCCATACAGCCCACCCCCAGGCCCGAGCGAGCAGGATAAAACACCCAGTAGTCTGTAAATCAATGCAAGCTCTAATAAAAATTCACCAATTGATATGGGGTCATTCACCTTCCCTCTGAGATACACACCTTCTTCTAAGGCCTACTGCTTTTCAGCTGAATTTCCTCTGCAACTGACCACGTGTCTCAGTTTCGCATTTACAACTCTGTATATGATAAGCGTCATAGTGACACCTACATGTTGCACATCATTTTTTTCAGCAAGCACTCTGCTACACTGCAAATGTGTCCCGTAATTATTCTAATCATTTTTCTACATAAAATATCACATCAAACAGGGGATATCTCAATTTTTAAAGAAATTTGACCGGGTCTTTAGTACGAAACTATCCCCTGCCACCTTTAACTTTCAAAGTTTACTTTTCAATTAAAATAACTTTCCATATTTAGAAAGTGCAATCAATTCTGAGTAAAAATATACTAAATAATGTCTTATTTCAATGAAAAATAAAAAAGTTAGAGGCAAATAAGTGACCCCACCAATTGTCGGTCAACCACCTTAACCCCATATTCTTTGTGTTACTTCAAAAATGACCAACTCCTACAATCCAAAAGAAACTATTTCTTATCAAAACAGTGTTTAATGGTAACTTTGATCAATTTCAAATGCAGCTACATATAAAAAACTCAATAAGAATTGCATGCCTTGATGAAATGTACTCACATGTAACACATACTCTCCTATTTTTGATGTTTTGAGAAATCCCATTTTACCTCTTAATTGCTTGAATTTATACATCTACAGCTTGTTTGCAAAAAGAAAACCTAATCTATTTTTCTGGATATTTATTGTAATATACAAAAAAACCCTCTTGCATCAAAGGTTCAAGAAGAAGTGTCCTGGAAATTGCAGTTATCTACTCTACCCCTCCAACCATTACCTGATTCTATTGAAAATATACTGTGGAAATCTGATTTTCCTGACTGTCCTTTTTCTGAGTATATTTCATTCAATTTCAACATATCTGAATGATCAAATACATGCATTTGATTCCCCTGAATATTTAAAGTGATCATCCTGTCCTTACTTGGCATTTGTGAGTAAATTTCAGGTGCTTAGTAGAATCCAATAATTACATGAAAATGTACATATTTTTGATATTTTGTTCATTAAATATGTAAAAAGACCATCTGTTTTGTTCTAATTTAAAGAAGAATATATAATCTATATGAAAATAATGAAAAGTTTAAATTCTATCACATTATAGAAGACAAATGAGGGGGAAAATGAAGGGGAGGGGGGTATTTTTTTTTATGTAATCATCAATAGTAAAATGGGTCTAATTTGAAAAAAAATTAAAGCACAGCAATTCTTTGAATAAATGTGGTTCTGTGAACTGATATTTTTGCATACTGACTCATTCTTTTTTCAAAATAATGATATTTAGTGAAATACATGTAAAAAAGAATAAATTTATGTAATTTCAGTGATATCGCAATAATTAAGCCCCTTTAATTTTAATTAATACTAAGTAATTGCATCAAAATTTGATAAAATATATGTGACAGTGCCCAAACTATTATTTTTAAGCAGATAAATTTTTCTCAGAAAAAAATTGCCTTACTCTGTTAAGATTTGTTATGCTGATGCTTCAAACTCTTTGAAAATGTGTACTGGGAAAGGTTTACCCCCCCCCTTGTGTTTAGGTCTCTCTACCTAAATGAATAAGAGTCAAATGAAATAAATGTGGTGAGTTTTGAAAATGGCATACATCAATAAACTTATTTAGAGAAGAATTAGACTAAATTACATATTTCTGAAAATTGGTGTTTTCTTGAAGGTGGCAGAGGATAGTTTTTTTTAATGCCAAACATGTGCCGAGGGGGTACACATATACATGCGATCCATAAAAACATGTACATGGGGACAGTTTTCCAGGGGCTAATTAATTACACTTCATATGCCCATGGCTCACAAATTATGTCAACAAATTACATGTAATCTGCGTATTAGAGTGCACATGTACCAAAAATGCACCTGGGGACTCCCCAAATTTTGGCTTGTTTTTCCAAGATTTGGGCCTCATTCACACCCATACAGCCCACCCCCAGGCCCGAGCGAGCAGGATAAAACACCCAGTAGTCTGTAAATCAATGCAAGCTCTAATAAAAATTCACCAATTGATATGGGGTCATTCACCTTCCCTCTGAGATACACACCTTCTTCTAAGGCCTACTGCTTTTCAGCTGAATTTCCTCTGCAACTGACCACGTGTCTCAGTTTCGCATTTACAACTCTGTATATGATAAGCGTCATAGTGACACCTACATGTTGCACATCATTTTTTTCAGCAAGCACTCTGCTACACTGCAAATGTGTCCCGTAATTATTCTAATCATTTTTCTACATAAAATATCACATCAAACAGGGGATATCTCAATTTTTAAAGAAATTTGACCGGGTCTTTAGTACGAAACTATCCCCTGCCACCTTTAACTTTCAAAGTTTACTTTTCAATTAAAATAACTTTCCATATTTAGAAAGTGCAATCAATTCTGAGTAAAAATATACTAAATAATGTCTTATTTCAATGAAAAATAAAAAAGTTAGAGGCAAATAAGTGACCCCACCAATTGTCGGTCAACCACCTTAACCCCATATTCTTTGTGTTACTTCAAAAATGACCAACTCCTACAATCCAAAAGAAACTATTTCTTATCAAAACAGTGTTTAATGGTAACTTTGATCAATTTCAAATGCAGCTACATATAAAAAACTCAATAAGAATTGCATGCCTTGATGAAATGTACTCACATGTAACACATACTCTCCTATTTTTGATGTTTTGAGAAATCCCATTTTACCTCTTAATTGCTTGAATTTATACATCTACAGCTTGTTTGCAAAAAGAAAACCTAATCTATTTTTCTGGATATTTATTGTAATATACAAAAAAACCCTCTTGCATCAAAGGTTCAAGAAGAAGTGTCCTGGAAATTGCAGTTATCTACTCTACCCCTCCAACCATTACCTGATTCTATTGAAAATATACTGTGGAAATCTGATTTTCCTGACTGTCCTTTTTCTGAGTATATTTCATTCAATTTCAACATATCTGAATGATCAAATACATGCATTTGATTCCCCTGAATATTTAAAGTGATCATCCTGTCCTTACTTGGCATTTGTGAGTAAATTTCAGGTGCTTAGTAGAATCCAATAATTACATGAAAATGTACATATTTTTGATATTTTGTTCATTAAATATGTAAAAAGACCATCTGTTTTGTTCTAATTTAAAGAAGAATATATAATCTATATGAAAATAATGAAAAGTTTAAATTCTATCACATTATAGAAGACAAATGAGGGGGAAAATGAAGGGGAGGGGGGTATTTTTTTTTATGTAATCATCAATAGTAAAATGGGTCTAATTTGAAAAAAAATTAAAGCACAGCAATTCTTTGAATAAATGTGGTTCTGTGAACTGATATTTTTGCATACTGACTCATTCTTTTTTCAAAATAATGATATTTAGTGAAATACATGTAAAAAAGAATAAATTTATGTAATTTCAGTGATATCGCAATAATTAAGCCCCTTTAATTTTAATTAATACTAAGTAATTGCATCAAAATTTGATAAAATATATGTGACAGTGCCCAAACTATTATTTTTAAGCAGATAAATTTTTCTCAGAAAAAAATTGCCTTACTCTGTTAAGATTTGTTATGCTGATGCTTCAAACTCTTTGAAAATGTGTACTGGGAAAGGTTTACCCCCCCCCTTGTGTTTAGGTCTCTCTACCTAAATGAATAAGAGTCAAATGAAATAAATGTGGTGAGTTTTGAAAATGGCATACATCAATAAACTTATTTAGAGAAGAATTAGACTAAATTACATATTTCTGAAAATTGGTGTTTTCTTGAAGGTGGCAGAGGATAGTTTTTTTTAATGCCAAACATGTGCCGAGGGGGTACACATATACATGCGATCCATAAAAACATGTACATGGGGACAGTTTTCCAGGGGCTAATTAATTACACTTCATATGCCCATGGCTCACAAATTATGTCAACAAATTACATGTAATCTGCGTATTAGAGTGCACATGTACCAAAAATGCACCTGGGGACTCCCCAAATTTTGGCTTGTTTTTCCAAGATTTGGGCCTCATTCACACCCATACAGCCCACCCCCAGGCCCGAGCGAGCAGGATAAAACACCCAGTAGTCTGTAAATCAATGCAAGCTCTAATAAAAATTCACCAATTGATATGGGGTCATTCACCTTCCCTCTGAGATACACACCTTCTTCTAAGGCCTACTGCTTTTCAGCTGAATTTCCTCTGCAACTGACCACGTGTCTCAGTTTCGCATTTACAACTCTGTATATGATAAGCGTCATAGTGACACCTACATGTTGCACATCATTTTTTTCAGCAAGCACTCTGCTACACTGCAAATGTGTCCCGTAATTATTCTAATCATTTTTCTACATAAAATATCACATCAAACAGGGGATATCTCAATTTTTAAAGAAATTTGACCGGGTCTTTAGTACGAAACTATCCCCTGCCACCTTTAACTTTCAAAGTTTACTTTTCAATTAAAATAACTTTCCATATTTAGAAAGTGCAATCAATTCTGAGTAAAAATATACTAAATAATGTCTTATTTCAATGAAAAATAAAAAAGTTAGAGGCAAATAAGTGACCCCACCAATTGTCGGTCAACCACCTTAACCCCATATTCTTTGTGTTACTTCAAAAATGACCAACTCCTACAATCCAAAAGAAACTATTTCTTATCAAAACAGTGTTTAATGGTAACTTTGATCAATTTCAAATGCAGCTACATATAAAAAACTCAATAAGAATTGCATGCCTTGATGAAATGTACTCACATGTAACACATACTCTCCTATTTTTGATGTTTTGAGAAATCCCATTTTACCTCTTAATTGCTTGAATTTATACATCTACAGCTTGTTTGCAAAAAGAAAACCTAATCTATTTTTCTGGATATTTATTGTAATATACAAAAAAACCCTCTTGCATCAAAGGTTCAAGAAGAAGTGTCCTGGAAATTGCAGTTATCTACTCTACCCCTCCAACCATTACCTGATTCTATTGAAAATATACTGTGGAAATCTGATTTTCCTGACTGTCCTTTTTCTGAGTATATTTCATTCAATTTCAACATATCTGAATGATCAAATACATGCATTTGATTCCCCTGAATATTTAAAGTGATCATCCTGTCCTTACTTGGCATTTGTGAGTAAATTTCAGGTGCTTAGTAGAATCCAATAATTACATGAAAATGTACATATTTTTGATATTTTGTTCATTAAATATGTAAAAAGACCATCTGTTTTGTTCTAATTTAAAGAAGAATATATAATCTATATGAAAATAATGAAAAGTTTAAATTCTATCACATTATAGAAGACAAATGAGGGGGAAAATGAAGGGGAGGGGGGTATTTTTTTTTATGTAATCATCAATAGTAAAATGGGTCTAATTTGAAAAAAAATTAAAGCACAGCAATTCTTTGAATAAATGTGGTTCTGTGAACTGATATTTTTGCATACTGACTCATTCTTTTTTCAAAATAATGATATTTAGTGAAATACATGTAAAAAAGAATAAATTTATGTAATTTCAGTGATATCGCAATAATTAAGCCCCTTTAATTTTAATTAATACTAAGTAATTGCATCAAAATTTGATAAAATATATGTGACAGTGCCCAAACTATTATTTTTAAGCAGATAAATTTTTCTCAGAAAAAAATTGCCTTACTCTGTTAAGATTTGTTATGCTGATGCTTCAAACTCTTTGAAAATGTGTACTGGGAAAGGTTTACCCCCCCCCCTTGTGTTTAGGTCTCTCTACCTAAATGAATAAGAGTCAAATGAAATAAATGTGGTGAGTTTTGAAAATGGCATACATCAATAAACTTATTTAGAGAAGAATTAGACTAAATTACATATTTCTGAAAATTGGTGTTTTCTTGAAGGTGGCAGAGGATAGTTTTTTTTAATGCCAAACATGTGCCGAGGGGGTACACATATACATGCAATCCATAAAAACATGTACATGGGGACAGTTTTCCAGGGGCTAATTAATTACACTTCATATGCCCATGGCTCACAAATTATGTCAACAAATTACATGTAATCTGCGTATTAGAGTGCACATGTACCAAAAATGCACCTGGGGACTCCCCAAATTTTGGCTTGTTTTTCCAAGATTTGGGCCTCATTCACACCCATACAGCCCACCCCCAGGCCCGAGCGAGCAGGATAAAACACCCAGTAGTCTGTAAATCAATGCAAGCTCTAATAAAAATTCACCAATTGATATGGGGTCATTCACCTTCCCTCTGAGATACACACCTTCTTCTAAGGCCTACTGCTTTTCAGCTGAATTTCCTCTGCAACTGACCACGTGTCTCAGTTTCGCATTTACAACTCTGTATATGATAAGCGTCATAGTGACACCTACATGTTGCACATCATTTTTTTCAGCAAGCACTCTGCTACACTGCAAATGTGTCCCGTAATTATTCTAATCATTTTTCTACATAAAATATCACATCAAACAGGGGATATCTCAATTTTTAAAGAAATTTGACCGGGTCTTTAGTACGAAACTATCCCCTGCCACCTTTAACTTTCAAAGTTTACTTTTCAATTAAAATAACTTTCCATATTTAGAAAGTGCAATCAATTCTGAGTAAAAATATACTAAATAATGTCTTATTTCAATGAAAAATAAAAAAGTTAGAGGCAAATAAGTGACCCCACCAATTGTCGGTCAACCACCTTAACCCCATATTCTTTGTGTTACTTCAAAAATGACCAACTCCTACAATCCAAAAGAAACTATTTCTTATCAAAACAGTGTTTAATGGTAACTTTGATCAATTTCAAATGCAGCTACATATAAAAAACTCAATAAGAATTGCATGCCTTGATGAAATGTACTCACATGTAACACATACTCTCCTATTTTTGATGTTTTGAGAAATCCCATTTTACCTCTTAATTGCTTGAATTTATACATCTACAGCTTGTTTGCAAAAAGAAAACCTAATCTATTTTTCTGGATATTTATTGTAATATACAAAAAAACCCTCTTGCATCAAAGGTTCAAGAAGAAGTGTCCTGGAAATTGCAGTTATCTACTCTACCCCTCCAACCATTACCTGATTCTATTGAAAATATACTGTGGAAATCTGATTTTCCTGACTGTCCTTTTTCTGAGTATATTTCATTCAATTTCAACATATCTGAATGATCAAATACATGCATTTGATTCCCCTGAATATTTAAAGTGATCATCCTGTCCTTACTTGGCATTTGTGAGTAAATTTCAGGTGCTTAGTAGAATCCAATAATTACATGAAAATGTACATATTTTTGATATTTTGTTCATTAAATATGTAAAAAGACCATCTGTTTTGTTCTAATTTAAAGAAGAATATATAATCTATATGAAAATAATGAAAAGTTTAAATTCTATCACATTATAGAAGACAAATGAGGGGGAAAATGAAGGGGAGGGGGGTATTTTTTTTTATGTAATCATCAATAGTAAAATGGGTCTAATTTGAAAAAAAATTAAAGCACAGCAATTCTTTGAATAAATGTGGTTCTGTGAACTGATATTTTTGCATACTGACTCATTCTTTTTTCAAAATAATGATATTTAGTGAAATACATGTAAAAAAGAATAAATTTATGTAATTTCAGTGATATCGCAATAATTAAGCCCCTTTAATTTTAATTAATACTAAGTAATTGCATCAAAATTTGATAAAATATATGTGACAGTGCCCAAACTATTATTTTTAAGCAGATAAATTTTTCTCAGAAAAAAATTGCCTTACTCTGTTAAGATTTGTTATGCTGATGCTTCAAACTCTTTGAAAATGTGTACTGGGAAAGGTTTACCCCCCCCCTTGTGTTTAGGTCTCTCTACCTAAATGAATAAGAGTCAAATGAAATAAATGTGGTGAGTTTTGAAAATGGCATACATCAATAAACTTATTTAGAGAAGAATTAGACTAAATTACATATTTCTGAAAATTGGTGTTTTCTTGAAGGTGGCAGAGGATAGTTTTTTTTAATGCCAAACATGTGCCGAGGGGGTACACATATACATGCGATCCATAAAAACATGTACATGGGGACAGTTTTCCAGGGGCTAATTAATTACACTTCATATGCCCATGGCTCACAAATTATGTCAACAAATTACATGTAATCTGCGTATTAGAGTGCACATGTACCAAAAATGCACCTGGGGACTCCCCAAATTTTGGCTTGTTTTTCCAAGATTTGGGCCTCATTCACACCCATACAGCCCACCCCCAGGCCCGAGCGAGCAGGATAAAACACCCAGTAGTCTGTAAATCAATGCAAGCTCTAATAAAAATTCACCAATTGATATGGGGTCATTCACCTTCCCTCTGAGATACACACCTTCTTCTAAGGCCTACTGCTTTTCAGCTGAATTTCCTCTGCAACTGACCACGTGTCTCAGTTTCGCATTTACAACTCTGTATATGATAAGCGTCATAGTGACACCTACATGTTGCACATCATTTTTTTCAGCAAGCACTCTGCTACACTGCAAATGTGTCCCGTAATTATTCTAATCATTTTTCTACATAAAATATCACATCAAACAGGGGATATCTCAATTTTTAAAGAAATTTGACCGGGTCTTTAGTACGAAACTATCCCCTGCCACCTTTAACTTTCAAAGTTTACTTTTCAATTAAAATAACTTTCCATATTTAGAAAGTGCAATCAATTCTGAGTAAAAATATACTAAATAATGTCTTATTTCAATGAAAAATAAAAAAGTTAGAGGCAAATAAGTGACCCCACCAATTGTCGGTCAACCACCTTAACCCCATATTCTTTGTGTTACTTCAAAAATGACCAACTCCTACAATCCAAAAGAAACTATTTCTTATCAAAACAGTGTTTAATGGTAACTTTGATCAATTTCAAATGCAGCTACATATAAAAAACTCAATAAGAATTGCATGCCTTGATGAAATGTACTCACATGTAACACATACTCTCCTATTTTTGATGTTTTGAGAAATCCCATTTTACCTCTTAATTGCTTGAATTTATACATCTACAGCTTGTTTGCAAAAAGAAAACCTAATCTATTTTTCTGGATATTTATTGTAATATACAAAAAAACCCTCTTGCATCAAAGGTTCAAGAAGAAGTGTCCTGGAAATTGCAGTTATCTACTCTACCCCTCCAACCATTACCTGATTCTATTGAAAATATACTGTGGAAATCTGATTTTCCTGACTGTCCTTTTTCTGAGTATATTTCATTCAATTTCAACATATCTGAATGATCAAATACATGCATTTGATTCCCCTGAATATTTAAAGTGATCATCCTGTCCTTACTTGGCATTTGTGAGTAAATTTCAGGTGCTTAGTAGAATCCAATAATTACATGAAAATGTACATATTTTTGATATTTTGTTCATTAAATATGTAAAAAGACCATCTGTTTTGTTCTAATTTAAAGAAGAATATATAATCTATATGAAAATAATGAAAAGTTTAAATTCTATCACATTATAGAAGACAAATGAGGGGGAAAATGAAGGGGAGGGGGGTATTTTTTTTTATGTAATCATCAATAGTAAAATGGGTCTAATTTGAAAAAAAATTAAAGCACAGCAATTCTTTGAATAAATGTGGTTCTGTGAACTGATATTTTTGCATACTGACTCATTCTTTTTTCAAAATAATGATATTTAGTGAAATACATGTAAAAAAGAATAAATTTATGTAATTTCAGTGATATCGCAATAATTAAGCCCCTTTAATTTTAATTAATACTAAGTAATTGCATCAAAATTTGATAAAATATATGTGACAGTGCCCAAACTATTATTTTTAAGCAGATAAATTTTTCTCAGAAAAAAATTGCCTTACTCTGTTAAGATTTGTTATGCTGATGCTTCAAACTCTTTGAAAATGTGTACTGGGAAAGGTTTACCCCCCCCCTTGTGTTTAGGTCTCTCTACCTAAATGAATAAGAGTCAAATGAAATAAATGTGGTGAGTTTTGAAAATGGCATACATCAATAAACTTATTTAGAGAAGAATTAGACTAAATTACATATTTCTGAAAATTGGTGTTTTCTTGAAGGTGGCAGAGGATAGTTTTTTTTAATGCCAAACATGTGCCGAGGGGGTACACATATACATGCGATCCATAAAAACATGTACATGGGGACAGTTTTCCAGGGGCTAATTAATTACACTTCATATGCCCATGGCTCACAAATTATGTCAACAAATTACATGTAATCTGCGTATTAGAGTGCACATGTACCAAAAATGCACCTGGGGACTCCCCAAATTTTGGCTTGTTTTTCCAAGATTTGGGCCTCATTCACACCCATACAGCCCACCCCCAGGCCCGAGCGAGCAGGATAAAACACCCAGTAGTCTGTAAATCAATGCAAGCTCTAATAAAAATTCACCAATTGATATGGGGTCATTCACCTTCCCTCTGAGATACACACCTTCTTCTAAGGCCTACTGCTTTTCAGCTGAATTTCCTCTGCAACTGACCACGTGTCTCAGTTTCGCATTTACAACTCTGTATATGATAAGCGTCATAGTGACACCTACATGTTGCACATCATTTTTTTCAGCAAGCACTCTGCTACACTGCAAATGTGTCCCGTAATTATTCTAATCATTTTTCTACATAAAATATCACATCAAACAGGGGATATCTCAATTTTTAAAGAAATTTGACCGGGTCTTTAGTACGAAACTATCCCCTGCCACCTTTAACTTTCAAAGTTTACTTTTCAATTAAAATAACTTTCCATATTTAGAAAGTGCAATCAATTCTGAGTAAAAATATACTAAATAATGTCTTATTTCAATGAAAAATAAAAAAGTTAGAGGCAAATAAGTGACCCCACCAATTGTCGGTCAACCACCTTAACCCCATATTCTTTGTGTTACTTCAAAAATGACCAACTCCTACAATCCAAAAGAAACTATTTCTTATCAAAACAGTGTTTAATGGTAACTTTGATCAATTTCAAATGCAGCTACATATAAAAAACTCAATAAGAATTGCATGCCTTGATGAAATGTACTCACATGTAACACATACTCTCCTATTTTTGATGTTTTGAGAAATCCCATTTTACCTCTTAATTGCTTGAATTTATACATCTACAGCTTGTTTGCAAAAAGAAAACCTAATCTATTTTTCTGGATATTTATTGTAATATACAAAAAAACCCTCTTGCATCAAAGGTTCAAGAAGAAGTGTCCTGGAAATTGCAGTTATCTACTCTACCCCTCCAACCATTACCTGATTCTATTGAAAATATACTGTGGAAATCTGATTTTCCTGACTGTCCTTTTTCTGAGTATATTTCATTCAATTTCAACATATCTGAATGATCAAATACATGCATTTGATTCCCCTGAATATTTAAAGTGATCATCCTGTCCTTACTTGGCATTTGTGAGTAAATTTCAGGTGCTTAGTAGAATCCAATAATTACATGAAAATGTACATATTTTTGATATTTTGTTCATTAAATATGTAAAAAGACCATCTGTTTTGTTCTAATTTAAAGAAGAATATATAATCTATATGAAAATAATGAAAAGTTTAAATTCTATCACATTATAGAAGACAAATGAGGGGGAAAATGAAGGGGAGGGGGGTATTTTTTTTTATGTAATCATCAATAGTAAAATGGGTCTAATTTGAAAAAAAATTAAAGCACAGCAATTCTTTGAATAAATGTGGTTCTGTGAACTGATATTTTTGCATACTGACTCATTCTTTTTTCAAAATAATGATATTTAGTGAAATACATGTAAAAAAGAATAAATTTATGTAATTTCAGTGATATCGCAATAATTAAGCCCCTTTAATTTTAATTAATACTAAGTAATTGCATCAAAATTTGATAAAATATATGTGACAGTGCCCAAACTATTATTTTTAAGCAGATAAATTTTTCTCAGAAAAAAATTGCCTTACTCTGTTAAGATTTGTTATGCTGATGCTTCAAACTCTTTGAAAATGTGTACTGGGAAAGGTTTACCCCCCCCCCTTGTGTTTAGGTCTCTCTACCTAAATGAATAAGAGTCAAATGAAATAAATGTGGTGAGTTTTGAAAATGGCATACATCAATAAACTTATTTAGAGAAGAATTAGACTAAATTACATATTTCTGAAAATTGGTGTTTTCTTGAAGGTGGCAGAGGATAGTTTTTTTTAATGCCAAACATGTGCCGAGGGGGTACACATATACATGCGATCCATAAAAACATGTACATGGGGACAGTTTTCCAGGGGCTAATTAATTACACTTCATATGCCCATGGCTCACAAATTATGTCAACAAATTACATGTAACCTGCGTATTAGAGTGCACATGTACCAAAAATGCACCTGGGGACTCCCCAAATTTTGGCTTGTTTTTCCAAGATTTGGGCCTCATTCACACCCATACAGCCCACCCCCAGGCCCGAGCGAGCAGGATAAAACACCCAGTAGTCTGTAAATCAATGCAAGCTCTAATAAAAATTCACCAATTGATATGGGGTCATTCACCTTCCCTCTGAGATACACACCTTCTTCTAAGGCCTACTGCTTTTCAGCTGAATTTCCTCTGCAACTGACCACGTGTCTCAGTTTCGCATTTACAACTCTGTATATGATAAGCGTCATAGTGACACCTACATGTTGCACATCATTTTTTTCAGCAAGCACTCTGCTACACTGCAAATGTGTCCCGTAATTATTCTAATCATTTTTCTACATAAAATATCACATCAAACAGGGGATATCTCAATTTTTAAAGAAATTTGACCGGGTCTTTAGTACGAAACTATCCCCTGCCACCTTTAACTTTCAAAGTTTACTTTTCAATTAAAATAACTTTCCATATTTAGAAAGTGCAATCAATTCTGAGTAAAAATATACTAAATAATGTCTTATTTCAATGAAAAATAAAAAAGTTAGAGGCAAATAAGTGACCCCACCAATTGTCGGTCAACCACCTTAACCCCATATTCTTTGTGTTACTTCAAAAATGACCAACTCCTACAATCCAAAAGAAACTATTTCTTATCAAAACAGTGTTTAATGGTAACTTTGATCAATTTCAAATGCAGCTACATATAAAAAACTCAATAAGAATTGCATGCCTTGATGAAATGTACTCACATGTAACACATACTCTCCTATTTTTGATGTTTTGAGAAATCCCATTTTACCTCTTAATTGCTTGAATTTATACATCTACAGCTTGTTTGCAAAAAGAAAACCTAATCTATTTTTCTGGATATTTATTGTAATATACAAAAAAACCCTCTTGCATCAAAGGTTCAAGAAGAAGTGTCCTGGAAATTGCAGTTATCTACTCTACCCCTCCAACCATTACCTGATTCTATTGAAAATATACTGTGGAAATCTGATTTTCCTGACTGTCCTTTTTCTGAGTATATTTCATTCAATTTCAACATATCTGAATGATCAAATACATGCATTTGATTCCCCTGAATATTTAAAGTGATCATCCTGTCCTTACTTGGCATTTGTGAGTAAATTTCAGGTGCTTAGTAGAATCCAATAATTACATGAAAATGTACATATTTTTGATATTTTGTTCATTAAATATGTAAAAAGACCATCTGTTTTGTTCTAATTTAAAGAAGAATATATAATCTATATGAAAATAATGAAAAGTTTAAATTCTATCACATTATAGAAGACAAATGAGGGGGAAAATGAAGGGGAGGGGGGTATTTTTTTTTATGTAATCATCAATAGTAAAATGGGTCTAATTTGAAAAAAAATTAAAGCACAGCAATTCTTTGAATAAATGTGGTTCTGTGAACTGATATTTTTGCATACTGACTCATTCTTTTTTCAAAATAATGATATTTAGTGAAATACATGTAAAAAAGAATAAATTTATGTAATTTCAGTGATATCGCAATAATTAAGCCCCTTTAATTTTAATTAATACTAAGTAATTGCATCAAAATTTGATAAAATATATGTGACAGTGCCCAAACTATTATTTTTAAGCAGATAAATTTTTCTCAGAAAAAAATTGCCTTACTCTGTTAAGATTTGTTATGCTGATGCTTCAAACTCTTTGAAAATGTGTACTGGGAAAGGTTTACCCCCCCCCTTGTGTTTAGGTCTCTCTACCTAAATGAATAAGAGTCAAATGAAATAAATGTGGTGAGTTTTGAAAATGGCATACATCAATAAACTTATTTAGAGAAGAATTAGACTAAATTACATATTTCTGAAAATTGGTGTTTTCTTGAAGGTGGCAGAGGATAGTTTTTTTTAATGCCAAACATGTGCCGAGGGGGTACACATATACATGCGATCCATAAAAACATGTACATGGGGACAGTTTTCCAGGGGCTAATTAATTACACTTCATATGCCCATGGCTCACAAATTATGTCAACAAATTACATGTAATCTGCGTATTAGAGTGCACATGTACCAAAAATGCACCTGGGGACTCCCCAAATTTTGGCTTGTTTTTCCAAGATTTGGGCCTCATTCACACCCATACAGCCCACCCCCAGGCCCGAGCGAGCAGGATAAAACACCCAGTAGTCTGTAAATCAATGCAAGCTCTAATAAAAATTCACCAATTGATATGGGGTCATTCACCTTCCCTCTGAGATACACACCTTCTTCTAAGGCCTACTGCTTTTCAGCTGAATTTCCTCTGCAACTGACCACGTGTCTCAGTTTCGCATTTACAACTCTGTATATGATAAGCGTCATAGTGACACCTACATGTTGCACATCATTTTTTTCAGCAAGCACTCTGCTACACTGCAAATGTGTCCCGTAATTATTCTAATCATTTTTCTACATAAAATATCACATCAAACAGGGGATATCTCAATTTTTAAAGAAATTTGACCGGGTCTTTAGTACGAAACTATCCCCTGCCACCTTTAACTTTCAAAGTTTACTTTTCAATTAAAATAACTTTCCATATTTAGAAAGTGCAATCAATTCTGAGTAAAAATATACTAAATAATGTCTTATTTCAATGAAAAATAAAAAAGTTAGAGGCAAATAAGTGACCCCACCAATTGTCGGTCAACCACCTTAACCCCATATTCTTTGTGTTACTTCAAAAATGACCAACTCCTACAATCCAAAAGAAACTATTTCTTATCAAAACAGTGTTTAATGGTAACTTTGATCAATTTCAAATGCAGCTACATATAAAAAACTCAATAAGAATTGCATGCCTTGATGAAATGTACTCACATGTAACACATACTCTCCTATTTTTGATGTTTTGAGAAATCCCATTTTACCTCTTAATTGCTTGAATTTATACATCTACAGCTTGTTTGCAAAAAGAAAACCTAATCTATTTTTCTGGATATTTATTGTAATATACAAAAAAACCCTCTTGCATCAAAGGTTCAAGAAGAAGTGTCCTGGAAATTGCAGTTATCTACTCTACCCCTCCAACCATTACCTGATTCTATTGAAAATATACTGTGGAAATCTGATTTTCCTGACTGTCCTTTTTCTGAGTATATTTCATTCAATTTCAACATATCTGAATGATCAAATACATGCATTTGATTCCCCTGAATATTTAAAGTGATCATCCTGTCCTTACTTGGCATTTGTGAGTAAATTTCAGGTGCTTAGTAGAATCCAATAATTACATGAAAATGTACATATTTTTGATATTTTGTTCATTAAATATGTAAAAAGACCATCTGTTTTGTTCTAATTTAAAGAAGAATATATAATCTATATGAAAATAATGAAAAGTTTAAATTCTATCACATTATAGAAGACAAATGAGGGGGAAAATGAAGGGGAGGGGGGTATTTTTTTTTATGTAATCATCAATAGTAAAATGGGTCTAATTTGAAAAAAAATTAAAGCACAGCAATTCTTTGAATAAATGTGGTTCTGTGAACTGATATTTTTGCATACTGACTCATTCTTTTTTCAAAATAATGATATTTAGTGAAATACATGTAAAAAAGAATAAATTTATGTAATTTCAGTGATATCGCAATAATTAAGCCCCTTTAATTTTAATTAATACTAAGTAATTGCATCAAAATTTGATAAAATATATGTGACAGTGCCCAAACTATTATTTTTAAGCAGATAAATTTTTCTCAGAAAAAAATTGCCTTACTCTGTTAAGATTTGTTATGCTGATGCTTCAAACTCTTTGAAAATGTGTACTGGGAAAGGTTTACCCCCCCCCTTGTGTTTAGGTCTCTCTACCTAAATGAATAAGAGTCAAATGAAATAAATGTGGTGAGTTTTGAAAATGGCATACATCAATAAACTTATTTAGAGAAGAATTAGACTAAATTACATATTTCTGAAAATTGGTGTTTTCTTGAAGGTGGCAGAGGATAGTTTTTTTTAATGCCAAACATGTGCCGAGGGGGTACACATATACATGCGATCCATAAAAACATGTACATGGGGACAGTTTTCCAGGGGCTAATTAATTACACTTCATATGCCCATGGCTCACAAATTATGTCAACAAATTACATGTAATCTGCGTATTAGAGTGCACATGTACCAAAAATGCACCTGGGGACTCCCCAAATTTTGGCTTGTTTTTCCAAGATTTGGGCCTCATTCACACCCATACAGCCCACCCCCAGGCCCGAGCGAGCAGGATAAAACACCCAGTAGTCTGTAAATCAATGCAAGCTCTAATAAAAATTCACCAATTGATATGGGGTCATTCACCTTCCCTCTGAGATACACACCTTCTTCTAAGGCCTACTGCTTTTCAGCTGAATTTCCTCTGCAACTGACCACGTGTCTCAGTTTCGCATTTACAACTCTGTATATGATAAGCGTCATAGTGACACCTACATGTTGCACATCATTTTTTTCAGCAAGCACTCTGCTACACTGCAAATGTGTCCCGTAATTATTCTAATCATTTTTCTACATAAAATATCACATCAAACAGGGGATATCTCAATTTTTAAAGAAATTTGACCGGGTCTTTAGTACGAAACTATCCCCTGCCACCTTTAACTTTCAAAGTTTACTTTTCAATTAAAATAACTTTCCATATTTAGAAAGTGCAATCAATTCTGAGTAAAAATATACTAAATAATGTCTTATTTCAATGAAAAATAAAAAAGTTAGAGGCAAATAAGTGACCCCACCAATTGTCGGTCAACCACCTTAACCCCATATTCTTTGTGTTACTTCAAAAATGACCAACTCCTACAATCCAAAAGAAACTATTTCTTATCAAAACAGTGTTTAATGGTAACTTTGATCAATTTCAAATGCAGCTACATATAAAAAACTCAATAAGAATTGCATGCCTTGATGAAATGTACTCACATGTAACACATACTCTCCTATTTTTGATGTTTTGAGAAATCCCATTTTACCTCTTAATTGCTTGAATTTATACATCTACAGCTTGTTTGCAAAAAGAAAACCTAATCTATTTTTCTGGATATTTATTGTAATATACAAAAAAACCCTCTTGCATCAAAGGTTCAAGAAGAAGTGTCCTGGAAATTGCAGTTATCTACTCTACCCCTCCAACCATTACCTGATTCTATTGAAAATATACTGTGGAAATCTGATTTTCCTGACTGTCCTTTTTCTGAGTATATTTCATTCAATTTCAACATATCTGAATGATCAAATACATGCATTTGATTCCCCTGAATATTTAAAGTGATCATCCTGTCCTTACTTGGCATTTGTGAGTAAATTTCAGGTGCTTAGTAGAATCCAATAATTACATGAAAATGTACATATTTTTGATATTTTGTTCATTAAATATGTAAAAAGACCATCTGTTTTGTTCTAATTTAAAGAAGAATATATAATCTATATGAAAATAATGAAAAGTTTAAATTCTATCACATTATAGAAGACAAATGAGGGGGAAAATGAAGGGGAGGGGGGTATTTTTTTTTATGTAATCATCAATAGTAAAATGGGTCTAATTTGAAAAAAAATTAAAGCACAGCAATTCTTTGAATAAATGTGGTTCTGTGAACTGATATTTTTGCATACTGACTCATTCTTTTTTCAAAATAATGATATTTAGTGAAATACATGTAAAAAAGAATAAATTTATGTAATTTCAGTGATATCGCAATAATTAAGCCCCTTTAATTTTAATTAATACTAAGTAATTGCATCAAAATTTGATAAAATATATGTGACAGTGCCCAAACTATTATTTTTAAGCAGATAAATTTTTCTCAGAAAAAAATTGCCTTACTCTGTTAAGATTTGTTATGCTGATGCTTCAAACTCTTTGAAAATGTGTACTGGGAAAGGTTTACCCCCCCCCTTGTGTTTAGGTCTCTCTACCTAAATGAATAAGAGTCAAATGAAATAAATGTGGTGAGTTTTGAAAATGGCATACATCAATAAACTTATTTAGAGAAGAATTAGACTAAATTACATATTTCTGAAAATTGGTGTTTTCTTGAAGGTGGCAGAGGATAGTTTTTTTTAATGCCAAACATGTGCCGAGGGGGTACACATATACATGCGATCCATAAAAACATGTACATGGGGACAGTTTTCCAGGGGCTAATTAATTACACTTCATATGCCCATGGCTCACAAATTATGTCAACAAATTACATGTAATCTGCGTATTAGAGTGCACATGTACCAAAAATGCACCTGGGGACTCCCCAAATTTTGGCTTGTTTTTCCAAGATTTGGGCCTCATTCACACCCATACAGCCCACCCCCAGGCCCGAGCGAGCAGGATAAAACACCCAGTAGTCTGTAAATCAATGCAAGCTCTAATAAAAATTCACCAATTGATATGGGGTCATTCACCTTCCCTCTGAGATACACACCTTCTTCTAAGGCCTACTGCTTTTCAGCTGAATTTCCTCTGCAACTGACCACGTGTCTCAGTTTCGCATTTACAACTCTGTATATGATAAGCGTCATAGTGACACCTACATGTTGCACATCATTTTTTTCAGCAAGCACTCTGCTACACTGCAAATGTGTCCCGTAATTATTCTAATCATTTTTCTACATAAAATATCACATCAAACAGGGGATATCTCAATTTTTAAAGAAATTTGACCGGGTCTTTAGTACGAAACTATCCCCTGCCACCTTTAACTTTCAAAGTTTACTTTTCAATTAAAATAACTTTCCATATTTAGAAAGTGCAATCAATTCTGAGTAAAAATATACTAAATAATGTCTTATTTCAATGAAAAATAAAAAAGTTAGAGGCAAATAAGTGACCCCACCAATTGTCGGTCAACCACCTTAACCCCATATTCTTTGTGTTACTTCAAAAATGACCAACTCCTACAATCCAAAAGAAACTATTTCTTATCAAAACAGTGTTTAATGGTAACTTTGATCAATTTCAAATGCAGCTACATATAAAAAACTCAATAAGAATTGCATGCCTTGATGAAATGTACTCACATGTAACACATACTCTCCTATTTTTGATGTTTTGAGAAATCCCATTTTACCTCTTAATTGCTTGAATTTATACATCTACAGCTTGTTTGCAAAAAGAAAACCTAATCTATTTTTCTGGATATTTATTGTAATATACAAAAAAACCCTCTTGCATCAAAGGTTCAAGAAGAAGTGTCCTGGAAATTGCAGTTATCTACTCTACCCCTCCAACCATTACCTGATTCTATTGAAAATATACTGTGGAAATCTGATTTTCCTGACTGTCCTTTTTCTGAGTATATTTCATTCAATTTCAACATATCTGAATGATCAAATACATGCATTTGATTCCCCTGAATATTTAAAGTGATCATCCTGTCCTTACTTGGCATTTGTGAGTAAATTTCAGGTGCTTAGTAGAATCCAATAATTACATGAAAATGTACATATTTTTGATATTTTGTTCATTAAATATGTAAAAAGACCATCTGTTTTGTTCTAATTTAAAGAAGAATATATAATCTATATGAAAATAATGAAAAGTTTAAATTCTATCACATTATAGAAGACAAATGAGGGGGAAAATGAAGGGGAGGGGGGTATTTTTTTTTATGTAATCATCAATAGTAAAATGGGTCTAATTTGAAAAAAAATTAAAGCACAGCAATTCTTTGAATAAATGTGGTTCTGTGAACTGATATTTTTGCATACTGACTCATTCTTTTTTCAAAATAATGATATTTAGTGAAATACATGTAAAAAAGAATAAATTTATGTAATTTCAGTGATATCGCAATAATTAAGCCCCTTTAATTTTAATTAATACTAAGTAATTGCATCAAAATTTGATAAAATATATGTGACAGTGCCCAAACTATTATTTTTAAGCAGATAAATTTTTCTCAGAAAAAAATTGCCTTACTCTGTTAAGATTTGTTATGCTGATGCTTCAAACTCTTTGAAAATGTGTACTGGGAAAGGTTTACCCCCCCCCTTGTGTTTAGGTCTCTCTACCTAAATGAATAAGAGTCAAATGAAATAAATGTGGTGAGTTTTGAAAATGGCATACATCAATAAACTTATTTAGAGAAGAATTAGACTAAATTACATATTTCTGAAAATTGGTGTTTTCTTGAAGGTGGCAGAGGATAGTTTTTTTTAATGCCAAACATGTGCCGAGGGGGTACACATATACATGCGATCCATAAAAACATGTACATGGGGACAGTTTTCCAGGGGCTAATTAATTACACTTCATATGCCCATGGCTCACAAATTATGTCAACAAATTACATGTAATCTGCGTATTAGAGTGCACATGTACCAAAAATGCACCTGGGGACTCCCCAAATTTTGGCTTGTTTTTCCAAGATTTGGGCCTCATTCACACCCATACAGCCCACCCCCAGGCCCGAGCGAGCAGGATAAAACACCCAGTAGTCTGTAAATCAATGCAAGCTCTAATAAAAATTCACCAATTGATATGGGGTCATTCACCTTCCCTCTGAGATACACACCTTCTTCTAAGGCCTACTGCTTTTCAGCTGAATTTCCTCTGCAACTGACCACGTGTCTCAGTTTCGCATTTACAACTCTGTATATGATAAGCGTCATAGTGACACCTACATGTTGCACATCATTTTTTTCAGCAAGCACTCTGCTACACTGCAAATGTGTCCCGTAATTATTCTAATCATTTTTCTACATAAAATATCACATCAAACAGGGGATATCTCAATTTTTAAAGAAATTTGACCGGGTCTTTAGTACGAAACTATCCCCTGCCACCTTTAACTTTCAAAGTTTACTTTTCAATTAAAATAACTTTCCATATTTAGAAAGTGCAATCAATTCTGAGTAAAAATATACTAAATAATGTCTTATTTCAATGAAAAATAAAAAAGTTAGAGGCAAATAAGTGACCCCACCAATTGTCGGTCAACCACCTTAACCCCATATTCTTTGTGTTACTTCAAAAATGACCAACTCCTACAATCCAAAAGAAACTATTTCTTATCAAAACAGTGTTTAATGGTAACTTTGATCAATTTCAAATGCAGCTACATATAAAAAACTCAATAAGAATTGCATGCCTTGATGAAATGTACTCACATGTAACACATACTCTCCTATTTTTGATGTTTTGAGAAATCCCATTTTACCTCTTAATTGCTTGAATTTATACATCTACAGCTTGTTTGCAAAAAGAAAACCTAATCTATTTTTCTGGATATTTATTGTAATATACAAAAAAACCCTCTTGCATCAAAGGTTCAAGAAGAAGTGTCCTGGAAATTGCAGTTATCTACTCTACCCCTCCAACCATTACCTGATTCTATTGAAAATATACTGTGGAAATCTGATTTTCCTGACTGTCCTTTTTCTGAGTATATTTCATTCAATTTCAACATATCTGAATGATCAAATACATGCATTTGATTCCCCTGAATATTTAAAGTGATCATCCTGTCCTTACTTGGCATTTGTGAGTAAATTTCAGGTGCTTAGTAGAATCCAATAATTACATGAAAATGTACATATTTTTGATATTTTGTTCATTAAATATGTAAAAAGACCATCTGTTTTGTTCTAATTTAAAGAAGAATATATAATCTATATGAAAATAATGAAAAGTTTAAATTCTATCACATTATAGAAGACAAATGAGGGGGAAAATGAAGGGGAGGGGGGTATTTTTTTTTATGTAATCATCAATAGTAAAATGGGTCTAATTTGAAAAAAAATTAAAGCACAGCAATTCTTTGAATAAATGTGGTTCTGTGAACTGATATTTTTGCATACTGACTCATTCTTTTTTCAAAATAATGATATTTAGTGAAATACATGTAAAAAAGAATAAATTTATGTAATTTCAGTGATATCGCAATAATTAAGCCCCTTTAATTTTAATTAATACTAAGTAATTGCATCAAAATTTGATAAAATATATGTGACAGTGCCCAAACTATTATTTTTAAGCAGATAAATTTTTCTCAGAAAAAAATTGCCTTACTCTGTTAAGATTTGTTATGCTGATGCTTCAAACTCTTTGAAAATGTGTACTGGGAAAGGTTTACCCCCCCCCTTGTGTTTAGGTCTCTCTACCTAAATGAATAAGAGTCAAATGAAATAAATGTGGTGAGTTTTGAAAATGGCATACATCAATAAACTTATTTAGAGAAGAATTAGACTAAATTACATATTTCTGAAAATTGGTGTTTTCTTGAAGGTGGCAGAGGATAGTTTTTTTTAATGCCAAACATGTGCCGAGGGGGTACACATATACATGCGATCCATAAAAACATGTACATGGGGACAGTTTTCCAGGGGCTAATTAATTACACTTCATATGCCCATGGCTCACAAATTATGTCAACAAATTACATGTAATCTGCGTATTAGAGTGCACATGTACCAAAAATGCACCTGGGGACTCCCCAAATTTTGGCTTGTTTTTCCAAGATTTGGGCCTCATTCACACCCATACAGCCCACCCCCAGGCCCGAGCGAGCAGGATAAAACACCCAGTAGTCTGTAAATCAATGCAAGCTCTAATAAAAATTCACCAATTGATATGGGGTCATTCACCTTCCCTCTGAGATACACACCTTCTTCTAAGGCCTACTGCTTTTCAGCTGAATTTCCTCTGCAACTGACCACGTGTCTCAGTTTCGCATTTACAACTCTGTATATGATAAGCGTCATAGTGACACCTACATGTTGCACATCATTTTTTTCAGCAAGCACTCTGCTACACTGCAAATGTGTCCCGTAATTATTCTAATCATTTTTCTACATAAAATATCACATCAAACAGGGGATATCTCAATTTTTAAAGAAATTTGACCGGGTCTTTAGTACGAAACTATCCCCTGCCACCTTTAACTTTCAAAGTTTACTTTTCAATTAAAATAACTTTCCATATTTAGAAAGTGCAATCAATTCTGAGTAAAAATATACTAAATAATGTCTTATTTCAATGAAAAATAAAAAAGTTAGAGGCAAATAAGTGACCCCACCAATTGTCGGTCAACCACCTTAACCCCATATTCTTTGTGTTACTTCAAAAATGACCAACTCCTACAATCCAAAAGAAACTATTTCTTATCAAAACAGTGTTTAATGGTAACTTTGATCAATTTCAAATGCAGCTACATATAAAAAACTCAATAAGAATTGCATGCCTTGATGAAATGTACTCACATGTAACACATACTCTCCTATTTTTGATGTTTTGAGAAATCCCATTTTACCTCTTAATTGCTTGAATTTATACATCTACAGCTTGTTTGCAAAAAGAAAACCTAATCTATTTTTCTGGATATTTATTGTAATATACAAAAAAACCCTCTTGCATCAAAGGTTCAAGAAGAAGTGTCCTGGAAATTGCAGTTATCTACTCTACCCCTCCAACCATTACCTGATTCTATTGAAAATATACTGTGGAAATCTGATTTTCCTGACTGTCCTTTTTCTGAGTATATTTCATTCAATTTCAACATATCTGAATGATCAAATACATGCATTTGATTCCCCTGAATATTTAAAGTGATCATCCTGTCCTTACTTGGCATTTGTGAGTAAATTTCAGGTGCTTAGTAGAATCCAATAATTACATGAAAATGTACATATTTTTGATATTTTGTTCATTAAATATGTAAAAAGACCATCTGTTTTGTTCTAATTTAAAGAAGAATATATAATCTATATGAAAATAATGAAAAGTTTAAATTCTATCACATTATAGAAGACAAATGAGGGGGAAAATGAAGGGGAGGGGGGTATTTTTTTTTATGTAATCATCAATAGTAAAATGGGTCTAATTTGAAAAAAAATTAAAGCACAGCAATTCTTTGAATAAATGTGGTTCTGTGAACTGATATTTTTGCATACTGACTCATTCTTTTTTCAAAATAATGATATTTAGTGAAATACATGTAAAAAAGAATAAATTTATGTAATTTCAGTGATATCGCAATAATTAAGCCCCTTTAATTTTAATTAATACTAAGTAATTGCATCAAAATTTGATAAAATATATGTGACAGTGCCCAAACTATTATTTTTAAGCAGATAAATTTTTCTCAGAAAAAAATTGCCTTACTCTGTTAAGATTTGTTATGCTGATGCTTCAAACTCTTTGAAAATGTGTACTGGGAAAGGTTTACCCCCCCCCTTGTGTTTAGGTCTCTCTACCTAAATGAATAAGAGTCAAATGAAATAAATGTGGTGAGTTTTGAAAATGGCATACATCAATAAACTTATTTAGAGAAGAATTAGACTAAATTACATATTTCTGAAAATTGGTGTTTTCTTGAAGGTGGCAGAGGATAGTTTTTTTTAATGCCAAACATGTGCCGAGGGGGTACACATATACATGCGATCCATAAAAACATGTACATGGGGACAGTTTTCCAGGGGCTAATTAATTACACTTCATATGCCCATGGCTCACAAATTATGTCAACAAATTACATGTAATCTGCGTATTAGAGTGCACATGTACCAAAAATGCACCTGGGGACTCCCCAAATTTTGGCTTGTTTTTCCAAGATTTGGGCCTCATTCACACCCATACAGCCCACCCCCAGGCCCGAGCGAGCAGGATAAAACACCCAGTAGTCTGTAAATCAATGCAAGCTCTAATAAAAATTCACCAATTGATATGGGGTCATTCACCTTCCCTCTGAGATACACACCTTCTTCTAAGGCCTACTGCTTTTCAGCTGAATTTCCTCTGCAACTGACCACGTGTCTCAGTTTCGCATTTACAACTCTGTATATGATAAGCGTCATAGTGACACCTACATGTTGCACATCATTTTTTTCAGCAAGCACTCTGCTACACTGCAAATGTGTCCCGTAATTATTCTAATCATTTTTCTACATAAAATATCACATCAAACAGGGGATATCTCAATTTTTAAAGAAATTTGACCGGGTCTTTAGTACGAAACTATCCCCTGCCACCTTTAACTTTCAAAGTTTACTTTTCAATTAAAATAACTTTCCATATTTAGAAAGTGCAATCAATTCTGAGTAAAAATATACTAAATAATGTCTTATTTCAATGAAAAATAAAAAAGTTAGAGGCAAATAAGTGACCCCACCAATTGTCGGTCAACCACCTTAACCCCATATTCTTTGTGTTACTTCAAAAATGACCAACTCCTACAATCCAAAAGAAACTATTTCTTATCAAAACAGTGTTTAATGGTAACTTTGATCAATTTCAAATGCAGCTACATATAAAAAACTCAATAAGAATTGCATGCCTTGATGAAATGTACTCACATGTAACACATACTCTCCTATTTTTGATGTTTTGAGAAATCCCATTTTACCTCTTAATTGCTTGAATTTATACATCTACAGCTTGTTTGCAAAAAGAAAACCTAATCTATTTTTCTGGATATTTATTGTAATATACAAAAAAACCCTCTTGCATCAAAGGTTCAAGAAGAAGTGTCCTGGAAATTGCAGTTATCTACTCTACCCCTCCAACCATTACCTGATTCTATTGAAAATATACTGTGGAAATCTGATTTTCCTGACTGTCCTTTTTCTGAGTATATTTCATTCAATTTCAACATATCTGAATGATCAAATACATGCATTTGATTCCCCTGAATATTTAAAGTGATCATCCTGTCCTTACTTGGCATTTGTGAGTAAATTTCAGGTGCTTAGTAGAATCCAATAATTACATGAAAATGTACATATTTTTGATATTTTGTTCATTAAATATGTAAAAAGACCATCTGTTTTGTTCTAATTTAAAGAAGAATATATAATCTATATGAAAATAATGAAAAGTTTAAATTCTATCACATTATAGAAGACAAATGAGGGGGAAAATGAAGGGGAGGGGGGTATTTTTTTTTATGTAATCATCAATAGTAAAATGGGTCTAATTTGAAAAAAAATTAAAGCACAGCAATTCTTTGAATAAATGTGGTTCTGTGAACTGATATTTTTGCATACTGACTCATTCTTTTTTCAAAATAATGATATTTAGTGAAATACATGTAAAAAAGAATAAATTTATGTAATTTCAGTGATATCGCAATAATTAAGCCCCTTTAATTTTAATTAATACTAAGTAATTGCATCAAAATTTGATAAAATATATGTGACAGTGCCCAAACTATTATTTTTAAGCAGATAAATTTTTCTCAGAAAAAAATTGCCTTACTCTGTTAAGATTTGTTATGCTGATGCTTCAAACTCTTTGAAAATGTGTACTGGGAAAGGTTTACCCCCCCCCTTGTGTTTAGGTCTCTCTACCTAAATGAATAAGAGTCAAATGAAATAAATGTGGTGAGTTTTGAAAATGGCATACATCAATAAACTTATTTAGAGAAGAATTAGACTAAATTACATATTTCTGAAAATTGGTGTTTTCTTGAAGGTGGCAGAGGATAGTTTTTTTTAATGCCAAACATGTGCCGAGGGGGTACACATATACATGCGATCCATAAAAACATGTACATGGGGACAGTTTTCCAGGGGCTAATTAATTACACTTCATATGCCCATGGCTCACAAATTATGTCAACAAATTACATGTAATCTGCGTATTAGAGTGCACATGTACCAAAAATGCACCTGGGGACTCCCCAAATTTTGGCTTGTTTTTCCAAGATTTGGGCCTCATTCACACCCATACAGCCCACCCCCAGGCCCGAGCGAGCAGGATAAAACACCCAGTAGTCTGTAAATCAATGCAAGCTCTAATAAAAATTCACCAATTGATATGGGGTCATTCACCTTCCCTCTGAGATACACACCTTCTTCTAAGGCCTACTGCTTTTCAGCTGAATTTCCTCTGCAACTGACCACGTGTCTCAGTTTCGCATTTACAACTCTGTATATGATAAGCGTCATAGTGACACCTACATGTTGCACATCATTTTTTTCAGCAAGCACTCTGCTACACTGCAAATGTGTCCCGTAATTATTCTAATCATTTTTCTACATAAAATATCACATCAAACAGGGGATATCTCAATTTTTAAAGAAATTTGACCGGGTCTTTAGTACGAAACTATCCCCTGCCACCTTTAACTTTCAAAGTTTACTTTTCAATTAAAATAACTTTCCATATTTAGAAAGTGCAATCAATTCTGAGTAAAAATATACTAAATAATGTCTTATTTCAATGAAAAATAAAAAAGTTAGAGGCAAATAAGTGACCCCACCAATTGTCGGTCAACCACCTTAACCCCATATTCTTTGTGTTACTTCAAAAATGACCAACTCCTACAATCCAAAAGAAACTATTTCTTATCAAAACAGTGTTTAATGGTAACTTTGATCAATTTCAAATGCAGCTACATATAAAAAACTCAATAAGAATTGCATGCCTTGATGAAATGTACTCACATGTAACACATACTCTCCTATTTTTGATGTTTTGAGAAATCCCATTTTACCTCTTAATTGCTTGAATTTATACATCTACAGCTTGTTTGCAAAAAGAAAACCTAATCTATTTTTCTGGATATTTATTGTAATATACAAAAAAACCCTCTTGCATCAAAGGTTCAAGAAGAAGTGTCCTGGAAATTGCAGTTATCTACTCTACCCCTCCAACCATTACCTGATTCTATTGAAAATATACTGTGGAAATCTGATTTTCCTGACTGTCCTTTTTCTGAGTATATTTCATTCAATTTCAACATATCTGAATGATCAAATACATGCATTTGATTCCCCTGAATATTTAAAGTGATCATCCTGTCCTTACTTGGCATTTGTGAGTAAATTTCAGGTGCTTAGTAGAATCCAATAATTACATGAAAATGTACATATTTTTGATATTTTGTTCATTAAATATGTAAAAAGACCATCTGTTTTGTTCTAATTTAAAGAAGAATATATAATCTATATGAAAATAATGAAAAGTTTAAATTCTATCACATTATAGAAGACAAATGAGGGGGAAAATGAAGGGGAGGGGGGTATTTTTTTTTATGTAATCATCAATAGTAAAATGGGTCTAATTTGAAAAAAAATTAAAGCACAGCAATTCTTTGAATAAATGTGGTTCTGTGAACTGATATTTTTGCATACTGACTCATTCTTTTTTCAAAATAATGATATTTAGTGAAATACATGTAAAAAAGAATAAATTTATGTAATTTCAGTGATATCGCAATAATTAAGCCCCTTTAATTTTAATTAATACTAAGTAATTGCATCAAAATTTGATAAAATATATGTGACAGTGCCCAAACTATTATTTTTAAGCAGATAAATTTTTCTCAGAAAAAAATTGCCTTACTCTGTTAAGATTTGTTATGCTGATGCTTCAAACTCTTTGAAAATGTGTACTGGGAAAGGTTTACCCCCCCCCTTGTGTTTAGGTCTCTCTACCTAAATGAATAAGAGTCAAATGAAATAAATGTGGTGAGTTTTGAAAATGGCATACATCAATAAACTTATTTAGAGAAGAATTAGACTAAATTACATATTTCTGAAAATTGGTGTTTTCTTGAAGGTGGCAGAGGATAGTTTTTTTTAATGCCAAACATGTGCCGAGGGGGTACACATATACATGCGATCCATAAAAACATGTACATGGGGACAGTTTTCCAGGGGCTAATTAATTACACTTCATATGCCCATGGCTCACAAATTATGTCAACAAATTACATGTAATCTGCGTATTAGAGTGCACATGTACCAAAAATGCACCTGGGGACTCCCCAAATTTTGGCTTGTTTTTCCAAGATTTGGGCCTCATTCACACCCATACAGCCCACCCCCAGGCCCGAGCGAGCAGGATAAAACACCCAGTAGTCTGTAAATCAATGCAAGCTCTAATAAAAATTCACCAATTGATATGGGGTCATTCACCTTCCCTCTGAGATACACACCTTCTTCTAAGGCCTACTGCTTTTCAGCTGAATTTCCTCTGCAACTGACCACGTGTCTCAGTTTCGCATTTACAACTCTGTATATGATAAGCGTCATAGTGACACCTACATGTTGCACATCATTTTTTTCAGCAAGCACTCTGCTACACTGCAAATGTGTCCCGTAATTATTCTAATCATTTTTCTACATAAAATATCACATCAAACAGGGGATATCTCAATTTTTAAAGAAATTTGACCGGGTCTTTAGTACGAAACTATCCCCTGCCACCTTTAACTTTCAAAGTTTACTTTTCAATTAAAATAACTTTCCATATTTAGAAAGTGCAATCAATTCTGAGTAAAAATATACTAAATAATGTCTTATTTCAATGAAAAATAAAAAAGTTAGAGGCAAATAAGTGACCCCACCAATTGTCGGTCAACCACCTTAACCCCATATTCTTTGTGTTACTTCAAAAATGACCAACTCCTACAATCCAAAAGAAACTATTTCTTATCAAAACAGTGTTTAATGGTAACTTTGATCAATTTCAAATGCAGCTACATATAAAAAACTCAATAAGAATTGCATGCCTTGATGAAATGTACTCACATGTAACACATACTCTCCTATTTTTGATGTTTTGAGAAATCCCATTTTACCTCTTAATTGCTTGAATTTATACATCTACAGCTTGTTTGCAAAAAGAAAACCTAATCTATTTTTCTGGATATTTATTGTAATATACAAAAAAACCCTCTTGCATCAAAGGTTCAAGAAGAAGTGTCCTGGAAATTGCAGTTATCTACTCTACCCCTCCAACCATTACCTGATTCTATTGAAAATATACTGTGGAAATCTGATTTTCCTGACTGTCCTTTTTCTGAGTATATTTCATTCAATTTCAACATATCTGAATGATCAAATACATGCATTTGATTCCCCTGAATATTTAAAGTGATCATCCTGTCCTTACTTGGCATTTGTGAGTAAATTTCAGGTGCTTAGTAGAATCCAATAATTACATGAAAATGTACATATTTTTGATATTTTGTTCATTAAATATGTAAAAAGACCATCTGTTTTGTTCTAATTTAAAGAAGAATATATAATCTATATGAAAATAATGAAAAGTTTAAATTCTATCACATTATAGAAGACAAATGAGGGGGAAAATGAAGGGGAGGGGGGTATTTTTTTTTATGTAATCATCAATAGTAAAATGGGTCTAATTTGAAAAAAAATTAAAGCACAGCAATTCTTTGAATAAATGTGGTTCTGTGAACTGATATTTTTGCATACTGACTCATTCTTTTTTCAAAATAATGATATTTAGTGAAATACATGTAAAAAAGAATAAATTTATGTAATTTCAGTGATATCGCAATAATTAAGCCCCTTTAATTTTAATTAATACTAAGTAATTGCATCAAAATTTGATAAAATATATGTGACAGTGCCCAAACTATTATTTTTAAGCAGATAAATTTTTCTCAGAAAAAAATTGCCTTACTCTGTTAAGATTTGTTATGCTGATGCTTCAAACTCTTTGAAAATGTGTACTGGGAAAGGTTTACCCCCCCCCTTGTGTTTAGGTCTCTCTACCTAAATGAATAAGAGTCAAATGAAATAAATGTGGTGAGTTTTGAAAATGGCATACATCAATAAACTTATTTAGAGAAGAATTAGACTAAATTACATATTTCTGAAAATTGGTGTTTTCTTGAAGGTGGCAGAGGATAGTTTTTTTTAATGCCAAACATGTGCCGAGGGGGTACACATATACATGCGATCCATAAAAACATGTACATGGGGACAGTTTTCCAGGGGCTAATTAATTACACTTCATATGCCCATGGCTCACAAATTATGTCAACAAATTACATGTAATCTGCGTATTAGAGTGCACATGTACCAAAAATGCACCTGGGGACTCCCCAAATTTTGGCTTGTTTTTCCAAGATTTGGGCCTCATTCACACCCATACAGCCCACCCCCAGGCCCGAGCGAGCAGGATAAAACACCCAGTAGTCTGTAAATCAATGCAAGCTCTAATAAAAATTCACCAATTGATATGGGGTCATTCACCTTCCCTCTGAGATACACACCTTCTTCTAAGGCCTACTGCTTTTCAGCTGAATTTCCTCTGCAACTGACCACGTGTCTCAGTTTCGCATTTACAACTCTGTATATGATAAGCGTCATAGTGACACCTACATGTTGCACATCATTTTTTTCAGCAAGCACTCTGCTACACTGCAAATGTGTCCCGTAATTATTCTAATCATTTTTCTACATAAAATATCACATCAAACAGGGGATATCTCAATTTTTAAAGAAATTTGACCGGGTCTTTAGTACGAAACTATCCCCTGCCACCTTTAACTTTCAAAGTTTACTTTTCAATTAAAATAACTTTCCATATTTAGAAAGTGCAATCAATTCTGAGTAAAAATATACTAAATAATGTCTTATTTCAATGAAAAATAAAAAAGTTAGAGGCAAATAAGTGACCCCACCAATTGTCGGTCAACCACCTTAACCCCATATTCTTTGTGTTACTTCAAAAATGACCAACTCCTACAATCCAAAAGAAACTATTTCTTATCAAAACAGTGTTTAATGGTAACTTTGATCAATTTCAAATGCAGCTACATATAAAAAACTCAATAAGAATTGCATGCCTTGATGAAATGTACTCACATGTAACACATACTCTCCTATTTTTGATGTTTTGAGAAATCCCATTTTACCTCTTAATTGCTTGAATTTATACATCTACAGCTTGTTTGCAAAAAGAAAACCTAATCTATTTTTCTGGATATTTATTGTAATATACAAAAAAACCCTCTTGCATCAAAGGTTCAAGAAGAAGTGTCCTGGAAATTGCAGTTATCTACTCTACCCCTCCAACCATTACCTGATTCTATTGAAAATATACTGTGGAAATCTGATTTTCCTGACTGTCCTTTTTCTGAGTATATTTCATTCAATTTCAACATATCTGAATGATCAAATACATGCATTTGATTCCCCTGAATATTTAAAGTGATCATCCTGTCCTTACTTGGCATTTGTGAGTAAATTTCAGGTGCTTAGTAGAATCCAATAATTACATGAAAATGTACATATTTTTGATATTTTGTTCATTAAATATGTAAAAAGACCATCTGTTTTGTTCTAATTTAAAGAAGAATATATAATCTATATGAAAATAATGAAAAGTTTAAATTCTATCACATTATAGAAGACAAATGAGGGGGAAAATGAAGGGGAGGGGGGTATTTTTTTTTATGTAATCATCAATAGTAAAATGGGTCTAATTTGAAAAAAAATTAAAGCACAGCAATTCTTTGAATAAATGTGGTTCTGTGAACTGATATTTTTGCATACTGACTCATTCTTTTTTCAAAATAATGATATTTAGTGAAATACATGTAAAAAAGAATAAATTTATGTAATTTCAGTGATATCGCAATAATTAAGCCCCTTTAATTTTAATTAATACTAAGTAATTGCATCAAAATTTGATAAAATATATGTGACAGTGCCCAAACTATTATTTTTAAGCAGATAAATTTTTCTCAGAAAAAAATTGCCTTACTCTGTTAAGATTTGTTATGCTGATGCTTCAAACTCTTTGAAAATGTGTACTGGGAAAGGTTTACCCCCCCCCTTGTGTTTAGGTCTCTCTACCTAAATGAATAAGAGTCAAATGAAATAAATGTGGTGAGTTTTGAAAATGGCATACATCAATAAACTTATTTAGAGAAGAATTAGACTAAATTACATATTTCTGAAAATTGGTGTTTTCTTGAAGGTGGCAGAGGATAGTTTTTTTTAATGCCAAACATGTGCCGAGGGGGTACACATATACATGCGATCCATAAAAACATGTACATGGGGACAGTTTTCCAGGGGCTAATTAATTACACTTCATATGCCCATGGCTCACAAATTATGTCAACAAATTACATGTAATCTGCGTATTAGAGTGCACATGTACCAAAAATGCACCTGGGGACTCCCCAAATTTTGGCTTGTTTTTCCAAGATTTGGGCCTCATTCACACCCATACAGCCCACCCCCAGGCCCGAGCGAGCAGGATAAAACACCCAGTAGTCTGTAAATCAATGCAAGCTCTAATAAAAATTCACCAATTGATATGGGGTCATTCACCTTCCCTCTGAGATACACACCTTCTTCTAAGGCCTACTGCTTTTCAGCTGAATTTCCTCTGCAACTGACCACGTGTCTCAGTTTCGCATTTACAACTCTGTATATGATAAGCGTCATAGTGACACCTACATGTTGCACATCATTTTTTTCAGCAAGCACTCTGCTACACTGCAAATGTGTCCCGTAATTATTCTAATCATTTTTCTACATAAAATATCACATCAAACAGGGGATATCTCAATTTTTAAAGAAATTTGACCGGGTCTTTAGTACGAAACTATCCCCTGCCACCTTTAACTTTCAAAGTTTACTTTTCAATTAAAATAACTTTCCATATTTAGAAAGTGCAATCAATTCTGAGTAAAAATATACTAAATAATGTCTTATTTCAATGAAAAATAAAAAAGTTAGAGGCAAATAAGTGACCCCACCAATTGTCGGTCAACCACCTTAACCCCATATTCTTTGTGTTACTTCAAAAATGACCAACTCCTACAATCCAAAAGAAACTATTTCTTATCAAAACAGTGTTTAATGGTAACTTTGATCAATTTCAAATGCAGCTACATATAAAAAACTCAATAAGAATTGCATGCCTTGATGAAATGTACTCACATGTAACACATACTCTCCTATTTTTGATGTTTTGAGAAATCCCATTTTACCTCTTAATTGCTTGAATTTATACATCTACAGCTTGTTTGCAAAAAGAAAACCTAATCTATTTTTCTGGATATTTATTGTAATATACAAAAAAACCCTCTTGCATCAAAGGTTCAAGAAGAAGTGTCCTGGAAATTGCAGTTATCTACTCTACCCCTCCAACCATTACCTGATTCTATTGAAAATATACTGTGGAAATCTGATTTTCCTGACTGTCCTTTTTCTGAGTATATTTCATTCAATTTCAACATATCTGAATGATCAAATACATGCATTTGATTCCCCTGAATATTTAAAGTGATCATCCTGTCCTTACTTGGCATTTGTGAGTAAATTTCAGGTGCTTAGTAGAATCCAATAATTACATGAAAATGTACATATTTTTGATATTTTGTTCATTAAATATGTAAAAAGACCATCTGTTTTGTTCTAATTTAAAGAAGAATATATAATCTATATGAAAATAATGAAAAGTTTAAATTCTATCACATTATAGAAGACAAATGAGGGGGAAAATGAAGGGGAGGGGGGTATTTTTTTTTATGTAATCATCAATAGTAAAATGGGTCTAATTTGAAAAAAAATTAAAGCACAGCAATTCTTTGAATAAATGTGGTTCTGTGAACTGATATTTTTGCATACTGACTCATTCTTTTTTCAAAATAATGATATTTAGTGAAATACATGTAAAAAAGAATAAATTTATGTAATTTCAGTGATATCGCAATAATTAAGCCCCTTTAATTTTAATTAATACTAAGTAATTGCATCAAAATTTGATAAAATATATGTGACAGTGCCCAAACTATTATTTTTAAGCAGATAAATTTTTCTCAGAAAAAAATTGCCTTACTCTGTTAAGATTTGTTATGCTGATGCTTCAAACTCTTTGAAAATGTGTACTGGGAAAGGTTTACCCCCCCCCTTGTGTTTAGGTCTCTCTACCTAAATGAATAAGAGTCAAATGAAATAAATGTGGTGAGTTTTGAAAATGGCATACATCAATAAACTTATTTAGAGAAGAATTAGACTAAATTACATATTTCTGAAAATTGGTGTTTTCTTGAAGGTGGCAGAGGATAGTTTTTTTTAATGCCAAACATGTGCCGAGGGGGTACACATATACATGCGATCCATAAAAACATGTACATGGGGACAGTTTTCCAGGGGCTAATTAATTACACTTCATATGCCCATGGCTCACAAATTATGTCAACAAATTACATGTAATCTGCGTATTAGAGTGCACATGTACCAAAAATGCACCTGGGGACTCCCCAAATTTTGGCTTGTTTTTCCAAGATTTGGGCCTCATTCACACCCATACAGCCCACCCCCAGGCCCGAGCGAGCAGGATAAAACACCCAGTAGTCTGTAAATCAATGCAAGCTCTAATAAAAATTCACCAATTGATATGGGGTCATTCACCTTCCCTCTGAGATACACACCTTCTTCTAAGGCCTACTGCTTTTCAGCTGAATTTCCTCTGCAACTGACCACGTGTCTCAGTTTCGCATTTACAACTCTGTATATGATAAGCGTCATAGTGACACCTACATGTTGCACATCATTTTTTTCAGCAAGCACTCTGCTACACTGCAAATGTGTCCCGTAATTATTCTAATCATTTTTCTACATAAAATATCACATCAAACAGGGGATATCTCAATTTTTAAAGAAATTTGACCGGGTCTTTAGTACGAAACTATCCCCTGCCACCTTTAACTTTCAAAGTTTACTTTTCAATTAAAATAACTTTCCATATTTAGAAAGTGCAATCAATTCTGAGTAAAAATATACTAAATAATGTCTTATTTCAATGAAAAATAAAAAAGTTAGAGGCAAATAAGTGACCCCACCAATTGTCGGTCAACCACCTTAACCCCATATTCTTTGTGTTACTTCAAAAATGACCAACTCCTACAATCCAAAAGAAACTATTTCTTATCAAAACAGTGTTTAATGGTAACTTTGATCAATTTCAAATGCAGCTACATATAAAAAACTCAATAAGAATTGCATGCCTTGATGAAATGTACTCACATGTAACACATACTCTCCTATTTTTGATGTTTTGAGAAATCCCATTTTACCTCTTAATTGCTTGAATTTATACATCTACAGCTTGTTTGCAAAAAGAAAACCTAATCTATTTTTCTGGATATTTATTGTAATATACAAAAAAACCCTCTTGCATCAAAGGTTCAAGAAGAAGTGTCCTGGAAATTGCAGTTATCTACTCTACCCCTCCAACCATTACCTGATTCTATTGAAAATATACTGTGGAAATCTGATTTTCCTGACTGTCCTTTTTCTGAGTATATTTCATTCAATTTCAACATATCTGAATGATCAAATACATGCATTTGATTCCCCTGAATATTTAAAGTGATCATCCTGTCCTTACTTGGCATTTGTGAGTAAATTTCAGGTGCTTAGTAGAATCCAATAATTACATGAAAATGTACATATTTTTGATATTTTGTTCATTAAATATGTAAAAAGACCATCTGTTTTGTTCTAATTTAAAGAAGAATATATAATCTATATGAAAATAATGAAAAGTTTAAATTCTATCACATTATAGAAGACAAATGAGGGGGAAAATGAAGGGGAGGGGGGTATTTTTTTTTATGTAATCATCAATAGTAAAATGGGTCTAATTTGAAAAAAAATTAAAGCACAGCAATTCTTTGAATAAATGTGGTTCTGTGAACTGATATTTTTGCATACTGACTCATTCTTTTTTCAAAATAATGATATTTAGTGAAATACATGTAAAAAAGAATAAATTTATGTAATTTCAGTGATATCGCAATAATTAAGCCCCTTTAATTTTAATTAATACTAAGTAATTGCATCAAAATTTGATAAAATATATGTGACAGTGCCCAAACTATTATTTTTAAGCAGATAAATTTTTCTCAGAAAAAAATTGCCTTACTCTGTTAAGATTTGTTATGCTGATGCTTCAAACTCTTTGAAAATGTGTACTGGGAAAGGTTTACCCCCCCCCTTGTGTTTAGGTCTCTCTACCTAAATGAATAAGAGTCAAATGAAATAAATGTGGTGAGTTTTGAAAATGGCATACATCAATAAACTTATTTAGAGAAGAATTAGACTAAATTACATATTTCTGAAAATTGGTGTTTTCTTGAAGGTGGCAGAGGATAGTTTTTTTTAATGCCAAACATGTGCCGAGGGGGTACACATATACATGCGATCCATAAAAACATGTACATGGGGACAGTTTTCCAGGGGCTAATTAATTACACTTCATATGCCCATGGCTCACAAATTATGTCAACAAATTACATGTAATCTGCGTATTAGAGTGCACATGTACCAAAAATGCACCTGGGGACTCCCCAAATTTTGGCTTGTTTTTCCAAGATTTGGGCCTCATTCACACCCATACAGCCCACCCCCAGGCCCGAGCGAGCAGGATAAAACACCCAGTAGTCTGTAAATCAATGCAAGCTCTAATAAAAATTCACCAATTGATATGGGGTCATTCACCTTCCCTCTGAGATACACACCTTCTTCTAAGGCCTACTGCTTTTCAGCTGAATTTCCTCTGCAACTGACCACGTGTCTCAGTTTCGCATTTACAACTCTGTATATGATAAGCGTCATAGTGACACCTACATGTTGCACATCATTTTTTTCAGCAAGCACTCTGCTACACTGCAAATGTGTCCCGTAATTATTCTAATCATTTTTCTACATAAAATATCACATCAAACAGGGGATATCTCAATTTTTAAAGAAATTTGAACGAGTCTTTAGTACGAAACTATCCCCTGCCACCTAGGCCAAGGCTTGCTGGTCAAGTCGTTCAACAGAATTTGTGTGATAACTTGATCTTAGAAACTTCATACTATCTTAAATATCAATTGGAGAGCATGAGGAGTGAAGGAAACATGCTGAACACCCAAACAAGCCAGAGCACTGGACCTGATGTCATTATTATCACATTATACAGGTTACATAACATTTGGCCATTCTCGAATGCATTATTCATGTCCAGCAAAACAGAAGGAATAAAGCTGGTCAGGTCAAACACTTGTCCATTATATATCTTTATCAGATTAACTAATGGCTGTTTATTTTCAATGCATACCAAGTCTCTCTACCTTTAGAATTTTTATAAATCAAGACATATTCATAACTTGCAGACGTTTGATTTATTCATAGTTAAAAAAATATCAAAGGGAAGGATACTCCGATGTTGAATATTCTTTTGCTTAAATGCAAAGATGTTAGCTCATTTGTAACACGTTTATTTAAAAAAATAGTCTCTTAGTTAAAATTGTTCACCAATTGATGTTTAGATTTTAATGTGTTTTAACTTTTTCTTTCAAAGCCACTGGTTATATCTTTGTATCCATGAACAGGCCCGTTAAAAGAAATTTCAGAAATTTTCAGTTTAGGGTGGACACTATCAAGAAAAGAAATTCTTATAGAACATAAAAAAAGTTATCAGAAATTAATATTTACATAATTTAGATGACACAAGCATAAAATAGCTATGTATAATCGACAAAATTATTGTGGGGCAGCCCCCCCCCCCCCGGTTCCTAAAAAAAAAAACGAAATTACAAGTTAAATAGTGTACATAGAAGCCACTGAATTCTTGTTTCTTAGCAAAAGAATTCATTTCATGACTTAGAGTCATGTTGCTTACACATGCAGGATTTAACTTTTCTTGATTCTTCACATAAAAATAAATTTGCTCAAGTCAGACAAGCTTTTTAGGAAAGCTAATACTTGTCGTATTTATTTCAATTCAATTCAATTCAATTTACTTATTGACAACACCATCATACATTGGCATATAGTCATGAATACAATAAACAATAACATACATAAAATCAATAAAATTATTCCAGTAAGCATATCAGTTATGTTGAAGTTTTTTCTTTTCTAATATTGAAGCATTTTTTCAGAAAGTTACATACTCTTCTAGCAATTTTAATACTTGGAGGGTTGATAATGTCAATAATAGGGTTTTCCTTCATGTAACATTGAGCATTAAATATATCACAATATTGTAATCTATATTGATCATAACTAGGACAATAAAGTATAAAATGTTTTTCATTTTCAATAAAAAGTTTACAAGCATGACATACACGTTTTTCTCTAGGAATAGGTGGCCTTGAGTATCTCCCTATTTCAATATGTAGTGTATGAGCACTAATTCTTAGCTTGTTAGGATTGTTCTTTCAGATTTCTTCAATGGTAATTGTAGGTGGTTCTGTAATTTATATTCATTTAAATTTATTATATTACTATAAAAAGTTAATTTTCCAGAATCTGATTTAGAAATGTTCTTTAACTGTTCACAGATTTTGTTCCTATAGTGCTCCTCTAATTTATGTCTTAAAATTTTATGTGGTATGTCCAATGAGGATAAAGACAATTTCTGTTGAAGAGTAAAAAGTTTTCTTTGCCAAGATATTCTAGACCCAAATGTTTTATCTTCCTTAAATGCAGACACCACTAATTGGTTCTGATGCTCATTCTCTGACTCTAAATTTTTCAATCTTGAATAAAATTTAAACATATTTTCATAACCTGAATAAAATAGTGGGAACTGTGCCAACTCGTATAGAACAGCAATATTAGATGATTTTCTATGAACACCCAGAATGTCTTTAAATATCTGGAGTTGTATTTTTTTCAAATGGGAAATGATCTGAGGATAATAAATCACATTTGTAGTCAGCAATCCAAATTTCAGAACCATAAGTTAAAATTGGAGTAATCATAGATCTATAAAGTTTTAATATTGTCTCAACAGAAAAATTTATATTAGCTGGAAAATTAGTTTTTATAGCATAATAGGCCTTTCTAGCTCTTTCTGACAGCTGTTCTGCATAGAATTTCATTTTCCCATCAGAATTAAATACAAGTCCCAAATATTTATACTGATTTGTTATTAGTCCCCTACCGGTGAAACCGGAGGGGACTATAGGTTTCCTCTGAGTCTGTCTGTCTGTCTGTCAGTCTGTCCCACTTGGTTTTCCGCACTTTTCTTCTAAACGCTTGCAGATATTCAGCTGATTTTTGGTATGTAAGTGTATCTTGATGATTTACAGACCAAGTTTGCAATTCGTTCCGCTTCATTGATTTTTGACGGAATTACGGCCTTTTCAATTTTTAAGGGTTTTCCGCAATTTTCTTCTAAACGCTTTCAGATATTGAGCTGATTTTTGGTATGTGACTTTACCTTGATTAGTTATATATCAAGTTTGCATTTCGTCCCGCTTCATTGATTTTTGACGGAATTATGGCATTTTCAATTTTTAACGGGAACCAGATTACACTTGCCGGTAGGGGACTAGTATTGCTAATGCAATACTCTCAGAATGCTTGTTTCTATAGGGATATGATTGTAGTAAAAGCCATACTCATTTTCATTATTTGTACTTTGAGAAGAAATCATAGCATTTGTTTTTTCCATGTTCACACATAATTTCCATTCATGACAATATTTACTTAAAATATCTATACATTTCTGTAAACCAATAGGTGTCTCTGATACAAGAATAAGATCATCAGCAAAAAACATGTGGTTTAATAGGTAATGAATCTAAATGAGCTGGATCTGTGGCTGTATTATTGAAATATTTTACAAAATCATCAATAAAAATATTGAAAAGTGTTAGACTCAGGTTATCACCTTGTTTCACTCCTCTATTTGCTAAAAATTCTTCATAGATTTGATTGTCCTTTTTACAGGAGTAATAAGTATTTGTATACATATTGTATAAAAGTTTCAAAAAATTGCCACCAATGCCTTTTTTATTAATTTTATGTAAAAGTGCAGATCTCCAAACTGTGTCAAAGGCTTTGGAAAAGTCTACAAAGCAGGCAAATAGTTTCTTTTTATTTTTAAATGTATATTTGCTAATAAGTGTTCTTAAAACAAAGATATTGTCCGTAGTTCTATGTTTTTTTTCTAAACTAGACTGATATTGACTGAGAAGATTATTAGATTCAAGATAGTAATGTAAGCGTTGTTGTAAAATTTCAGTAAAGAGTTTCCCAAGACAACTTGTAACACTAAGACCTCTGTAATTGTTTGTATCGTTTGGATCACCATTTTTGTAAAGTGATGTAATAAGTGAAAGGTTCCAATCCTTGGGCATAACCCCATTTTTAAGTATAATATTGAACAATTTTGTGAGAACAGGCAAAAGTACATCACTACCTGCTTTTATAAATTCATTCAAAATCAGATCTGGACCTGGACTTTTACCATTTTTTAATTTCAGTATACTTTTTCTAACTTCATCTTGGGTGAACTCATAATCTAATGGACGGGGTTCTAGATTAAAATTCTCAAATTTGTACCTTTCATTTTCTTCAGGTGAATATTCTTTACTGAGCAGGCCTTTATAATGATCAACAAAATCTGAAGTGTTAATGGATTCTGCTTCTGTCATTTTAACTTTATTTTCTTTGATTTTATTCCAAAAATTTTGAGTTTTGTTTGGTGTTATTGAATTTATTTCTTCAGCAATTTTATTGTAATACTTCGATTTAAGATGTTTTCTCAGTCTGTCGTAATTTTCCCTAGCATTTGAAAAAGCATGCCGCAACTCAATGTTGTTTGGATATCGTGAAATTTTTTTGCCTAAATTTCGCACTTCTTTTCTTAGTAATAAACAGTCATAATTAATCCACTTTGGTTTTTGTTTATTTTTCTTTTGGAGGTTTTTCTTATTTTTGTAGTTTTTAAAAGGTACACTTTTGTTAGCTGCAGTAATAATAATATTAGTCATCTTGTCGATTAACTGATTTGTATCTCCTGTATTTTCTTTATTTGCATCATCAAGCATTTTGTTAAACATTGATAACTCCTTTGATATTTCTTTCCCAAAAAGATAATTTATGTACTGTATTTTATAGATGCTTGACCAGAGAAATTTCCCTTTCATAGTGTTCAAGTTATATTTTTCTTTACAAAACAAATCTGTATCCATCAGTATTCTAGTGTTAATAAGGCAATGGTCAGAAAGCTCTGATGGAGGCAATATATTAAAGTGCTGAATTCTGTGGTATAAATGACTAGACGCCAACATATAATCAACTGTACTAGAGCCATTAACATTATGAAAAGTAAAATAGCCACAAGAGTCTCCAAGAAATCTTCCATTAAGTATGGATAATCCATAAGTTTTGCATATGGTATTTAACAATTGTCCATGCAAGTTTGATTTTGTATCAAGTTGGTAACGTTTACATGATATTCCACTTTCATATATGTTCTTAGGTAAAGGACAATCAGAAAATCAGTTATTGTATCATGTTTTATATAATCTTGAAGCCCTCCTGTCCTAGTATTAAAATCTCCACATATTAATACTTCACCTTTGCATCTAAATTCTTGCAATTTCATTTTCTAGAGCTGCAAAAATTTCCTCTGATTTAGTTTTTGTTACATACGGTTTGATATAACAAAAGCAAAAATAGTGTGTTTTTATTTCTTGACTCTGATTTGAGATTTTTAAGTTGGTTTCAATCCATATGCTATTTTCACTTTGATGTACCTTTCTGAAATTTTTATAAATAGTAGGTTTAATGTATATGTGTAGACCACCTGAAGGTCTAACTTTTTTCTTGAACTTTTTTGAGTTGAGCACAAAAGGTGGAGAAAAATCAGGAAGATTTCTTGACGAGTCTTTCAACATTGTTTCTGCTAAACATACAATGTCGTATTTTCTATACAAACTACTAAACAAGAGGCCCATGGGCCACAACGCTCACCTGAATAACTTTGGTTCTGCTGTTCTTCACCAGACGATCTTTTTGTAATACTTATTGTGGCCCCGCCCTACCCACGGGGGTCATGATTTTAACAATTTAAAATCTACACTACCCCAGGATGTTTCCATATAAGTTTCAGCTTTACTGGCCAAGAGGTTCTTGAGGAGAAATTTTTTAAAGATTTTTCCTATACATTTCAATGTAAAAATTGGATTCCCTATTGTGGTCCTGCCCTACCCCCCAGGGGTCAAGATTTGAATAGTTTAGAATTTACGCTGCCCCAGGATGCTTCTACAAAAGTCTTAGCTTTTCTGACCAAGTGGTTCTTGAGATGATTTTTTCTATATATTTCAATGTACAATTTGGATTCCCTATTGTGGCCCCGCCCTACCCCCCAGGGGTCAAGATTTGAATAGTTTAGAATTTACGCTGCCCCAGGATGCTTCTACAAAAGCCTTAGCTTTTCTGACCAAGTGGTTCTTGAGAAGATGATTTTTTCTATATATTTCAATGTAAAATTTGGATTCCCTATTGTGGCCCCGCCCTTCCCCCGGGGGTCATGATTTTAACAATTTAGAATTTACACTACCCCAGCATGCTTCCACATAAGTTTCAGTTTTTCTGGCCCAGTGGTTCTTGAGAAGAAGATTTTTAAAGATTTTTTCTATGTATTTCAATGTAAAACTTGGATTCCCTATTGTGGCCCCATCCTTCCCCCGGGGGTCATGATTTTAACAATTTAGAATCTACACTACCCCAGGATGCTTCCACATAAGTTTCAGCTTTTCTGGCCCAGTGGTTCTTGAGTAGAAGATTTTTAAAGATTTTTTTCTATGTATTTCAATGTAAAACTTGGATTCCCTATTGTGGACCCACCCTTCCCCGGGGGGTCATGATTTTAACAATTTAGAATCTACACTACCCCAGGATGCTTCCACATAAGTTTCAGCTTTTCTGGCCCAGTGGTTCTTGAGAAGAAGATTTTTTAATGACCCCATGATATTTTTGTCTTTTCTTGATTATCTCCCCTTGTAAGGGGGTTTGGTCCTTTATTTTAAGAATTCAAACTCCCCTTCACTCAAGGATGCTTTGTACCAAATTTGGTTAAAATTGGCCCAGTGGTTCTTGAGAAGAAGTTGAAAATGTGAAAAGTTTACAGACAGACGGACGGACAACGGGTGATCAGAAAAGCTCACTTGAGCTTTCAGCTCAGGTGAGCTAAAAAGTCATCACTTAATTTGTCATCATTTAGACCATGGACATTCCAATATGCAATATCAAGTGATAACATGTGGAAAAACAGCAAAAATTATTTATAAATTAATTAATAAAATTAATTAATGAAATAATTATCAAAAATTTATATTCAAGAAATCGTTACGACTCCGCCAATGAAGATAATACATACTTTTATTTAATGTAATTACATAAAGTTGCAGATAGAATGTTGACCATTCCTGCAATTGAAAGAAAAATACTGGTTTTGAAATTTGAAAGTTAAATGCAGTCATCCTTTTTTCGTTTTACAGTACTGCAAAGAAATGTTAACTTATAGAAGTAAACCAGTCTAAGATATATAAAAAAAAAAGAAAGATTTGCAAAACAGACACGTAGTTTTGAAAAAGAGAGCAAGATATTCAAAGAAAAAAAAATTGTCCAACTTCTTTCATCACCAAATTTTATTCATACAGTACCACATTGTCTGATTTGACTATGCTGCAACAACAATTGGGGGTGGGGGGAAACCAGCCTTTCAATGAATGTTTTCAATAGTAAAAAGTAATGTTTGGAAAAAAGTAGGGGGGGTCAAGCCCCCCCCCCCCCCCCCCCCCCCCCCGATACTACATGCCTGCACAATGTTATGATTAGATATTAAATATACATTTTGTTCTGATTTCCGGTCCATCATCTACATGTACCGGTATATACCCGGTAACATAATTACCCATTTCACTACGAACAACAAGAAATTGTTTTACTTTAATAGAACATTTATTCAACAATTTTTGGCATTTCACACTTTGTGATTATCATGGCACAAGTGAAAAAAATCTTGCAGAAAAATATCAAAATGGGACGTTGAAGACATGAACTACTACATATAAAAAGGAAAACATTTAATGCAAAACTGCAATCACATTTGAAATCTTCACTAAGCCCCACTTTCTGTAATCATCTCTGTAGGAATTTTCTATTAACGATCTTTGGCACAAGGTCAGGACACACCCTCAGGTCATAAGTAATCTTTCTGTAAAGTATGTGTGTCAAATGTTTCTTTGTTAGAAATTTACGGTCAGATATGAATTATAAACATTCTCTGCTAGTGGCCTAGAACTTTTCCAGATGACATTGAGTTCAGGACCACAATATCATCAGATCATAAAAAATCTTTGTGAAAAATATGAACTTCCTCTATTATAAATTTTTTCCTGCCAGTGGCCTTGACCTTGCCAAAATAACCTTAGATTAAGATCAAGAAACACCCTCAGGTCTTAAGCAATCTTTTTTTTTTAAGTATGAACTACCAATGTTTCTGTTTATATGAAGTTATGGTCCAGACATGATTGCTAAGACAGAGGCAGACAGACAAGGTGATTTCAATATATCTAACCCAACCTTTGTTGCAGGGGTATAAAAACATCCATCTAGGTTTTTCCTCAGATTTTCTTTCAGATATCTGCTTCTTTTATTTGAGTTCCATTCTTTCTCCAAAAAAGCAGATCTAATTCTTTTTAAATATAGTGGAGGAATGAGCTTGATGAAATATGACATATATACTTTTTTGATTTTGAACTTCATAATAAATGTCCCAGTCTTTTCATCCTCAGATATACATAATTAACAATTAAAGTTGCTAAAACTAGTACTCAACAACAATTTTCAAAATGTCATTTTTCACATAGAGAATCAGGATAAACAATCAAATTAACATGAAATCTTAGAAATGCTTCCCTCAACTGTAAATAAACTCATCAGCTGTAATATCCTGGCTGAAAATGCTCAAAAAATATTTACGGTAGCAAAACATCTGAATAAAATTCCAAATTTTTTCACAAGCTTGGGTTTTTTGTTCAGTGAAAACAAAATACTAAATATCTCATTGTTGTGGATAAAATGTTGTGCCCTTGCAATATATCTCACTTATGAATTTCTACAATCAAGAAGACAAAGTCTCATACCAAACCACTTCTTTAGTAGCTAGTGTACATCCCTAGATGCAACATCTATGCAAGTTTGGTCTTGATAGAATGAATGGTTTACTTAGGAATGGACCTGCTCCAAAAATCTAACATGTTCAACCACCAAGATAAAGTTAGATCCAGCACCTGAAGCCTGTCTGGTAGTGTGCATCCCTAGATGCCATACACACCTGTATGCAAGTTTAGTCACCATATGGCTTATTGGAATAAACCTGCTACAAGAACACTCATAAAAAAATGTACGTCAGATTTAGCATCCAAAGAAAGTCTGGTTAGAGTGCATTCCTACACGCATCATTCTTGCAAGTTACTAGTAAGTCACCATATGGTTTATAGTTACTTGGGAATGGACCTACTCCAAAAACTTAAACCTGTTCAATCATCCAGAAAATGCAGGTTACATCCAGCATGCAAAGCAATTCTGGTAGTGTGCAGACCTAGATACATCATGCATGTTTAGTGACCACAGTGCTTATAGTTACTTGGAAATGAACTTTCTTCAAAAACCTATTTGATCATCCAGAAAATGTAGGCACATCTAGCAAAGCAAAGCAACTGGTAGTGTGCATTCCTAGATCCATCATCCAAATTTAATCACCATAACACCTATAGTTACTTGGGATTGGGCCTGCACCAAAAACTTTAACCTGTTCACTCATTCTGGAATAGGTAGGACAGATTAAGCATCTGAAGCAAGTCTGGTAGTGTGCATCCCTAGATGCATCATTATTGTGAGTTTAAACTCTATAGGGCATAAACATTCAAAGGTAAAAAGTATTTCTATACTTTTAAATTTTACTATCTAATACTTTAAAAACCTTCTATTTTGAAAATTTCACCAAAAAATTGTTATTTATTGTTTTTATAATGAAATTTTCACAAATTATGCAGAATTTATTTCAGATCTATGATAAAAGTAATTCTACCTGTTATTTCTAGTATTTTAATGTGGATCTAAGAATCAGTTCTAAGTTGAATTTTGATTAATAGAAATTTATATGCATAAGATGAAGCTCAAACAAAGTCCTTGCATCAAGATTATCCCCGTTGAATGCTAAAAACTGTAATAGCTAACTAAATACCTGTAACAGTATCAGCTTTATATCTAGACAATGGTGCATGATTTGAAAAAAAAATTATAGCTATAGCTGCCATAGAAATATTTTAGCAATGTTTTTAAAACATTTATCAGTTTTTAATGAATTACATGTATATAGTAAAAATTAACCATGCAGAAATATTTTTCACCCTTTTGTGTAGTTACTTGGGAATGAGACTTGCTTCTAAAACTTTAACCTGCTCCAAAACATTACCAGTAACTTGGGTCATTCTTTTGGATCATATTGGCTGAAAATGCAACATCTGAAACCTGTTACAATGAAAGATTCTAGATGCATCTTTCATTTAACTCTGATCGATATAGTGCATAGAGTTGCTTGGAAAAAATATAGTATAAGCTCTCCCTGACCTTGTCGAGGTGAGCTAAAAATAGTACAATATTTAGTTTAAAATAAATATTGTTAACAGATGTGAAACTCATTAAGCGATGAAATGTTATACTTAAAATGGGATACAATAATGAAAAAAAAATTTTTTTTAATGTAAATGGGCAAAATATTTACCCAGTTGGACAATTGTAATGTCTAAAATTCAAAGAGGAATCTATATTTGTAGATTTGGTCTTAAAAGACAGGAATATACATTGAAACTTGTCTAATGCAGATATTGGATATTCCGAAATCTTGTCTAATACAATGGAAACTTTAAGTTCCTTTCAGTAAATTCAATTGTTTAAGATGTTGTCTAATTGAAAATGTTGCCTAATCGGGCCAATTTCTTTGGAACCAGTGGTATCCAGATTAGACAAGTTTTACTGTACATGTATTTCTGTTAAACTTAAAATTTAATTTTTTAATGTTTAAAAAAATTTAATCTGATGAAATAATAAGCAGATAAAAAGAAAATATTAGAAATACAATGCCCCACAGTTTGCCAAGGACTTGGACAAGTTAACTTGGTCTACATCAGAATACATTCAGGGCTACTCTGTTTTTCCTACAGAAGATGAAGTCCTGTTATAAGTTTCTACCATAGAATTTCGTATAGAATTCATTAATTCAGGAATATCGTCTTTGGTCCGACCGGCAGTGGAAACTGGAGGGAGGCAAGTGATGGTGATTTTTCCTGTAAAAAAAGTCATGTTTAACTTATCTGATACATGTAGTTCTATAAGATGCTTTTAGTTTTAGCCTATACTGTACTCATAAAATAATGAGAAATCAAAAATCCTGTTTGGAAATTCTGACCTGTTGAGTATTGAAAACTGCACGTGCATGCTTGCATGTTTGCATGCATGCCTCTGTGTGCGTGTATGTGTGTGGAGGGAGCAAGATATTTGAAGAAAAAAAAACTGAACTAAAGATTGTACTGCACTCTTATTGCTAGAGGACAAGGTATGCTAAATGCCAAATTTGACTCCATACCAGACCCCTACCAGTGAAACTGGAGGAGACTATAGGTTGTCTCCAAGTCTGTCTACCCATCCATCTGTCCCTCTGTTTGTCAGACTGTCTCACTTGGTTTTCTGCACTTTTTTCTATGCACTTGCAGATATTCCACTGATTATTGTTATGCAAGGTCTGCCTTGATGAATTACACAATATGTTTGCATTTCATTCTGCTTCGATGATTTTTGAATGAATTACTGCCTTTGTAATTTTTCATGAAGAACCACATTTCACTTTCTGGTAGGGGACTAGTACTGCTAATTCAATATTCTCAAAATGTATATTTGACATTAAAATCAAAAGACATACAGTTAAAAATGTTAGTTTATTACATGTATTAAAAACCTTAATTCATGATGCTTGTTTGAAACCAGCATTTATTTTGATACAAAGCAGACATAGAGGCCACAAGGGTGTAGTACCGGTAAGTTAACAAATACATGTATTCCTAAATTCTGATGAATTCATATTAGATATGTTTTACTTCTAAAAACACAGAGTGCAGGCTAGGCTATTTGAGATTTTTATATACAAGATGTACCTAACACTAGAGCATGAAATTTCAACATTTGATAGATTGGCTACCTTGCATTTTGTGTGTTCTGAGATTAAATATGACTGAAAGTTGATGAAAATGTGAATTGAAATTTAAAAAAAAAAGAAGAAAATGAGAAAATTTGTGAGCATTTAAAATCAAGGTTAATTTGAAACAAGGATGATCACGCATTTTATATTATAAACTACTGCTTCAATCTGAGAGACACCAAAAAACAAGGTCCAAAAGGGGCCTTTAGCCTGCCTCATTCTTCATGTTGTACTTAGAGCTTTAAACTTAGTAGTGAATACATACACAACTTACCAGATTTAAAAATTTTCTTTTCTTTGCTGTAGATGGATTTATATGATGAAAAAACAACAGGAACAATTGGCACCTTTGAGAAAAATATTCAATTTAAGATCCTTTAATATACTTTAACCACCCAAGTTATCCTTTTAACAATCAGTTTTTTTCTTGTCTTGTTATTTCTTTATAAAGATATAGTATACATAAGAATAAATTTTGATATACACCTGAGATTGAACTGCTATGTGAAAGGCTCCTTTTTTAAATGCCAACATAGAACCATTACGATTTCTAGTACCTTCTGGGAAAACAAACACTTTTAACTGAAACCATAAAATAGGAAAATAAATGTGCAAGTTAATATTTAAAAAAAACAACTTTAAATTAACATTTAAATAATGAATTCAGTCCTATGTTGGGCATCTGGTAGGATTTCATTTTTTTTTTCTTTTTGATTTTTGTCATCAGGCTGACTAGGAGAAGGGGGTTTTGAGTTAAGTTTATTGCTTGGGTTAAGGTCAAGCATTCACAATACCACGAGTCACATTCAGTAAAATATTTTCAAAGAATGATGCAATAGAGACTACATGACTGCCCACCTTTTTGGAGTGTATTTGATCAACTACTGCATTCATTTGTTGGACAGCTTTAGCATGATCATGTCTATCTAAAAACACCCCATCACAAAGATAACAGGCAAGTCCAAACACTCCCATGTACATCAGAGATCGCTTGCCCACAGCTGTACAATGATATCGCCAATCCCATAGTTCCATTAAACCTGAGGAAAAAAATATCCAGTTAATGATTACTGTATATATGGGTATTTCTGATACATACATACATACAAGATAATTTTTTGTGATATAGGTTAATTTATAAGAATGTATATGATGTGTAATGGTACATATGGTCAGGGGTTCAAAATTCCTCAAGCCCGACGTCCCGGACTAACAAATTCCGGATCAGGACTCGGCATTTAGAATCGCAAAAAGTCCTGGGACTAGGCAATGTTTCTTGTTTATCTTTTATTTAAGTTAAGAAAAAAGTTCGTAAAACTAAAAATAAAGCAAATTCTCAAATGTATTGAATAAAAATGTGGATTTTTTGGCGTTAATATACCCACAAAACATTACGAACGTCTCAAAAATACAATCCGTCTTTTTATGTTTCGTTGCGGTTAGACACCTGCTTTTACGCAATTTCTCATGTTTCCTCCCATATGACATGAGTTTGTTAAATTTTGGTCTTACCAGTAAGGGAACGAGAAATATAAGACCCCGTGAGGAACATGAAGCTGGGGATCAAAATAACAATTCCAAAGACGGAACCTATGACAAGAAGAGAGTTCGCGAATTCCAAAGCCACTGGCGTGATGATAGGCCGTGGCTTGATTACAATGACGATACGAAAACGATGTTTTGTTCATTTTGTCAAAGTTTTCCGATATTTAATGATGGTTTAAGTAAATATGATTTTATCTATCATGAAAATATGGACTCAGAAATTTCTTCCTCGGACTTAACTAAAATTTACTCTTTAAGTCCTGGACTTGACCATGATAAAAAAAATTTTGAACCCCTGATGGTATATATATATTAGGGAAAGGGTGAATTTTAAGTTTTCAGAACTGTGTCCAATCCCACTGTATTAATCATTACAATAAATATGTTCAAATTTAACATTTTTGCATCTTAACAAAAGGCATCTGAAACATAATATAAGTAAAGAATTGCCTGACTTACCTAATAAATCTAAACCACTCTGATGGTTCACAAGAACCACTAAAGGCTTATCATTCATTAAATATTCTTTGCCGTGAGTCTCAAATTCCCAGCCATAGAGGTACTTCAATTTGTGAAGGGACCAAATGGCAAACCTGTGAAAAATTTGCAATTGACTTTAAAGATTTTCTTATTAATGATGTTTCACATGTGAAGTATATAGTAAAATCATTAGCAAGATGTCACATTTTTAGTATATGCTCATACAAATCCATAGGTCAAAGTATTTAGAACTTTGCAAAAGGAAATTAGCATTTTAATCCAAGCAAATACATAATTTCAGGCCATATCAAAGAAAATATATAAAAATTAGAATAAAAATTAAAAAAAAGATTAAACAAATTATATCATTATGATAATGAAAAATTATCTTATTATACTAACTTACTAAGTAGTAAGTAGTACATAAGAACAAGACTATTCTTTGTCAGCACATCTCTGTTAATATGCCCCTTAAGAAAGCCACTAATTTTTATTAGAGTGTCTACATGCCCCCTTGAAAAAAAGGGGCCTACTGATTTGCACCTGTTTGTCAGTCAGTAATGTTGTTGGTAATTGGAACATTGATTGGTTTGTAGACCAAGTGTTCTTCATTCAGTATCTTGAGAACCCTTTGTTTGACTGACATCAAACTTTGTGTACTGGTTTCCCCTTAGGAGTTGATTACCCTAACTGATTTTGAGGTCACAAGGTCAACTCAAGACAATTATTTTACATGGAAGATTGTCTGGTCAAAATTCTTGACTGTCAAGCTTGGTACATTGGTTCTCTGAGTAGATGACCCCTATTGATTGTGAGTGACAAGCCTGAAGGTCAAAGGTTAAGGGTCAGAATGGACTAAAAAGAGTCGCTTCAAACTTCTTGGGCATATCTGCTATGTTAAAAAGTTAGTTCCCACATGCATAAATATATAACAACATTATGTACGAAAATGACATCTGTCCAAGAATGGTGAAATCTAGTACTAAGTTATAAATGTAGAAACCAAAAGCGGATACCGATTCATCTAACTGCTCAATTTAGTTCATAGATGCCACCATTCGTAACATTTTTGAAATTTTTGTGTTTTGTGAATTTATTTCAACATAGTTAATGGATCTGAAAAGTTTGAACCAAATCTGTTTTGCGATAAGGAGAATATCAACAAAAAACTTTAATCCGAGAGATCGGGAGGACTAGATTTACCATTTGCCATATATAGACTGTTAAAATCTCACATCAGTCTCTTTACACTGGTTCCCCCTAATATATACCGTCCATTGTCTTGTTTTGTGGCGTTTAATCGACAAGTCATGAATGACTTAGGCCATCTTTAAAAAATTGTTTGGTTGCCCTCTCCCGACTGACTGGCTAAAAATGGCCCGATTCAAAACTTTTTTCTAACCTCCAGTAAGCAATTATTTTTTTTATGCATTATTGAAAATATATTTTGAAAACTCAGCATTGATGCTGAAATTTTCAAGGAAAACAAAATTTCCACCTACCTACCAACCCAATTTTTTCATCCTGGGTCGGGAGAGGGCAAGTAAACATTATTTTAAAGGTGGCCTTACCCACTGATTAACGATTTTAGACTTAAACTGACTCAGATTTACCTAAAATTTTCACTGCTTTTAGGTCTGCATGTGAACAAAATCCATAGAACTGTTATAGTGGATATAATCGTCAAAACCAGAAGATATACTCCATATTTCGCATAATATCTGAATGTGTTGCTTGTTAAATAAAGAATTATAGAAATAACTGAACACCAAAGAAAAACCTGAAGCATTTTAGAAGACAGAATAACGTATTTCAAAGTCACGAATCGAATGTTTACAAAGTTAACCCGGAAAATGTTGAAACACTATAAATGTTAAAACCGGATCATTTTCTAATCTAAGCAAGGTACAATGTAAGAGCTTCTGTGTGAAGCTACAGTGTATTGCACAAAGCATTGCAGATACCTATTGACATGATCTGTTTCAAAGGTTCAGTTAATGTTTCCTCTTAAATATTTCCATTTAAAGTGCATGTGCCTTCACAAAAAATGTTTAAATAAACACTAAACTGCATTATATACCAAGAGGGCTCGTGGCGCAATGGATAACGCGTCTGACTACGGATCAGAAGATTCCAGGTTCGAATCCTGGCGAGCTCGAAATTTTTTTTTTCTTGGTGAAGGGCATAATCATACCTAGACACGACACACTTGCATCGTTGTTTTGTTTAGAATTTAGAATTTCTTATTTTATTAGCACATTACGTTTGTTATTTAGAATATGAGCCACCATGGTCACAAGGTGGGAAAATGGAGAGTATTCTCTATGGCATTCATCAGAGTTCATATTGTAATTGAAGAATCGAAGAAACGTCCTAAGTGTTTGGAGCGCATTGAGCATACAGGCCCGTAGCAACGGTTTTAAAAGGGGGAGGCAACCCCCCAAAATTTAATTCGACAAACCAACGTAAATTTTCCAAACTCGAAAATCCTAAATATATACATTTGTGGTATCTCTCTATTATATAAACATACAGAGAGCAAATACCTTAATTCATACCTGTGTGAAGTTTTTCGAAGGTCATAGGTCATTACGTGACCTAATCACACAGCGCAGTAATATCTACATAAAAAGACTTACTCTACTTAGCAATATAGCATGTTTTTCATGCATAAAAATGTACAAAATACCCAAGTAAAATAATAATCATTTTATTTACAATGTAAACGAATAATTAATACAGTTCCTGATCGATTTTACATAGAGAGTAGAAAATTATGTGTTATAAATTCCATATCTGAGCTGCATAGTCTCAACGTTTACCCTTATTTTTCTTGTAGACCTCTGAATGCTATTTTTTTTTTCATTAAACTTTACTCTTAATAAATTTGAAAATCTTTTGGAAGATATTAATGTAATGCAATCACGCCACAAACAACAGCTGACAAACACTGCATTTCGGAAGTTCGGTAGGCACACCTCCATCATCGAGATCGTTGTCTTAACAATGTAAACTGTCGCCTTAACAATGTAAACTGTCGCCTGTGATTAATCTGTCCTTGATTATCTTGGAAAAAATAGTCTGTCCTTGATTGGCATGGCATGAAAATAAATATGGGACTCGGACCCCCCCCCCCCCCCCACCACACACAATCAAATTGTCAACAACAAAAAAACAAGGGGCTCAAGGGCCTTAACGGTCACCTGAGTATAATACAACACTGTCAAGGAGTATAAAACAAAATTAACTGCTAGATGAAGCAATGTTGCTAAGAATTTCTAAATCTGGTAAAAATACCCTTGCTTATTGTAACGTGCGAGACCCGAGTGATCTCTTCGTGATCCTACTTGGTTTTCCCAAGTCTTACAACGATGATAATGATGTAAAGCATACAAATACAATGGACACTTGTGTAAGGTATTCAATATATACATATATGTTTTTGTCACTTGCCATGGTTTTACCACTTGCCCAGTGCTACAGTTAAGTACACAAAGATAGACTTAGCTATATGCCACTTGTCACTAACTACAGCATGTCCCCTAGTCACCCTAGCTCTCTGTGATCACTTTGATAAAGTATAGAACAACTTTATGCAATCTCTTTCCAACCATCACTTTACCTGTCAATAACTCGTCAAATTTCAAACAGGATACTTCAGTACATTCGCCTTTTAATCTTTATGTCAATCTTTTCCTTGTATTCCCATTCATTCAAATAACCTGTTAGTTAAATTATACACAAGGATTTCTTGATTAAAATAATTTAGCAAAATGGAGTAACTCTCATTTGCTTCCCTTATTACAATTTTGAACTCAGTTTGCCTCCTAGATTCCAAGGAGCATAGACATTCATTTACATTTATATTATTGGATTTAGTTTGTTTGTTTTAATAGTCCTGGGCAGAGGAGAAGATTTCCAATGCATTAAGCATTTTTGCTTTAAAATCACTAGAGCTCCCAACCACCAGAACCCCTGACCCAGAGGCCATGAAATTCACAATTTTGGAAGAGGCACCCTTGCTCATCATAACTATGCATTTAGTTTGTTTGCATAATACCAAGGAGCAGAGGAGTATAATTTCAAACATGAATTCATTTTCAGTATATAATAAATGCACCCCTCATCTTTCACAATTTGGGAAGAGACACTCTTCCTCATCATAACTATACACTTAATTCATCTGCTTAATGCCCAGGAGCAGAGGAGAAGACTTTCAAAGAATTAATGCTTTCTCGCTATAAAATCATAAGAGCCCCGTCCTAACACCAGAACCCCTGACCCAAGAACTGATTTTAATCATGAATCTCAAAACTTTGAGCAGCAAAGCAGAAGTTCAGTAATGATGAGGAAAAGTCTGTTGGAGGTGTGAATACCTATAAACTAGCTCTAGCTGAAAGAAGAAAACAAAATACTTGGTAACATCCCTGATGAAAACATTTCTTTGACAGTATTGTAAAACCTAGTATTTTTTTTACATTTACAATGACAACTACACGACAGAGAAACTGCTGGATGTGTTGTCGTATGTTAAATGATAGTGGATGAAAATTCAATTGGCAGGGTGTAATACCAAGTGAGAAAGACAATGGAAGTGAATTTGTTATATTTTTCAGACACAATTTTGTAAAAAAATATCTGTAGAAAATAAATTCAACCTAAAGCAGACCGTGAATTCAATTATAACTTTGTAAGTGTGGATCATTAATTAGGATTGATTCATAATATTGTGTGTTCTAAGTTGACATTGGGGGTGATTACGACTTAAATGATTTAGTCGTGGTCCGAAAATTCTGACTCCTAGATTGTGGTGCATTATGTTTGTTATGTTTTATTTGTACCAGAGACATTACATCTCAGAAGTATACAAAATATGTATATAAATATTTACACATAAGCTTTGCACAGGAAAAGTGTAGTATGTGCTGTACAATATACATCAGCAATTACATAAACAATATGATTTACATGCTTTATCATTTCTTATTGTACGTTATTTAGAACATCAATTTTTAATTGATAAGTCAATTTATGTGATGACAGAAAAAATATCTTCTAGCTTTTTTCTGTTTTAGAAGTAGTGTGTACAACTTTCATGAAGATGAATACAAAAATTTCCTGAAGATGAACTTGAAAAAATAATTAAGGAAAATTGTATACATCGGATTGGATTGGAGAGAGGAATGGATATAGATCGAGGATTTGGATCAGAATTTTATCCTATAATTAGTTCCGTGTAAGTACTGAAGTCTGAAGTATCATGCAGCATCTTTTCTTTTGAAAAAAAAGATCATCCCATTTAAAACCGAGGTTCCAACAGGCCTCATTCATCGGATAGACTTTCAGAGAAATGAAAAACATTGATAACTGATTCATTTCTCTGTAGTTTCGTTTTTGTCCATCGTCTGTCTGTCCTTATGTCTCTCCATAAACATTTTTTAAAAACGCTTTTTATCCTAGTTTTGTTTTGATTTCAGTAAGACGGGGTACACGGAGAGGCATTGATTTGTTTATTGGTTTTTTATTTTGACGAACGATATTCATCATATTGCCATGGTTCCAGTAAATAGCAATTTCTGTGAAATTCATTCAGGACACTATTCCTCCTTCAGGTCTGGTTCGATTTCAAGAAGACTTAATGCACAAGTAGACTACACTAAGAGCTATGGGCTCTATGTATTGACCAGGTATACGGAACATTCCATAATTTCTGTAACATCAACTTATATGCAGGTCACCGGGTGATAGCGGGATATTACAACATAAATACGGAAAGTTGACGATGGAAAAGCTGAAGCCATTTCGTTTGTCTATAGTCAGTAAAACATCTAAATATGAAACAGATGCGGCATACTCTGTGGTGTCTTTATGTCAAGTTCACTAGGATATATCGAGTCGACTTATGAATGGAAATAACTATTGTTTATTGATAATACGTCGTCGATATATCTAAATGTTGAGTTGAAGACCACAGCAAGTGTTTTCTTCTTCTCATTTTCTGAAGTTTCTGAGTAAATTCTGCTTCATGGGAATATAAAAACAGGTCGGCTAATAAAGGAGCACAATTAGTGCTCATTGCAATTCCAACAGTTTGTTGGAAGACCTGGTCTCCAAAGACTACATGAATGTTGTTAATGAGGAACTCCAGCATCCTTTTCATATCAACTTCAGAGTACTTTTGTGTAGAATCAGAGTGATTTATAACAATGTAATTTTATTGATGACCAATCACAAGATACGAAAATTTACGACTTCCATTTTTATAGAAGAAGCAGTTGTCTATGATATCAAAAAGTTTAGTTTTTAATTTATCGTGAGGAATGGTTGTATAAAGTGTAGAAAAGTCGTACGTTTTGATGTTACTGACTTTTGAAAAAATTGGCGATCTTAAATTTCTAAAAGTTCTTTGGAGTTTTTGAGAATTCAGATATGAACTACACCACTTCTAGAATATGCTGTAGAACAGTATGTCTGAAATTTCTCTTTTGCAGGAGGTAATATTTTTGTAAGGGGTGAACATAGGGGCTTGGCAAAGCATTTGCTCGACCCGGCAATGTCTCTTTTTATAAGGATTTTTATGAAGTTTATGAATCTAATATAGGTTGGGTAGATCGAACTCACCGTGGTTGACTGGAATGTTAAATGTAAATAAACACTGAAATGTGATTTTGAAGAATTTCATCTTCAGAAAGTGAACTGCGAGTATAAGTTGTATTTCCAGACGTAGAATTAAAACCAAGTTCTTCTAAAATACAGTTATAATAATGAACCTTACAAAACAAAGATGAGTCTTCTCGACTGGAACCGTAACATATTGCTCATGAAGTCTTTTTCATTCTTTTTTCACATCCGTTTAGTGAAAAATAGAAATTTCTTTAAAGTTCTTTCAAAATGCTACTTCTCCTACAGTGTTTGTCTATTTCCAATAAAAGATAGTACATTCTGTCTAAGACACACAATTCTATGCATTGGGTTTTGATTTCGACAATCGATGTAGCCGTGGTTACTTAAATAGAAATTGCTTTAAAATTCTTTCAAACATATGGCACCTGATCCCACCTCTGATGTCTTAGAGGTCCGTGTTTGCTCTGCTCCTATTTTGTAATGTTTAATGGACTTTTGAGCTCGAATACTGTTTGTTATCTCCACATATTTCATTCCTGTTAGAGGAGTAAGACTTGGCACACAAGAAAATATGACTGTGCTGTGATAAACAACAATGGTAGTAGACTAGTAGATTTCTGCCAAGAAAATTAGTTATTGGAGGCACCGTCTTCCAACACAAGAACATTCATAAACTAACATGGACTTCACCAGATGGTCATACAAAGAACCAAACTGACCAAGTACTGATAAACAAGAGGTGGAGAGGAACATTGCAGGATGTAAGAGCATTGAGAGGGGCTGATATAGGAAGTGACCACACTCTGGTCCTAGTAAAGCTGAAATTGAAATTGAAAAAGATAAAGAAAGGGAAACAACAGTCGCCTCAAATGGATGTGAGCAAATTCAAAAACCCCACAGGTTAAAAACTAGGAATGGCAATCGAACACAGAATTGCCAATCGGTTAACCTCAAGACGTTCCGACCGATTAATCGGTTAATCGTATCAAAAATTCTATCTCATCATTATAAGTTGTATTGAAATAAACAAGAAGACTACTAATGTGTTAGTAACATTTTAAAAAAAACGATGAAACATGCCAAAAGTATCAAATACATTAAAAAAAAAATTAAGAACAATGTCACGCAAGTTCATGGTTCATTCTGCTTTGTCACCATAATCAGAATTAAGTGTGAACTTTTGCTTAATTTACAGTGTTTGTTTAAGTAATATAATTTGATAGATAACCGCAAAGGATAGAAGAGGAAGGTACATATTATAATTAGTTCACAGTACTCAACGATCATTTAATTAGAATCATTAAAGAAACACACCACGGCTGAGTAACGACATGGTGTATAAACAGCAATTAACATCTCGAAAACTGACCAATTACCCCTGCGATGTCAATCCGGAGAGCCTTAATGATCTCCAAATCAGTTTAGAAAGATAGGTGAAAGTGCGAACATTTCATAATTTTTAATTTGTATTTTTTTTTAAATTGAAAATCGAATTATCGGGAAATTGCGTTTAAATTTACACATATTTCAATATTTTCCGACTAACCGATTACAGATTTTCTAACCGATTACTATCGTTCTGACCGAGTAACCGGTTAAGCGGTTACAAATTGCCGTTTTTAATAAAAACCGATTTACCATCCTAAAAATTAAATGCAAAATGCAGAAGATGCTGCCTCAAAACAAGAGATGGGGACCTTATATCGCATCACAAAAACTTTGAGTGGAGGATTCAAAAGCACAGATTCACCAGCGCGAAAATAAGATGGAGAATACATGTGAAATGGACATCCAAGACAGTTACAAATTGCCATAGATCATTGCACCCCAACTAATAAGACTAAGAATGGGAGGGGAGGGGATTTGTTGTTAATAAATTATTACTACTGTTATACGTATATATTCTGGACTTGATTTACCTTTTACATCAGAACTTGTGAGTGAGTTTCTTTCTCCGATTTCAAAATTACTTGTATGTACGTATGAAAAATTACTTAGATAAAATTTCATTGTGAACCAGCATTTGCTATTATGTTATGAAATGATTATCGCCATGGCTAGTCTAATTTATGTTTCTGAATATGCTTATGTTGTTTAAGTGCATATTGCATCACATTGCAACTACTGTCAAAGTTCCACCGAATACTTTCCTGAGCCGAAAGAAGACGCGGCTCGAACAAGCTTTGAGTGTCCGACTTAATCATCTAAAATTGTTCCAAAAAAAGAGTAGAGAGAGAAACGCATAGTAAAATTTTAGTGACACATTAAGACACAAAGATTACTCACTTAAATATTTATATAATGAAGGAGAAACTTCAGGAGTACTGTATAACAGTATATTCCAGAAGTTGTGTGAATCAGATGTGGATACGTAAAAACTCTTAAGAACTTTTAGAAAATTTGAAATCGCAGAATTTTACTAAAATCAATAACATCAAAACGTACTACTTTTCAACACTTTATACAACCATTCCCCATGATAAACTGAAGTCCAGGCTTTTTGACATCAAAGACAGCTGCTTTTTCAATAAAAATGGAACTCTTAAATATACTTACCTTGTCATTGGTCATTTGTAAAATTATTTTGTTAAAAAGCATTATGATTGTACACACAAGTACTCTGAAGTTGATATTAAAAAGATGCTTGAGTTTCTGATTGACAACATCTATGTCATGTTTTGGAGATCAGGTCTTCCAAATATCTGTTGGAATTCCCATGGGTACCAATTGCGTCCCCTTATTAGCAGACCTATTTTTGTATTCATATGAAGTAGAATTTATTCAAAAATTACATGAGAAGAAGAAACACTTGATGTGGCCTTTGACTCGACATTTCGATATATCGACGACGTATTATCAATTAACAATACTAGTAGTTACTTTCATTCATATGTCAACTCGATATATTCCAGTGAGCTTGAAATAAAAGATACCACAGATTCTGACACATCTGTTTCATATTTAGATATTTTACTAGAAAAAGACGTTAATGGTAACCTAACAACAAAGCTTTATGATAAACGTGATGGCTTCAACTTTTCAATCGTCAACTTCCCTTACTTATGTAGCAATATACCCTTATCACCTGCATATGGGGTTTGTGTCTCTCAGTTGATTCGATACGTAAATGCATGCTCTACATATGAACAATTTCTAAAACGAGGCAAGCAATTGACAAACAAGTTGATGAAACAAGGATATCAATAGTCTCGTTAAAAGTCATCATTTTGCAAGTTTTACGGTCGATATAATGACCTTGTCAGCACATACAACCTGTCATTGCGTCAAATGCTGACTGAAGCCATCTTTAAAAAATTGTTTGGTTGCCCTCTCCCGACCGACTGGCTAAAGAGGGCCCGACTCAAAACTTTTTTTAACCTCCAGGAAGCAATATTTTTTTATGCATTCCGGAAAATAGATTTTGAAAATTCAGCATTGATTTTGAAATTTTCTTTGAAAAAAAATTTCTCACCCACCTACCGACTCAATTTTCTCATCCTAAGTCGGGAGAGGGCAAGCAAACATTATTCTAAAGTTGGCCTAAAAACATCAGATGTTTTTCATACTAATTGTTAGGCCATTGAACTATCTATTGATTTTTCCTGGGGGTTTTCCGATTATGACAAGGAGCACACGGCGGGTGTGACCGGTCGGCAGGGGATGCTCACTCCTCCATGGCACCTGATCCCACCTCTAAATTTTGAGGTCCGTGTTTGCTTTGCTCCAAATTTGTATCGTTTCATTGGACTTTTGAGATTGAATACTGTTCGTTATCTTTATATTTCATAAGTAGAATGGTGTAGAGAGGGTCTACAATCTAAATGTCATAATAACTAAAGAATCTTACAATCATAGTTGTTCAATGTCATTAAAGATCAATATCTGGTAACCCCCCAACCCCCCCCCCCCCCACACCAATGATACCCTAAATGAAATAGGTGAAGATATACCGAACAGTGATCGATCTAAAAAAAAAACAAACAAACAAACTACAAACAATACAAATCTGTAAACAGGGCATAAAAGAGGACCCCTGGAAATTCCATAGGTGGGATCAGATGCCTAGGATGAGTAAACATCCCCTGTCGGCCGGTGACACCAGCAATGAGCAATGGGCTTGGACCTATAGGGCCGGGATTGGTTTTAATCTTTACAAAAAGTTTGTCGACTTCTGTTCCGGTCAAAGACTTTAGGCTAGATACATGTAATAATTCATTTCAAAAAAAAAAAAAAAAAAATTCAGTATGTAGCGATAGGAAGAACCTTTCAAAAGAATTAACTATAAAGCATGTTAATTGATTTTTTTCCCCCTTACTTTTCATTGTAAATAATGATAATGTATAATGGCAATGTCTATACAGTTTCTTTTTTTCTTGATATGTGCTAATTTTATACAACACATCTCCGTGGATATAATAAAAACACTCCATTTATGTCTACAAATTATTTAAGAAATCCAAGGGAGTGCAAATACTATAATCCTACTGTTTGAAAACTTGAGATCTGAAATTAGAACATTAATTCAGTACATGTTTGTATTTCTAAAAAATATTAAACTCAGATAATACAAACAGTACGTAACCTTTCAGCGCAATAACGCAGACGAGTACTAGAAGTACAGACGGAATTAAAGCAATGCAATCCACTGAAGAGATAAAATGCTAAGGAATATATACAATAGAAATCCACTGCAACTCACTGCAGGCGAGAATACCTGTATATATCATATATGGGAATATAAAAACAGGACGGCTTAGAAAGGAGCACAATTACTGCCCATCAAATTCCAACATTTTGTTAGAAGACCTGGTCTCCAAAGACTACATAGGTGTTGTCAATAAGGAACTCCAGTATCCTTTTAATATCAACCTGAGTACTTCAGACTGATTTTTAACAAAGTAATTTTTTTTTGATTTGTTGATGATCAATCACAAGATATGAATATTTCCGAGTTCCATTTTTATTGAAGAAACAGTTGTCTACTAGTATATGATATCACAAAGCATAGCTTTTGTTTTTAATTTGTCGTGAGGAATGGTTGTTTAAACTGTCGAAAAGGCATACATAAATGGACGCAACTGAGTGTATAAAAACAGTATAGGAACTCTATCTCACTCTAAATGTAGAGCTTGAGTCGCCTGTTGCAGAGTCTGTGGTTGCAGTTGTCTTTGACAGATATGCCTAACCATGTTGTCCATTGCAGTTTTGCTCAACTGGGTTTAAATCTGACGATTTAGATGGCCAAGTCAGAACTGGATGTTGTGGCTTTGCAAGAATGCGCTTGTCAAACGAGTCCTTGCTGTTTTGCATTGTAAGGCTTGTACGACTCCGGGATGCTGCATTATTGGAAAGACATTTGGAGATGGGACATCATCGGGGGACCATTGTTCAATAAACTATTGAATATGGACCAAATCAGCCCTGCTTATTCACAGTTCCGCTGTCCACCTCATAACACTACAACCGCGAAGGCAGATTTCTACAAAACGTTCATTACATAATATACGAAGCTTTGCATGGCCGTAGGAACCGGGGGGGGGGGGCGTGCCGCCAATAATTTTGCCGATATATAGATTACTATAGAAAACATAGATACTATATGCTTGTGCCCCCTCAATATAAAGGTCTGATGACCTTTTTTTTTTTGCTTGTCAAGAAATTTTTGGTAGTTGATAGTGCCCCCTCAACTGAAAATGTATGGCTGTGCCCCCCCCCCCAACTGAAATTGCTTCCTACGGGCCTGCTGTACTCTAATTCTTCAGTAAAGCTCTGGACTCGGAGCTAAGTCAAACTGTTTGCGAGCGTTGCTATGGCCGTACTTTGTTGATCCGAGCCCTTTGAAGTCGATATTGGCGTTGTTAACTGTGGGGTCTAGGGATGTCAATTTTGTCAATAATTCATATTCGAATATTCAATGAAAGTATTCGAAAATATTCGAATATTCGATAAAATAAATAAAATCTGTTTTCTTTTAAATATGCATCATCCTACTCTCGTAGGTATACTTATATAGGAAGTAAAATTGTATGAAGACTTTTTAGGTGTAAAATAAGAAATTCCATTTGATATTTGTCAATGTTTGAAATAAATAATTGATTTAAATGTAGAAAAGTATAATTTTAACAAATGAAACGTGTATTTATAGTAGCCCCACCTGAGGAACCAGTCGTCTCACAAAAGGCAAGATAGCCGTAACGGTATACTGTTCAGATTTCAATACGTGTAATAAATTACAATTATCTGCCTGATAAGAGATATGATTATAATCTTTGATACAATGTAAACAAATATTTCCATAGACAATTTTCCTAGGTAATTAACTGTTTTCCCGATAATGAATATAAATTATGCACAACCCGAGATAATCAAGTAATTTACACATTTATTCTGAAATTAAGCCCTTTACAATATTAATTACAGATTAATTCTATCGGACATTCAATGATCAATTAATTTTATTTTGATAAGTATACTCTTTGCGCCTTTTAGATATTCTTAGATTTCATTTGTTGTCCTCGATTCTAGATCCGATCGTATCTTTAACTAATAAAAGCTATGAAAGTACGTTTTGTATTATATATAAAGCATTATTGTACAATTCTTTACAAAACCTTACTCAAAACAAAATACATGTAATTTAGAAGATTTATAAGATAAGATAAGAAAGTAGTGAAAGAAATCAGGCGATCGAAATTGATCGCTAGTAAATTAAACAGGGATAATTCCAGCACTGTTCTAATCAAAATTTATTAATCACAGTACTTCTTTTTATGAAATCTGAAAAACACCGAATATTCGAATCTTAAATTCATATTCGAATATCAACTCATCGAATGAATATTCGAATATTCGAATATTCGTTGCCATCCCTAGTGGGGTCAGAACAATGGCATGAATTCATATTGCTCTTATTTCAGCATCCCGTAGTTGATTGCAAACGGTCATGATTGATATTCTGTGCAATTCAGTGATAGCTAATGCTGTACTCGATGTCACTGTAAAACGTTGATGAAGATAACGCAAACCAAGGAAGTGATTCAGTGCCGCTGATGTCACGTGCGATCTGTCATATATTTGTTGTACCACACTTACAGGTGAGATATGGTGCTTTGCCTAGACTGTAATATACATTTGTAGACTGTGATATACATCTGCTTCCAGTCACCCAATATTCTTATTGCATTATGCATCATTCAGATGCGGCCCCCTTTTTCTGAGCGTAGCCTTTTGTCGTGAGAGTGATCCAATCTAACCCCCCCCACACACACACACACAAATCACCATTTAAGAATATGAGTGTTGTGAAAATGTCTATTTCGCCTTTTTCCCCTCCCTTAGCTTATTATATCCGCACTTTTTAAAGAAAGTTCGGGTATATTGTTGTTACCCTGGTATGTCCGTCCGTCCGTCTGTCATACTTTCTTCTTCCTCAAACACCAGTTTTATTTTAAGCAGTAACCAATTAATCTTCTGGAATATAAAAGATGGTGTCCTGTAGATGTGCATTAAGGTTTTGGAATTTTCATTTTTACCCATGGGGCTAAAGGGGGGTCAAAAAATGTTTTTCTCTACAAAAACTTTTTTCCTGAACTCCTCTTACATTTTACCCAGTAGACAAATCATCTTTTGAAAGATGATTGATGGTGTCCTTTAGATGTTCAGTAAGGTTTCAGAATTTTTATTTCACCCTGGGGTCAAATGGGGGTCGAAAATGACATTTTACTACATAAACCTGGTTCCCATAACTCCTCTTACATTTTATGCAGTATCTAAATCATCTTTTGAAAGATGATGACCGGTGTCCTGTAGATGTGCAGTAAAGTTTCGGAATTTTTAACCCTAGGGGTCCAGTGAGGGTCGAAAAATGATGAGTTTTTTTAATCTGGTTCCTTTAACTCTTCTTACATTTTAAGCAGTAACCAAATCATTTTTTGGAAGACGAATTGTGGTGTACTGTAGAAGTGCAATAAGGTTTCGGAATTTTCATTTGATTTCATTGACATGGGGGTCAAATGGGTGTCGTAAAATAAACCTGTTTTCTAAAACTCCTCTTACATTCCATTCAATAGCCAAATTATCTTTTGAAAGATGATTGCTGGTGTCCTGTAGATATGCAATGAACAAAATTTCCATTTTCACACTAGGACACAAAATAATGGTGGTCGATTTTTTTTTCTAACAAAAAAAACTCTGGTTCCGAGAACTCTTAACCTTAGCCATAAGTTTTGAATGGTTAGAGCTAGTGCTTTCATATTACACATGTGTATTCCCTGTGACAAAACCTTCTCTTTGGTACCAACAAATTTGACCCTTTTGACCTTGCAGTTTGACCTACGTTTGAAAACCTTATACTTGGTCATAACTTTTGAACATTTGGGAAGAGGGCTTTCATATTTCACAAGTGTTGTTCTTGTGACAAGACATTCCCCTCAGGCCTGGGTACCAACAATTTTCACCAGTTGACCTTGACCTTGGAGTTTGACCAACATTTGAAAAAAACATTCACCTTAACCTTAACTTTCGAACAGTTTATGATAGGACTTTCATATTTATACCCCCGCTGCGAAGGAGAGGGGGGTATACTGTTTTACCCTTGTGTGTCTGTCTGTCTGTGTGTCCTTGTGTCTGTCCGTAACAAATTTTCGTCGCAGTTTTCTCAGCAACTACTCATCACAGATGATTGAAATTTTAGCACACTCTTTGTTTAGGCATATGGTGGGATTTATTTTTGTTCAAATCCGATGTCAACTTCCTGTTTATCCGTGCGTCTGTCCATACCAAATTTTCGTCGCAGTTTTCTCAGCAACTACCCAGCGCAATTGCTTGAAATTTTAGCACAATCTCTGTTTAGGCATGCCGTATGGTGGGATTCATTTTTGTTTGAATCCGATGTCAACTTCCTGTTTATCTGTGCGTCTGTCCGTAACAAATTTTCGTCGCAGTTTCTCAGCAACTACCTAGCGCGGATGCTTGAAATTTTAGCACAATCTTCGTTTAGGCATGCCATATGGTGGGATTCATTTATTTTTTAATCCGATGTCAACTTCCTGTTATGCGTCTGTCCGTACCAAATTTCCATCACAGTTTTCTCAACAACTGGTCAGTGCAGATGCTTGAAATTTTAGCACAATCTTTGTTTAGGCATACCAAATGGTGGGATTCATTTTTGTATGAATTCGATGTCAATATGAGAGTGTGTATTCGCATCAGAGCGGGGGTATTACTACTGAGCATTCGCTCACAGACTTCTTGTTCACATATGCATTCCTTGCGACAAGACCTTTCCGTGGGTAACAAGAATTTTGACCTTGACCTTGGAGTTTGACCTACTTTAGGAAAACTTTAACCTTTGACTTAACTTGAAAGGTTGGTGACAGATCTTTGATTTTTAACATGTGTATTTCTTGTGACAAGACCTTCCATTGGGTACCAAACAAACACATTTGACCTTTTGTCCTCTATCTTGGAGTTTGACCTACTTTTGAAAAACTTTAACCTTGGCAATAACTTTTGAATGGTTGATACTGGGGCTTTCATATTTTACAGGTGTATTTCTTGTGACAAGACCTTTATTTTGGTACTAACATTTTTGATCTTTTGGCCTTAGGGTTTCGCTTGTACTTCGGAAACCTTCGCAATAAGCTGCCATACGGAGGTTAGAAGTGTTTCACAAACACATCCTAGATTTTTTTTATATACAAAAGTCTTCTTCAAAAATTCTCTTTTAAACAGAATTTACGACACAATGAATATTCGGGAAACAAGCAAAAGCGTAATTGTTGAAGAATTAAACAAATATAAAATAAATTATACTAAACTGTTCAAAGTTGGTTTTAAAGATTTGATAAAATGTTCTTCTTTTCTTTTCACCGTGCTGTCAGTAAACAGTTTGTAAAAGGGAACAACGGTGAAATGTCCATTACCGCAAAGGTCCAGATGTTCACTAACTTTGACCTGTCTATATTCCGAATGTTGAATATGCTGTCTGTGGATTCGAATACGGGTACGGAGAGTAGTTCCAGTCTCGCCGATGTAAAATTGCCCACATCCTCCACACGTTATACAATATATGACGTTTTTTAGAACTACAAGACATATTTGCATTAACTTTAAAATTTTTGGTCCCAATTTTAAAGGTGTTCCCTTCTTTTATGTATGGACATGTTCCACAGCGACGGTCAGGGCATTTGCTGACTGAATGCGCGTTATATTGTTGAAAATGCGACTTGCCTAATAAGCGGCGGAGGTTCTTTGGTTGCCTCTTACTGCTGATAAATAGGAAATTTTGAAGAACTTTTGACATTCTCTCGTCGGTTTTAAGAACTCCATTGAGATGTTGAACAATTGGAGTCATGTTTCTATTTTTTGGATTGTGGGTCGTAACGAAAGGAAGTATTTTCACCTCTGTAAAGTCCGTAGAGGCTGGATTAAAATGGTTACGGTCTAGTTGTTCTGCTTTTTTAATTCCATCTTCTATAATTTTTAAAGGATATTGCTGATCCAGAAGATATTCCTTCAATTCTCTTAGGCATTTATTTCTTCGTGACTCATCACTTACTGTGGTACAAATTCTTGATTAATTGTATGGTATTGAATGTTTAGTGTGTTCTGGGGTGGCAGGACCCGAAATGAAGGTATTGATGGGTGTCCGTCGTTTTGTAGTACCGGTATATATATCAGTTGACAGTTTCTCTCCATCTCGAGTTATGAGGACGTCCAAAAATGGTATACTCTCCAGATTCTCCTCCACAGTAAAATTAATGTCAGGCTCAAGCTCATTTAGAATGTTGTAGAAGATGTCTTTATTCATGTTGCTTTCATTCCAAATGATGAAACACTCATCAAGATATCTTTTCCATTACTGTTCAATGTTATCAGCGGTAGCTGAATCAAACCGATCACTGATTTTCTAATACAGTATTTCTTCTAAATATCCTAATGTAAGAGTAGCGTAAGTTGCTGTTTAATTTGCTCGTAGTGTTTGAAAATGTGTTGTTTTTTAATACTATTTCTGTGGCTTCCAATCTTTTGTGAATCAGTTATTTATTTTTTCCGGATGTTTGAGAATCCAATATTCCAAAGCCTTGAGACCTAGTGTACTAGTTATGTTGGTATATAGGTTAGTTTTTGATTATTGGATACTGTGGTGATTTTTAGGTCACCTGAGTCACTCAGGTGACCTATTGCTATCCGTTTTTGTCCGTCGTCCGTCGTGCGTCGTGCGTTAACATTTAAACATTTTCAGCTTCTTCTCTGAAACCGCTCAACCAATTTCAACCAATTTTGGCATATAGCATCTGTGGGTGAAGGGGGACAAAAATTGTGAATTTCATGGTCCCTGCCCCCCCTGGGGCCTGAGGGGTGGGGCTAAAACCACCAAAATTAATGCAATCTTTAAAAATCTTCTTCTTTACTCCTGGACATCAAGCAGTCAAGCAGTCAAACTGCTGGCATGATTGTAATAAGCATTGGGCCCTCTACCAAAATTGTGAAATTCATGGCCCCAGGGTCAGGGGTTCTGGTGCATTATATAGTGAAAATGCATTAATTCTTTGAAAATCTTCTTCTCTGCTCCTGAGTATTAAATAAACTAACTAAGTACATAGTTATGATAAGCAAGAGTGCCTCTTCCAAAATTGTGAATTTCATGGCCCCTGGGTCAGGGGTTCTAGTATAAGGGTGGGGCTCTATTGATTATATAGTGAAAATGCATTAATTCTTTGAATATCTTCTTCTCTGCTTCTGGGTATGAAATAAAGTAACTAAGTACATATTTATGATAAGCAAGAGTGCTTCTTCCAAAATTGTGAATTTCATGGCCCCTGGGTCAGGGGTTCTGGTGTTAGGGTGGGGCTCTATTGATTATATAGTGAAAATGCATTATATATTTGAAAATCTTCTTCTCTACTCCTGGGTATGAAATAAAGTAACTAAGTACATAGTTATGATAAGCAAGAGTGCCTCTTCCAAAATTGTGAATTTCATGGCCCCTGGGTCAGGGGTTCTAGTGTTAAGGCGGGGCTCTATTGATTATATAGTGAAAATGCATTATATCTTTGAAAATCTTCTTCTCTGCTCATGAGTATTAAATAAATTAACTAAGTACATTGTTATGATGAACATAACTGCTTCTTCCAAAATTGTGAATTTCATGGCCCCTGGGTCAAGAGTTCTGGTGAAGGGGGGGGGGGGGACTCTATTGATTATATAGTGAAAATTCATAATTTCTTTCAAAATATTTTTTTCTACTCCTGGTTATAAAACAAAGAAACAAGTGTATAGTTATGATGACCAAGGATGCTTTTACAACATTTTTAAAACTTGTGGTCCCAGGGGTTCTGTTGTTTCTCTGAGGGGGGGGGGGGGCTCTATTTGATAATATAGTGAAAATGTGTGAATTCTTCAACTAATTGCATAGTTATGATGATGAGGGTACCTCTTCCAAATTTGTAAATTTTCAACATCTTGACCATTTAGTCAAGTGTTCTGGTCCTGGCCAGGGCTCTATTAATTTGTATTCTATTGAGTGAAGTTATTCCCCTTTGCCATTCACTTTTGATAATTAATCACTGTAGATAATGTATTTGAAAGGTTAATAGAAGAAGAGAATTATGCAAGAACATTTATTGTATAACATAAAAAGTACTTTTATAGTTTTTAATAATCAGGTAGACTTGGAAATAATAGATAAATAAAAATGAAACAAAAATAACTTATCTTCTTAAGTGTTCTTCAAAGGCCAAGTGAGGCCAATGTGAGAGGTAATAATATAGACATTTTGTTAAAAGTTTGCATGGTAATAGTGATAAATGGGGGACAGATAGAAAGATACTAGACCAATTATTTTGTTGATCTGAATCATACTAATTTTCTTGCTATTGGGCAACAATTAAAGCTTCATTTATCAGTTTATGGATCCTCTAAATTGTTGTACTCAGGTGACCGTTAAGGCCCTTGGGCCTCTTTTTTTTTTTTAAGTGTCGCTTAGGAAGTGGAAGAAAGCTTTTCTCTCTTCATTATATAAAGAGCAATTTGTAAGGAAGTGAATTTCATCTTCAATACAATTTAAATTACAAAGGGTGCATATTAACTGACTTCTTTCTAAAGGAATATTTTTTCCATTAATATATTTTGTATATTTGTATCTACCACGTTCAATTCTCAGTTCATGTTTACTTATTCTACATTTACACAACAATTTCCTCTAGCTGATCAAAAGATTTTAGAGACAAGTATTTCTCGGTGGCAAAGGTATTCTTCAATAAAAAAAAATATGTATCAAGTTCTCCTTATGTTTGACCCGGCCTCGTCATGTATTTTAAGCCAGTATTGGTAAAAATGCTTTTTGATAAGTTTTCTGAATCTCAATCCTTTAAAAGTGGTCATATTTTTAAATATTAAAACAATTAAAATTGTTTACAGATAAGTAAATTAAGGTCTAATTTGTTGCATAAAAATTTAGCAGTGTTATAGCAGTTATTGTTCTCAGATTGACTAAGAGTTTTACATTCATCATATGCACAATGTAATAAAGATGATTCTGACATATTTTCTAATTTATGCCAATAGGATATAGTAAACTAAGGATGATTGAACAATACATGGGTAATCTACCAAGTTCAGACAGAATAGCAATATGTGTACTCCTTTTACCAGCACCAAGAATAAATTTACAAAATTTGATATTCAATTTCTCTACATTCCAACCTTTATATACATCATAAATGTCTTTAATAATCAGTGAAATAATAATAATAATAATAGAATTAAGATTAAAATTATCCCGTAGAAAGCTCATCCGAATATTCAAATTAAAATATTTTTTCAAAGGAAAATAACAAAAAAAAAAAAAAAAAAAAAAAAAAAAAAAAAACACCTTAAAAAAGCTGCTCTAATGTAATGTAGCCTAACATAAATATTATGATCCACCCAAGCAATGCCAGGGAGACGCACTTGCTTCAACTCGAAGGATTATGGGATAGGATGACATCACTAACTTATTTGCATATTCATAATTATTGCACCGCCATCTTGGAAGTGAAATTATTCACGACCATCGGTAAAATCCGAGAAAAATCTTTATCATCACCTTCTTCAGTGGACATCTGAAGGAATTTTTATTGTTTCCAATAATAGCCCAGTGGAACGGACCCGTGTAAGTGTTTACTTTAATATTGTTTTCAATATATTTTCGAATTGGTCAGACCTGTCATTGATGGATGCTATAGTATACTGTATGCATCGGTAACTGCGTTCTTTTTGCGTCATAGTTACTAACTGTAACTAGCTATGAACAGTATTACACTTGCATAAAATATTCAAGATTCTAATAAAGTAGAAAAAATCTCTCATTGTGAATAAAAGAGTGTCAACTTTATCGAAGTGTTGTTCATTCTAACATAGCTGTAATGTATGTAAACGCTTTGCCGACCATGATGCTTTTCGATCTGACATCTTTTGTTAATGTTAAATATATTTTATGAAATATTCATGCTTACTGGTTTCTCGACGATTAGATACTTGAAATAGAATGATTATATACAAGTAATATTAATAGATTGATAGAAGTTAAGAGAAAGCTAAAGTTCTTTGTTTACCAACAAGGTTGAACCTGTCATTTCCAGTTCGACATCATTGAACGTCTTTCATTCAGTTTATAATAGGCCTGGTAATAGTGGTCATTATCAAAGAATTACCAAGTAAATATGTTATTAAAATTGAATATAAACACTCTGTTTCTAAAAGATCTAATTATATTTTTATATTTACACTAATATTCTAGATCTAGTATGTGTTTTACACCAGCTTAATTTTTTTTGTGTATTTCTGTTCCAGACTAAGCGGTTCGTTCATAGGCTAAGTAATTAGAAAATCTTCAATGAGTGCACAGGCAAGATGTCCACATTTTCTGGGATAGGCGGAAAAGGTGATAAGGGATCGAACAAATACAAGGCACTAAACATAAATAATATCTACCAAGGCAAGAGTGTACCAACACAGAAAAGCACAGGTAAGATTTTATTTAAGAGGGAAGAACAGGTTTTCCTGATACAACCAACAATTTCCTCATTTTTAAGCTCACATCTATAAAGTTTGTGAACATGCTATAGTATACCAGGGTTCAACACACGTCAAAATTTGGTCTCGCCATTTGGGCAACCTTGGTACTGATTTCAGGTTGTCCGAATGAATTTCAGGTCGCCCGAACAAAATATCAAAAGAACCAAAAATGTGCAATTGTTTAAAATTTGTTAAGATAACAGCGATTTTTTTCCTTATATAACTGGTACCGATAAACGGTACCATTCCCAATGCCAAAAAACGTTAATTTTTCCCAATTTTGAGACTAAAATTCCCAATTCCAGTGACAAGCAACAGCATACGATGACATCGTATTTCTTTTTGTATGAGACATTGTACAAGTTGATTGATTCACTTCCGCTTAAATTGATAGTAGAATTTAGTTGTAATATGGCGGGACCTGTGGTGTAGACTGCGTAGTCATACATTTTGACAAATTGATAGCATGAAAATGCGAAAACAAGGGACATTGGTATGAAAAACAATAAATACTTGTAGTTTATTCTTGAAAACACGGAGTAATAGGTAATGATGTTGGAATAAACGCAAAATACGTTTCATTTATTTAAATGACAGAAAATTCTTTGTTCTATTTCAAATGCTATTTTTCCCAATTGAACCGGTACCGGACCCTTTCCCAATGGGTAGAAAAAAATCGCTGTTGTGCTATTATAAAATGTAAACCAGACATTTTTGGAATATCAAAAGCTGTCTTGCTAATATACAATCTCACCTCACATATCAACACAAAATAAAGTTTCTAGTTTAAAACATTCATTTTCACTTATCAAAAAGGCCTAAATAAATGGGGTCAAACATCCCTGGACTGAATTAACCAGGTGTGATTTTTCAGTGGACACCCAACATGGCTGTCTAGCAGCAGAAAACGAACATTAGAAAGTTGTTGGGGAAAATGCTAGATGTTACAATAATGATCATTACTCTTATATTTATGGTGATTGTTGACTAGGTTTACACATTTTATATCTCAAACAAAACTTAATTAACACTTTTGGTTAAAATTACATCAGCTGATTGATCAAACACAGATTTGGCAGAAAGAAAAATCCACGCGGCTGCTAATTGAATGGGTCTGTCGGGTCACAGAAAACAATGTTTTCAAGGCCTTGTAAAGTTATTTTAAAATATTAAACATCATTATTGAGTATTCCCAACTCGTCCCAGGTCGTCATTTGGGCGAGCCAGACTGAAAATCAGGTCGTCCAAAATCAATCAGGGGTGGAAATGACGAGGTGACGAGCGTGAATGTCGAACCCTGGTATACCCCTGGTATAAGCAGTTAGAATTTTCTGTACAGCAAGTCTATTTCGAATTAAACATAAGTGTTACACTGACCATGCTTGCTTTGGATGCTGCATCTGACCTATATTTTCTGGTTGATCAACAGTGTTCAGGGGTTCAAAATTCCTCAAGCCCGACGTCCCGGACTAACAAATTCCGGATCCGGACTCGGCATTTAGAATCGCAAAAAGTCCTGGGACTAGGCAATGTTTCTTGTTTATCTTTTATTTAAGTTAAGAAAAAAGTTCGTAAAACTAAAAATAAAGCAAATTCTCAAATGTATTGAATAAAAATGTGGATTTTTTGGCGTTAATATACCCACAAAACATTACGAACGTCTCAAAAATACAATCCGTCTTTTTATGTTTCGTTGCGGTTAGACACCTGCTTTTACGCAATTTCTCATGTTTCCTCCCATATGACATGAGTTTGTTAAATTTTGGTCTTACCAGTAAGGGAACGAGAAATATAAGACCCCGTGAGGAACATGAAGCTGGGGATCAAAATAACAATTCCAAAGACGGAACCTATGACAAGAAGAGAGTTCGCGAATTCCAAAGCCACTGGCGTGATGATAGGCCGTGGCTTGATTACAATGACGATACGAAAACGATGTTTTGTTCATTTTGTCAAAGTTTTCCGATATTTAATGATGGTTTAAGTAAATATGATTTTATCTATCATGAAAATATGGACTCAGAAATTTCTTCCTCGGACTTAACTAAAATTTACTCTTTAAGTCCTGGACTTGACCATGATAAAAAAAATTTTGAACCCCTGAGTGTTTAAAGTATATGGAATAGGTGCATTATTCAGTAGTTATAAGTCCTATTATAACCATGGTAATACATATGATGGATCTAAGATTAAGAATGCACTTTACCAAACCTTCAGACCTGCTTTAGATGCTGCATCTGTTTAACATAGATTTTTTGTATGATGGTTTTGAAGCAAGCATTTTTCTAATTACTGTTAGACCTTTCAGGACTAAACTTTGCTGGATATTGATGCATACAGAGTTATCGACTTTTTTATGCCCCGCCATGAATATGGCCGGGGCATATAGTGTTTGTCATGTCCGTCTTCCGTCCTTCCGTCTGTCCTTCCGTCACACTTTGCGTTTAGCTCTGTTCAAAGCTCAGTTTCAAAGAAACTATCCAAGATATTTTTATCAAACTTCATGTGCTGATAGATATTGATGAGAGCTATGCAACTGCATCAACATTTTTTGACCTTGACCTTTCCTTTGACCTTGACCTCACTTTTCTTAAATTAGTGTTTAGCTCAGTTTTAAAGATACCAATTCAAGATAGTGTAATCAAACTTCATATGTTGATACATACTGATGTAAGCTATTCAACTGCATCAACATTTTTTGACCTTGACCTTTCCTTTGACCTTGACCTCACTTTTCTTAAATTAGTGTTTAGCTCAGTTTTAAAGATACCATTCAAGAGGGTGTAATCAAACTTCATATGTTGATACATTCTGATGTAAGTTATTCAACTGCATCAACATTTTTTGACCTTGACCTTTCTTTTGACATTGACCTCACTGTTTAGCTCAGTTTTAATGAAACCATTCAAAATATTTTTAACAAACTTCATATGCTGATACATACTGATGAGGGCTATTCAACTGCATCAATATTTTTGACCTTGACCTCACTTTTCTTAAATAGGTTTTTAGCTCTGTTTCAAAGATACCATTCAAGATAATGTTATCAAACTTCATATGCTGATACATACTGATGAAAGTTTTTCAACTGCATCAACATTTTTTGACCTTGACCTTTCCTTTGACCTGACCTCACTTTTCTTAAATTAGTGTTAAACTTTGTATGCTGATACGTAATGATGAGAGCTATTCAACTGCATCAATATTTTTTGACTTTGACCTTTCCTTTCTATTTTTTTCCTTTTCAAACAGGCCTGCAGTATGACCCCCTCCCCCCTCCTCCCCAACTTTGTATTGTGGAGAATAGTCTTCTGTAGTTCCTTTGACCTTGACCTCACTTTTCTTAAATTAGTGTTTAGCTCAGCTTTAAAACTATTCATAATATTTTTTATCAAATTTCATATGCTAATACTTACTGATGTAACCTTTTCAACTGCATAAACAATTTTTGACCTTGACCTTTCATTTGACCTTGACCTCACTTTTCTTAAATTTGTGTCAAACTTCATATGCTGATAATACTAATGTAAGCTATTCAACTGCATCAATATTTTTTCACCTTGACCTTTCCTTTGACCTTGACCTCACTTTTCTCAATTTGTGTTAAAATGTTGCATTACTAATATACCCTCGGTGGGGCATTCATGTCCTATGCAGGGTTCGACACTAACGTTAGTCCGTTAGTCTCAGACTAATACATTTTCATTCAGACTAATAAAATATGTGGCTAATTAGTCTGAACGGACCAAGAAAAATTTCTGTAAAACAATATGAATAAATTACCGATGTCGGACTTTTACTGGAAAACCCCGCGTGTATTTTTAGATTTCTAGCTTTTGGCGGGTAGTTACGCAATACCGGGTCAATTCAGCCTTAATTTTTCGACTGATCGGTATGAAGGATTTAGCGATCATGATTTAGTATGACACTTTTAAGAAAGATGTTGGACATTTTGGATGTAATGTAAAGGGGGAAAAAACGAGATCGGGAATACGATCGTACTTGCTGATAGCGAGATTTCAACGAATCCGTGGAATAATATATTTCACGTAAATACTTTGTTTATTTAAAAAATAATACGTATATTAATTGTCACATTAAATTAATGTTAAAAAACAATGATGTTTCTTTTTTTTGACGGACTAATAAAATCGCGTGCGGACTAGTAAAAGTGATGAAGCACTAGTCCGGCTGGACTAAAGCCTTAGAAAGTTAGTGTCAAACCCTGCTATGGACATATTTCTAGTTTAAATCACTGTCATACATTTGGTCCAACTAAGTCAAAGGTTCTATCGGACCAGACTGAGTTTTGTCAGACCAGATACATGTACTTTATTTTATACAGAAAAAAAAAGAAATAGTCAATTGCAACAAAATGCCCTGTATTATTTTCAACAGCATTTGATATCGCAGTTGTCTTTTCTTAGACCTTATTTGCAACTTTGTACTTGGAATGCTGCTTCTGACCTTTATTTTCTGGTTATTGACCAGCTAGCTTATAGAACTGGACCATTCCTAAGTAACTATAAATGCTACCCAGAACACACTGAAGTTGTGTCTAGGGATACACTACCAGAACTTTCATTTATTGTGAGATTTTGCCTAAGGCTTATATTAAAATGTTGCATGCAGTTACCTAATACCTACAACCCATTTTAAATGCATATATCCACAATTTATAGCTCACCTGAGCGTAAGCTTTTCTGATCACCCATTGTCCGTCATCCATTTGTCTTTCCATCCATCTGTAAACTTTTCACATTTTCAACTTCTTCTCAAGAACCATGAAGTGCCAAGCCCACTTCCTAGGGGAGATATCAAGAAATGACAAAAACTGGATGGGGTCATTAAAATATCTTCTTCCCAAGAACCACTGGACCAGAAAAGGTGAAACTTATGTGGAGGTTTCCTGAAGTAGTGTATATATATTCAAATTGTTCAAATCATGACCCCCAGGGTATGTGTGGGCCCACAATAGAGGATGGAAGTTTTAATTGACATAATATAGATGGAAAATCTTTAAAAAATCTGCTTAAGAACCACTGGGCCAGAAAACATGAAACTTGTGTGGAGGCTTCCTGAGGAAGTGGAGATTCTAAATTGTTCAAATCATGACCCCAAGGGTTAGGGTGGGACCACAATAGGGATGAAAGTTTTACATTGAAATATAGAAGAAAAATCTTCCAAAAACCACTGGATTAGAAAAGATGAAACAGGAAATAAATAGGGTGGGGTCATTAAAAAATCTTCTCAAGAACCACTGGACCATAAAAGCAAAAACTTGTGGAAGCTTTCTGAAGTAATGTAGATTGTAAATTCTTCAGATCCTGGTCTTCCGAGGTAGGGCCTTAGGCCACACTAGGGAATCAAAGTATGCAGGAAAAATCATTTTAAAAACTTCTTCTCAAGAACCACTGGACCAGAAAAGCTGAAACTGATATGAAAGCTTCACTGTAGTGTGCTTCCTGAGGTAGTGTAGAAAGTAAATTGTTCAGACCATGGTCCACAGGGGTAAGGTGGGGCCACAATCGGGATTATACAGGGGAAATCTTTTAACTCCCAAACAACAGCAAAGCAATGGATGAATCATATGAATGTGGAAGATCCTCTGGTAGATTTATTTTTGTTCAAATCACGGCCCCTGTGTATAGGGTGTGGTCACGAAAGGCAATCAAAATTTTAAAGAGTAACCATTTTGGGCTATTTCAGGAAAAGTATATATTTACAGTACATTTGAAGTTGATCTGGAAGAGTTCAATAGTCTTGTATTAACCAGAAAAAAAAATTGTATACGATTATATATTACCTGTTACAAAGGAAAATCAATTAGTAAGCTTGTTCATATTTATTACGGGTTCGACACACGTCAAAATTTGGTCTCGCCATTTGGGCAACCTTAGTACCGATTTCAGGTTGCCCGAATGAATTTCAGGTCGCCCGAATGAATTTCAGGTTGCCTGAACAAAATATCAAATGAAAAAAAATGTGCAATTGTTAAAAATTTGTTAAGATAACAGAAGTTGTGCTTTTGTATTATAAAATGTAAACCAGACATTTATGGAATGTCAAAAGCTGTAATGTATAATCTCACCTCACATATTGACACAAAATAAAGTTTCTAGTTTAAACATTCATTTTCACTTACCATAAAGGCCTAAAAATGGGGTAAAACATCCCTGGACTGAATTAACCAAATGTGATGTTTACAGTGGACACCCAACATGGCTGTACGAACATCAGAAAGTTGTGGGGGGAAATACTATATGTTACAAAAATGATCATTACTCTTTATATTTATGGTGATTGTTGACTAGGTTGACATATTTTATATCTCAAATAAAACTTAATTTAATACTTTTGGTAAAAATTATATCAGCTGATTGATCAAACACAGATTTGGCAGAAAGAAAAATCCACGAGGCGGGTTACAGGAAACAATGTTTTCAAGGCCTTGTAAAGTTTATTTTAAAATATTAAACATCATTATTGAATATTCCCAACTCGTCCCAGGTCGTCATTTGGGCGAGCCAGACTGAAAATCAGGTCGTCAAAAATCATCACGGGATGGAAATGACAAGGTGACGATCGTGAATGTCGAACCCTGTTATTAAAAAAATTTCTACAACCATAAATTTGGATATATTTTAGGTATTTTAGGTTTAGTTTCACATACAATTAACCCCCCCCCCCCCCCATCTCAGTATCATAAGATAGATATATGTATGAATATAAAGAAAAAGCTTGGTTTGGTAAGTAAATGCTTGTTCTGGTAAAACATGCCTCATGTCCTGCAAAAATTTTGGACTTTGGCATAGACTGGTGTAATATAATTTTATCTTTGCAGTAGCACGTCAGCATGGGTTACAAAGCTTGGGTAAAGTGGCAAGCATGCGGCGTATGCCGCCTCCGGCTAATTTACCAAGTTTGAAAAGTGAGAATAGTGGAAACGATCCTAACATCAATTTAGTACCAACAGGAGGTTCAGGTAAGCTTTTTTTATGTACTGCTATAAATATGGCCAGGGGATGCTTGTCATGTCTGTTTTCCATCCTCCCTTTGCTTTTGTCTTCTGTCTGTCCATATATGTTGCAGGAATTTAACTCAGTTTCAAAGAATCTGTTCAAGATTTGTTTATCAAAATTCATAATGGTGAAAGAGCCATTCAGCTTTGACATCATTTTGAGACCTTGACCTCCCCTATTACCTTTGCCTCAGTATTCCTTATTTTCAATATTAGCTCAAAAGAAACTATACAAGATTTTTTTTCATCTCATACACTGAGTGCTCTCAATTGTGATGACAATTCCTATGATTTTGACCTTGATCAAATCAATTTGATATTTTAAAGAATAGACAAAACATATGATATGTTCATCTCTGTCCCTATCATTTAAGAAGGTATATTAAATATATCAAGTAGGAGGTAGACTTGTATTTTTACTGCATTGCATGTTTCACCTCTGAATCAGATTTTGATTGCAATAGGAAAATGCATTGCTCAATATTTAAACATGTTAGCTTATGCCATCACTTAGTATCTGGCATCATAAAATTTTTGCAAAAAATTCCTCCTCTGAAATGACAGGGCAGATTTTTCTGAAGCTCTAAAGCTATGATATGGGGTAAGTCCTCTACAGCAATCCACTTTTCTTACTGATCTAATAAAAAAAAACAAGGTCACTATTACTAAAACAGCAAGACTATGTTTATCAGTTGATAATCAACATTCCCTTGTTTGCAAACTCAGAGACCCGTACAGTGAAGGGAGAGCTGGTAACACACTCAAGTGGTATTTTATGAAAGTTTATATTTAAAACATAGAATTTCATGAAATGCTTGTTTTGTGTTAACACGAAAACCGATTACAGTGACGGAACGATGAAATTCCAGAAATTCACAATTTTTTTTTCTTCCAAACCTTAAAAAAAACTTTAGGGTCGGTTGCAAAAAAATAGGGTTGGTCTGGTAGCAGGAAATAAGACATTTTTTTTTGCCTTATTTAAAGAATTACAGTGGCTTTTTCTGTACACAGTGATGCCCAAGCCAAGAACAGATAAAATTTTGGGAAACCCCATGCAAGTAGAGTACACTAAGATACATAATTCTGTGTATTGGTTTTTGATTTTGTTGAACAGTGTTGCCATGGTTACTAAGAAATTTCTGTGAAATTGTTCAAAATGCTACTCCTCCTACAGTTTTGGTCCAATGTCAGTTAACTTGGTACACAAGTAGATTTCACTAAGATACATAATTCTATTTATAATTTTTTTATTTCGATGAATGTTGTTGCCATGGTTACAAAAAATACAAAATTCTGTGAAATTCTTTCAAAATGCTACTCCTCTTACAGTTGTAATCCGATCACAATGTAACTTGGTACTAAGTAGACTACACAAGGATGCTTTCAATTTTAGTCCTATTTCAATATAGCTTTGTACACAAATACACTACATTAAGATACATAATCTTTGTGTATCAGTCTTTGATTTTGTTGAAGTGTTTCCATGGTTGCTAAAAATAGAAATTTCTGTGAAATTCTTTCAAAATGTTACGCCTATTACAGTTTTTGTCCAATTGCAATTAAACTTGAGTCAGAGACTAAATCAAGAATCGTTATTTTATTTATTTCTCTTGCCATGGATTTAAGTCTAAGTGCTACCTTTATCTACTTTTGTTAAGTATAAACTATTAGAGCTACAGTCTTGTCAGAGAATTCTGGTTTCTGTTTGATCCCGTATAAATTCAGGTTGACATTGTTTCCTTTTTCTGTATTACCTAAATTCATACATAGTATGTTACCGGCCCCTGTGCCAAAAGATAAGGTCATAATTTTTTCGTAAAATAATGAGAGAGAGAGAGAGAGAGAGAATTAAAATCTGAGGAACAACAGGGCTAATGTTACCTGGCTGACCATTGTGGCTCATGAACTTGTTTGGTTTCAGTATCCAAGAGGAATCATTCATATATTAATATCTTACCATGAAGGTTGGATTTGAAAGAATTATCTATGATTTAAGTTGTTTTTGTTTTTCAGGATGGGGCACGAAGGAGAAAGAACAAGAGAAGTCGACTGCTACGACAAGTCAGCCGCCATTGTCGCAGCCATCGCAGGCTACTGCAGTGCCATCCGCACTATCTACAACAAAGGTTTGTCTGCCTGATTCATGAAATCCAGTAGTTGATCTTATTTGTAGATATACATGTATTTAAAATTTATAACTACTTTAGACAACTGTTGCTGGGGGCAGTGCAGCAGTAACTTCATCAACAACACCATCCGGGACAAATACAGCACCAAAGTCCTGGAGCAGTGTAGCACTTGGAGAAAGGGGCAGAACTCTTGGTCACCATTCACCTTACCAGGTACTAAAATACACAAAGTGGGAACAGTTGAATGAAGATTATTGTGTAGTATTGTATTATATATCAGTATTTTAAGTGATATATGTATATATATGTATATACGTGTGTGTGTATATATATATATATATATATATATATATATATATATATATATATATATATATATATATATATATATATATATATACACATATGTATATATATATATAGTACTACATATAAACTGTTTCAGGAGGAATTTCCAACATTAAAGTCAGCAGGGGAAGACAAAGGAAAAGATGGCAAGAAAGAAGAAGAAGGAACAGATACACAGTATGGACCAGGGCCAAGTTTGCGACCTCAAAGTAAGTGGCATATAAAAAAGTAATGAATGCTACCCCCTACATAGGTATATATACATGTATGTTAATGAGCTCTGTTTATATTTGAATTTAATTTTGCTAGATGTCGCGAGTTGGAGAGAAGGAGGTGGGCGTGGCGCCATGCAACAGCAGCAAAGCAAGCCAGATTCACCATCATCACCAACAGGATCTATGTCCCAAGGCCAGACCGAAACACAACAGAATGGCCCCCAGACATCGGGCCCAACAGAGGTTCCCAGTCAGCCTCCAAGGCCTGGCTCGGGGCCTTCAGGAGGACCCATGCCTATGGGTCCTCCAATGGGAATGCCACCTCAGTATCGGATGATGCCTCCATATGTAAGTACATGGTGAAAAATCAGTTTTATAAGAGATATGTGGCTTTGATTGATTCAGTTAAACATTGATGCAATATTTGTAGATGTATGGCAGATTCCCACCTGGCTACCCACCTAATTATCAAGGGATGCCAAGACCTCCCTATCCGTATGATCAGAGGTAAAAAAAAAAAAAGTTTGCCATTAAGATTTAAAGAAATGGAGGTTACAAAGAAATACAAAATGTAGATGTTTTTCAGAGTGTTTAATTAGGGCCCCGCAAGGATTTTCGGGTGCCCTATAGTAATCACTCCATCTGTCTGTCTGTCTGTCTGTCATTCTTCCGTCCACAAATTTTCTGTTTTTTTCCAATAACTTTTTTTGTAGTTGACCAATTAAGTTCAGATTTGTTATGTTGGTTGAAGAGGCAGTAAGACATATTTTGATGCTAAGTTTGGTTCTCTATGTCATCCAGTTTGGAGCTGGGGTGGTGGGGTAGATTCCTTAACTTTACATTAGAATGAATGCCAGGGCAAAGAGAGATAATTCTGAGAATGTTCCTATTGTAAACTATGAAAGCTGCAACTAGTCCCATGGGATTAATTAACTTTTCTCTTGAAGAAAATCCAAAGCATTATCTGTTTCTGTCAAATTGAGATTAATTAACACCTCTGTCTGCAAATGAAGTTAGTTTTGAAGTTAAGGTCAATTCTGAATGATGTTTACATTCTCTGAAATGTGGATTTAAATAATGTTCATACTTTATTTTGGTAAAATATACAATGAGTTATGATTTTATTGAATTCTAAAAACAAGATATACATAAAGATATGTTTTTTTAAATTTTTTTTTTTTGTTTTTATTTTATTTATTGTTTTTTTTGTTTTTTGTTTTTTTGGCTGCCGTATGTAAATTCAAGAATACTATTAATTTTAAAGGGGGAGGAAATAAGCACCTCCTTCGAATTTACCTGGTCTTAGAACCCCTGTCAATCATCTGAAATTAAGCCTGGGATTGGATACTTGGATTTGATTGACATTTAGTTTTCTGCCGTTGTGTATATCTTGTGTACCTTGTCTGGAGCTTGTACCGACCATCGAATTTACATTCAGGCTTTTGATGCCTACCGCAAATGCCAAGAAGCAATCAAGGCATTTTTTTAAATTCAGTGATTAATTAAATGATAAGAAAAATCATGCTTATATATTAAAATTGTAATTTAAAAAGGGGGATTTCATTTCACGATTACAATCGATAATTATAATTTGTCAAAACATAATTTAACTAACGTACATTTATTCTACCTTAACAAAATATACCGACCCGCGTTTGAAATATCATGGAATTAAATAAAAAAAAATTTTTTTTAAACAGGTATGACAACATTGTAATATTGCTCAAGTGAAACTTTATAAGACAAATACGTGTCGCTTTTCTTCAAGACATGGTGACAAAGTTACAGTATAATAACCAGTTTTAGAAGAGAAATTATTTGGATTATAACATCTTGCTTTGCATGTAATATTTGAAATTATGAATCCCGAAGGAAAAAAGTACAATGCAGGTGATTCAATTCCTGTTTCACTTATAGCTGTCGAGGGAATCACCCCAGGTCCAAAGCCCTGGGCATTTTTACAGACAATGTGTCTGAAAAATCATGTAGGAATTATCTTCTATTAGACTTTATTTAGTTTATTATATTTCTACACAATTTAGCCTCCAAACAGCGTTTCTGAGTTTTATTATTACGGAGAGACTTATTTATGACCCACTTTCTTCTTTTGTATTGCGTACACGACGTGCAATTTGAATTACTTCCCTTTGTGTCGCCAGCTTACAATGACAAATTTTGGTCCTATAACATTCGTTATAACGTGAAATTAATTAACAAACACACAGTATAATTGAAATTGACAAATTATTACAAAAGATTAATTTTAAAAGAAAGAATTTTAGAAGGATTCTGCCCGCAACAAAAATATTTCGCATGCTTTATTTCAGAATGTTACGGTCAACATTTCAATTGACCTACACAAGAAAAACAATGAATGCGTTTTACTATGTCGTAGGAAAACGAAAACAGGTAATACATTCAGGTAACATCCTGTGTATAAAGGTAGGTATACACAAGCCAGCGTCGTTCCCTTGGGGCTTCTCCGACGATTCGATTAAGCTCCACCCTACACCAAACTTACCTGAGGAAAACCGACCGGTTGAAAACCTCGGCCTTTAACGGGTAGTCCAATAATAAACTCATTCTATCATTACTGAAAGAGTTCTTATTGTAAACTTGGAAGAAAAGGATGAGAGAGCAGTACAATTAATCCCTTGGGATCAATTATCTTGTCTGGAGCAGAAAATTTTCCAGGCTTATCTTTATTTGTCACTTTAAGATAAATTAACCTTTGTCTGCAACTGATGTTTGTTTTGAAGTTAAGGTCAAGCCTGGGTGATATTTGTATTCACTGAAGGCTGGCATTTTATAAAACACATGCTTTTTTCTTGTTTAAATATACATTTAATAGTTATTATAAATATGATGTTTTTACTGCCTTATGTAAATACAGGGATACTCTTTACAGGTTGTTGGATATTTAGGAATTATCTTGAAATTTTATTAATACAGTTGTTATTGCATATTCCTCTTCATATATTTTTAAATTTATGTAATCAATTAAAATTCTCATTCTGTAAGCTATACCCTTACATTTCTACCCCTCAGCAGGGCCCTTGCTGACTGGTCAGTTTTCTAGGTTTTTTTGTTCCCCACTTTTACTAAAGTAGATAGGGCTGTGTCAATATATCGATTAATCAATATGTATCGAATACTCAGGAATGTATTGTATCGAAAAAATAACTTCCAATACGTATCGGGCAGGCAGTTTTTCTTATAATTCTGTGAAAAAGTTGGGAATTTCAGTCACCAAAGGTTATTTTTAACTGTTTTGAATTAAAAATGATCGATAGTGAAATTAACGTTAAGGAGATAGCACATCTTAAATAACTATTACAAAATACATGAACTATATTTTAACATGTTAGTTTTACAATCATTAAAAGTTTGAATTTGAAGTGTACTTTGTAAAGACAGTGAGACATGAACTTCCAATTTGGTAATAAAACACCCAGTTTTTATCAAATCTATGAATTAAAATTAATGATATACAAGACTTTTTTGATTGACTTGTTAAAGAACCCAATATATCGCATATTGCTTTATAAAATATCGTATCGTATCGAAATATTTTGCTCAATACACAGCCCTAGAAGTAGAGGATATATATGAGTCTACAGTCATTCTGTCTGTTTAACACTTTTGTATCCGGACTGTATCTCAAAAAGACTAAGCTTTTGCAATGAAATTTTATATAACAATTCCCTATGGCCTAAAGAAGACCCCTACTGATTCTGAGGTCCAAAGGTCAAGGTCAGAAATTTGTGAATTCTATCTGTGTGTAACACAATATCTCCAAAAGCCTTAGAGCTTAATATCTCTCCCAGTGTCTTAAAGAAGACCCCAAATGCTTTTAAGGTCAAGGGCAGAAGTTCATACATTGCCAAAAAAAAATGGTTTACAAATGATTAGCTTCCCTAGAGCCTTTTCAATGAAATCTTTTATCATACATTGTACATCCAACTCTAAAAAATTCATATTGAGCATAAAATGGTTTCTTTAAGATAACTAATTTCTCTCTGAGCTTTGGCAATGAAATTTTAAACCTTTAGTCAGTATGACGTTAAACAAGACTATTGTGTATTATTGATTTTGAGGTTAAAAGGTCAAAGACCAAGGTCAGGCATACATATTGCTTTAGTTCTCTCTCTTTGCAATGAAATATAAAGTCATGAATTTAACTTACAAAAAGACTTGACTTGAAGGCCAAAAGCTGAAAGGTAAAGGTTTACCTTTTTTTCTTCCAATTGCATTTTTTCTGTTTTTGTTTTATTTTTTTCATAACGGGGGAACACAAATTATCTGAATTTGTTTGTTTAAATTTAGGTTTAGACATCCACCTCCTATGCCACAACAGCAGAGGCCCCCTGTTGGTGGTGAGGGGGAAGAATACAAGAGAGCTGCTATTATCTCTGAAAAAGACCTGAAAGATTTTGACAATCTACGACTTGAACATGAAGATGAGGGATGGGCTGGGGCACAGGGTGAAATTGATTACTCGTAAGTAATATTTGATAAAAAAGGATAATATTGTCTTGATGAAAATATTTTGTAATTTTTGTTATTATACCCCACGCAACAAGTTGCGTGAGGTATAATGTTTTTGACCCGTCCGTCAGTCAGTCAGTCAGTCAGTGTGTCAGTCAGTGTCAGTCAGTCAGTCCGTCAGTCCTGTTTTTTTGTCAGCGCAACTCCTCATAAACCGCTGCACAGAATTTCGTCAAACTTTGCAGATATTTAGGACACAATGTGTAGATGTGCATATTACCAGGAAATTCCGATTCCTTTA